>NC_079192.1:348372992-349000492 GCF_029499605.1 Hyla sarda | reverse complement strand
CCAAAGATATTTGTATCATCTTTTTTCGGTCTGTGAAGAATAAACCTGTCAGTATTTGTGATGGTTTATATGAAAATGCCACTAGCATCATCTTCATAGTCCCCATCATCATCATCCTGGGCAAGATCTGGTTTATGTCAAAGTGAAAATAACCTCACTGCCCGAAAGACCTCTTAAGAAATGCTAATTTATGCGACTGCAACTTTATTTTATTTTCCCTTAATACTTTTTATATGACATTTCACAGTCCTCTGGCCTCAATAGAATTTTCTGCGTCATAAAAATGACAATCCTGGTGATTTAAAGAGATTGGTCAGTCTAAATGAGGCAGATGGAGTGCTTCAGGATTGTCAATTTACCATCCATTACATAGGGTCAACACTCATCTTCAGTATATCATTAATGCATCTTGCTAAATCATTTGGAAAATGCTCACATTGCTATGCCGTGCAGCCATGTTAAATTGCATGGATAATGAAGTGTAACTGGACATAAAATCCTCTATTGCATGAGAATATTTTATTGTTTTCTGGTTTAACTTCTGTGGTATCACTAATATCACATCGTAAAAAAACCTCATTGTGCCATCCTGGAGAGTTCAGAGCTTTTTCACATTACATTGGGAGGGGGAATTGTCACAAAGTTTTGGCTTATAGTAATATGGTATGTATGTTTTCAACATGAAATCAGTTACATAAGCAGCTAGTAGAGTCATCAAATAAACGATAGATAGGCAGATAAATAAATGTGTATATATTTATCTCTGGAGTCAAAGCAGTTTTTTACATTTTATGTTCCTATAAAGGTCAAATAAAGTCCACGATGCTTAGTGAAAATCCAATATACTCCAGGAATGGGGAAAGCAGTACTGGAAGTCATACGTACAAATAAAATGACCCCTCTCTAATATGAAAGGATTCTGTTGTTCTCAGGTCTTGTAGCTCACTCATAAAATGTAGAGGGGTTGTATGAGATTACAAATAAAGTCAGTTTTTTTCCCCCCAGAAAAAATATCATGGGTTGTCTAATATCCATTCAGTTGAGCTGTAATCCCAGACACAAGCCATACGTTATTTTGGGGGATAACAAGTTGATGTTTTCAAATCTCAAACAATTACCACTAATTTAATACGTTTGTGCTGTAATGTTATTGAAATTTTCTGAATAGGTTTCTCAACCTCTTAACCCCATAAGGACTGAGCCCATTTTGGCCTTAAGCGCTCAGTCAATTTTATTTTTAAATTTTCGTTTTTCTCTCCTCGTTTTCAAAAAAATCCTAACACTTTTATATTTTCATCCACAGATTAGTATGAGTGCTTGTTTTTTGCGGGACCAGTTGTCCGTTGTAATGCCATCACTCTTTTTACCATAAAATCTATGGTACAACCAAAAAAATACTATTTGTGTGGGGAAATTAAAAAGAAAACCACAATTTAGCAAATTTTGGAAGGTCTCGTTTTCACGCCGCACAATTTACAGTAAAAATGACGTGTGTTCTTTATTCTTTGGGCCAATATGATGGCAGTAAAAAAAAAATTGCAAACTTTTTAACCAAATTAGTATGTCCCAAATTAGTAATAATTTTTCTGTATAAACGGCAATATGAGGCAAATTGTTTGCGCCGTGATTTGTACTTTTTATTGATACCATATTTTTACATTTGCATATATAAAACTTTTAATACATTTTTCCAAAAAATTTTGGGAATAAAATGTTATTTAAAAAAAAGCAGCAATTTGGGGCTTTTTTTTTATGTTGACGCTGTTTACCGTACGGTATCATTAACATTATATTTTAATAGGTATATATAATAAATGATTGTTACGATTCGGCAGGCTGGAGGTGGATCCTCTGTGTCAGAGAGGGATTGGCGTGGACCGTGTCGGTGGACCGGTTCTAAGTTGCTACTGGTTTTCACCAGAGCCCGCCGCAAAGCGGGATGGTCTTGCAGCGGCGGTAGCAACCAGGTCGTATCCACCGGCAACGGCTCAACCTCTCTGACTGCTGAGATTGGCATGGTACAAGGGATAAGGCAAGAGCAAGGTCGGACATAGCAGAAGGTCAGGGCAGGCAGCAAGGATCGTAGTCAGGGGCAACGGCAGGAGGTCTGGAACACAGGCTAGGAACACACAAGGAAAGGCTTTCACAGGCACAATGGCAACAAGATCCGGCAAGGAAGTGCAGGGGAAGTGAGGTAATATAGCCAGGGAGCAGGTGGAAGCTAATTAGGCTGATTGGGCCAGGCACCAATCATTGGTGCACTGGCCCTTTAAATCTCAGAGAGCTGGCGCGCGCACGCCCTAAGGAGCCGCGTGCGCCAGGACGTGACAGCCGGGGACCGGGACAGGTGAGTGACTTGGGATGCGATTCGCGAGCGGGCGCGTCCCGCTATGCGAATCGCATCCCCGCCGGCAATGTCAGTGCAGCGCTCCCGGTCAGCGGGTCTGACCGGGGTGCTGCAGAGAGAGGGACGCCGCGAGCGCTCCGGGGAGGAGCAGGGACCCGGAGCGATCGGCGTAACAATGATATAAAACCAGTCCTCAAGGATAGTGAAATAGAGGAATAAAAAGATATAAAAAGGAGATAAAATGAACGAGAAAAAGGTGATGTGGAACCAATATATGTAAAATCAATAAGTTGAATGTCAAAAAAATAGTACTAAATAAATAATGATAATTAAATGAATAATAAAATAATGAAAAAAGACCTGAATCAAGGATAATACAGTAAGATAATAAAATATAACATTTATTCACAAGATGATAACTTACATCTGGGCAGGGCCCTTGCACCAGATGTTGATTAGATATTGATATTAAAATAGATGTAATATTAAAAAGTCATTTATAAAGCAACCACCTTAAATAGGGCAAAAATGTTTGGAAATGTCCAAAAAATGGTCCGGTAATATAGTTCAGAAATAAAGTGGTCCGGTAATGCAGTTCATGAAATGATAGAGCAGTTCAGGGAGCAATATACAGATAATATAGGTTCGATAATATTAGTAATACCTGTGTGCCGATTTGAGTGGTATCACTTACTGGCGAAGTGCAGCCGTCATCCTCAGGAGTATCAGTCTCGCGGTGAGGGTTTCTGTCAGTGCTGGCACGGTGTGGTGTCCGGCCTCTGTGATCGTTAGTGATCCCAGTAAAGTGGAATGAGTGGGTGCGGCAAAGACAGGCTGGCACGGGATTGCATCCGGCCACAAGTGGAGTATCGTGGATGAAGAGGTGATCGCTGTCTCTGGCGTCTTTGTGTCCTAAGGAGAGAGGATCCACAGAGGTCCCAGAATAGGGGTCTGCAGAGCTGCCAAAGCCAATGTGGGCTTTAAAGGTTGTATAAGGTGGTTGCTGTAGGTAATAGGTATAAGACCAAGGCTATACGCGTTTCAAGACAACTGTCTTATTCATTATCTATGGCTACTGAAGAATCAGACAGTTGTCTTGAAATGCGTATAGCTTTGGTCTTGTACCTATTACCTACAGCAGCCACCTTATACAACCTTTAAAGCCCACCTCGGCTTTGGCAGCGCTGCAGAACCCCTATTCTGGGACCTCTGTGGATCGCGCGCACGATCCTCTCTCATTAGGACAGGAAGACACCAGGGACAGCGATCACCTCTTCATCCACGATACTCCACTTGTGGCCGGATGCAATCCCGTGCCAGCCTGTCTTTGCCGCACCCACTCATTCCACTTTACTGGGATCACTAACGATCACAGAGGCCAGACACCACACCGTGCCAGCACTGACAGAAACGCTCACTGTGAGACTGATTGTCACGATGCCGGCTGGCAGGAGGTGGATCCTCTGTGCCAGAGAGGGATTGGCGAGGACCGTGCTAGTGGACCGGTTCTAAGTCACTACAGGTTTTCACCAGAGCCCGCCGCAAAGCGGGATGGTCTTGCTGCGGCGGTAGTGACCAGGTCGTATCCACTAGCAACGGCTCAACCTCTCTGGCTGCTGAAGATAGGCGCGGTACAAGGGAGTAGACAGAAGCAAGGTCGGACGTAGCAGAAGGTCGGGGCAGGCAGCAAGGTTCGTAGTCAGGGTGGATAGCAGAAGTTCTGGTACACAGGCTTTGGACACACAAAACGCTTTCACTAGGCACAAGGGCAACAAGATCCGGCAAGGGAGTGCAGGGGAAGTGAGGTATAAGTAGGGAGTGCACAGGTGGAAACTAATCAAGGTAATTGGAAGATTGGACCAGGCACCATCATTGGTGCACTGGCCCTTTAAATCGCAGAGACCCGGCGCGCGCGCGCCCTAGGGAGCGGGGCCGCGCACGCCGGGACAGGACCGACGGAGAGCGAGTCAGGTACGGGAGCCGGGGTGCGCATCGCGAGCGGGCGCCACCCGCATCGCGAGTCGCATCCCGGCTGGAGGCGGTACCGCAGCGCACCCGGTCAGGAGATCTGACCGGGGCACTGCAGCAACGAGGATGAGGCGAGCGCTCCGGGGAGGAACGGGGACCCGGAGCGCTCGGCGTAACACTGATACTCCTGAGGATGCCGGCTGCACTTCGCCAGTAAGTGATACCACTCAAATCGGCATACAGGTATTACCTAATATTATCAAACCTATATTATCTGCATATCGCTCCCTGAACTGCTCTATCATTTCATGAACTGCATTACCGGACCAATTTATTTCTGAACTATATTACCGGACCATTTTTTGGACATTTAAACATTTCTTAGACCTATGGTGGTTGCTTTATAAATGACTTTTTAATATTACATCTATTTTAATATCAATATCTAATCAACATCTGGTGCAAGGGCCCTACCCAGATGTAAGTTATTATCTTGTGAATAAATGTTATATTTTAATATCTTACTGTATTATCCTTGATTCAGGTGTTTTTTCATTATTTTATTATTCATTTAATTATCATTATTTATTTAGTACAATTTTTTTGACATTTAACTTATTGATTTTACATCTATTGGTTCCACATCACCTTTTTCTCGTTCATTTTATCTCCTTTTTATCTCTTTTTTTTATCCCATTAGTTCACTATCCTTGAAGGACTGGTTTTATATAATTTATTATATATACTTTTACACTTTACTAGGTCTTTTTTTTGGATTTAGACCATTTCAGTTACCCTCAGAATAGTATACCTCAGTGAGCTACACATTATATTTTAATAGTTCGGATATTTAAACACGCGTCGATACCAAATGTGTTTTTTCGGTGGTTAAATGGGGAAAATGGGACAATTTACACTTTTATTGAGGGAGGGGATTTTTCAGAATTTTGTTACAATTTTTTAAAACTTTTTTTACTTTTAATTTTACACTTTAATAGTCCCCATAGGGGACTATTTATAGCAATCATTCGATTGCTAATACTGTTCCGTGCTATGCATAGGGCACAGCACTGATCAGTGTTATCGGTTATCTTTTGCTCTGGTCTGCTCGATCGCAGACCAAAGCAGAAGACCCGTGGAAGGCAGCGGAGGCACCTCTGTCTGCCATTCTGTTGATTGCTATAAATAGTGTCCTATGGGGACATAAAAAGTTAGTAAAAAAAAAACTACACAACACAAAATTGGTATAGCTGTGTGTGTAAATGTCCAAACTATTAAAATATTATGTTAATGATCCTGTTCATTGAGCAGCGGAAACGTAAATACATTTCCAAAATTGCTGCTTTTTTTCACATCACATCAAAAATGAGATAAAAAGTGATAAAAAAAATCATATATACTCAAAAGTAGAACCAATAAAAACTACAGATTATGTAGTCATACAGCCACATATATGGAAAAATGGGAAAGTTAAAGGGTTCAGAATAGGGGGATTTTTAAACATACTAATGTTATTTAACAAATGTGCCAATTTTTTAAGAACTAGAAAAGTATTTAAATATAGATATCATTATTCACTACATGAATACTAAACTCTCCAATAGTTGCAAAATTGCAGTTTTCTTTTCAATTTTCAAATAATATTTTTTTGCTTGCACCATACAATTTTAGGTTACCGTATATACTCGAGTATAAGCCGACCCGAGTATAAGCCGAGACCCCTAATTTCAACCCAAAATCCCAGGAAAAGTTATTGACTCGAGTATAAGCCTAGGGTGGGAAATACATCATCCCCCCCTGTCATCATCCAGACCCGTCATTAACATCCTCATCATCATCACCGCCTGTCATCATCCAGACCCTCATCATCATCACCTGTCATCATCCCATTGTCATCATCCCACACATCCCCCCTTCATCATCCCCTTGTCATCATCCCCACCCCCCTTCATCATCCCCTTGTCATCATCCCCACCCCCCTTCATCATCCCCTTGTCATCATCCCCACCCCCCTTCATCATCCCCTTGTAATCATCCCACACACCCCCTTTCATCATCCCCTTGTCATCATCCCCACCCCCCTTCATCATCCCACCCCCCCCCCTTCATCATCCTCTTGTCATCATCCCACACCCCCTCTTCATCATCCTCTTCTCATCATCCGCCCTCAGTGGTCTTCAACCTGCGGACCTCCAGAGGTTTCAAAACTACAACTCCCATCAAGCCCGGGCAGCCATCGGCTGTCTGGGCTTGCTGGGAGTTGTAGTTTTGAAACCTCCGGAGGTCCACAGGTTGAAGACCACTGCGGCCTTCAACATCATCCAGCCCCCTCTCACCCCCCTTTAGTTCTGTACAGTACTCACCTCCGCTCGGCGCTGGTCCGGTCCTGCAGGACTGTCCGGTGAGGAGGTGGTCCGGTGGGATAGTGGTTCCGGGCTGCTATCTTCACCGGGGGCGCCTCTTCTCCGCGCTTCCGGCCCGGAATAGAGGCGTTGCCTTGACAATGACGCAGAAGTACGTTGGCAATGAACGTACCTCTGCGTCGTTGTCAAGGCAACGTGACTATTCTGGGGCCGGGCCCGAAGCGCTTAGAAGAGGCCTCCCCGGTGAAGATAGCAGCCCGGAACCACTATCCCACCGGACCACCTCCTCACCAGACAGTCCTGCAGGACCGGACCAGCGCCGAGCGGAGGTGAGTACTGTACAGAACTAAAGGGGGGTGAGAGGGGGCTGGATGATGTCGAAGGCCGCGGTGGTCTTCAACCTGCGGACCTCCGGAGGTTTCAAAACTACAACTCCCAGCAAGCCCGGACAGCCGATGGCTGCCCGGGCTTGCTGGGAGTTGTAGTTTTGAAACCTCTGGAGGTCCGCAGGTTGAAGACCACTGCGGGTGGGGGAGTTCACTCGAGTATAAGCCGAGGGGGGTGTTTTCAGCACGAAAAATCGTGCTGAAAAACTCGGCTTATACTCGAGTATATACGGTAACATGAAAAGTGTCATTACAAAGTACAACTGATTGCAAACAAAAGCTCTCATATGGGTCTGTGGATGGAAAAATAAGAGTTATGGCTCTTAGAAGGCAAAGAGGAATAAAATGTATACAAAAACGAAGCTGGCTGTGTCCTTAACGCCAAAATAGGCTGTGTCCCTAAGGGGTTAAGGCTGGTGTCACACACATTTGTTTTTGTGTTTTTAGACAAAGCCAAAAGTGGATCAAAAAGTATGAGAAATATAATTAATTCTCTATGAATTGGTGCTCTGCAATGTTCATTGTGCTGCATTACTTGGACGGGGGTTCAATCACATAGTTTTCCCCTATCCATAACTTCCACTTGTGGGAATACCTTTTTAGGGTGCATTCACATGTACAGTATCCTGCACAGTTATTTAGTTTGCATTAAAATAAGCAGCATTAAATCCTGCACATGAAATATGCACAGGATACTGTATGTGTGAAGAGACTCTTAGAGTTTAATCACACGTACAGTATCCTGCGCGTGTTTGATGTGCAAGATTTTCTGCTGCAGATTTCAGGGTAAACTAAATGAATGAGCCGAGCTTCAAATATGCAGCTTCAAATATTCTCAGGATACTGTATGTGTGAAAACACTCGGGTACATTCAAACGTACAGGATCTACTGCAGATTTTTCAGCAGATTTTCTGCAGCTGATTTTGCTACTCATTGAAGTTAATGGGTAGCAAAATCAGCTGCACAAAATATGCAGCAGAAATAGAAAGCAGATCCTGTAAGTGTGAACATACTCATAGGGTGTACATACACATACAGTGTCCTCCGCATATTGGATGCGCAGGATTTGAAGCTGCATATTTCAATGTAAGTTAAATGACTGAACACAGCTTCAAATCCTGTGAATCAAATATGCGCAGGATACTGTACATGTGAATTCACCTTTAATGTAATAAATGCAATATTCTCACAGAATTTTTACTTAATCCTCCTTGGTAATTTAAAGTTAAAACAATTCCTAATAGCTGATTGGATGAAATGGCTGCAGGAAACTTTTTGTGGTATCATCAATACAGAACATTTGTCTATCACAAGAAGCATTGGCCTTGTAATACTTACCGGTTACGAATTTACTTATTATTTCTAGTAAGTACTGACAAGTGGTCTGTGATTTTCTAGAATGCAGTGCAGGGGGAAGACAACTGTGCTTAACAGACCGGATAAGGCTCAGTTTGCATATTCTGCCTCATGATCATTGAGAATCCATGCGGTGAAATCTTACATGTTTCCCCGACCAAGAGATATTGACAATAGTTTTTTCTTTTTTTCCATTTGCAAATAAACACACCAACTGTTGTAAACGTCTTACTAAGCTGCTTGGTGATGGTCTTGCTGTCTTTTCTGCAGTTTTGTCCCTGACATCCTTGGAAAGTTCTTTGGTTTTGGCCATATTAGAAATCTGATAAATTGCTTCTGTGGACAGGTGTCTTTTACACAGGAAACAAGCTGAGATTAGGAGCACTCCCTTTAAGAGAATGCTTCTTATTTCAAGTGTTACCTGTGTAAAAGACACCTGGGAGCCCGAAATGTTGCAGATTGTCAATTAGTAACTTATTTAAAATATGTTTTTCTGGATTGTTTTTCAGTTATTCTGTCGGTCACTGTTCACATAAACCGACCATGAGGGGGCGTGTTTGTACCAGCTGACCTGCTGTGTGCACAACGTCCCACACAGCAGCTCAACAAGGGCTGAGTCAGGGCCCTGTACAGGAGATTGCTGGGGGTCCCAGTATTCAGACCCCTCGTAATCAGACATTTATAGGGGATACATTTATTGGCACTGGACATCCTTTTTAAGCTACACATAGTGCAGCAATCCATTTCTTCTATAACATAACAAGATTTGTTCAAAAACATTAAAATAATGCCATTCTGTCAACAGATGTTCTTCAATAATGGCCTGTTGTAATGTGCTCCATAGCTATCAAATATGAGCCTATTAGAAGTCAATGTACAGCTCTGGCTATGAAAGGTTGCTTGCCGCCGGCCCATTTTATACAGGTCAGGAAAGTCATTATATTACTAAGGATTGAAGGGGAAATAAAAGGTGACATGCTCCTAATCCATGCATTATATTTATCAGCATAATAGACTGCAAAGATACGCCGTGGTATAACTTACATGATGAAGCTATTTTCTTTTGGACTTGTATCCTTGGATTATTTAGTAAAGCTAAGACAAGCACCTGAAGGTATTGAGGAATGGCTAGGTATCTTTAAATGAAGAGTTCAGTGAGAGGTGAATGCGGGAATATAGCGCTAATAGGTCATTTTAAAAGAGCGTAACACACTCCAGCTCCAAGAGCTCTTCTAATCAGGTTTACTTATAGCGCGCCGTTCCCAACGTGGACAGAAAATACGGCTGATACAGGATCTGGATAAAAGGAACAATATTTGTCTTACTAAGCATAAACAATCTTCCAATTCATCCGCCTATGATTCATTTAACCTTTCATGATCTGTTTGAACTGCTAAGCAATTCCAAGTCTGAGCCTACAGTCAACAAATAGATTGCTTGAAAGATTATATTGGAAATATAAAGTAAAGACTCAGCATCGGGATCCTATTTTATTACTATATTTTGCCATTTAAGCTGTCAGTGAAATAGATTCCACACATAAATTTAATGCGGCTACACAAGACAGGCAAAATAATACATTATTTTATCTACAAATTGTTACAAAATGTCCTTATTTTTAATGTGCAGTATCTATGTTAATATTTAAAAGCAAAATATATGTTCATATGACTAATACTGTATTATATTACAATAACATACTTTTTTGTGTCATATATAGGCTGGGTTCACACAGTGTAAAATGATTTTATAAAAAGCAGCATTTTCTTTAATCTAATATGTGCTCTATTAAAGGGGTACTCCGGTGGAAAACTTTTTTGTTTTTGTTTTTTTAATCAACTGGTGCCAGAAAGTTAAACAGATTTGTAAATTACTTCTTTAAAAAATCTTAATCCTTCCAATACTTATTAGCTTCTTATTAAATTCTTTTTTTTGGAACACAGAGCTCTCTGCTGACATCATGACCACAGTGCTCTCTGCTTACACCTCTGTCCATTTTAAGAACTGTCCAGAGTCGAAGAAAATGCCCATGGCAAACTTATGCTGCTCTGACAGAGATGTCAGCAGAGAGCACTGTGGTCATGATGTCAGCAGAGCACTGTGTTCCATAAAGAAAACTAATAAGCTAATAAGTACTGGAAGGATTAAGATTTATTAATAGAAGTAATTTACACATCTGTTTAATCTTCTGGCACCAGTTGATTAAAAAAAAGTACCCCTTCAACCTGTTCATGATCCAGCGATTTTCTTTTTGGATCACATTTTTTTTGTTCCTCATTCATCTTATTTGAAGGACATGTTGTACTTTTTATTGGCATACTTTATCATATAATTTATTATGGAGCCAGAAAAAATATATATGTAAGGCAATCTTGAAAACAAATATGGAATTGCACAATTTTGTGGGGCCATCATTTTTTCAAAAATATATATGTAAGGCAATCTTGAAAACAAATATGGAATTGCACAATTTTGTGGGGCCATCATTTACGGTAAATCTGACATGCTATCTTTATTCTATGGATCAGTATGATTTCATTGATACCAAACTCGGGTAATTTTTGTTTCATTGTAAAGGGGTACTCCACTCGAAAAAAAAAAAATTTTAATCAACTGATGCCAGAAAGTTAAACAGATTTGTAAATTACTTCTATTTAAAAAACGTAATCCTTCCAGTACTTGTTAGCTGCTCTATTCTCCACAGAAAGTTCTTCTCTTTTTGAATTTCCTTTCTGTCTGACCCCAGTGCTCTCTGCTGACATCTCTGTCCATATCAGGAACTGTTAAGAGTAGGAGCAAATCCCCTTAGCAAACCTCTCCTGCTCCGGACAATTCCTAAAATGGACAGAGGTGTCAGCAGAGAGCACTGTGGTCAGACAGAAAGGAAATTCAAAAAGAAAAGAACTTCCTGGGGAGCATATAACAGCTGATAAGTACTGGAAGGATTAAGATTTTTAATTAAGATTCTCTTAAGATTTTTAAATAGAATTAATTTTAACTTTAATGTTTAATGTTTAACTTTCGGCCACCAGTTGATTTAAAAAAATATTTTTTTCCAGAAGAGTACCACTTTAAACCCTTAAGGACTCAGACAATTTAATTTTTACGTTTTCATTTTTTCCTCCTCACCTTCTAAAAATCATAACTCTTTTATATTTTCATCCACAGACTAGTATGAGGGCTTGTTTTTTGCGAGACCAGTTGTCCTTTGTAATGAGATCACTCATTATATCATAAAATGTATGGCGCAACCAAAAAACACTATTTTTGTGGGGAAATTAAAACGAAAAACGCAATTTTGCTAATTTTGGAAGGTTTCGTTTTCACGCCGTACAATTTATGGTAAAAATGACATGTGTTCTTTATTCTGAGGGTCAATACGATTAAAATGATACCCATTATTACATACTTTTCTATTACTGTTGCGCTTAAAAAAATCACAAACTTTTTAACCAAATTAGTACGTTTATAATCCCTTTATTTTGATGACCTCTAACTTTTTTATTTTTCCGTATAAGCGGCGGTATGGGGACTTATTTTTTGCGCCATGATCTGTAATTTTTTTGATACCACATTTGCATATAAAAAACTTTTAATACATTTTTCATAATTTTTTTTATAAAATGTATTAAAAAAGTAGCAATTTTGAACTTTCTTTTTTTTTTCGTTCACGCCGTTCACCGTACGGGATCATTAACATTTTATTTTAATAGTCGGGACATTTACTCACGCGGCCATACCAAATATGTCTATAAAATTAATTTTGTACGCTTTTTGGGGGTAAAATAGGAAAAAACGGACATTTTACTTTTTTATTGGGGGAGGGGATTTTTCACTTTTTTTTTACTTTTACTTTTACATTTTTTAACATTTTTTTTTTTACATTTGAATAGTCCCCATAGGGGACTATTCATAGCAATACCATGATTGCTAATACTGATCTGTTCTATGTATAGGACATAGAACAGATCAGTGTTATCGGCGATCTTCTGCTCTGGTCTGCTCGATCTCAGACCAGAGCAGGAGACGCCGGGAGCCGGACGGAGGAAGGTGAGGGACCTCCGTGCGGCGTTCTGAATTAGGGATCGACCGATTATCGGTATGGCCGATATTATCGGCCGATAATAACGATTTTGGGCATTATCGGTATCGGCAATTATCTTGCCGATAATGCCCCGCCCCCCGCACCGCCCCCACCGCACCGCGACCGCCACCCCCTCGACCCGCCACACCGCACCGCCGACCCACCGCACCCCCCACCGTGATGCTAGGCGGTATACCGGTATGGATTTTTTCCCATACCGCTATACCGGTCGGGCCCCTCCCCCACCCTCCCAGTCAATAAAAAAATTAAACTTACCCGTAATGGGGGTGGTCCGGGCCATCCATCCATCGTTTCTGTAGCGTCCGGGGGCGTTCCGGGTGGAGGGTGGTCCGGTCCGGGCTGTCCTTCTTCTCCCACGGTCTTCTTCTCCACTCCGGGCAGGCTCCGGCCTAGTACGCTGCATAGACGCCGCTACGCCGTGACGTCAGTTGCGTCGCTGCGCACGGGCGTCACTGCGCAGCGACGTCTATGCAGCGTACTAGACCGGAGCCTGCCCGGAGTGGAGAAGATGACCGCCGGAGAAGAAGGACAGCACGGACCGGACCACCCTCCACCCGGAACGCCCCCGGACGCTACAGGAACGAAGGATGGATGGCCCGGACCACCCTGACAGGTAAGGGGAGAGAAGCGGGTGGTGGCGGCGGCCTATGGTCCCGCAAAAGCCACTGCAGATCATTGATTTAAAGCGCCCGCTTTAAATCAATGATCTGCAGCGGTGTCGCAGGGGGTTAAATAGCCGATAACTTATACCGGAATATCGGTATAAGTTATCGGCTATCGGCCCTAACCTGCACCGATTATCGGTATCGGCCCTAAAAAAACGATATCGGTCGATCCCTATTCTGAATGATCCGATCCCAGCAGCAGCGCTGCGGGCGATCCGATCATTCATTCAAATCGCGCACTGCCGCAGATGCCGGGATCTGTATTGATCCCGCCACCTGAGGGGTTAATGGCGGACGCCCGCGAGATCGCGGGCGTTGGCCATTGCCGGCGGGTACCTGGCTGCGATCAGCAGCCGGGATCAGCCGCGCATGACACGGGCATCGCTCCGATGCCCGCGGTTATGCACAGGATGTAAATGTACGTCCTGGTGCGTTAAGCACCACCGCACCAGGACGTACATTTACGTCCTGCATCCTTTAAGGGTTAAGGTAAAAAAAAAGTTGAAAACTTAAGAAAATAGTTTGTTTAATTATTTTTTAAAAACCTTTTTTTAACTTTCTTTACACATTTCTTGCCCCCCTAAGGGGCCTATCATAAGCCTTAAGCAATTGCCAATCCACAGAGCATCGGGAAGGACAGGTAAGTCCCCGTTCTTCCCCAGTAACCCATCTGCAGCCCGCAATAACATCATGGAGCTGTAGGTTAAATAACCCAGCTGGGAGAAATAAGAACACAATGAAAATAAGTAGGAGTACAATCTCCACCTAATATACTATATCCTGAGGCTGTGTACACTACTGTATCATAAAATATATGTGGGTGGGGGGGGGGGGGTCCATAGTTTAGGGATTTAGTCCCAGAGGGTCGGAAACCCTGATGGGAAAAGGATAATTGGATTTTGAACCATGGGATTCCCTTGGGATAAATTGGATGTCAGCCTTACATAAGCCAACTAAAAGTTCATTATAAACTAAAACTCAACAGCGCATACTTGGACAAGACAGTCTACAATTGTGCAAGAAACCAGGGGCATTTAAAGTTTGCCTATCTAAAAAATTCCCCTAATATGTTTAGATTACTAAAACAATTGCACACTTTAATATATTATTATTACTAGTAGAAGTTGTTGTATGAGTATTTACAGGTGAGCTTTTATGTTTGAAGCTTTTACACAGCTCCGAGTCTCCTGTTCCCTTTATGCAGTAAAGTTAAATGATAATTCAACATGCCTACAGACACCACATGGGGAAGCTTGGGAGTTTACTGCATAGACTCTCATTGAACTTAACAATAAAACATTATGAAATAAGCTTCTACGTTCCCCTTTATGTTGGTCACAGACAGTTAATTATATCTTTAATTGAAGCTATAATGGGGACTTGAAAAAAAAAAGGATTTTTGAACGTGGACTTTAATCTCTTAAGGACGTAGGGCGTACCTGTACGCCCAAGCCCGGTCCTGGTGTTTAAAACATCACACGGGGTCGGTCCCGGCTGCTAATCATAGAGGGGACCCTGGGCTAACAGCGCTCGGCATCAATCGTTGTGCTGCACGCTGTTAACCCTTCCGACACGGCGATCAAAGTTGACCGCCGCGTCTGAAAGCGAAAGTAAATGCTTCCCGGCAGCTCAGTCGGGCTGATCGGGACATCACGATAAAATCGCGATGTCCCGATCAGCTGGGACACAGGCGGAGGTCTCCTTACCTGTCTCCGCGGCGTCCGATCGTCGATTGATTGCTCCAAGCCTGAGCTACAGGCTTGAGCAATCGAGCCCCTATCTCACTGATCCGTGCAAAGCTATGGCTTTGCAGGGATCAGCATAGGAGATCAGTGTGTGCAGTGTTATAGGTCCCTATGGGAGCTATAGCACTGCAAAAAAAAGTTAAGAAAGGTCATTTAACCCGTTCTCTAATAAAAGTTTGAATCACCCCTCCTTTTTCATAAAAAAAAAAAAAAAACTGTGTAAATAAAAATAAACATATGTGGTATCGCCGCGTGCGGAAATGTCCGAACTATGAAAATATATTGTTAATTAAATCGCACGGTCAATGGCATACGCGCAAAAAAATTCCAAAGTCCAAAATAGTGTATTTTTGGTCACTTTTTATATCATGAAAAAATTCATAAAAAGCAATCAAAAAGTGTTATCAATACAAAAATGATACCGATAAAACTTCAGAATACGGAGCAAGAAATGAGCCCTTATACCGGCCCATATGCTGAAAAATTAAAAAGTTATAGGGGTTAGAAGATGAGAATTTTTAACATATAAATTTTGTTGCATGTAGTTATGATTTTCCGAAGTACGACAATATCCAACCTATATAAGTAGGGTATCATTTTAACCATATGGACCTACAGAATAAAGAGAAGGTGTTATTTTTACCAAAAAATGCACTCCGTAGAAACGGAGATGAAAATGCAAAAACTGAAAAAACCTGCGTCCTTAAGGGGTTAAGGTTCAACATTAAAGGGGTACTCCGGTGAAAACCTTTTTTCTTTTAAATCAACTGGTGGCAAAAAGTTAAACATATTTGTAAACTACTTCTATTAAAAAATCTTAATCCTTCCTGTACTTATTAGCTGCTGAATACTACAGAGGAAATTATTTTCTTTTTGAAATGCTCTCTGATGACATCACGAGCACAGTTCTCTCTGCTGACGTTATTATAATAACGCTTTATTTATTGTTGAGCCACCATGCTGCCCTTAGCATACATCTGCTATGCATGGTTGCTAAAATGGACAGAGATGTCAGCAGAGAGCACTGATGTCATCAGTGTTCCAAAAAGAAAGGACTTTCCTCTGTAGCATTCAGCAGCTAATAAGTACTGGAAGGATTAAGATTTTTTAATAGAAGTAATTTACAAATATGTTTAACTTTCTGCCACCAGTTGATTTAAAAGAAAAAAGGTTTTCACCGGAGTACTCCTTTAATAGTTTTCTTACAATCTGCTGTAAAACTATATAATTATATTTTATTCTGCCCTATCATTGTACACATAAGGCACAATGATTTTGAAAGTATTATATTGAACAAAAAATAAGTTTAAGCTAAGTCAATAGCAAGGCTCTATGGAAAAAATTATACTTCTTAACAGTTGTATGTGTTGGCATATTAAGTAATTATAATCAGACATGTTGTTTTCTGAGTTCATAACTATATAATTTTCAGCTACTTATGATGATTTTTGTATATTTTATTTCAAGTATAGGTTGTTAAAATGTTATATACATGTAATCACAATTATATTATTTTTATGCTATATAATTTTTCATAATGCCATGTTATTTTTATTGGAGATGTGTTTAGTTATATTTCATGCTTTATTTTTTCCAAATATGTATAGCTTTGAAAACTATTTTTTTAAATCTTCATATGCCTTTTAATCATTGTTAGGATTAAAAAATATCTCAAATTTTTTTTTATCAACTTGTGCCAATAAGTTAAACATATTTGTAATTTACTTCTATTAAAAAAATTGTAATCCTTCCAGTACGTATCAGCTGCTGTATACTACAGAGGAAGTTATTTTATTTTTGAATTTCTTTTCTGTCTGACCACAGTGCTCTCTGCTGACACCTCTGTCCATGTCAGGAACTGCCCAGTGCAGGAACAATCCCTATAGAAAACCTATACTGCTCTGGACAGTTCGTGAAACGAACAGAGGTGTCAGCAGAGAGCACTATGGTCAGTCAGAAAAGAAAAGAACTTCCTGTGGAGCATACAGCAGCTGCTATGTTCTGGAAGGATTCATATTTTTAAATAGAAGTAATTTACAAATCTGTTAAACTTTCTGGCACCAGTTGATTTAAAAAAAAAAAAAAAAGATAATTCAACCGGAGTACCCTTTAACCTCTTAAGGACCCAGGACGTATGGGTACGTCCTGGGTCCCGGTCCTGCGATATAACGCGGGGTCACACGGTGACCCCGCATCATATCGCGGCGGGCCCGGCGTCATAGTGAAGCCGGGACCCGCCTCTAATAGCGCGCGGCACTGATCGCTGTGCCGCGCGCTATTAACCCTTTAGCCGCGCGCTCAAAGCTGAGCTGCGCTGCTAAAAACGAAAGTAAAAGTGCCCGGCTAGCTCAGGGAGCTGTTCGGGATCGCCGCGGTATAATCGCGGCATCCCGAACAGCTGTAGCACAGGAGGAAGGTCTCTTACCTTCCTTCCTGCAGTCCGATCGCCGATTGAATGCTTCAAGCCTGAGATCCAGGCTTGAGCAATCCATCACCGAAAACACTGATTGATCCATTCCTATGGAGATGGATCAATCAGTGTAAAAGATCAGTACATGCAATGTTATAGCCCCCTATAGGAGCTATAATATTGTATAAGAAAAGTGTAAAAAAAATCATTAACCCTTTCAATTATCCCTTCCCCTAATAAAAGTTTGAATCACCCGGCATTTCCAAAAATAAAAAAAACATTATGTAAATAATAATAACAATAAACATATGTGGTATCGCCGCGTGCGGAAATGTCCGAATTATAAAAATATACCGCTTTTTAAACCGCTCGTTCAATGGCGTACGAGCAAATAAATTCCAAAGTCCAAAATGGCGCATTTTTTATCACTTTTTATACCACAAAAAAGTGAATAAAAAGTGATCAAAAAGTCTGATCAGAACAAAAATGGTACTGATAAAAACTTCAGATGACGGCGCAAAAAATGAGTCCTCAAAGCGCCCTGAACACAGAAAAATAAAAAAAGTTATAGGGGTCAAAAGATGACCATTTTAAACGTATACATTTTCCTGCATGTATTCATGATTTTTTTCGGAAGTGATACAAATTCAAACCTATACAAGTAGGGTATCATTTTAACCGTATAGACCTACAGAATAAAGATAAGGTATCATTTTTGACAAAAAATGTACTGCGTAAAAACAGAAGCCCCCAAAACTTACAAAATAGTGTTTTTCATCAATTTTGTCGCACATGGATTTTTTTTCCCGTTTCACCGTAGATTTTTGGGTAAAATGACTAATGTCATTATAAAGTAGAATTAGTGATGCAAAAATTAAGACATTATATGTAATTTTAGGTGAAAATTTTTAAGAGTTATGATTTTTTAAAGTTAAGGAGGAAAAATTGAAAAGGAAAAAACGGAAAAAGCTCGGGTCCTTAAGGGGTTAAGCATATTCCAGGAAGCTGAATCAGGAGAAAGGGATACCCCTTTAATCTAGTAGATTCTCATCCAGAGTTAATCTTTAAAAAGTAAATCTAATTATAAAGGCTGAAAGTAATCAATAGTTTGAACATGTTTTGGTGATGCTAACGCAGAACTCAAATTAATTGAAATTATATATTCATTAAAAAGCACCATCAAATTGTAACATGTTGCTTTCAAAAAGGCAAGCTATCAGCAAAATCTTACTTACAGTGCAAAGTATTTTTCTTTTAATTAAAATGTTAGGCCACATTATAATGCAAAACTAATACACAATTAAAGGGTATGGAGATTATAATCCAAAAACAATAATCAGGTCATTATAAATCAAGCTTTAGTTTACAACTTTAATTGCATAAACAGCTGCATCTAATGTCAACTAATTTAAACTCCAAAGCATAAGAAAGGTAGAGGTGGTTCTCAATAGTGGAATCACAAAGTTCCGAAAAACAGCACGTGGACTTGTCACGATGCCGGCTGGCAGGTAGTGGATCCTCTGTGCCAGAGAGGGATAGCGAGGACCGTGCTAGTGGACCGGTTCTAAGACACTACTGGTTTTCACCAGAGCCCGCCGCAAAGCGGGATGGTCTTGCTGCGGCGGTAGTGACCAGGTCGTATCCACTAGCAACGGCTCACCTCTCTGGCTGCTGAAGATACTGAAGATAGGCGAGGTACAAGGGAGTAGGCAGAAGCAAAGTCGGACGTAGCAGAAGGTCGGGGGCAGGCGGCAAGGTTCGTAGTCAGGGGAGATAGCAAAGTTCTGGTACACAGGGTATAAACACACAAAAACGCTTTCACTAGGCTCTAGGGCAACAAGATCCGGCAAGGGAGTGCAAGGGAGGAGACTAGATATAAGGAGGGAACAGGTGGGAACCAATTAAGCTAATTGGGCCAGGCACCAATCATTGGTGCACTGGCCCTTTAAGTCTCAGGGAGCTGGCGCGCGCGCGCCCTAGAGAGCGGAGCCGCGCGCGCCAGCACATGACCGCAGGAGACGGGAACGGGTAAGTGACCTGGGATGCGATTCGCGAGCGGGCGCGTCCCGCTGTGCGAATCGCATCCCCAACGGCCATGAGAGAGCAGCGCTCCCGGTCAGCGGGACTGACCGGGGAGCTGCAGGGAAAGAGACGCCGTGAGCGCTCCGGGGAGGAGCGGGGACCCGGAGCGCTAGGCGTAACAGTACCCCCCCCCTTAGGTCTCCCCTTCTCTTTATCGGGTAACTGCCTCCCCTGGGATGAGGACACCGGGAAAGGATGGAGGGATTCCTCAACGGCAGGCAGAACCGCAGGAGTAGGAATGGGGAGAGAGGGCAGAGGGCGGGACCTGGCACGGGGCAGTGTGACACCAGGAGGAGGGCCATGAGGGGACACAGAAGCTTGCCTGATGGAACTGGGAGGGGGGGAGGGGCATTTCCTGTGGCAGGCAGAGTCCTTAATGACCTTAGGGGGACCAGATACAGGAGGAACCACAGAGTTACGGCAAGGGTTACTGGGAACCGGTTTTAGACAGTTCTTGGAACAAGAGGACCCCCAACTCTTGATCTCCCCAGTGGACCAATCCAGGGTTGGGGAATGAAGTTGAAGCCAGGGAAGTCCAAGGAGAATTTCCGAGGTGCAATTGGGGAGGACCAAAAGTTCAATCCTCTCGTGGTGAGATCCGATGCTCATAAGAAGGGGCTCCGTGCGGAAACGTATGGTACAGTCCAACCTGGCTCCGTTGACCGCGGAGATGCGGAGTGGCTTGACAAGACGGGTCACCGGAATATGGAATTTATTCACAAAGGACTCCCGAATAAAATTTCCAGAAGCTCCAGAGTCCAGACAGGCCACGGCTGAGAGGGGAGAGCTGGCTGAAGTGGAAATCCGAACAGGTACCGTGAGACGTGGAGAAGCCGACTTGGCATCAAGAGACGCCACACCCACGAGAGCTGAGTGTGAGCGTGCGTTTCCCAGACGTGGAGGACGGATTGGGCAATCCACCAGAAAATGTTCAGTACTGGCACAGTACAAACAAAGATTCTCTTCCTTACGGCGATTCCTCTCTTCCAGGGTCAGGCGAGACCGATCCACTTGCATGGCCTCCTCGGCGGGAGGCCTAGGCGCAGATTGCAGTGGAGACTGTGGGAGAGGTGGCCAGAGATCTAAGTCTTTTTCCTGGCGGAGCTCTTGATGCCTCTCAGAAAAACGCATGTCAATGCGAGTGGCTAGATGAATGAGTTCATGCAGGCTAGCAGGAGTCTCTCGTGCGGCCAGAACATCTTTAATGTTGCTGGATAGGCCTTTTTTAAAGGTCGCGCAGAGAGCCTCATTATTCCAGGAAAGTTCAGAAGCAAGAGTACGGAATTGTATGGCGTACTCGCCAACGGAGGAATTACCCTGGACCAGGTTCAGCAGGGCAGTCTCAGCAGAAGAGGCTCGGGCAGGTTCCTCAAAGACACTTCGAATTTCCGAGAAGAAGGAGTGTACAGAGGCAGTGACGGGGTCATCACGGTCCCAGAGCGGTGTGGCCCATGACAGGGCTTTTCCAGACAGAAGGCTGACTACGAAAGCCACCTTAGACCTTTCAGTAGGAAACTGATCCGACATCATCTCCAGATGCAGGGAACATTGGGAAAGAAAGCCACGGCAAAACTTAGAGTCCCCATTAAATTTGTCCGGCAAAGACAGGCGGAGGCTAGGAGTGGCCACTCGCTGCGGAAGAGGTGCAGGAGCTGGCGGAGGAGATGGTTGCTGCTGCTGTAGCTGAGACTGAATCTGCTGTAGCTGCGACTGGAGTTGCTGAGTCATGGTGGTCAAGTACGACAGCTGGTGATCTTGTTGGGCAATCTGTCGGGCTTGCTGGGCGACCAGTGTGGGGAGGTCGGCGACAACAGGCAGAGGAACTTCAGCGGGATCCATGGCCGGATCTACTGTCACGATGCCGGCTGGCAGGTAGTGGATCCTCTGTGCCAGAGAGGGATAGCGAGGACCGTGCTAGTGGACCGGTTCTAAGACACTACTGGTTTTCACCAGAGCCCGCCGCAAAGCGGGATGGTCTTGCTGCGGCGGTAGTGACCAGGTCGTATCCACTAGCAACGGCTCACCTCTCTGGCTGCTGAAGATACTGAAGATAGGCGAGGTACAAGGGAGTAGGCAGAAGCAAAGTCGGACGTAGCAGAAGGTCGGGGGCAGGCGGCAAGGTTCGTAGTCAGGGGAGATAGCAAAGTTCTGGTACACAGGGTATAAACACACAAAAACGCTTTCACTAGGCTCTAGGGCAACAAGATCCGGCAAGGGAGTGCAAGGGAGGAGACTAGATATAAGGAGGGAACAGGTGGGAACCAATTAAGCTAATTGGGCCAGGCACCAATCATTGGTGCACTGGCCCTTTAAGTCTCAGGGAGCTGGCGCGCGCGCGCCCTAGAGAGCGGAGCCGCGCGCGCCAGCACATGACCGCAGGAGACGGGAACGGGTAAGTGACCTGGGATGCGATTCGCGAGCGGGCGCGTCCCGCTGTGCGAATCGCATCCCCAACGGCCATGAGAGAGCAGCGCTCCCGGTCAGCGGGACTGACCGGGGAGCTGCAGGGAAAGAGACGCCGTGAGCGCTCCGGGGAGGAGCGGGGACCCGGAGCGCTAGGCGTAACAGGACTTCTGGGATGTATTCTTCTTCTAGTATTTACAGGTTTTACCATATAATGTCTAAGTACAGCCTTGAACTGTGAGAAAATATAGCACCTCCCACTCAGTTTTTTCTGTGTCAAACCTGTTTTAAAACCGTAGATGCTATTATCAATAGCAACCTTGGGATAGTACTCAAGGTGATGATAAATATGGTAGTGCAGGCTAGTTTAGAGTAGTAGTCCGGTAGGGTTGTAGGTGATAATCTCACTTGACATGGTGACATTGGTAATCTGATGGTCCCCTATAAGTCTAACAAAGCTTTAGTCAAAGAGTTGTTCCCCATTGTGTGAAGTTCAGAAAGGAGAACTCCAGACACTCAGGTAATGGGGAAATAGCTTGGAATATTGCTGAAGGTTATTTACAAATCCAGTTACAACACAGTTTCTAACATAATGGGGGAGATTTATCAAAACTTGCCCAGAGGAAAAGTTGCTGAGTTGCCCATAGCAACCAATCAGATTGCTTCTTTCATTTTTGAAAAGGTCTGTGAAAAATGAAAGAAGTAATCTGATTGGTTGCTATGGTCAACTCAGCAACTTTTCCTCTGGACAGGTTTTGATAAATCTCCCCAAATATGTTACACGTTTTAAGCAGATTAGTTAAGAGTTGGTCACTGTCCCTTTAAGAGTGTCTTTACTAACAGATATACTGACTAAAAAGTCTCTGGTGTGCTTTTTGCACAGGTAAGTGGTATAGTAATGTATATAGAGTTGCAGATAGCATACATAAGCATACAATTAGACACTGTCTACCGGGAAAGGCCAACACAAGTTGGCTTACTGTGGTGCAGAAACTCATACAGCTATGTGGCACTTTATCCTTTGTATAGGAAATATGTTTAAGAAACTTCTGTGATTGTTAGCCACACAGCACTAACTCTGCCCATGGGTCACTAAAAAGATCAGTTCGGCTTGCTCTCACTCTGGCTAAGCAGCACTCCTTCTTACAGTTTAAACTTGTTGCCCTCACCACATAGACTGTAGACGATCTTTTGGGTGAAACCTCTAAACTCTATGTAGTGCTGTGAAGGTGAGGCGACCCAGGGAGTTGCTTGCTGGGACTAGTAGTGCTAAACGGTGTTGCAAGTGTATCCTGACTGTAGGTGTGCAAAACTTTTTTTTAGTGGAGGGCTGCAAGTGTTGGTTTAGTGGTGAAAGTCCCTCTGGGCAAGTCCCTGTATACCGTGCACTGGTGTTGTTGGTTGGGATGCCCTTGGTGTTGTGGTGCGTGCAATGAAACATGCACAGAGAGACACAAAGAGGGTGCAATGCAATTTTCTTTCAAAACTTCAGATGTAAGTCTAAGGCTGTAAGCGCTGCAAAGGGTTCATGTAATGTCAAGAGGAGAGGTGTTTGTTGCAATGTATCAGAGCCTAGATAAACTTGTTTAGGAGCTTCGGATTTAGTAGTCTGGTCTATCCAAGGAAATGAATTGGTTCCTGATCAGAGTATAGCCTGACTTGTTCATTGACTCTAGATAATGTGAATAAGACTTAAGGGCTCGCTAGCATAATCCCAATGTACTCACTGAAGCAGGTTCTTGTATTTTTAGAATTACATCATAAGTAATACAGCAAAAGCCAAGCCAATTTTTCCCAATGATCTTACTGCTCAAATAAGATGGAGGGAAAAATGATTTTGTTCCATTGACTTAAATGGGGGAATAAACAAATGTTTTCCAATCATAAAAATAGAATGACGGATTATGTTTGTCATTCATTCCAAGATAGAATAAATGACAAATGGGAAGTTGTTGTTTGCTGGTAATTTTGTACATGAATGTTAAATGGTTCTTCGATGAGAGAACAACACTTATGTGAATGGGACTGAGCTGCAATCCGCATGTATGGATGACCTGCTGGTCTTGACAATGTGTTTTTCTGATATAGGCCTTTTTGTAGTATCCAAATAAAAGTAAATTCCATATACAGGTATGATTTTGTCCTATTACTGCTCATAGGCTGATAAAAAAGCTTTAGAGAATTTAACCCAGCAGTAGACTGGCCCTAGGAATGGTATTATATTTCTAAAATGCTGTTTCAATTTCAAAAACAATCTTTAAAATGTAGCATTACTTTAAGCATAGTGATTTCACAAATCTGCAATGTATATACATACCCTGTAATTCTGTGCAGTAAAACAGAATGGTTAAAAAGCAGTCTGGATGAGCCTGTAGATGTATTGCGTATGCTGGACTCACACCCCGGAATTAATGAATTATGTGCTTTAAATTGAGTACTGTGCTTTGGGAAGTCGAAAATCATAAGACATGTAAATATCCTGAATTATTTATTATTAGAAAACACACAGCTGTGATTAACATTCCCTCCAAAATCCTTTTAATATGAACATAGCTCTTTCGAAGAAGCTTCAGCTTGGTGCGATATTTTACGCAATTAATCATACAATTGATTGTTAGAAGTGTGCCATTAAGCTTTCCGGAAATGCTTAAGTCCAATTTTTTTTACTTGACAGAAAGCAATTTTGCATTGTCAGATACTCGCATCCTTTTATCTTATTTTCTCATTTAAAATGTAGTAAAAAATGCATGAATGTCTCCATTTCAATATTTATGGGTAAGAGTAGGTTGAGTATTTTGTCTTGTTTTCCAATCTCCAAAATGTTTATTTTTTATAAAGCAAATGTGCTTGCTTTCAAGATTTAGTAAAACTGGTTCTTCCTTGACAAGACTTTTAGCTAAATAAATTGGAAGCAAAGTCTTTAGACTAATGGTGATGGCATCTATAAAACATTGGAAATATCAGATATGTCCATTTTATTCCCAAAGGAAAGAGGCACAAGGGAGGTAAAAAAAAAAAACAACAGATGCTTGGACCAATGATGAGGTTGGATATTGGTTTTACATGCAAAAAAGTCTTCAGTGACCTTATGATACCAATATATTAGACTACTGGATAGAAAGTCCTTCTGTAGTCTGTGAGGTGCATACACGTCTATCACAGAATTAATTCCATAAATAGCGATAAAATAGAGAAGAAGCAGTGCACTCACCAGGACTTCTAGCAGTTATTCTTTATTGGCATCCAATCCATAAATACTGTACAAAGAAGGACTTAAAGGCAGATATAGTTAAAAAAAAATCTTTATTGTCGAATAACCCCTTAAGGACGCAGGGTTTTTCAGTTTTTGCACTTTCGTTTTTTCCTCCAGACCTTTTAAAAATCATAACCCTTTAAATTTTCCACCTAAAAATCCATATTATGGCTTATTTTTTGCGTCACCAATTCTACTTTGCAGTGACATTAGTCATTTTACCCAAAAATTCACGTCGAAATGGGAAAAAAAATCATTATGCAACAAAATCAAAGAAAAAACGCCATTTTGTAACTTTTGGGGGCTTCCGTTTCTACGCAGTGCATATTTCTGTAAAACTTACACCTTATCCTTATTCTGTAGGTCCATACGGTTAAAATGATACCCTACTTATATATGTTGGATATTGTCGTACTTCGGAAAAAAATCATAACTACATGCAGGAAAATTTATACGGTTAAAAATGTCATCTTCTAACCCTAATAACTTTTTTATTTTTCCACATATAGGGCGGTATGAGGACTCATTTTTTGCGCCGTGATCGGAAGTTTTTATTGGTACCATTTTTGTTTTGATTAGACTTTTTGATCACTTTTTATTCATTTTTTTAATGGTATAAAAAGTGACCAAAAATACGCTTTTTTTGACTTTGGAATTTTTTTGCGCGTACGCCATTGACCGTGCGGTTTAATTAATGATATATTTTTATAGTTCAGACATTTACACACGCGGCGATACCACATATGTTTATTTTTATTTACACTGTTTTATTTTTTTTAATGGGAAGAGGGGGGGTGATTCAAACTTTTATTAGGGAAGGGGTTAAATGATCTTTATTAACACTTTTGTTTACTTTTTTTTGCAGTGTTATAGCTCCCATAGGGACCTATAACACTGCACACACTGATCTCCTATGCTGATCACTGGCGTGTATTAACATGCCTGTGATCAGTGTTATTGGCGCTTGACTGCTCCTGCCTGGATCTCAGGCACGGAGCAGTAATTCGTCGATCGGACACCGAGGAGGCAGGTAAGGGCCCTCTCGGTGTCCTGTAAGATGTTCGGGATGCCGCGATTTCACCGCGGCAGTCCCGAATAGCCCGACTGACAGCCGGGTTACTTTCATTTCAGACGCGGCGATCAGCTTTGATCGCCGCGTCTGAAGGGTTAATACAGCGCATCACCACGATCGGTGATGTCCTGTACTAGCTGCGAGTCCTGGCCGTTGATAGCCGCCGGGACCGACCCTATATGACGCGGGGACACCGCGTGACCCCGCGGCATATCGCGGGAGCCGGCGGAGGACGTACATATACGTCCTTCGTCGTTAAGGGGTTAATCTTGTGACAATACCATAGTCCTGTCACACTTTTTAAAGTGATTCATACACAGAATATGGCAGAGCATATTACAGAACAGGAATTATACTGAACAAAATAAGAAAGGTTAAAAGATATTTGGGATATTAAGCTCAAAGTCTATCTGCATGTTATATGTCGATAAACTCTTTCTGACCCTGCAGAATCCGCTGTGGTTCAAACATTTAAAGCTGCCGATTTAAATCATGTAACTGTAGCAGTTTCTGCGGGGCAAGAGTCTCGCCGCTACTCGATTCCCATGTCCCTCCCCATCCCCGGCTTTCATATTTACATGTCCTGGGGGCGCGCTCCTGCAGACTCCAGCGCCGCCCTGCGCTGTGCATTGTGTGCTGCGCACTGATGAGTGACTTTGCGTTAAGGACGTTGCTCATCAGTGCACAGCGACAGCGCAGGACAGCGCCGTAGCCTGCAGGAGCATGTCCAAGGACAGGTAAATATGAAAGCCGGGGATGAAGAGAGACATGGGAATCGGGCAACGGCGACCACTTTAAATCATTGAACTGCAGCAGCCCTTGTGGAGCTAGAAAGATTTTAAAAATGAGGGTGCGTGTTATAGGCCGGTGCCTGTTATACCCCAATAATTAGGGTAGTTCATGAATGTCCCATGCACTAACCCTTTGCTGATGAAAGGGACTCGTGTATGGAACTTGCTGGACATCGTATAGTTTCTTCGACAACTCTACCACCAAGTGTGAGCAGCGTCTCTCTGCACCAACCTGTTCAGAACAGGTGAGAGACCAGCTTTGGACTTACACTTTAATACATGGAATTTCAATGATATTACAGCAGCAGTCATGGGAATCATATTTCATTATCAGGATTCTTCAAGAATATAATTATTTGTCCTGTTCACATATTGATAATTATTGAATAGTATCCATAGAAATGCTTATCGCTAACATAACAGAAATGACAGGCTGGAGAATTACAGTATAAATTGTCTCTGCAGAGAGAATTATTTCTAGAGTGCTCAGAATCCATGTGGTTAGATCTGTATGTACTCATTTATACCTGCTCTCTCCAATGACCTCAATTATAGATGTCTTATTGTTAAATTATGATTGCCATTGGCAGTCTGCGGATGACACTAGGAAGAAGATTCCTGTGATAAATCAACACCACATGTAACACCTTGCAAGATGTGATTAGAAGAAACGTTGAGGAGGCAGCCGAACATTCATTTAGCAGAAAATAAACCCCTAGACAGGATTAAAGATGAAAAAGAAATATGTTAAGCAGATGTAAAAGTGTGAATTTACATGTCATTGAAGCTGTACAGTCCTGTCTCTGTTATTACAGGAAAATCCATTTTGTTTTAAGTAAATGTGTAAGAACCTGTAACCCATTGCATGCCATAATGCATACTCACACAGCAGTTATGTAAAATCGGTATTCATTATGTTGCTTATATAAACCCTGCTTACATTTTTCTCATATATCAGAAAAACATAGCATACAGCTTTGCCCCTGTGCCTTATTTAGTTTTGAATTGCCAAAGTAATAATTTTGTATTATGAACCAATGCGTGACGTATCTAGTTGCTTTAACACAGCATATAGCCAAAAGTATATGGACACCAATTGTAGGTATTCTCGAGTATAAGCCGACCCGAATATAAGCCGAGGCCCCTAATTTCACCCCAAAAACCCAGGAAAAGTTATTGACTTGACTATAAGCCTAGGGTGGGAAATATATAATCTCCCCCTGTCATCATCCAGACCCCCGTCATCATCCCCCCCCTTCATCATCACCCCCTGTCAATCCCTTCTCAGTCGTCTTCAACCTGCGGACCTCCAGATGTTGCAAAACTACAACTCCCAGCATGCCTGGACAGCCATCGGCTGTCCGGGCATGCTGGGAGTTGTAGTTTTGAAACCTCTGGAGGTCCGCAGGTTGAAGACCACTGCGGCCTTCATCATCATCCAGACACCCCATTTAGTTTTCGACTCACCTCCCCTCGGTGGGAAGGAAGGGTGAGCTGGTCCGGGACATCTATGCTGCAGGGACCGTCCGGTGGGGAGGGTTAGCCGTACATGGCTGTCCTTTTTCACCTGGGGGGCCCTCTTCTCCGTGCTCCGGCCCCGGACTAGTGACGTTGCTTTGACGTGGACGCACAGGGACGTTCATGGGCGTCCCTGTGCATCGTCGTCAAGGCAACATCACTAGACCGGGGCCGGGCGCGGAGAAGAGGGCCCCCGGGTGAAAATGGACAGCCTCCCCACCGGACGGTCCCTGCAGCATAGATGGCCCGGACAAGCTCACCCTTCCTTCCCACTGAGGGGAGGTGAGTAGAAAACTAAAGGGGGGTCTGGATGATGACGAAGGCCGCAGTGGTCTTCAACTTGCGGACCTCCATAGGTTTCAAAAGTACAACTCCCAGCATGCCCGGATAGCCGATGGCTGTCCGGGCATGCTGGTAGTTGTAGTTTTGCAACATCTGGAGGTCCACAGGTTGAAGACCACTGAGAAGGGATTGACAGGCGGAGAATTCCCTCGAGTATAAGCCGAGGGGGGCGTTTTCAGCACGAAAAATCATGCTGAAAAACTCGGCGTTTACTCGAGTATATAAGGTATGTATTTTTTAAGTTCTGAAAAAGATTCATGTTGGAATCAAAATATTGAAGTGGTGATTGTAAAAATAAATGTGAAGCACTAAATATTAATATTCAAATGTATGGTACATTTTTCTTTTTTTCCAGAGGTTGTCCAGCTTACACTTGACCCAGACAAGGAGGTCAGCATGACAACTGTAACTGTTGGATTAAGTACTGTGCTAACCTGTGCAATTCATGGAATACTACGACCTCCTATCATCTGGAATCGAAATGGAGTAATATTAAACTTCTTAGATTTGGAAGATATAAATGTAAGTCCCAAAATTCTTAAAATAGTTGTTTTATAGAAATGGTTTTTAAGTATTCAATTAAAGTATATTAATAAAATGCAGGAAAAGATACATATTAAGCCTAAACAAATGGTTTACTGGATTGGTTAAAGGGGTACTCTGGAAAAAAAAATGTTTTTAAATCAACTGCTGTCAGAAACTTAAACAGATTTTTAAATTACTTCTGATAAAAAATCTTAATCCTTCTAGTACTTATAAGCTTTGATATGCTCCACATGAATATTTTCTTTTCTTTGAATTTCCTTACTGTCTGAACACAGTGCTCTCTGCTGACACCTCTGTCCATTTTAGGAACTGTCCATGGCAAACCCATATAGCAAACCTCTCCTTCTATGGACAGTTCCTGACATGGACAGAGGTGTCAGTAGAGAGCACTCATGGTCAGACTGAAAGGAAACTCTAAATAAAAGGACTTCCTGTGGCACATACAGAAGCCTATAAGTACTAGAAGGATTAAGATTTTTTTAATAGAAGTAATTTACAAATCTGTTTAACTTTCTGTCATCAGTTTATTTAAAAAAAAAATGTTTTCCGGTGGAGTACACCTTTTAAAGCACATCAATAAGTTCTCCACAATTCATGACATACATGGTACATGGACAATGCAAGCAACTCCCATTTATTGCAGTATGAGAGCAGCTGACACATTGGCCACACAGAACTTGTATCACATCAGGCACATGACACAAATCACCATCTAGCCCTAGGGTTAGTATTTGACCAATGAAATCAACAATATAATTGATTGGACCGTTGATGAAATCTAGCTTTGACAAACAAAAATCTAGGTCACACTTTTATATTCAGATGCAGATTTTTTTTTTGCTACAAACTCTTTCACTTTAAAGGGGTACTCCTCTGCGAGACATTTAATCCTCTTTCCTAAAGAAAAGGGGATAAGATGTCTGATCGTGGGGGTCCCAGCGATCTCCCACAGCACCCGGCGATCTAAACAAATGCCGGGTTCCTCTTCAGATCGTTCGGAGCTGGAGGCCGTGGATGTGACATCATATGACATTGTGACATCACGCCACCCCACCCCTATTCACGTCTATGGGAGGGGGCGTGTTGGGAAACACGCGCCCCATAGACATGAGTGGAGGGGGTGGGGCGAGATGTCACAATGTCATTTGACGTCACAACCACGGCCTCCGGCTCCGAGCGATCTGAAGAAAATGTTCAGACCACTGGAGCACCAGAGTGCCCCTTTAACGTAAATAGTTACATTCATTGCATTTCAGCAGTGCTATTCAGGTGAGCACCACATTATTTCTATACCACAATATTGTCGACAGATCGGTTAAATGCTCCCCTCAAGTACTATAACATACACAGTGAGTATACAATGCTATCTATATTCTGCATTGTCAGTCTTAAATTGTGTCATAAAGAAAATCTATTATCATAATGAGAAACTCTGGAGAGTCAGGCTTGTGGACCGTTTTCCATCTGGTATGCAAAGAGGTATGAAAGACCAATCTAAGGTGCCAATAATTTAGATATACACAAAACCTTGATGCCTGAATCTGTGGAAATCACTATTTAGGGCATATTGGCACACATTTTTCTTGGTCCCGTCTTTTTCTTAAAAAGTGGCTGTTAATACAATGTTTGCCATTTTGTTCCATTTAACTCCATAACTGTAAAATGGCCAAAAAAAAAAAAATGGTACAAAAGACAGCTGAAAAATAACGTGTTTACAAAACCTTACTCATGGCAGATGCACTCCAGCCATTATGGGTCATTATTATCCTTGGACTCCACAGTTTTCTGACAACTCTGGCAAGTTGCAGTGAAATGAAATGACTGCTACTAGATCTCAATGTTTTGTAATGATGTGACCACTGCAACAATCCAACAAAGTTTTGCCATGGTCGCGAGATTGCTTGCAACTTTTTTCCCATTAGGAAACATTCAAGTTGCTTAATGGTTGCAATATGGCTCTTGAGAGACGTTATGTTGCTGTGGAACCCCAGTCGTAAATGGATTTCACTATGATGCTTGTCCTGTTATTAACACTTGCATGCAAGGGTCAAGTCCTGGGAAATAAAGTGTGGGAACTCACCAAGATCTGCACTCAAAGGCTGTCCCTGCAGGACTCCAGCTAATGGGAACGGTGTTCCCGCTTTGGAAAAAGTGCAGGGACTAATTTGCAGGACTTGAGCCCTGCTTGTATGACTATTCACAGAGCAGTGGTTAATAAAGAAAGAGATTTCTAGTCTCATGCTTTTTCATTTATTATATCACGCACCACCACTGGAATTGACCAAGTGACTTAGAGCACTCACCTCTCATTAGGAAGATTTTTCTTTGGTCCTCTGCGGTATACAAGAACTGACAGCACTGATCAGTCGACTAAAAAGCATTGGCTTTTGTAGCCCGTTAATTTAATTAGCTCAATTTTCGTCCTGAGGTTGCCTGGAGCAGTTACACAATTGCATTTCTACTTTGCACAACAAGGTTAGCAATTTAGTTAATTGGAAATACAAGAGGAGATTAATTGCAGAATTTAACTTCAAGGAAATGATATTGCACATTGCCACAGCTGTCCCTGCACACAAAATGTCTGTGTTACACCTCCTCTGGGAGAGAGCGAGAAGAAATCCACATTTCAAATTCCATTTCATCATTCAGGCTGCTAAGTGATATTTTATTTGCAATTAATTAGCTTGGAATGAATGAGAAGAAATGTGAATGTTAAATATGAAGTTCAAAAGCATTTTATATGAGAAAAGTGCTAGAAGAATATTCTCCTAGTAAAATGTGTGTACGCTAATGGAAAAGCAACAGGTACAGTAGGTGACTGTTCTCTCAGATCTCATAATTACAGATGAAAGTAAACATATTTTGTGCTTTAGTTATATTATTTTTATTATTCTCTCAAAGTGTCCCTGTCATAAAAAAAAACTTTGAACATGTCTCAGAGACACTTCAACAGTTTTGATTGGTCAGATCAGACCCCCACCAAGAATTAGAATCAGCCGGAGAAGTGTGCGTCTGTGCATATCACTCCCCTGCTTACTGCCATCTCCGCTCAGTTCACAGGCTCTATTATAAGTATATGGCGCCCATCAAAACTATTGACATGGCTCTGTCTTTTTTTTTTTATGACAATGACAATGCAACCCCTACAGTACTGGGCATATATTTGGCTGTATTCTCTAATTCTGCCCATACAGATTAGATATATGAAGACTTAACCAGCTGTTTTCACAATTGGTGATCATAAGAGCTCCCCCTCTCTGCATAATATCCTATGCTCAGGTCAAAGAGCATGCCATCAAAATTCTCCCATAAAAGTCAATAGATTCCCTCTTGACTATTGTTTCCTTTGCCAATCAGACTGTTGAAAAGCATAAATCTAAATACTCTGCAGAAAGCTGAAGCAATATGATCACCCCCATAATGATGTACACAAATTTTAATAAAAAATACAATCAGAAAATAGAAGCAATAATACGAAAGAAAGATGAATGACGGCACTCACCGATACAAAACGTCTTTATTTCTCCATAAAATCACGTGAACACAGACAGGTCAGGGGGTGCGGGAGAGGTGGTAGGTGTGCGGGACGTGACGTTTTGTGCGTAAAAACGACAAGAGGAAGTGCGTTTTTATGCACAAAACGTCACGTCCCGCACACCTACCGCCTCTCCCGCACCCCCTGACCTGTCTGTGTTCCCGTGATTTTATGGAGAAATAAAGTAGTTTTGTATCGGTGAGTGCCATCATTCATCTTTCTTTTGTATTATTGTTATATCTTCTTGTCGGACTGAGCACCACCTACATACCTGTAGCAGAAGGTGTTGAGGTCATCTGGATATATTCCGGTCTGTCCCGCAGCAGTATCCGAGGGTGGAGCAGTGCCGGCTCACCTGTGTTTTCTATTTAGACGCTGAAAATAGAAACAGATTAGAAAAAAAGAAAAACAACTTTAGTATCTAGCTCTACTCAGTATAAAAATCTAGAGGCATCTTGTAACGAAAGAAAGGGGTATATCTTTGTCAAACCTTCAGTAGTACTCTTAACAATATTGCTCGGTGACCATGAATTGCTGTGGTAGCTTGAGGCCAAAGGCGATGCTATCAGTAAGTGCCCAGTTTTCACTGACAAGTAATAATGCATTGAAATTAAGATAATTTATAATGCTTTCAATGTTGAAAAATCACAAGAATCTATGAACGTCCACTGGTGGAAAAATAAAAGACATAAATAAATATATTTAAATAATGTTATGTTTTAAGAACAAAAAAAAATTTCTTTCAAGATCATTGTTTATTGAATGTAACTGATGAAACTAGAAACAATGAAATATAAACTCTGTTATGCTTTACAGAATAACCTTAAAACATTAGATATGCCATTTAAGTCACCCCTAGTGGTGGAATTTTCAGAAACCGTTTTCTCTATTAACCCCTTAAGGACCGGAGGTTTTTCCGTTTTTGCTCCTTGCCTTTAAAAAATCATAACTCTTTCAAATTTACACCTAAAAATCCATATGATGGCTTATTTTTTGCGCCACCAATTCTACTTTGTAATGACGTCAGTCATTTTGCCCAAAAATCTATGGTGAAGCGGGAAAAAAAATCATTGTGCGACAAAATTGAAAAAAAAACGCTGTTTTGTAACTTTTGGGGGCTTCCGTTTCTACGTAGTACATTTTTCGGTAAAAATGACACGTGATATGTATTCTGTAGGTCCATACGATTAAAATGATACCCTACTTATATAGGTTTGATTTTGTTGGACTTCTGGAAAAAATCATAACTACATGCAGGAAAATTAATACGTTTAAAATTGTCATCTTCTGACCCCTATAACTTTTTTATTTTTCCATGTATGGGGCGGTATGAGGGCTCATTTTTTGCGCCGTGATCTGAAGTTTTTAACGGTACCATTTTTGCATTGATAGGACTTATTGATCACTTTTTATTCATTTTTAAATGATATAAAAAGTGACCAAAAATGCACTATTTTGGATTTTGGAATTTTTTTGCGCGCACGCCATTGACCGAGCGGTTTAATTAATGATATATTTTTATAATTCGGACATTTCCGCACGCGGTGATACCACATATGTTTATTTTTATTTTTATTTACACTGTGTTTTTTTTTTTATTGGAAAAGGGGGGTGATTCAAACTTTTAATAGGGGAGGAGTTAAATGATCTTTATTCACTTTTTTTTTTCACTTTTTTTTTGCAGTGTTATAGGTCCCATAGGGACCTATAACACTGCACACACTGATCTTCTATGATGATCACTGGTTTCTCATAAGAAACCAGTGATCAACGATTCTGCCGCATGACTGCTCATGCCTGGATCTCAGGCACTGAGCAGTCATTCGGCAATCGGACAGCGAGGAGGCAGGAAGGGGCCCTCCCGCTGTCCTGTCAGCTGTTCGGGATGCCGCGATTAGCCGCGGCTATCCCGAACAGCTCGACTGAGCTAGTCGGGAACTTTCACTTTCACTTTTAGCCGCGCGGCTCAGCTCTGAGCGCGCGGCTAAAGGGTTAATAGCGCGCGGCGCCGCGATCGGCGCTGCGCGCTATTAGAGGCGGGTCCCGGCTTCACTATGACGCCGGGCCCACCATGATATGACGCGGGGTTACTGTGTAACCCCGCGTTATATCAGAAGAGCAGGACCAAGGACGTACCGGTACGTCCTTGGTCCTTAAGGGGTTAAATATTCAAAGCATTTCAAACAATCTCATTATAAAAGGTTTTCAATTTTCATCAGTAACAACATATAAAGATTTTTGGATCTGACAGTGCCCACTTAACCATTAAATGGGCACTCTCAGATTCAAAAACATTTATAGATTTTTACTGATGAAAATTAAAAACATTTTGTAATGTTTTTTTTTTTTTTTTTTTTATTTAATAAAGAAAACGTCTCCTGAAAATTCCACAACTAGGGGTAACTTAAATGGCATAGCTAAAGTTTTAAGATTATTCTGTAGAGCATAAGAGTTTATATTTTATTGTTTCTAGTTTCATCAGTTACATTCAATAAGCAATGATCTTGAAAGACATTTTTGTGTCCTTAAAAAAATTACAGTATTTAAATGGGCACTGTCAGATACAAAAAGTTTTGATATGTTGTAAAGCATGCAATACCAATAGGTTTTGCAATTGCTTTCAGTAGAAAACTTTCAGTATTTCATACTGAAAAGGCCAGTCAAACAACTGCCCCCCCCCCCCCCCCGCTCCCTGCTTGGACACATACTAGTCCTGCTGGTATCACCTATGTCATGGACACATTTCCTTGATTGACAGCTGAGCGCAGGGCTCAGAGCTGGAGAAAAAATCCTCCCACCGTCAGCTTGTGTCCCGCTACTGTCAGTGAGGACATGCTGGGAGTTGTAGTTTTGCTATTGCTAGGGGAGATGTGAGCAGACAGCATACTGAGGGAAGGGGGCGGAGATCTGCACAGTGAGGCCACACCCCCTCCCTTTCAGAGGAATTCAGACTAGTGAGCTAAATTAAAAGTGTAATAAAAAAAATAAAGGTGCTGGACACATAAACATTAGATGTACATGGTCAGGATTAGGTACTGAGTGATATATTTAAAAAAAAAATTGTTGGATCTGACGGGTACGCTTTAAATATATTTATTTATGTCTTTTATTTTTTCCCCCATTTGATGTTCATAGATTCTTATAATTTTTTTAATATTCAAAGCATTGAAACTTATCTTAATTCCAATGCATTATTACTTGTCAGTGAAAACTGGGCACTGATAGCATCACCGTAGGCCTCCAGTTACCACAGCAATTCATGGTCACCGAGCAATTTTGTTATGAGTACTACTGAAGGTTTGACAAAGATATACCCCTTTCTTTATTTACAAGCTGCTGTGGTGTGTCCTCTAGTTTTTTATACTGATTAGAGCTAGATACTAAAGTTGTTTTTCTTTTTTTCTAATCTGTTTCTATTTTCTGATTTAATTTTTTATTTCATTTTGTACATTATTGGTTAACTCTGAGTTAGATGAAGTGCAATTGTTTCATTTAATGTTTATTCATAATAAAACCTCACAAAAAGCGGAGAAACAAAGAATATATTCGTTACACTCAGGGTTCCTGTTGCTGTTGATGAATGAAAACACTCGTTTGTATCCAGTGGCTGTAAAATCTTGATGTTATCGTGTTCACTCAGACTCTGAATGTAAACATGCTGTAAAAAGTATAGCTGATAAATGCCAGATCAATTGGCCCCCTACTTATCCCCCCAAAAATTGTACTCAGTATTTTTTCCCTGTGCAGTCACCATTCAGTATAGTGAAAAAGCTGGGCATGCTCACTCATTTCTATATCTCCTGAAGACTTTAAAGGGGTACTCCGGTGCTTAAACATTGTATCCCCTATCCAAAGGATAGGGGATAAGATACCTGATCGAGGGAGTCCCGCAGCTGGGGACCCCCGGGATCATGCACGCGGCACCCCGTTTGTAATCAGTGCCCGGAGCGTGTTCGCTCCGGGTCTGATTATGGTCGACCGCAGGGCCGGCGGCGTGTGACGTCACGCCTCCGCCCCCGTGTGACGTCACGCTCCGCCCCTTAATGCAAGACTACGGGACTGATTACCGGCGTGATAGCTCCGGGACTGATTACCGGCGACCGCAGGGCCGGCGGCATGTGACGTCACGCTCCGCCCCTCAATGCAAGCCGACGGGAGGGGGCGTGATAGCTATCACGCCCCCTCCCGTAGTCTTGCATTGAGGGGCAGAGCGTGACGTCACATGGGGGCGGAGGCATGACGTCACACGCCACCCGCCATGCGGTCGACCATAATCAGACCCGGAGCGAACACGCTCCGGGGACTGATTACAAACGGGAAGCCGCTTGCATGATCCTGGGGGTCCCCAGCTGCGGGACTCCCGCGATCAGGCATCTTATCCCCTATCCTTTTGATAGGGGATAAGATGTTTAAGCACCGGAGTGCCCCTTTAATGTAAAATTATTTTGCTTGCCAAGCAACTTCTCATTTAGCAGTTGGGACCAGGAACCACTACGCTGTGCATTCAGGGAAAATAAATCAGAATACAAATAGGTTTATATAACACACTGTAGACTTTCTTCTTTTATTTTAACAGTGCTATGTATACAAGAAAATCCTAAAAGGAGGAAAACTATCACTTACTTGCCATACCAGTAGGTCACTCCAACTTTAGTCTTCATGCTCCTGCTCAGTGCAGAGCAGGGTACCGGTTAGCTAGAATAATGTATTAGGTTGGGTTCGATAGAACAATAGTATTTTGGCAGATCAAATAGATCCAAAAGGTGCAAATCTTCCCATAAAAATTTTCTCTGTGTTGGTTCCACTCCTGATCTTGGCTAAAAATACTGACTGAAAATACTAACCAAATGCTGAACTACAAAAAAACACTACATGTGAAAGAAGCCTGAAATGCCACATAGGGGTTGTACTGATTCTCATTGAAGAGATACAACAGTGTATGGAGACTTCATCCAGTACTCTACAGACAAGATTATGCAAATGAGCTTACCTCCTAGAAGAGAGATGAATAATAGCAATAGAAGTAAAGGATGTGGGAGTGGGACAGCAGGGAAAGGGGATAGAAGTCAAAGGCCCTTAGCGTTACAGAAAGACAGAAAGCCAAGGAAGAGGGGCAAGTATCAACTCTCTTTTTCACTGATGACTGTACTGTCCCAAGTCTATGAAACAGCCTACGGAACAGACACACTGGCCCTTATTTACTAAGAGTGGAGTGTAGGTTTCTTTGTGGGTTTTAATCCCCTACAATTTATTTTCCACGGTATTTACTAAGGTTTCCCTACATTTTGCACTTTTCCCTACATTTTGCTTTTTTTACACATCCTTTGATCTGTAGGGTTTTCCTCAGCTCAAATCCACCACAGTTTATGTGGAAACCTTAGTAAATATGTTGTTTTTTGTGAAAATTTTGGGAACATGCCCCCTTTTCGAGACCACGCCCCAATTTCTAGGTGACCACACCCCTTTTTCAGCTTTTCTTAGCAAAATGGAGAATTAGTCGGGTTTTTTCAATTCTGGCGCAAATTCTGGCACAGACAGAATTTCTGGCGCAATGTGACAGAGTCTGGCGCACAACCCGACAAAACATGTCGGGTTTGCAATAGTAAATGAGGGCCACTCTCTTAGTTCATAGCAAGACTTTTCCTGGCAACCCCCCCCCCCTTGTGTTCTGGATAAAAAATGTGTTTTACTGTGCAAGAGTAGTAATACATTACAAAATTGTATACATTTCATATTGCTGTAATCATACTAAGGCTAATATTATAAAGCAAACACATTTGAAACATAAGAAAACAATGGGGTTAAAAGCGTGCTCCAGAGAAGTACATATGAAAAAAGCTAATACAACTGCCAAGATGTGTTCCCTGTAAATGATCCTGCCTGATATGCATGGCTCCTTTGTGTTCTCTGGATCCTTCTGTCCTCTTCAGCATGAATACTGTACTACATTTCCTGACAGCTGTCACGATTCGGCTTACAGGTAGTGGATCCTCTGTGTCAGCGAGGGATTGGCGTGGACCGTGCTGGTGGACCGGTTCTAAGAGGCTACTGGTGTTCACCAGAGCCCGCCGCAAAGCGGGATGGTCTTGCTGCGGCAGTAGCAACCAGGTCGTATCCACTAGCAACGGCTCAACCTCGCTGACTGCTGAAAAGGCGTGGGACAGAAGGACTAGGCAGAGGCAAGGTCAGACGTAGCAGAAGGTCGGGGCAGGTGGCAAGGTTCGTAGTCAAGATGGATAGCAGGAGTTCAGGTAACACAGGCTTTGGACAACACTAAACGCTTTCACTGGCACAAGGCAACAAGATCCGGCAAGGGAGTGCAAGGGAAGTGAGCAGATATAGCCAGGGAGCAGGTGGAAGCCAATTAAGCTAATTGGGCCAGGCACCAATCATTGGTGCACTGGCCCTTTAAGTCTCAGAGAGCTGGCGCGCGCGCGCCCTAGAGAGCGGAGCCGCGCGCGCCAGCACATGACAGCAGGGGACTGGGACGGGTAAGTGACTTGGGATGCGATTCGCGAGCGGGTGCGTCCCGCTGTGCGAATCGCATCCCCGACGGCCATGTCAGTGCAGCGCTCCCGGTCAGCGGGACCGACCGGGGCGCTGCAGGGAGAGAGACGCCGTGAGCGCTCCGGGGAGGAGCAGGGACCCGGAGCGCTCGGCGTAACAGTACCCCCCCTTAGGTCTCCCCTTTTTTTGTCCGACAACTGCTTTACCTGGGACGAGGACACCGGGAGTGAATGGAGGGTTTCCTCAAAGGCAGGCAGTACAGCAGGAGTGGGAATGGGGAGGGAGGGCAGAGGGCGAAGCCTGGCACGGGGCAGTGTGTCACCAGGACGGGGGCCATGAGGAGGCACTGAGGCTTGCCTGACGGGACTGGGAGGGGGGGAGAGGCACTTCCTATGGCAAGCAGAGTCCCAGTTCTTGATCTCCCCGGTGGTCCAGTCAAGGGTGGGAGAATGAAGCCGGAGCCATGGCAGACCGAGGAGGACCTCAGAGGTACAGTTGGGAAGGACGAAGAACTCAATCACTTCGTGATGGGGTACAATACACATCAAGAGGGGTTCTGTGCGGTAACGCACGGTGCAATCCAATCTGACTCTGTTGACCGCGGAAATGTAGAGCGGCTTGACGAGACGGGTCACCGGGATGCAGAATTTATTCACCAAAGACTCCAAAATGAAATTCCCAGAGGCACCAGAGTCCAAGCAGGCCACGGCTGAGAGGGAGGAGTTGGCTGAAGGAGAAATCCGCACGGGCACCGTGAGACGTGGAGAAGCAGACTTTGAACCAAGAGACGCCACACCCACGTGAGCTGGGTGCGTGCGTGCGTTTCCCAGACGTGGAGGACGAATAGGGCAATCCACCAAGAAATGCTCGGTACTGGCACAGTACAGACAAAGATTTTCTTCCCTACGGCGATTCCTCTCTTCCTGGGTCAGGCGAGACCGATCCACTTGCATGGCCTCCTCGGCGGGAGGCCCAGGCGTAGATTGCAAAGGATGCTGTGGGAGAGGTGCCCAGAGATCTAAGTCTTTTTCCTGGCGGAGCTCCTGATGTCTCTCAGAAAAACGCATGTCAATGCGAGTGGCCAAATGGATAAGTTCTTGCAGGTTGGCAGGAATCGCTCGTGCGGCCAGCACATCCTTGATGCTACTGGATAGGCCTTTTTTAAAGGTCGCGCAGAGAGCCTCGTTATTCCATGATAATTCGGAAGCAAGAGTACGAAATTGGATGGCGTACTCGCCCACTGAAGAATTACCCTGGACCAGGTTCAGCAGGGCAGTCTCGGCAGAAGAAGCTCGGGCTGGTTCCTCGAAGACACTACGGACTTCAGCGAAGAAGGACTGTGGCTGTGGCAGGATCATTGCGGTCCCAGAGCGGTGTGGCCCAAGACAAGGCCTTTCCTGAAAGAAGGCTCACTACGAACGCCACCTTAGACCGTTCTGTAGGAAACAAGTCCGACAACATCTCCATATGCAGGGAACATTGAGACGAAAATCCACGGCAGAGTCTAGAGTCCCCATCAAATTTGTCCGGCAGGGACAAGCGGAGGCTAGGAGCGGCCACTCGCTGCGGAGGAGGTGCAGGAGCTGGCGGAGGAGATGGTTGCTGCTGTAGCAGAGGCAGAAGTTGCTGTAACATGGCGGTCAACTGCGACAGCTGCTGTCCTTGTTGGGCAATCTGCTGCGATTGCTGAGCGACCACCGTGGGAAGGTCAGCGAGACTTGGCAGCGGCACCTCAGCGGGATCCATGGCCGGATCTACTGTCCCGATTCGGCTTACAGGTAGTGGATCCTCTGTGTCAGCGAGGGATTGGCGTGGACCGTGCTGGTGGACCGGTTCTAAGAGGCTACTGGTGTTCACCAGAGCCCGCCGCAAAGCAGGATGGTCTTGCTGCGGCAGTAGCAACCAGGTCGTATCCACTAGCAACGGCTCAACCTCGCTGACTGCTGAGAAGGCGTGGGACAGAAGGACTAGGCAGAGGCAAGGTCAGACGTAGCAGAAGGTCGGGGCAGGCGGCAAGGTTCGTAGTCAAGATGGATAGCAGGAGTTCAGGTAACACAGGCTTTGGACAACACTAAACGCTTTCACTGGCACAAGGCAACAAGATCCGGCAAGGGAGTGCAAGGGAAGTGAGCAGATATAGCCAGGGAGCAGGTGGAAGCCAATTAAGCTAATTGGGCCAGGCACCAATCATTGGTGCACTGGCCCTTTAAGTCTCAGAGAGCTGGCGGGCGCGCGCCCTAGAGAGCGGAGCCGCGCGCGCCAGCACATGACAGCAGGGGACCGGGACGGGTAAGTGACTTGGGATGCGATTCGCGAGCGGGTGCGTCCCGCTGTGCGAATCGCATCCCCGACGGCCATGTCAGTGCAGCGCTCCCGGTCAGTGGGACCGACCGGGGCGCTGCAGGGAGAGAGATGCCGTGAGCGCTCCGGGGAGGAGCAGGGACCCGGAGCGCTCGGCGTAACAACAGCCATTGCAGCTCTGTTTTCACTGTCATCCAGCTCCTCACTTTTCCCTCTCTGATAGCAGTCCCCAACTCTGCACACACGCCCCGCCCCCTCAATGCAAGTCTATGGCAGGGGGCGTAAAGGCCATCACGCCCCCTCCCATAGGCTTGCATTGAGGGGGCGGGGTGTGACGTCACAAGGGGGCAGAGTAGTGATGTCACGATACTCCGGCCCTGTGGTCGTGAGGCTTCCGACACGGACAATCATCGCTTTGTGCAGCTTAGACAGGTGGGTGCTGCATGAGAGATTGCAGGTGTCCCCAGTAGCGGGACCCCCGCAATCAGACCTCTTATCCCCTATTCTTTGGATAGGGGATAAGATGTCTTAGGGCCGGAGTACCCCTTTAAACAGGAAAAAAATTATATGTGACCTTTGCATAGGTGGGGGCCTGAGTTATAGGCTTTGTAGGGCTTTGTGTTTGGTTACTGTAATGGGGGGGAGGTCTAACTATTGAATGCCCATGCGTGTGTATTTGGTGCTACTCAGAACCTATGAGCACAGCCAGCTCTGAATATACACATGTGGACATTAAATATGCACAACCCCCCTCCCTGATACAGTCACCACACCGATTACCCTGTTGATGGATTACCTGAAACAAAGCCCTTCAACTTAGTAATGGGGGGGGGGGATCATCATGCTACAAAAAGGTATATGATAAGCTATACAAAGGTTACAATTATTTATTTATGCAATAACAGGTTCTTGTTAAATAATAAGAAATATAATTTCAGTCAGGTGTGTTCACAAATTGTGTCATTTTAGGATGCATTTTCCACAGTATTTCACTAGGGAATATGTAAAAAGTTATAAGAGCTACTTATTCATAAGTAATAATTCAGCACTATCTGGCTTTTAATGTTAGAAAAATATATTTTTTTGTGGAGAACTAAGGCTAAAAGTGATGGTTTTATTCACCAAGGCACTACTGAGCTGAATTTCCATAGACGAAGCCGCCAATGTTAAATGCTCCTGGTTCTAATATAATTTTCATGGAAATGCATGCTAATGTGTAGAACAAGCAAGTGACCTAGTGTTCCCTATAAAATGAAAATGAAAGAGTTGACACATAAGCAGGTTGATAATTTCAATTGAACATGATTGTGCAGGCTTTCATGATATTACACAGACACCTAAACATCATTGCCATCCTCCATTTTTTTTTACAGTCTGAATAAAAATGCAAGGAAGGGTCAACCCAAGGTCTAAGTCATTGAATTGCCTCCTGATTCCATAAACATGAGTGCCGCATGAATTGATAATATACTTAAATAGGAATTGGTGAAGAAACTCTGCACTCTGTAGATCCAAGCAGAGAGATGTTCTACTTTAGTCCATTTGTGGTGAGGGTGTGATGAAGGACAGATGTTGTTAACCTTAGGGCAGATGTTATTAACCCTTGGTATTCATAACACCAGGGCAGTTATTCTCTACACCACCTAAGGTATGGCCGCTGGTTCCTGGGCCAGGCGCTGGGCAAATAATCATTTTGATGCAAGGTTACGGAACAACGGCAGCTTTACTGAGGCAGACAGATGTTATAGTCTTTACAGCTCATTTTAAACCCAAGGAGATGACCAGTGACTTTAGGAGACTTGCGGGTACGCTTGGTCTTGTAGTGGAGTTGGACTCAATTATGCAGTTCCACATTGACTTTAGACTTTACAGACTTCACTATGCTGACTAGACTTCTACCCTGTATTTGCTTACCAGGCTTTGACTTTCACCTGTAGGGGTTTCACCGTAGATGGAAGCGTGGCTGCGTGGTCAGGTCTTGGTCTCCCTCAGGACACCAGACAACTCTCAGGTCTTGACTGTACTGTAGCTCAGCAAGGTCTAAACTGAAACTAAGCTGACCCCTGGAGGGGTCCTATAGGTCACCCACAAGTCACCTGGTCACTGACACCTTCCCTGGTTACATAAGACTTAGTAACAACATTTAAAGGCACATAAACATGAGTATAATACATTAACTCTTTATATCACAAAAGAAATGATGAAAGTCCTGAGGAGTGTTGAGGCCAGGGGACTGGGACTGAGTCCACCTGACAGGACCAACCGTGTATAAAACTGCCACTTCTGTACTGAGTCACCACACATTTATCTTCTACCCTTATCTTTCCACCTACCTATATCATGTAGGTCCATCAAGTGTTAGAAGAGCACTTGAGACCCATTAAGGCATGGACTCCACAAGACCTCTATAGGTGTTGCGTGGTATCTGGCCTATCTCATGTCTGTGTGTTTATTTTCACAAACAAATGTGTTTATAGGCTGTATAGGTGTCAAGCAGGCATGGCTTAAGGTTTGCCTTAGGCACACATTGCGAAAACCCTAAGTAACTTCAGCTCAGCCTAAATCATCACTCTGAACCTGCCTGCACCAGCAGAGAGACATCTTTCTCGACACTGTTATTCTGGCGGCGAATACACTGATACAAACTGAGGGTTTTAGCTGCCAGCCGTCTATCAAATTTGTGATAAGTCCTATAAAAGTTGAACTCTTTGTTATGTTCCTCAAACCTTTCTTAAACAATTTTTGCAGAATGACAGGACACATTATTTTGTTGATGCCACCGCCGTTAGAGAATAGTTTTACCAGGAAGAGGTTGATCTGCAGTAATGTCCATGTATGTGTCACTGTTGCATCCAGGACTCAAAGTTTCCCAGCTGAACATTCTTCAGAACATCAAATTGTTAATGGGTGATCAGTGTATATATTATGGTTGCTATCAGAAACCAGGAACTGTGGCTAATACTGGACATTGCCGATTGGGTTGATGTCCGGTATTAACCCTTTAGACGCCGTGATCAAAGTTGATCGCAGCGTCTAAAACAGGGGGAAAGTATCGCCGGTTAGCTCAGTGAGCTGTTCTGGACTGCTGTGGTGAAATTGCAGTGTCCCGAACAGCTGAGAGGACAGCAGGGGATTTCTTACCTTTCTCCCGGCTGTTTGATCATCGCTTGATTGTTCCAAGCCTGAGAACCAGGCTTGAGCAATCGACCACTGCTAACACTGATCAATTCAATGCTATGGCATAAAATTGATCAGTGTAATTAATCAGTGTAATGCATGTTATAGTCCCCTATGGGGGCTATAACATTGCAAAAAAAAAAACCTGTAAAAAAAGAGTTAATAAATGTGATTTAACCCCTTCCCTAATAAAAGTTTGAATCACCCCCCTTTTCCCATTTCAAAAAACAAACATGTAAATAATTATAAACACATATGGTATCGCCACGTGCGTAAATGTCCGAACTATAAAAATATATCATTAATTAAACTACACAGTAAATTGCGTGCCTGTAAAAACATTCCAAAGTCCAAAATAGTGTATTTTTGGTCACTTTTTATACCATAAAAAATGAATAAAAACTATTAAAAAGTCCAATAAAAATAAAAATGGTACGGATAAAAACTTCAGATAACGGTGCAAAAACTGAGCCCTCATACTGCCCTGTATGCTGAAAAATAAAAAAAAGTTATAGGGGTCAGAAGAGGACATTTTTAAACATATAAATTTTGGTGCATGTAGTTATGAATTTAACCAGAAGTAAAACAAAATCAAACCTATATAATTAGGCTATCATTTTAATTGTATGGACCTACAGAATAAAGATAAGGTGTCATTTTTACCGAAAAGTGCACTGCATAGAAAAAGAAGCCCACAAGAGTTAAAGGGTACCTCTCATCAAATAAACTTTTGATATATTTTAGATTAATGAATGTTGAATAACTTTCCAATAGCATGTTATTGAAAAATATGCTTCTTTCTATTGTATTTTTCCCGATCAGTCCTGTCAGCAAGCATTTCTGACTCATGCTGGAGTCCTAAACACTCAGAGCTGCCAGCCTGCTTTGTTCACAGCCAAACAGGCTGGGAACAAAGCAGGCTGGCAGCTCTGAGTGTTCTCCTTTGTGAACAAAGCTGACTGACAGCTCGTAGTGTTTAGGACTCCAGCATGAGTCTGGACTGGTAGGGAGACCCCTAGTGGTCATTTCTTCAAAGTGGAAAATTAAATAGAAAGAAGCATATTTTTTTTATAACATGCAATTGTAAAGTCATTCTGCATACATTAATCTATAATATATCAACAGTTTTTTTGATGAGAGGTACCCTTTAAAAAATTGTAGTTTTTTTCAATTTTGTCCCACAAATATTATTTTCCAGGTTTTGCCATAAATTGGGTGCTAAAATGATTCTTGTCATTACAAAGTAAAATTGGTGGTGCAAAAAACAAGTCCTCATATGGGTCTGTAGGCAGGGGCGTAGCTAGAAGCCACAGGGCCCCGATTCGAAAAATTGTCTTGGGCCCCTCTACCCAGCACCCCCTTACTCGGCCTCAGCCGCACAAAGATATCAATTAATATGGAAGAGAAAAAACAATAGGTGTGCCCCTAGTGAAGACTGTTTACTAGTTGTGACAAAGTGAAATAAAAGATGGGTTCAGGGCACAACACCTACAGTAGCATCTGGAGAGAAACAGGCGGACTGCTGCCATGTGGAACTTCCCGGTGTGACGTCAGTCGAACCGATAGAAGTGAAGTTGCAGGATATTGGGAAATGGGTTCCTCTCAAAGAAGGTGCTGGTCCCCAAATATTGTAACAGATGTTTGCTTGCAACGCCTTTCGATCCTGGACAGGGATCTTCGTCGTCTCTGCCTGACGAAGATCCCTGTCGGGATCAAAACGCGTTGCATACAAATAAACATCTGTTACAATATTTGGGGACCCACGCCTTCGTTGAGAGGAACCCATGTCCCAGTATCCTGCACAAAGATATCAGTTACTGCAGCACAGATGGGACACAGTCAGGAGAACACACAGTGATTTAGGTGACTTACAGACAGGGCCGGACTGGGACCAAAAATAGGCCCGGGCATTTTAAAATAAGCATCCCATTTTTATGGTGGGGGTCTGACTGATGGGACCCCCACCAATCCCCTTGGTTCAAGTGGCTCTCCAGATGTGGGAAAGCTGCAACTCCCATCATGACTAAAGAGCCTCAGGATTTATGGGAGTTGTAGTTTTTCAACAGCTGGAGAGCCACAGATTGGAGTACAGTGTCACCCATCATAACTACAGAACTTACAAGTGACTATAGCTCTGATGGGCCAGTCAGGAGAAAACAATGATATCAGTGACATGAGTGACGTCTTCTCTGTTGTCTTTCCTTTTCTTCCTCATCTGTTCCAGATGCCCGAGTCTAAAGCCCGGACATCATTGGTTCCTTAATTTGTCAGCAGATCCTTATCCTCTTTATGAAGACAATAATCAATAGATTTCTGCCAAATGCTGTACCCCCTGAATATAATACTGCCACCCACTGTACCCCCTGAATATAATACTGCCAACCACTGTACCCCCTAAATATAACCCTGCCACACGTTGTACTCTCTAAATATATTATTGTCACACACCATACCTCCTGAATATAATAATGCCACACACTGTACCCTCTGAATATAACACAGGTACACATTATACCATCTGAGTAAAATACTGCCACACACTGTAGCCTCTAAATATAACCCTGCTATACGCTGTACACTGAATATAATATAAATCCTCATCCTGATTCCTTTGTTCCACCCTCTTTCCCCCTAGACTTGTAAGTCCTCTTCATGCTCCCCTGAACTCCCCCCTACATTCCTAAGTCCTTTCCCATGTAAATAACATCACTCCCCTACCACCAACATACAGTGCCATGTAAATAACATAATTCCCCTAACACCAACATACAGTCCCATGTAAATAACATCACTCCCATACCACAAATATACAGTCCCATGTAAATAACATCACTCCCCTAACACCAACATACAGTCCCATGTAAATAAGATCACTCCCCTACCACCAACATACAGTACAATGTAAATAACATCACTCCCCTACCACCAATATACAGTTCCATGTAAATAACATCACTCCTATACCACCAATATACAGTCTCATGTAAATAACATCACTCCCCTACCAACAACATACAGTCACATGTAAATAACATCACTCCCCTATCACCAACATACAGTCCCATGTAAATAACATCACTCTCATACCACCAATATACAGTCCCATGTAAATAACATCATTCCTATACCACCAATATACAGTCCCATGTAAATAACATCACTCCTATACCTCCAATATACAGTCCCATGTAAATTACATCACTCCCATACCATCAATATACAGTCCCATGTAAATAACGTCACTTTTATACCACCAACATACAGTCCCATGTAAATAACATCACTCCCCTACCACCAACATACAGTCCCATGTAAATAACATCACTCCCCTACCACCAACATACAGTCCCATGTAAATAACATCACTCCCCTACCACCAACATACAGTCCCATGTAAATAATATCACTCCCCTACCACCAATATACAGTCCCATGTAAATAACATCACTCCCATACCACCAATATACAGTCCCATATAAATAACATCACTCCTATACCACCAATATACAGTCCCATGTAAATAACATCACACCCCTACCACCAATATACAGTCCCATGTAAATAACATCACTCCTATACCACCAATATACAGTCCGATGTAAATAACATCACTCCCCTACCACCAATATACAGTGCCATGTAAATAACATAACTCCCATACCACCAATATACAGTCCCATGCAAATAGCATCACTCCTATACCACCAATATACAGTACCATGTAAATAACATCACTCCCCTACCACCAATATACAGTCCCATGTAAATAACATCACTCCCATACCACCAATAAATAGCATCACGCCGATGCTTGTCTCCATTCCTACGGGAGGTTCCTGTTGCTTTTTCATGGCAAGATTAATGGGGGAGATTTATCCAACCTTGTGCAGAGGAACAATAGAGCAGGCGCCCATAACAACCAATCACATTTCAACTTTCACTTTTCAGAGGCCTTTTTTTTAATAAAAGATGTAAGAGCAGTGAGACTGTGGAATTCTCTCCCGGAGGAGGTGGTCATGGTGAACTCTGTAAGGCTGGGTCCACACTACGTTTTGTCCCATACGGGAGCGCATACGGCAGGAGGGAGCTAAAAGCTCGCGCTCCCGTATGTGACCGTATGCGCTCCCGTATGTCATTCATTTCAATGAGCCGACCGGAGTGAAACGTTCGGTCCGGTCGGCTCATTTTTGCGCCGTATGCGCTTTTACAACCGGACCTAAAACTGTGGTCAACCACGGTTTTAGGTCCGGTTGTAAAAGCGCATACGGCGCAAAAATGAGCCGACCGGACCGAACGTTTCACTCCGGTCGGCTCATTGAAATTAATGACATACGGGAGCGCATACGGTCACATACGGGAGCGCGAGCTTTTAGCTCCCTCCTGCCGTATGCGCTCCCGTATGGGACAAAACGTAGTGTGGACCCAGCCTAATAGAGTTCAAAAAGGGTCTGGATGCCTTTTTGGAGAGTAATAACATTGCTGGTTATGTATACTAGATTTATAGGGACAGAACGTTATGTACACTAGATTTATAGGGACAGAAGGTTGATCCAGGGATTTATTCTGACTGCCATATTTGCCGGAAGGAATTTTTACCTCTAGTATGAGGGTTTTTTGCCTTCCTCTGAATCAACTCAACTCAATAGGGACTCATTAGGGATATAGGTTGAACTTGATGGGCTCTGGTCTTTTTTCAACCTTATGAACTGTTACTATGTTACTATGGTTGCTATGGGCGACTGCTCCAGTGTTCCTCCAGCATGCCCGAACAGCCCTTCAGCTATTGCAAAACTACCATTGGCTGTCTTGGCTTGCTGAGAGTTGTAGTTTTGCAACATCTGGATATCTGGTAGGGGTGTGAATCGCCAAGAATTTGGCGATTCGATTCGAATCGCGATACCAGTGTGGCGATTCGATATATCGCGATATATCGCGATACCGTCTAGGTGACGATACATCGCGATATATCGCCCACCTGGGAGCATTCATAGATCCCAATAGACGCCGCTGTCAGCTTTGACAGCGGCGATCTAGTACTCCGGTGCTCACTTTTCTCATGTTATCCCGTCCGGGCTGCAAAATAAAATAAAACGCACTTTATCTTACCTGCCAACGAGCCCGCGGAGCTCCGGTACAGGTGTTCGGTCCCCGGGCTGTATTCTTCTTACTTCCTGTTAGTCCGGCACGTCACATGGAGCTTCAGCCTATCACCAGCCGCAGCGATGTCCCGCCTCCGCTGGTGATAGGCTGAAGCTCCATGTGACGTGCCGGACTAACAGGAAGTAAGAAGAATACAGCCCGGGGACCGAACACCTGTACCGGACTGTACCGGAGCTCCGCGGGCTCGTTGGCAGGTAAGATAAAGTGCGTTTTATTAAAAATTCCACATCCCTAAAAGAATCGATTCAAAAATATTTTGAATCGATTCTGTATCGGCAAATGAAAAATCGCGATTATCGCGAGAATCGATTTTTTCTTACATCCCTAATATCTGGTGCACTAGTTTGTCTCAGTATTAGAGGAAGGCATTTTGTATAGTAAAAGCCCCCCACCCCCACACACTCCATCCTCAGTCTCCTCATCATTACACACACATACCCTGTCCTCGGTCTTCTAATCAACATTACTCCACATCCCAAGCCCCCTCTCCGTCCTCCTCATCAACATTACAGACCCCACCAATCCCGACTCGGCTCTACTCACCTTCCTGAAGCTGAGCAGTGCGAGGCTGGAGAGTCTGCTGCTCCTGTCACTGCCGGCTGCCGGGGATAGATCTCGCGGGGTCAGAGGCTGTGACAGGTCACATGCATGCCTGCGCTGCTCTCCCACCAGCTGCCGGGGATAGATCTCACGGGGTCAGAGGCTGTGACAGGTCACGTGCATGCCTGCGCTGCTCTCCCACCAGCTCTCTGCCTGCCTGTTTGACCCTGCTGCAGCAACAGGGCCCAGGCGGTTTTAAAAAAAGTGCTGGCAGCGGCGGGCCAGGGACCTGTTGCTGCAACATATAGTATAGTGAAGTGGCAGGGGGGCCCTGTGGGGGGGTTTCACCTGTATATTGTGAATGTTATATTAGATACATTATATATCTATATATATATATATATATATATATATATATATATATATATTACAATAATATCATTGTAATAAGGCTTTTTCAGTGTTAGACAGAGATCCATTTGTGATCAGTGCAAACCACTCACACCCTTAAAAAAATTGCTAAATTTGAACATTCAATATATGCAACTCTTTGCAATTATCACAATAATTAGTGTGGTAGAATAGTTCAATAATTACATTTATACAGTTGTAGACAGAGGGCATATACAGGACACAGGGACTTCAAGTGCCCGAGTACAGCCTCTGTATCTGAGAATGACATGATTCCTTATGGGGGACATAACTTTATGGTGTGCAGAGGTTATTGTCACACTCTCACCTAAAAGTGGCCATATACACACAGCAGTTGTTAGCTGAACACTTGTTTGGCCTACATCTGTCTCTCCCGATCATCCCCAGAGAAATGAACAATTTCATTTAATTTAATTCCAAGAGCAAATTGAGATATGAAATCTTATTACATACTTTCCTGTCTTCGCTCCCACGGCACGTCCGACCTCTTTGCGACGCCATCGGCGTTAGTGAGGAATGTCGGGCCAATCAGACTCAGAACTTTTATCTCATGTGTTCTTGCAGCAGTCTATTAACCCCTTAACCCCTTTAGGACCAAGGGCGTACAGGTACGCCTTTGCTCCCTGGTACTTAAGGACCAAGGGCGTACCTGTACGCCCGTGGGAATTTCGGTCCCCGCCGCGCGCCGGGCGGGGATCGCGCCGGGGTGCCTGCTGATATCTATCAGCAGGCACCCCGCGCAAATGCCCAGGGGGGTCATTAGACCCCCCCATGTTGGCGATCGGCGCAAATCGCAAGTGAATTCACACTTGCGATTTGCGCCCATTCCGGGTCATGCGGGTCTATGGTGACCCGGTGACCCGGAATAGAAGGGGGATCGCGGGTGTCCTAGACACCCATGATCCCCCTGTAGCGATAGGAGTGAGGTGGCAGGGTTGCCACCCCTCCTATCTCTGCTATTGGTGGTCTAGACGCGACCACCAATAGCAGATCAGGGGCGGAGGGGTTTACTTTCGGTTTCCCCGTCCTGCCCTCCCACAATAGGCGGGGCAGGACGGGGAAACCGACAGGGACCGGCGCCGAAGTTCCACTTACCCATCGGCGACGGCAGCGGCGACGATCAGCGGCGGCAGCGGGCGACGATCGGCGGAAGAAGAGGACGGCGACGCAGCTCCCTGGATCCAACGGAAGCCGGTGAGTTACTTAGCAACATCTGGAGGGCTACAGTCTGAGACCACTATAGTGGTCTCTAAACTGTAACCCTCCAGATGTTGCAAAACTACAACTCCCAGCATGCCCAGAGAGCTGTTTAGGCTTGCTGGGAGTTGCAGTTTTGCAACAGCTGGAGGTCTACAGTTTGAGACCACTGCAAAGTGATCTCTATACTGTGCACCTCCAGATCTTGCAAAACTACAACTCCCAGCATGCCCAGACAGCAGTTTGCTGTCTGGGCATGCTGGGAGTTGTAGTTTTGCAACATCTGGAGGTCCACAGTTTGGAGACCACTATGCAGTGGTCTCTAAACTATAGCTCTACAGATGTTGCAAAACTGCAACTCCCAGCAAGCCTAAACAGCAAACAGCTGTCTCTGCATGCTGGGAGTTGTAGTTGCGATCCCTCCAGCTGTTGCATAACTACATCTCCCAGCATGCCTTTCGGCGATCAGTACATGCTGGGAGTTGAAGTTTTGCAACAGCTGGAGGCACACTGGTTGGAAAATACTGAGTTAGGTAACAGAACCTAACTGAAGGTTTTCCAACCAGTGTGCCTCCAGCTGTTGCAAAAGTACAACTCCCAGCATGCACGGTCTGTCAGTACATGCTAGGAGTTGTAGTTTTGAAACAGCTGGAGGTTTGCCCCCCATGTGAATGTACAGGGTACATTCACACTGGCGGGTTTACAGTAAGTTTTCTGCTTCAAGTTTGGGCTGTGGCAAATTTCTCACCGCAGCGCAAACTCCTAGCGGTAAATTCACTGTAAACCCGCCAGTGTGAATGTACCCTAAAAACACTACACTACACTTACACATAATAAAGAGTAAAACACAACATATACACCCCCTTACACTGTCCCCCTAATAAAAAATAAAAAACGTATTGTACGGCAGTGTTTCCAAAACAGAGCCTCCAGCTGTTGCAAAACAACAACTCCCAGCATTTACGGACAGCCACTGACTGTCCAGGCATGCTGGGAGTTTAGCAACAGCTGGAGGCACCCTGTTTGGGAATCACTGGCGTAGAATACCCCTATGTCCACCCCTGTGCAATCCCTAATTTAGTCCTCAAATGCGCATGGCGCTCTCTCACTTCGGAGCCCTGTCGTATTTCAAGGAAACAGTTTAGTGCCACATATGGGGTATCTCCGTACTCGGGAGAAATTGCGTTACTAATTTTGGGGGCTTTTTTTTCCTTTTACCCCTTATGAAAAAGAAAAGTTGGGGTCTACACCAGCCTGTTAGTGTAAACAAAAATTTCTTTTTACACTAACATGCAGGTTGTCCTTTACTTTTTATTTTCACGGGAGGTAAAAGAAAAAAAAGACACCCAAAATGTGTAACGCAATTTCTCCTGAGTACGGAGATACCCCATATGTGGGCGTAAAATGCTCTGCGGACGCACAACAAGGCTCAGGAGTGACAGAGCACCATGTACATTTGAGGCCTAAATTGGTGATTTGCACAGGGGTGGCTGATTTTACAGTGGTTCTGACATAAACACAAAACAATAAATACAGACATGTGACCCCATTTTGGAAACGACACCCCTCACGGAACGTAAGGAGGGGTATAGTGAGCCATAACACCCCCCAGGTGTTTGACAAATTTTCATTAAAGTTGGATGGGAAAGTGAAAAAAAAAAAAAAAATTCACTAAAATGCTGGTGTCACCCAAAATTTTTCATTTTCACAAGGGAAAATAAAAAAAAGCCCCCCAAAATTTGTAACCCAATTTCTTCTGAGTAAGAGCATACCCCATATGTGAATGTAAAGTGCTCTATGGGTGCACTACAATGCTCAGAAGAGAAGGAGCGCCATTGGGATTTTGAAGAGAAAATTTGTCCGGAATTGAAGGCCACTTGTGTTTACAAAGCCCCCATGGTACCAGAACAATGGACCCCCCCCCCCATATGTGACCCCATTTTGGAAACTACACCCCTCATGTAATGTAATAAGGGGCGCAGTGAGCATTTACGCCCCACAGGTGTCTGACAGATTTTTGGAACAGTGATCCGTGAAAATGAAAAATGTAATTTTCCATTTGCACAGCCCACTGTCCCAAACGCCAGTGGGGTGTAAATGCTCACTGCACCACTTATTAAATTCTGTGAGGGGTGTAGTTTCCAAAATGGGGTCACATGTGGGGGGGGGTCCACTGTTCTGGCACCACGGGGGGGCTTTGTAAATGCACATGGCCCCTGACTACCATTCCAAACGAATTCTCTTTCCAAAAGCTCAATGGTGCTCCTCCTCTTCTGAGCATTGTAGTTCGCACGTAGTGCACTTCAGGTCCACTTATGGGGTACCTCCATACTCAGAAGAGATGGGGTTACAAATTTTGGGGGGTATTTTCTGCTATTAACCCTTGAAAAAATTTGAAATTTGGGGGGAAACACATTTTAGTGAAAAAAAAAAATTTTTTTTACATATGCAAAAGTCGTGAAACACCTGTGGGGTATTAAGGCTCACTTTATTCCTTGTTACGTTCCCCAAGGGGTCTAGTTTCCAAAATGGTATGCCATGTGGGTTATTTTTGCTGTTCTGGCACCATAGGGGCTTCCTAAATGCAACATGCCCCCCAAAAACCATTTCTGAAAAACGTACTCTCCAAAATCCCCTTGTCGCTCCTTCGCTTCTGAGCCCTCTACTGCGCCCGCCGAACACTTTACATAGACATATGAGGTATGTGCTTACTCGAGAGAAATTGGGCTACAAATATGGGGGGACATATGTTACTCCTTGTTACATTTTCTCCTTTTACCCCTTGTAAAAATTCAAAAATTGGGTTTACAAGAACATGCAAGTGTAAAAAATAAAGATTGTGAATTTCTCCTTCACTTTGCTGCTATTCCTGTGAAACACCTAAAGGGTTAAAACACTTACTGATTGTCATTTTGAATACTTTGGGGGGTGTAGTTTTTATAATGGGGTCATTTGTGGGGTATTTCTAATGGGAAGACCCTTCAAATCCACTTCAAACCTGAACTGGTCTCTGAAAAAAAAGCGAGGTTCAAAATTTTGTGAAAAATTGGAAAATTGCTGCGGAACTTTGAAGCCCTCTGGTGTCTTCCAAAAGTAAAAACACGTCAATTTTATGATGCAAACATAAAGTAGACATATTGGAAATGTGAATAAAATAAAAAAATATTTTGAATATCCATTTTCCTTACAAGCAGAGAGCTTCAAATTTAGAAAAATGCAAAATTTTCAAATTTTTCATCAAATTTTGGGATTTTTCACCAAGAAAGGATGCAAGTTACCACAAAATTTTACCACTATGTCAAAGTAGAATATGTCACGAAAAAACATTCTCGGAATCAGATTGATAACTAAAAGCATTCCAGAGTTATTAATGTTTAAAGTGACAGTGGTCAGATGTGCAAAAAACGCTCTGGTCCTAAGGTGTAAAATGGCCTGGTCCTTAAGGGGTTAAGGACCAAGCCCATTTTCACCTTAAAGACCAGGCCAATTTAATTTAGCATTTTCGTTTTTTCCTCCTTGTCTTCTAAAATCCATAACTCTTTCATATTTCTATCTACAGACCCATATAAGGGCTTGTTTTTTGCATGACCAATTGTACTTTGTAATGAAACCTCTCATTTTACCTTAAAATGTACAGCAAACCCAAAGAAATATTTTTTTAGGGAGGAAATGTAAATGAAAACCACAATTTTGCACATTTTGGAGGGTTTTGTTTTCACACTATACACTTTACGGTAAAAATGACATGTGTTCTTTATTCTGTGGGTCAATACGATTAAAATGATACCCATGGCTAGATACTTTTATATTTTTTTACCACTTTAAAAAAATCTAAACTTTTTTTGTACAAAATCAGTAATCTAAAATGGCCCTATTTTGAACACCTATAACTTTTTCATTTTTCCGTACAGAGGGCTAATTTTTTTTGCGCCGTCATCTGTACTTTTTATCGATATCACATTTGCCTATATTTGATGCCAACTCCAGGCTTTGTCATTCAGCCACTATATATTCTCCTCATGCTGCCGCCAACTCCAGGCTGTGCCATTTCGCCACTATATGGTCTCCTTATGCTTCCGCTACATCCAGCCGTTGCCATTCAGCCACTATATGGTCTCCTCTTGCTGCCGCAAACTCCAGGCTGTGTCATTCAGCCACTATATGTTCATGCTGCCACCAACTCCTGATGTCTCATTTAACCACTATATGTTCTCCTCTTGCTGTCGCCAACACAAGGCTGTGCCATTCAGCCACCATATGGTCTCCTCATGCTTTCGCCACTTTCAGGCTGTGCCATTCAGCCACTATATGGTTTACTCATGCTGCTGGGCCTGGGACATTACCTAAAACATTTTATGGTAGCACTAGCTACCATAAATCTTCAATTTAAATTAAAAAATGCACCTTTTAATCTTAGGGATTGTGAAGCCCTATTGTCTCCTCTTGCTGCCGCAAACTCCAGGCTGTGTCATTCAGCCACTATATGTTCATGCTGCCACCAACTCCTGATGTCTCATTTAACCACTATATGTTCTCCTCTTGCTGTCGCCACCTTCAGGCTGTGCCATTCAGCCACTATATGGTTTACTCATGCTGCTGGGCCTGGGACATTAGCTAAAAATGTTTTATGGTAGCACTAGCTACCATTAATCTTCAATTTAAATTAAAAATTTTTATCTTTTAATCTTAGGGATTGTGAAGCCCTATTGTCTCCTCATGCTGCCACCAGCTCCAGGCTGTGTTATTCAGCCACTATATGTTCTCATGCTGCCACTAACTCCTGGCTGTCTCATTCAGCCACTATATGTTCTCCTCTTGCTGCCACAAACTGCAGGTTGTGTCATTCAGCCACTATATGGTCTTCTCATGCTGCTGCCAGCTCCAGGCTGTGTCATTCCGCCACTATATGGTCTCTTCTTGCTGCTGCCAATTCCATGCTGTGTCATTCCACCACTATATGGTCTCCTCATGCTGCTGCCACCTCTAGACACTCTCATTGTGCCGCCATGTGACTCCTTGTTAGATTGGATTTTGTGGTCATATAGTATTAGTTCAAAGTAAATGCCGGGACATTAAACTTGGGAATCTAATATAAATCTTAAATTTAAATTGAAAAAAAATGTATGTAATCTTTTCAAGACTGAGGCCCTATGGTCGTCGACATCATATTACCTGTGGAATTATCACAATAATCCAATGAAACAGCTTGGAGTGATAACAATGAACCATAACTGATTAAATTAAACATATGCACTTTCACAGTCAGGGGGGGCGCTGAAAGGCAGGGGCTGGAACAGGTGGTATATCGCCTGGCAGAGGACCGCTAGCTCGATGCTCATCAGAATGGGTAATCAAAAATTTTAAATAAATACAAATTAAATTAAATAAAAATTAGATAAAAAATCTGCCACATCCAGATGCTCTGCGGCAGTGATTCTAATCGTGATGCCTGTAATCTGCATGTCATACTGAACAACAGTATTATTTCACTAACACAGCGCACTCCTTTTGCGTGTTAGGACAAGGCAAAGTGTTCTACACCCCTGTTTGAGCCTCTCTGTAGGCCAGAAATAGCAGTTTTTAATAGCGATCGTACTGAACCAAATTTTTTCGGAAAATTCAGCGAATAGGCCGAATCGAATTTTTTTAGAAATTCGCTCATCTCTAGTTGTTAACCACCCATATCTCTCACCAATATTACATTTTGTAGTTTCTGTGACATATGGTAGATAGGGGCCCTGTTGTAGATTTTTTTCATAGTTACGTCTGTCTCCTATATAAGGCGAGAGAAATCAATGGTTAATACCAGCAGTTTTCAAAGCACAATGGGGTAGTAAAACATCAACTACAGAGTATACATTTTGCAGCTGGCAAGTATAAGTGTGAGCGACAGGTGATTAACTCATTTTTACTAAGGATGACAATAAAGAGACAATGAAAATTAAACATGTAAGAGTTCAGATTTAATCTGCTGAATGAGTGAGAATCATTAAAGGGGTACTCTGGCCCTAATATATCTTATTCCCTTTCCAAAGCATAGGGGATAAGATGTCTGATTGCTGGGGCCCCGTGGTCATCACACTGCACACTTGGAGCCTCCAGCGGTGTGGAGAGCTCGCAAAGGTGGGTGCTGAATGACAAATTGCGGTGGTCCCCAGCGGCAGGACCCCTGGGATCAGACATCTTATCCCCTATCCTTTGAATGGGGGATAAGATGTATTAGGGCCGGAGTAACCCTTTAATAGTTTACATGGAAACATCCTACACTTCGTACTTTGAATATAATTAACTATTTATTAAACTTTGATATTTCCACTGTAAAATTGCCCATGTAATTACATGCCGATGATTTGATAAAAGATTTTTCATGATATGAATTATATGGGAAATATGGCGCTGCGTTATTTTATATTTATGGTGCTGCGTTATTTATATTAGGGCTTACGTTCAGCCATGAATTATTATAGTTAAATGCTAATGAAGATAACATCGTTCTTGTCTTTAGAAAATGAATTATTAACAGAGTTATAAGATGTGATTTAAATGGCCCGGACTCATTTAATTTTTATTGTTCTTAAATGAATCCCTCCTGGTTGAATGGTAATCAGATCCAAATTATTAGATAAGAACAGACAAATCATGTTTTACAGCAGCAGAATCCAACATCTTTGAAGCTCACACTTATGTGATGTGTTCGTAAAGATACATTTGTCATTATATTCATCATTAACCTGTTTAGTCATTAAAGTATCTGAAGCAGATATACAGGGCATCAGAGATACATCATCCAGGCTTTCACTCATGAAAAAACAGGGACGAATTAATGCACATGAAAATCTGACTCAGACCTCATTTACACAACGTCATTTTAGCTCTGTTATGTATATACACTGCTCAAAAAAATAAAGGGAACACTTAAACAACACATCGTAACTCCAAGTCAATCACGCTTCTGTGAAATCACACTGTCCACTCAGGAAGCAACACTGATTGACAATCAATTTCACATGCTGTTGTGCAAATGGAACAGACAACATGTGGAAATTATAGGCAATTAGCAAGACACCCCCAATAATAGAGTGGTCCTGCAGGTGGTGACCACAGGCCACTTCTCAGTTCCTATGCTTCCTGGCTGATGTTTTGGTCACTTTTGAATGCTGTCGGTGCTTTCACTCTATTGGTAGCATGAGACGGAATCTACAACCCACACAAGTGGCTCAGGTAGTATAACTCATCCAGGATGGCACATCAATGCGAGCTGTGGCAAGAAGGTTTGCTGTTTCTGTCAGCTTAGTGTCCAGAGCATGGAGGTGCTACCAGGAGACAGGCTAGTACATCAGGAGACATGGAGGAGTCCATAAGGAGGGCAACAAGCAGCAGGACCGCTACCTTCGCCTTTGCTCAAGGAGGAGCAGGAGGAGAACTCCTGCAGGCCACAAATGTGCATGTGTCCACTCAAACGGTCAGAAACAGACTCCATGAGGGGGTTATTAGGGCCCGACGTCCACAGGTGGGGGTTGTGTTTACAGCCCAACATTGTGCAGGACATTTGGCATTTACCATAGAACACCAAGATTGGCCAATTCGCGACTGGCGCCCTGTGCTCTTCATAGATGAAAGCAGGTTCACACTGAGCACATGTGACAGACGTAACAGAGTCTGGAGATGCCACGGAGAACGTTCTGTTGCCTGCAACATCCTCCAGCATGACCGGTTTTGACGGTTGGTCAGTAATGGTGTGGGATGACATTTCTTTAGGGGGCTGCACTCACTTTGCCCTCCATGTGCTTGCCAGAGGTAGCCTGACTGCCATCAGGCACCGAGATAAGATCCTCAGACCCCTTGTTAGACCATATGCTGGTGCGGTTGGCCCTGGGTTCCTCCTAGACAGTGCTAGACCTCATGTGGCTGGAGTGTGTCAGCAGTTCCTGCAAGAGGAGGGCATTGATGCTATGGACTGGTCCGCCCATTCCCCAGACCCAAATCCGATTAAGCACATCTGGGACATCTTGTCTCACTCCATCCACCAACACCATGTTGCATCACAGACTGTCCAGGAGTTGGCGGATGCTTTAGTACAGGTCTGGTAGAACATCCCTCCTATAGACTTTAATTGAGGGGCGGGGTGTGACGTCACAGGGGGGTGTCACGATCTTCTGTCCCCGTGGTCGAGATGGACTCAGCCTGAGGACCTCCAGTGGTTCCAGAAGCCGCTACAAGCAGGTGCTGCATGGTAGATCCAGGGGGTCCCCAGCAGCGGGACCCCGGCGATCTGACATCTTATCCCCAATCCTTTGCATAGGGGATAAGATGTCTAGGGGCGGAGTACCCCTTTGAAGGGGGATTTTGGTTTCTAAAAAAATGTTCTCCCATTGTGCTGGGGCTGCAATGAAAAAAAAATTATATATATATATATATATATATATATATATATGTGTGTGTGTGTGTGTGTGTGTGTGTACTTAACCTGCTTCCAGGGGGATCCCACTATAAAGTTTTCAGGTTCCTCACTGAATCCTGTTGTCACGATTCGGCTTCCAGGTAGTGGATCCTCTGTGTCAGCGAGGGATTGGGGTGGACCGTGCTAGTGGACCGGTTCTAAGTGGCTACTGGTATTCACCAGAGCCCGCCGCAAAGCGGGATGGTCTTGCTGCGGCAGTAGCAACCAGGTCGTATCCACTAGCAACGGCTCTACCTCGCTGACTGCTGAGAAGGCGTGGGACAGAAGGACTAGGCAGAGGCAAGGTCAGACGTAGCAGAAGGTCGGGGGCAGGCGGCAAGGTTCGTAGTAAGGATGGGTAGCAGAAGTTCAGGTACACAGGCTTAGGACACACTAAACGCTTTCACTGGCACAAGGCAACAAGATCCGGCAAGGGAGTGCATGGGAGGAGGTCAGATAAAGGCAGGGAGCAGGTGGAAGCCAATTAAGCTAATTGGGCCAGGCACCAATCATTGGTGCACTGGCCCTTTAAGTCTCAGAGAGCTGGCGCGCGCGCGCCCTAGAGAGCGGAGCCGCGCGCGCCAGCACATGACAGCAGGGGACCGGGACGGGTAAGTGACCTGGGATGCGACTCGCGAGCGGGCGCGTCCCGCTGTGCGAATCGCATCCCCAACGGCCAAGACAGGGCGCTGCAGGGAGAAAGACGCCGTGAGCGCTCCGGGGAGGAGCGGGGACCCGGAGCGCTAGGCGTAACAGTACCCCCCCCTTAGGTCTCCCCTTCTCTTTGTCCGGTAACTGCCTCCCCTGGGATGAGGACACCGGGAAAGAATGGAGGGTTTCCTCAACGGCAGGCAGTACAGCAGGAGTGGGAATGGGGAGGGAGGGCAGAGGGCGAAGCCTGGCACGGGGCAGTGTGACACCAGGACGGGGGCCATGGGGAGGCACAGAGGCTTGCCTGACGGGACTGGGAGGGGGGGAGAGGCACTTCCTGTGGCAGGCAGAGTCCCAGTTCCTGATCTCCCCGGTGGTCCAATCAATGGTGGGGGAATGAAGCCGGAGCCAAGGCAGACCGAGGAGGACCTCAGAGGTACAGTTGGGGAGAATGAAGAACTCAATCCTCTCAAGGTGGGGTCCAATAGACATGAGGAGGGGCTCTGTGCGGTAACGCACGGTGCAGTCCAATCTGGCTCCGTTGACCGCGGAAATGTAGAGCGGCTTGACGAGACGGGTCACCGGGATGCTGAATTTATTAACAAACGACTCCAAAATAAAATTTCCAGAGGCACCGGAGTCCAAGCAGGCCACGGCTGAGAGGGAGGAGTTGGCTGAAGAAGAAATCCGCACGGGTACCGTGAGACGTGGAGGAGCAGACTTGGAACCAAGAGACGCCACACCCACGTGAGCTGGGTGCGTGCGTGCGTTTCCCAGGCGTGGAGGACGGATAGGGCAATCCACCAAGAAATGCTCGGTACTGGCACAGTAAAGACAGAGATTTTCTTCCCTACGGCGATTCCTCTCTTCCTGGGTCAGGCGAGACTTATCCACTTGCATGGCCTCCTCGGTGGGAGGCCCAGGCGTAGATTGCAACGGATACTGTGGGAGAGGTGCCCAGAGATCTAAGTCTTTTTCCTGGCGGAGCTCTTGGTGTCGCTCAGAAAAACGCATGTCAATGCGGGTAGCTAGATGGATGAGTTCTTGCAGATTGGCAGGAATCTCTCGTGCGGCCAGCACATCCTTGATGCGACTGGATAGGCCTTTTTTAAAGGTCGCGCAGAGAGCCTCGTTATTCCATGATAACTCGGAGGCAAGAGTACGAAATTGGATGGCGTACTCGCCCACTGAAGAATTACCCTGGACCAGGTTCAACAGGGCAGTCTCGGCAGAAGAAGCTCGGGCTGGCTCCTCGAAGACACTCCGGAGTTCAGCGAAGAAGGCCTGGACTGTGGCTGTGGCAGGATCATTGCGGTCCCAGAGCGGTGTGGCCCAAGACAAGGCCTTTCCTGAAAGAAGGCTTACTACGAACGCCACCTTAGACCGTTCTGAAGGAAACAAGTCCGACAACATCTCCATATGCAGGGAACACTGAGACAAAAATCCACGGCAGAGTTTAGAGTCCCCATCAAATTTGTCCGGCAGGGACAAGCGGAGGTTAGGAGCGGCCACTCGCTGCGGAGGAGGTGCAGGAGCTGGTGGAGGAGATGGTTGCTGCTGTAGCAGAGGCAGAAGTTGCTGTAACATGGCGGTCAACTGCGACAGCTGCTGTCCTTGTTGGGCAATCTGCTGCGATTGCTGAGCGACCACCGTGGGAAGATCAGCGAGACTTGGCAGCGGCACCTCAGCGGGATCCATGGCCGGATCTATTGTCACGATTCGGCTTCCAGGTAGTGGATCCTCTGTGTCAGCGAGGGATTGGGGTGGACCGTGCTAGTGGACCGGTTCTAAGTGGCTACTGGTATTCACCAGAGCCCGCCGCAAAGCGGGATGGTCTTGCTGCGGCAGTAGCAACCAGGTCGTATCCACTAGCAACGGCTCTACCTCGCTGACTGCTGAGAAGGCGTGGGACAGAAGGACTAGGCAGAGGCAAGGTCAGACGTAGCAGAAGGTCGGGGGCAGGCGGCAAGGTTCGTAGTAAGGATGGGTAGCAGAAGTTCAGGTACACAGGCTTAGGACACACTAAACGCTTTCACTGGCACAAGGCAACAAGATCCGGCAAGGGAGTGCATGGGAGGAGGTCAGATAAAGGCAGGGAGCAGGTGGAAGCCAATTAAGCTAATTGGGCCAGGCACCAATCATTGGTGCACTGGCCCTTTAAGTCTCAGAGAGCTGGCGCGCGCGCGCCCTAGAGAGCGGAGCCGCGCGCGCCAGCACATGACAGCAGGGGACCGGGACGGGTAAGTGACCTGGGATGCGACTCGCGAGCGGGCGCGTCCCGCTGTGCGAATCGCATCCCCAACGGCCAAGACAGTGCAGCGCTCCCGGTCAGCGGGACTGACCGGGGCGCTGCAGGGAGAAAGACGCCGTGAGCGCTCCGGGGAGGAGCGGGGACCCGGAGCGCTAGGCGTAACACCTGTGGCCGCTAAAAATGTATGAATAAGAATTGAATCCTGGTGGCCACTAAAAATGTATGAATAAAAATTGCGACCCTGAGTCTAAGTATTACTTCACAGTACTAGTGATGATTTCTTGTGGGGAAGAAAGTTGTGATACTATGTACCGCTCACTCTCCTTCAGTGTGCTTCTTCTTCCGCCGCTCTTGCTGTAGCACAGTATGCAGCCACTGCCAGATGACACTTGGCATCCTTGCCTGTGCTGCTCGCCAGGAGATCAGAAGTTTGGATTATCAGCAGACAATTGCGGTCAACTGGGCACTTGGTAACAAGTAGCTGCAAAATCAATAATGGGGTATGGTATCCATAAGGTTGGTATGCTGATAGGGTGGTATTCTGGAGTACTTGATTGTTTGTGAGGCCTTTTGCTTTCATCATTTGTGAAGCGTACATCCCCTGGTACATAGGGGGGTGTCAATTATTTGACCGATCAAAACTACATGATCAGCCAACAAACAAGCATTTGCATTTTTGTTCGCTGAACGCTGGCCCTATTACTCAGATTCATATCAGCTTGTTTGGCTAATAATAGCCACGTTTAATAGAGCCCTAAGACTCTAAATAAGAATCTGTTACATTAGACAGCAACAGGGAAGAGTAAATCTAGAGATAAGCAGCCCTAAATACGCAGTCAACAGAATGGTCTATATATTGAATATATATATATATATATATATATATATATATATATATATATATAGCTGTGGTGTGGCTGGTGCAGTTATCAATGTTTGTTGAGCTCATAAGCCCTTAGTACAGTGCAGGGAATTGAAATAATATACAGCAAATAGTATATGATTTATTGAGCATCTTACCAGTTGTCTTATGCTGTTCTGTTTCACATCCATACATACATGTCAGCATCCCCCATGTAATTAATAGCCATTAGAGGCGAGCTCGGCTCACAAAGGCAACCATTAATCATATATAATGAATATTCTTCTGTCTTAGTGACTCTATTTCATGCACTTTTTTGGCATTTTCATATTGTGATGATAAATTAGAGTATCTTATTAAAGTTTTTGTACAAGAATAGAAAAATCAATATTTTTGTTTTATGCTTTGCTTTGTTTTTGATTTATTGCTATTCTTAACCCCCTGCTCATGCTATAGTGCAGTACACAATAATATTATTGCTTCCTGCAATGTAAATATGCTTAATCATTGCATAATGAAAAGTTCTGCAACTTCCCTATATGTTTTCATTCCTTGCCATTTTCAAGATTTGTGCTGTCAATGAATAAAAACACATCCAGAAGGATGAAACACCTTTTAACCTATTTCTTTTCTCAGCTCAAAATTGGATGCAATATGAACTTAGCAAACACTGTACGATGCAATAGTAAAGAAATGTCAGGACTGGGAATATAGTTGTGATGCTTATGTATTTCGTTTTCACATGATTGTGTAGGCTGGATACATCCCCTTCTCTGCTGAGATCATTATTAAAAGGTGCTCTCCTCCAGAAGAAAACGGATAATACTTTAATTCCACCTATAGATCATAGCAGCCCTGCATATCCCACAATAGACACTGGCACAGAGTTTGAGAAAACCAATCACAGCAGTATGACAAATAAAAGAGTTGTATATGGCTGCCATCTGCCTGAGACAAAAATCAGACACATTTGAGTGATTAATAAATGTGGGCCACCGAGTGTTTGATTTGAGGGGGTCCAACTGGTGTGAATGAAGTTGCTATTGGATATGCATGTTTCTACTCAATTTAACTCTTATAGCCAAGAGAGTACATCCAAGTACAGCAGTATGTCCATTATATTCAAACGTTGGGTAAGGGGGTGAGACACATAGGGGGAGATTTATCAAAACCTGTCCAGAAGAGTTGCTGAGTTACCCAAAGCAAAAAATCAGATAGCTTCTTCCATTTTTGAAAAGGACTCTGAAAAATGATAGAAGCGATCTGCTATGGATAACTTTTCCTCTGGACAGCTTTTCCTATGGGTTACTTTTCCTCTGGACAGGTTTTGATAGATCTCCCCCATAGTATTCTGACACTCAGAACCCCTTGAATCTGACAATCATCCTTGAATTTGAGGAAGAAGACCCATCATCTACCTCCAGTAGGTAGCACTAGAGAACAAACTTGTTTTTGCCTTTGAAGATGAGTTACTTTTCTTACTGTTTCCCAGAGAGCATTGCCTAGAATATAAGACTCCCAATGCCAGTTTAGCGTTTCTTCAAGGAAATACACTACTGCCTTAGCTGAGATCAGAAATATGTCAATAGGGTATTAGAAGGGTTATTCAACATAAGGTGCCTTTACCTGTTAGCCAGAATTGGACATACTTACCAAGGATCTCTGCTTGTGTTGGTGGTAAATGGCCGTGTCCTGTGTACGCCATCACACTGCTGGCTTGTTTTATGTGAACTGGTTATTTCCTGTTTCTGTGCCCTTCCTCCAACTACAATCCCCAGAATCCCCTATTTCTAGGTGGGAGGTGACTTATCTACCTCCCACACATCAACCACCCTACCCATTAAAGCAAAGCTATGCTCCCTTCCATGCATGCTGTGCTTGAAATTATGCCCAGGATTGGAATGAGAGAAGGAGGAAGAAAAGGTGGGATAAGCACGCTCACTTCTTTTGTTGTGCATAAGGCACAACACTGGTATAGGCATAAAAGTGTGTTAAACACTATAGATGAATCTCCCGTGGCTTCCGTGCATCACTCCCGATCATCGGCGATGTCAGACTGGTCAATATGGCTGGTGCTGGAAATAGACAACAATGTCTTTGATCCAGCAAGAGAAAATGGATGCAGGTCAGGGTGCCTGGGTGCATGGGTCTTGTATCCCAAGGTCGGGACGCCAGAGTGAGGATACGGAGGCGTTTTGGATAAAAGGCTTCCTTCTTTATTAGACTAAAAGAGACTATGCGTCACCTATCATTGTAATTTCAAGTACGATCTCGCCAGTACCGCCTATATCAAACCCTTCACTGTCAACATCATGGTTTTACCGACTCTATATGACATTGTCCTCACATGGTGTTTTTGTTATAATATGTCATCATTCTGCACTTTGATTTTAAATATGGCTAAATGATTACCTTTTATCTGCCAAGACCAAATCAAACATACCCATATATATATCTGGCATAAAAACCTATGTTGAGCAAAATAGCCACAGACTGTTTAAAAATAAAGGAACCGTCACCTTTTATTATGGATACCTTTTCTTCTATTCCAGCTTTGTGTTAATTCATGCAAGATCTTCCTCAAAGTGTGCAAGTATAAAGAGAAAAATCTAGCACGCATAGAAATTAAACATTAGTTCTATGCAACCTGTACAGGGCCATTCTAAAATAATATATCGGTGAACAAAAAATGTTACCGAATAATTATCCTCATCTATGTGTCCAGCCAATCAGCATTCTGTCATACAAGAATGCATGAATACTGACATCTTGGACTAATCATCCTTCATCCATGTGCTCTGTGTAAACATACCATAATCAATCCGCTTTCAGCTTCATAAGCATGAACACTGACCTCTCAGACCAATCATCTTTCATCCACGTGTTCTGTGTAAACGTACCATAATCAATCCGCTTTCAGCTTCATAAGCATGAACACTGACCTCTCAGACCAATCATCTTTCATCCACGTGTTCTGTGTAAACGTACCATAATCAATCCACTTTCAGCTTCATAAGCATGAACACTGACCTCTCAGACCAATCATCTTTCATCCATGTGCTCTGTGTAAATATACTATGACCAATCCAATTTCGGCTTCACAAGTATGAATACTTCCATCTCAGACCAATCATCTTTAACCCATGTGCTCCGTGTAAACATACCACAACCAATCTGCCAGCCTCATAAGAATGTATGAACCACAAGTCTTTCCACACATCCCGCACTCAACTTATGTTCCCAATCACGAGACTAGGCAGAATTATTGTATGTTGCTAAATTGTGATCAGAACTTCACCACAAAATGCACAAAGCACTTCACCTCTCCAAGCGCAAGTAACTCCAGAGCAGATTCTCAGACTTGCACGCCAATAATACTAAAAACAGTATACGTGCCCCCAAATTGGAGCACATATTAAAAACTGTTAAAAACCATTACAAGCAACATTTTACAGTTTAATCTTTTACTACAGTGTGTGTGTGTGTGTGTGTGTTTTTTTACTGTTTTATTATTTTTTATTTCAGTATTTAAATGTGCATGCGATGAATTGTGTTATTTATGCCGATACATCATCTCCAGTTGTGTAACCACGTCACTATGACGTCTCACCTCCCGCATTTTTTCAAATCAATGTGTGTATAAAAGTAATAATGGTTTATTTGTTAACATGACCTGACGAAGCCAGGGACCCCTCGCGAAAGGCGTAGTCTCTTTTAGCCTAATAAAGAAGGAAGCCTTTTATCCAAAACGCCTCCGTATCCTCACTCTGGCATCCCGACCTTGGGATACAAGACCCCTGCACCCAGGTGCCCTGACCTGCATCTATTTTCTCCTGCTGAATCAAAGACATTGTGGTCTACTTCCAACACCAGCCATACTGTGCTTGAAATTACAATTACCTGCATAGAATGATCTCCTTCCCTCTCAGCAGTCACACCACCTATTGAAGACAGACACACTGCCTTTTAACATCTGACTAGTGATGCATTGTCTTGGGCCGCACTGCAATCTGGGAAAGGCCAGAGGCAACACTCATCTTACATGCTACCAAACAACATCCAGGACAAAGATCACATAAAAATTGTGATACCAGCCATCCAACACAGGTACAGACAATATATCATGAACTACACTCATTTTACAGCCCTGTAGCACAGTCATATAAAGGATCCTGGAATACCCCCTTAAGCCTCTGGATGCTAAAAGTACACTGACAGCAAATAGTCAATAAAGAACTGAAGGACAGAGGCTTCTTCACCTTATTACCTAAAACACTTCAATCATAAATTGATAGATTCAGATAATTGGAGTTCATCAGGTAATTTGTGAAAAAAACATGGGTACAAAGCACTTTTTTTGAATCGCTGCCACTTCATTCTAGCAATTGGCAATGGTCACAGCATTTGGATACCCACCAATTGGACAGCGATGGCATGTCCAAGCAATGTGCCATCAATGCCTCTATTAAGACAGTCCCTTTAATGAAGACAATTAACATAAAAAATGTAAACATATTTGGAGATTAGTGAAGCAAGTCATTATGTCTATCCATGGCTGGTAAAATCCAATACTGCAGAATAAAATGTCTCTAGATTATCTGTCGTTAATCAGCCATTTCTATAGAAGAATATGACCAGTTACTGTCCGATGATCTGCTGACAGTCAGTAGCCAATCTCATCTAATGCCTGTGGCCAGCTTCAGTTTACACACAATGATCATGATTGTAAGAATAATCACTAGGTGAAATTGGGCAAAGCAATTGGAGTCAATCGTTATCTGACCTGCTATTTTTTTCCAATCTAATCACTGTCATTTTTATTCTCATCACATTTAAACAGCGGTCACAATATAAAATCTTATTAGCATTTCCATTTTTCTAGAACATGGATACATTTTCCTCTAGGAATTGTTCTTATACAAATAAATGTCCCATAAATAGTCAGATCAGACCAATGTTTTAATAGTATTAATAGTATTGATACATCCAATTTAGAATGACAAAAATCTAAAATCATAAGCTCAGCTTTTCACACAGCCCTCAGGGCCGATGAGGCAGGATTTTAGCCACCCAAGACAAAACCTAATTTTGCTGCCCCTTGGCCGCTTGTGGGGAGCTCTATGCTGCCGTTACAGCATAGCCCACTGAGTGTTGGTGGCTCCCACCTCCTCTGCCTATTCTATTCACACACTTGGGCTTGGGGCACTGAATTTACTTGGCAAGATGCAGGTTATGGCTGCCTAAAGTGGGCTGGGCTAACAAAATCATAGGTGACAGCATGAAATTCTCAGTCACCATAGCAACCTGGTGCCTGGGACTTGTAGAGTCCTGCGTCATGCTTATTGCATACACTATATACATACAAACAGCATGCACACTGCATATATTATATGCACAGCATGCACACTGCATACATTGGTTGTGAAGAGGTGCCAGAAGCATCTTTCCCTAGTCTAGGTCTCATAAACCCCCAGGGTATGCATTGAGCTAAGGCCCTGGCAAAGTAAGATGTAAAGCCCAGAAAACTTAAGTCGCAACCAAATGGATTCCTCATAAGTGTGTCAGTTACTGAGAGAGCTCCACTTCCTCATAACTGAGTGGCAGGAGGTGCGAGAGCTACAATTCCAAGCAACCTAGCTAAGAAAATTAGAGATTACTGGCAGTAAAGGTAAGCATCACTGGAGCCTCACTGCTTTCCACCTTTTCTCAGACCAGGCCAAGTCATTGCATAACTGAAAGAGCTGCAAGGTGCATGCACCTCTCATATATAGGTGTTAAAAGCATCCGTGAGTACCACAAGTATCATAAGCCCTGCCAGGAGCCAACCAGTGTAAAATATACCCTTTGGTGGAGAATAGTTTGTGAACTGTTTCTATTATGCGGTACAACAGGTCAAGCAAGAAAAAGAGGGGCCTCATTGCCTACTATTGTACCAACTAAGGGGACTCCCCTGCTTTAGCATACTGCTGTCAATGGTTGATGATTTTTCAAAGACTGTATTTGCACTTTATTATCTGAACTGAGTAAAAAAGTGTGGATTCTGTTTTACTTAACCCTGTGCCTGACATTTCAATCTGCACCATAACTCCAGGGCACCCCCAACTTCCAACATACCTGGTATCTACAGCAGGGATAAGCCATCCCTGGAACAAGGGTTCACCTGGGACCCCTCAAACCTGCCTGACCGTGACCAGCTGTGGCAAGGCCCAGCCAGCCCACAGGTTCTGTGTCCCAGTGGCAAGCTCATGTATCATATGATTTGTTTTCATTAAAATCCCATTTGGCTGGGACACTTGGACATAATATGGATATATCTATAATAACTTGTGAGTAAGACAGGGTATAAGGCAACATGCACATGGTAGAGCCAAGTGCAGAAGGCAGTAGGGAAATTCCGTTCACATTACTCAATGTGAACATACCTTAAGGAGTAAAACCTTACACTTTTATTTATATTTAGGCATAAAAACTTGTCAATCTCACTATAATTCCTATATTTACATAATATATATATATATATATATATATATATATATATATATATTGTACAAACAAGAAAGTTGCAACAGCACTCTAGGTCAAAAAATGGAGGCTCTCAGCGCACTTTTTGATCAAAATGTGTCCCCCCATCCACCACGCGGAGGTGGCCTCATATCGGATGGGACCCTAACATGATAACTCACCTCTGCTGTGCATATAGCCTCTGACTGTGTGACATGTTGGATCAGCCATTGACTAAACCACCTCCAGTCTGAGAGGGGTGGGGTGCACGGCTAAAGAGGGTGCCACACCCCCCCCAATTTACAAAGTAAAAACAAAAGGAAAAATAGCCAGCACAACAACCTAATACACAGGTGCCCGCTGCTGTGGCAAATACAAAATGTACAAACAAGAAAGTTGCAACAGCACTCTAGGTCAAAAAATGGAGGCTCTCAGCGCACTTTTTGATCAAAATGTGTCCCCCCATCCACCACGCGGAGGTGGCCTCATATCGGATGGGACCCTAACATGATAACTCACCTCTGCTGTGCATATAGCCTCTGACTGTGTGACATGTTGGATCAGCCATTGACTAAACCACCTCCAGTCTGAGAGGGGTGGGGTGCACGGCTAAAGAGGGTGCCACACCCCCCAATTTACAAAGTAAAAACAAAAGGAAAAATAGCCAGCACAACAACCTAATACACAGGTGCCCGCTGCTGTGGCAAATACAAAATGTACAAACAAGAAAGTTGCAACAGCACTCTAGGTCAAAAAATGGAGGCTCTCAGCGCACTTTTTGATCAAAATGTGTCCCCCCATCCACCACGCGGAGGTGGCCTCATATCGGATGGGACCCTAACATGATAACTCACCTCTGCTGTGCATATAGCCTCTGACTGTGTGACATGTTGGATCAGCCATTGACTAAACCACCTCCAGTCTGAGAGGGGTGGGGTGCACGGCTAAAGAGGGTGCCACACCCCCCAATTTACAAAGTAAAAACAAAAGGAAAAATAGCCAGCACAACAACCTAATACACAGGTGCCCGCTGCTGTGGCAAATACAAAATGTACAAACAAGAAAGTTGCAACAGCACTCTAGGTCAAAAAATGGAGGCTCTCAGCGCACTTTTTGATCAAAATGTGTCCCCCCATCCACCACGCGGAGGTGGCCTCATATCGGATGGGACCCTAACATGATAACTCACCTCTGCTGTGCATATAGCCTCTGACTGTGTGACATGTTGGATCAGCCATTGACTAAACCACCTCCAGTCTGAGAGGGGTGGGGTGCACGGCTAAAGAGGGTGCCACACCCCCCAATTTACAAAGTAAAAACAAAAGGAAAAATAGCCAGCACAACAACCTAATACACAGGTGCCCGCTGCTGTGGCAAATACAAAATGTACAAACAAGAAAGTTGCAACAGCACTCTAGGTCAAAAAATGGAGGCTCTCAGCGCACTTTTTGATCAAAATGTGTCCCCCCATCCACCACGCGGAGGTGGCCTCATATCGGATGGGACCCTAACATGATAACTCACCTCTGCTGTGCATATAGCCTCTGACTGTGTGACATGTTGGATCAGCCATTGACTAAACCACCTCCAGTCTGAGAGGGGTGGGGTGCACGGCTAAAGAGGGTGCCACACCCCCCAATTTACAAAGTAAAAACAAAAGGAAAAATAGCCAGCACAACAACCTAATACACAGGTGCCCACTGCTGTGGCAAATACAAAATGTACAAACAAGAAAGTTGCAACAGCACTCTAGGTCAAAAAATGGAGGCTCTCAGCGCACTTTTTGATCAAAATGTGTCCCCCCATCCACCACGCGGAGGTGGCCTCATATCGGATGGGACCCTAACATGATAACTCACCTCTGCTGTGCATATAGCCTCTGACTGTGTGACATGTTGGATCAGCCATTGACTAAACCACCTCCAGTCTGAGAGGGGTGGGGTGCACGGCTAAAGAGGGTGCCACACCCCCCAATTTACAAAGTAAAAACAAAAGGAAAAATAGCCAGCACAACAACCTAATACACAGGTGCCCGCTGCTGTGGCAAATACAAAATGTACAAACAAGAAAGTTGCAACAGCACTCTAGGTCAAAAAATGGAGGCTCTCAGCGCACTTTTTGATCAAAATGTGTCCCCCCATCCACCACGCGGAGGTGGCCTCATATCGGATGGGACCCTAACATGATAACTCACCTCTGCTGTGCATATAGCCTCTGACTGTGTGACATGTTGGATCAGCCATTGACTAAACCACCTCCAGTCTGAGAGGGGTGGGGTGCACGGCTAAAGAGGGTGCCACACCCCCCAATTTACAAAGTAAAAACTAAAGGAAAAATAGCCAGCACAACAACCTAATACACAGGTGCCCGCTGCTGTGGCAAATACAAAATGTACAAACAAGAAAGTTGCAACAGCACTCTAGGTCAAAAAATGGAGGCTCTCAGCGCACTTTTTGATCAAAATGTGTCCCCCCATCCACCACGCGGAGGTGGCCTCATATCGGATGGGACCCTAACATGATAACTCACCTCTGCTGTGCATATAGCCTCTGACTGTGTGACATGTTGGATCAGCCATTGACTAAACCACCTCCAGTCTGATATATATATGATGTGCCATATGGTGTGCTACACAGAGCTGTGCTATGAAATTCTTTTCTATGTTTTAGGGAAGAATTGCTCTAAAATGATGCACTTTATGGAACATACCACTTTTTATGTAATGGAATTCATATTTAATGAGGTATATGCATATACCTTTTTGTTGCGGAGCAGGATGTGGATCCTCTAACCTGTGTAGCTGATGACATGGACCGTATCGGGGAGCGGAATCTAAGGTGCCACTGGTCTTCGCCAGAGCCTGCGGCAAGGCAGGACGGGCTTGCTGCGGCAGGCGACACCCAGGTCGCAACCCCCGACACGGCTTGACCACACAGGTAGCTGGGCTACGTGAGGTACCAAAGGATGAGGCAGTAGCGTAGTCAAATGTAGCAGAAGGTCAGGGCAGGCGGCAAATAACGTAGCGGGAAGGTCTGAATACACGGGTAAGGCACACAGGCAATATGGAATGCTTAATCTCAGGCTAGGGGCACTGAAGACCCTGCAGAGAAGTGTGGGAGGTGCAGGGACTTTATAATGTAGTGTCAGATGTAACAACTAATAATGGGCGTACTGGCCCTTTAAATTTCAGAGCTCCGGCACGTGCACGCCCTAGGAGAGGGGACACGCATGCCAGAGCTGAGACACAGAGGAGGAGGTGACAGCGGAGCGTGGTGAGTGACGTGCTGGGTTTCGCATGCCGGCACGTCCTGCAATGCGAATCCCTGCCCCGATGGCAGTCGGGGACACAGGGACAATGCGCTCATGGACGGTGCTTGCGGCCGGAGCGCAGAGTGTGACACCTTTTGAGTTATCTACAATATTATATAGAAAAAAAATTCAAAGCCAAGTACTAGGAGAGTTAACTCAATTTTAGCTGAGCAACAGAACATAGGAAAACTTTGTAAAGCGTAGAAACATATTTAGATTAAATTTGATAAGAAGGGCATCAGACTGTTACAAACACTTACTGTAGGAAATGGATGGTTTTATAGTGTATCTGGGGTTCTCTTTTTATCATCCACAGGTCAGTTGATGTATATGGCTTGGTCAGCAATTATTACTGCTATTCCTCCTTACTGAATCTCTTTTAGTGACATTTCAGGGCTGAATTTAGGAAACAGCACATTAGCGTATCTTTCATGGCTGACATTGATGTATTGTATGAATAGTGCATATTTGTTCTTTTCTTCATGTTGGTAGTCAGTAGCCCAAAAAATATATTTTTATAGATTTTCTTCACTTAGGTGTCAAATATTATCATGTATAGTGTAAATAATGTAATTAGCAATGGACTTTTTAATTCTGCCAGAAAACACTTATGTGGCCACAATATGTATTTACATTTACAATGTATAAAAAAAACAATGTTGTGGCCACAAAATTCACCCTAGCGGCTGCATAGCATTTTCAATTAAAAATGAATACATTATATTTGAATTGAAGCGGACACCTGTGTTTCATTCTGACTTAGTGTTGTTTTAGTTACATTTAAGTTTTAGTGTTGCCGTCTATTTATAGCTGTATACAGTTTTTGCACAACCCCACAGATAGTTAATATGTACTGTTTACCCCTGAACACAGACTGCCATACGGTACAGCAGCTGCATAACTGCAGTCATGGCCGTAAATGTTGCACCCCTGAAAATTTTCAAGAAAATGAAATATTTTTCACAGAAAAGGATTGCAGTAACAGATGTTTTGCTACACACATGTTTATTCCATTTGTGTGTATTGGAACTAAACCAAAAAAGGGAGGAAAAAAAGCAAATTGGACATAATGTCACAACAAACTCCAAAAATGGCCTGGACAAAATTGTTAGCACCCTTAACTTAATATTTGGTTGAACATACTTTGGAAAAAATAACTGAAATCAGTCACTTCCTATAACAATCAATAAGCTTCTTGCACCTCTCAGCCGGAATGTTGGACCACTCTTCCATTACTTACAAACTGCTCCAGGTCTCTCTTATTGGAAGGGCGCCTTTTCCCAACAGCAATTTTAAAATCTCTCCACAGGTGTTCAATGGGATTTAGATCTGGACTCATTTCTGGCCACTTCAGAACTCTCCAGCGCTTTGTTGCCATCCATTTCTGGGTGCTTTTTGACATATGTTTGGGGTCATTGTCCTGCTGGAAGACCCAAGATCTGGGACGGAAACCCAGCTTTCTGACACTGGGCTGTACAGTGCGACCCAAAATCCGTTGGTAATCCTCAGATTTCATGATGCCTTGCACACATTCAAGGCACCCAGTGCCAGAGGCAGCAAAACAACCCCAAAACATAATTGACCCTCCACCATATTTCACTGTAGATACTGTGTTCTTTTCTTTGTAGGCCTAATTCTATTTTCGGTAAACAGTAGAATTATGTGCTTCACCAAATACCTCTATCTTGGTCTCATCTGTCCACAAGACGTTTTCCCAGAAGGATTTTGGCTTACTCAAGTTCATTTTGGCAAGATGTAGTCTTACTTTTTTATATCTGTGTCAGCAGTGGGGTCCTCCTGGGTCTCCTCCCATAGCATTTCATTTCATTTAAATGTCGACAGATAGTTCGCGCTGACACTGATGCTCCCTGAGCCTGCAGGACAGCTTGAATATCTTTGAAACTTGTTTGGGGCTGCTTATCCATCATCTGGACTGCGTTGACACCTTTCATACATTTTTCTCTTCCGTCCACACCCAGGGAGATTAGCTACAGTGCCATGGGTTGCAAACTTCTTGATAATGTTGCGCACTGTGGACAAAGACAAATCTAGATTTCGGAGATGGACTTGTAACCTTGAGATTGTTGATATTTTTCCACAATTTTGGTTCTCAAGTTCTCAGACAGTTCTCTTCTCCTCTTTCTGTTGTCCATGCTTAGTGTGGCACACACTGACACACTATGCAAAGACTAAGTGAACTTCTCTCCTTTTTATATGCTTTCAGGTGTGATTTTTATATTGCCCACACCTGTTACTTTGCCCAGTTGAGTTCAAACGAGCATCACATGCTTGAAACAATCTTATTTATCCACAATTTTGAAAGGGTGCCAATAATTTTGTCCAGCCCATTTTTGGAGTTTGTTGTGACATGTCCAATTTGCTTTTTTCCCTCCCTTTTTTTGGTTTAGTTCCAATACACACAAAGGGAATAAATATGAGTATAGCAAAACATGTGCTACTGCAACCCTTTTCTGTGAGAAATCTTAATTTTCTAGAAAAATTTCAGGGGTGCCAACATTTACGGCCATGACTGTACATAGAATGAAGCAAACTCACTTCATAGACATCGACTCACCATCAACAACCAATATCAGCAATCATGCTGATGTTGGTCATTAAACCTCTAAATACCTGAATCATGTAAAAGGCTAAGTGACAGAAGTGACAGGTGCTACTCCTCTCCGGAGCCCGATCACCACCCCCGCAACTTGATGGTGTACCAATTGATTGCTAAGGCAGTGCCTGATCTACTTATATAGCCTGCTTCATGCAGGATGTTTTAGAAGAGTACTGATGTAACTGATCAATTTTATTCAATAAAATAGCATTGATCAGCCTAAGTAATCTAATCATTGCTTATAAGGGATTTAAAAGGTGCTAAAAATTATTACGGTATTATTATTATTTTTTAAAATATAAAAAGACCATCCCCTAATAAAAATTACAATGACCCCTTATCCCATTTTTAAAATTAAAAGATGTAAACCAAAGAAAAAGATTATAATTAATTATTGGGGTCAGAATTTAGCAATTTTTTTAACAGTAGTAAAATAAAACCAAAGCTATCTAAACTGAGTATTATTGTAATGTAATATATTTCTCCTATAGAGGTAAATGACCTCCACTGACTTTCATTGAATTAATTATGTTTCATGTTAATTATTAGTGTTTGGAATAAACTTACATTTTAATATTTTGTTTTCACAGGATTTTGGAGAAGACAATTCATTATACATCACCAAGGTAACAACCATTCATATGGGCAATTATACATGCCATGCTTATGGCTACGACGATCTCTACCAGACACACATCCTTCAGGTGAATGGTTAGTAAATGGCACGTATGACAATTCACAATTACCAATGTTAAGTTATTAAATGTTTTATTTTTAGCCTCACGACCTGTGACCTTAGGGCTGCAAGCAATACTCTTTGCCATCGTGGTAAGAGAAGCTAAGCTGGGCTCTAACTCTTCAAGGGCCCAGCAAGCCTTCAAGCCTGTTGTAAGTGAAATAACCAATACAGATTGTTGGAAATCTGCAAATTTTTTTGAATGCTTAGTCCTGCAGACTAGATGACAAAAAAAATGGGATTTATGCCAATTTTCTGTATTTTTGGGAAGTAGTAGTGTAGGGCGATGAAACTTGCTGCAATTTTCTGTGCAGATTTGCACACAAAAAATCTGCAGGAAATGATGGTATCAGCCATGTAGATAAGATGTGAACAGATCTAGTGGACAAGGTGTAGAAATGTTCTGCAGATAAATTGACCTGGAATGTGTTTTTGTTTTTTTCAATTCACAGCAGCTCAGTTTGTTTCGATTCTGTTGTGGTAGAATTTTACTATTGTTTTCAAAGGGGAAATCAATAATTATGTTCTACCCTTTTATCCTGGACTATTCTGTGAATCTTCTGCAAAAACCATAATTGCTGATTTTAAAGGGATATGTTGATATTATAAGATTTTTTATGGGATACTCGCTCACCCCTGTCCACCACAGCTCCCATTCCAGCTTCTTCCGGTCCCCTGCTGCTCAGTGTTTCTTCCTACATCCAAGACAAGACATCGCCCTGCCCGCTCTGCCAATCGCTAGCCACAGCAGTGATCTATCTCAGCCAGTGATTGGCTGAGCAGGCAGGTCCTGCTACAGTGCCTCCGAAGCAGTGAGTAGCATGGTATGAGAAGTTATTGAAATGGGGGCTGCAACGTATTCACACTAACCCCCAACAGCCTATACATTTTTATGAAATACCAGAATACCCCTACAATCTGCACAGATTTGGTGCAGATTGTAGTTCAAATTGCCCTTTGAATTTTGGATAGAACTGAAAATAGTCTGAATGTTTATTCTGAATGTCGAAAGATAGAGGATTCAAAGGATTTCAAGTTAACAAGTACTGTCAAGTGTTGGCTAAATATTCTAAAGCAGGCAACCATTTAAAATTGGATTTTTATTCATAAATTGTCTATAAAATATTCAGGGAGAAAAACAATAATCTGTCATAGGAGACATAGAGCAAGGTTTACAAGCTTTAAGGCAATAAAATCAGGTAGCCTCGTCATGATGATCATTGAACTTTACAATGGTATTTACATAAAAACTTTCATTATGCTGTACAGCGTATTACGTCTGATATAAATGAGAAAGCTGCTTCTTTAATGAATGCCTATAAACACATCAGCATGGATTTATATGCTGGAAACTGGGTCTTTATCACATGTCTGCTCTGATGATAAGGCAATCCCCCTTTAGCTATGCCCTTTCCTTGTAGTCTATGAGAAATAGTGCATTTTAAAGGCTATTGTGTTTTCTACTACTATATAAATGTCATCAAAGTTAGAATTCCCCATTAAAGAAAGGAATGAAATAGCAATGAAATATATTTGAATTAAATCTGTCCCACGCAATACACTGTCCTATCTGCCGGCAGCACATTACAGTCCAGGAGGATGAAAACAAATTGATATGTAGTTTTCCGGGATTAGATTCATTATGACTTGAAATGTAATTGTTTTAAAGGGGTTATCCAGTTATTAAAAACGTTTCCCCTATGCACCGGATAGGAAATTAGAGTTTGATGGCAGGGGTCCGACCGCTGAGAACCCCTGCGATCTCCAGAACAGTGCCAGGCTCTCCATGCTCAGCACGTCAGTCACTGGCTGAGGGGGGACTCTGTTGTGGCCGTCACTGCCCAGACGAGTACACCCACTTGGTGGCGCTGGTGCAAAAAGGTAAAAAGTCACCACTGTTTGCAAAATATATGCAGCTTTTTTACACCCAAACACAGGTGTAGAAGGATGATAAATTCTCCTCTTTTTTCTGTTTCTTAGTCGACTTTAAAGATTTTGGCGGAAATGTATTAAAAAAAAACTTGTGCGGAGGAGCAGTTTCCCATAGCAACACGTTTTGGCTCAGCAACTGGTATAGGAAAGAAGGGTTTCAGTTCACAGAGAACTGGGCTCCTCTGTCAGATACTGGCTCTATAGTAATGGACTGTATCTCAATGGGGGAGGGTACAGCTGTGCTTGGGAGGAAGATGGCCAGAAGGGTGGAGGAGGGTTTAAACTAGGTAATGGGGAGAGGAAAATTACAATGTACGGGGGAAGACAGTGTAGATGGAGAGCTGGGAATAGGTAATAAAACCGAGGGCAGAGCGGTGGGAGGAGTTTGAACAGTCATAATTGATAAGAGGAAAGGAAATATGAATAGAACAATCAGGTGTATGCAGACAAATTCCAGAAGCCTCAATAATAAACTTGAAGAACTAGAAATATTAATGCTGGAAGCAAACAATGACATAGTGGGGATAAGTGAGATATGGCTGGATGCAAGATATGACTGGGCAGTTAATATATAGGGCTACATTCTGTTTAGAAATGACTGTTCAAGTAAGAAAGAGGGGATATTACAGAGGGATCTGAGGAAGCTGGAGGCATGGGCAGAGAAATGGCAAATGAAGGTTAAAGGGTTTATCCAGGAAAAAACTTTTTTTATATATCAACTGTCTCCAGAAAGTTAATCAGATTAGTAAATTACTTCCATTAAAAAATCTTAATCCTTTCAGTACTTATGAGCTGCTGAAGTTGAGTTGTTCTTTTCTGTCTAAGTGCTCTCTGATGACACCTGTCTCGGGCACTGTCCAGAGTAGAAGCAAATCCCCATAGCAAACCTCTTCTACTCTGTGCAGTTCCCAAGACAAGCAGAGATGTCAGCAGAGAGCACTGTTGCCAGAGAGAAAAGAACAACTCAACTTCAACACCTTATAATTATTGGAAGGATTAAGATTTTTTTAATAGAAGTAATTTACAAATCAGTTTAATTTTCTGGAGCCAGTTGATATATAAGTTTTTTTTCCTGGAATACCCCTTTAATGTGGATAAATGTAAGGTTATGCACTTGGGGTGTAAAAACAAAATGTACAATGATGTGCTAAATAATAAAACATTAGGTAAAACTTCTACATAAAAGGACTTGGGTGTACTGGTGGACAGTAAGCTTAAAGGACAACTGCAGCGGAATTACACTTATCCCCTATCCACAGGATAGGGGATAAGTGTTTGATCGCGGGGGGTCCGACCACTGGGACCCCCCTCGATCTCCCTAACGAGGCGCCGGCATTAGCTCCCAAGGTGACGTAGCTTCGACCTAGAGGTCGACGGTGACACCCTGTCTCCTCCCCGTCCCCATACAGTTCTATGGGGGATGCGGGGAGGCACGAACGCTGCCTACCCGCCTCTCCCATAGAGATGTATGGAGGAGGCGTGCCGGCCACAACGTCATGCTGCGGCTGGCACGCCCCCTGCACGGGAGAGCCGCGGCCCTGTACAGGAGATCGCCTGGGGCCCCAGCGTTAGGACCCCCCCGCGATCAAACACTTATCCCCTATCTTGAGGATAGGGGTTAAGTGTATGTACCGCTGCAGATGTCCTTTAACTTTAGGGATCAGTGCCAGGCAGTTGCTGCCAAGTCATGGGATGTATCAAGAGAGGCATAGAGGCTTGTGACAAGAACATAGTTTTGCCCTGTATAAATCATTAGTCAAACCACATATGAAGTAATATGACCAATTTTGAGCACCTGTAAATAAAAAGGATGTGGCTGAGGAGGATGACAAAGGTAAATAATGATATATGAGAATTAGACTACCAAGACAGGTATTTAGTTTGGAGAAAAGGGGCGATATAATCACAATGTACAAATATATGAACGGACAGTACAGGGATCTTTCTAATCTTTTTATACCTAGCCCGGTAACCATAACAAGAAGGCATACTGGCATAGTTTTTTTTTTTTTTTGCCTTCCTGTGGATCAACATAGTAGGGTTTTAGGTTAAACTTGATAGACCCTTTTCTTTATAAACTTTAAAAACTATGAAACCAATCACATTCCACCTTTAATTTTTCAGAGGCCTTTTTAAAAATGAAAGAAGCAATCTGATTGGTTGCTATGGGCAACTGTTCCACTGTTTCTGAGATGTATGAGACTAATGTTGTAGTGCTGGCTGCTTTATAGTCATAAATGTTTGGTAAGAAAAAAAATAATTCATGCATGGTAGACCAGTCCCAATATTTTATATAATACATTTCACAAACAAGAAACAAATATGTAATGGAAAGTCATTCACTGTACATTAATTAATTACTTTCACTTTTGGGTTGTTTTAAATTCTAAGGGTATGTTCACATTTGTTTAGGTAGACATTACAACAAAATGGCATACAGACATATGCCATAACTTATACCGAGCTGTGCCCATTCAGTTCAATTTAACAAACATACCAGTCTACCAGTGACTAAGTTAAATCCATATTAGAAAATATACTGTAATGTAGCTGGGCACAGGCAAGGACACTTTTGAGTCCTATAAAAAATTACAGTATAAGCAAAAAAATGGAATAAAAATAGTCACTAGTAGAATACACTTGGTCCATTGAACTGAATGGGCATGGCTTGGGTATACTGTGTACTGTAAATATGTCGTTTACCCATAGGCAGCTTTACAAGTGTGAACCTAGCCTAAGCTTTCAGGTAAATAAGAACTAAGGTCTCCTTCAGTCACACAGTATATGGATATCAATTAAGTGACAGGATGGTTAGGATTCTCCAGCTTGGCCTTATTTACCATGCCCTCTGCACTAGCATTGTCTCCTAAGGACTGTTCTACATGGGGATAAGCTGGTTTTAGCTTTTTTATTTTTATAATTTTTTCCAGTAGGTAGGGAGCACTGCAGCCCTCAACTCGCTTAAACAAAAATACTCAACTCACTAAAACTAAAACAAGTAGACACCTGTTTAAATGTCCTGCCATCTGAAGCATTAGCGTTGGCACTGTAGCTGATCCGGCACACTTTCTTAATTTGCTAGCCAGACTCATGTTACATTGACGATCACAACTCCCCCGAGCAGAATTGGTCATCAATTCTATGTCAAGACACTCCTGGCAGAACCAAACGCAACACGGGAGCAAGGCAGATAATTTGCTAAAAGCTTTAAAAAAATACCAGGGATTTCAAGAGTTTCTTTATGTGACCTTAAGAGAAGTCTACATGAATTTGTCTTTTAAGTGCCATCTGAGTAGTGTACAATAACAGTAAATTACATAAATCTTCTGTACAAAAAATGTTGTGCGTGAGGAATAGTAAACTCCCTGTCTGTGACCTGAGCCTAAGACCTCTTACACAGCAGTATTTTGGTCAGTATTTTGCATCAGTATTTGTAAGCCCAAATCAGTTGTGGGACATAAAGAAAAAATACATTTCATGTTATTATGGATTTGGTGCAGAGTTTTTAAAATTGTGTTTTTGTTGACAAAGTTTATTTGAGTTTAATGGTATCTGCAATGGGAAAATATTATTTTTGTTGACAAAGTTTAAAAAAAACTATTCACTACTCAGCCTACTCAGCACTCCTGAGAGGAGAACCAAAAAAGTAGGACTTGCTTTGTCCTTGGCGCCTATTACCCAAACACCAATTCCAGCCGATAGTAGTTCGTTAAAACAACCGGCCTTTATTGGTAATAAAGGCCAGTTGTTTTAACGAACTACTATCGGCTGGAATTGGTGTTTGGGGAATAGGCGCCAAGGGCCAAGCAAGTCCTACTTTTTTGGTTCTCCTCTCACTATTGTTGCACCACGACCTGGAGGTCATGGTGAAGGCCGCCCAGGCTGCCGCCCGTACTTTCGACTACAAACCCCAGGGAGTCTAAAAGCTCATCAAGGTGTTATGCCCTCAGCACAACGCTACACGGTAAGGTGCAAAAGACACGCTCACACGCCAATCCACCTTGTGATTCTCCACTAGGAGTGCATCTCTTTTTTTATATGCCCTTGTAGGTAGAAACAGCAGATCGGCACTGCTCTGTCTCTCTCTGTGTTGATCGGAAGTGATTCGCAAGGGGGACTGCGTGTGGAGGTGCTCAACTACTTAGAAGTGCAGACTGTCCAAAATCATACAGGTAAAGAAGAAAGCGTAGTGGCACTCACCAGGTTGGTTACTTCATAGGTAGCTTTATTCCATAAGAAGGATTGACGTGGGCGGCATCAGATCCGGCCGGACCGAGACGCCAGTGCGTTCACTTGCTGGGTTACAATTGTTTCACGCTTGCGCGCTTCAACAGACCCTCCCTCTCACCGCTTCCCTCACCTGTATATGAACACCTACAACAGGTGACGTCAGAGGTGGGAGGGATTACAGCAAGCATCAGTTTAAAACCAGTTACAAAAGAAACTACATTTAAAACCAACATACATTATAGAGAGGGTAATGCTGATAAAACTAGTGAAAAGTTTTGTTTTTCATTCAAATATAGCCCCCTGTCTGATTTAATTAGAAGTTCGATCCCAAAAAATTGGAGCTTGATCGAAAGAGACCCACAGTTAGGAGCTGTCAGATTACAAAGACCATTAGTGACGTTCAAAAGAACGAAGAATTTAAAAGATGAATTAGTCAGCAGCAAGTTTAAAGAAGTAAGTTCGGAAAATTGGTTAAAGAAAATGTCAGCTAAAGGTAATTTTCAATGTAAGAGATGTAAATGGTGTCCTTAGTTTTCATCTGGAAAAAATGTGACAGTGGGGGGTGGGGTAACCAAAGAGATAACCGAGTACATATGTTGCAGAACCAGTTATGTGGTATACGCAATCATATGTACATGCGGTAAGTTCTATATTGGGAGTACCATACGTGCCATGAACACTCGATTCAGAGAGCACGTCTGGTCTGTAAATTCAGGTAAAGGGTCCCCGCGCCTTATTGAGCACGTTAAAAAAGACCATGATGGAAACACAAGTGTGTTAAAATTTACAGGGATTAAACGGTTAACCCCGCGAAAGGGAGTGAATATTGTTAAAGAGTTACGTGAAGTGGAGGCCCGTTGGATTTTAAAAACACGGGCACAGGATAATGTAGGTCTTAATGACAGAATAGATTTGGGCACTTTCTTGTAACTGTATGTTGGTTTTAAATGTAGTTTCTTTTGTAACTGGTTTTAAACTGATGCTTGCTGTAATCCCTCCCACCTCTGACGTCACCTGTTGTAGGTGTTCATATACAGGTGAGGGAAGCGGTGAGAGGGAGGGCCTGTTGAAGCGCGCAAGCGTGAAACAATTGTAACCCAGCAAGCGAACGCACTGGCGTCTCGGTCCGGCCGGATCTGATGCCGCCCATGTCAATGCACCTTCTTATGGAATAAAGCTACCTATGAAGTAACCAACCTGGTGAGTGCCACTACGCTTTCTTCTTTACCTGTATGATTTTGGACAGTCTCTTTTTTTATATATATCTACTCAGCACTCCTGGTTCTTCCACAGCATCGCAATACAAATCATGTTAGGCCACAGTGGATGACATATACCTAATCTCCATACTTGAGCGTGTAGCCCACCAGTGCCAGGCTTCTCTACTTCTGAATTAGATTTTTGCAACAGCAAATAAAAAAAATGTGAAGAATCCAACTCCTTAAACTCCACAGATGGTCCCACTATACAATCTAAGTATAAAGGTAATTTTATAGCCATATAAGATGTTTCAATATGTTGTATAGAGTCTAACAACTGTCCAACTAGTAGCTAACTGCTGGCATATTAAATTGAATGCCATATAAAAGTCATATTGCAACAGTAGACATATGCTGTGTAGTTAATATATGAAACATACCATGCTCACTAAGCTGCGAAATGATTTTCCTGCTGTGAGAAATTATTTTTTATCATCACAATAAGGCTATTTCTCTGAAACCAATCATGGTATAACATATGGATGTATGCATAGATTTCCTACATAAGAAATAAGACCATTTGATACTTTATTTTACATACTAACTACTTTAATATTGTTATAAAGAAAGGAACTTTGGAGTCTTTCATGGCAGTGACACAGTTCTAAAGCAACAAATGTCTGCACCATGAAGATTTTATTGTCATTTTCAAAGAGAATCTGTTTGCGATCTTTCTTTTTTTTTTTTTTTGACTATTTGAATTCTCTATAAAATAAGAATTCTGTAGCATCTTTACTAGAAATGCGCATTTTGACATTCCTCTGTAATCCTACCTAAAATGTATGAATGAAGGCCCTTTTACATTACGTTTTCCTGTTCTTGTTGGATGTATAAGAAAGAGAAACCCTTTAACAGTTATAGTGCATTCCAACAATCTATGTTTTATAGCAAAGTGGCCATAAAGAAGCATCTTCTCAGTAAAATACATAAAAGCCTGCTTGAAGTTTGCAAAAAAGCATCTAAAGGACTCTAAGAAAGTCTAGACTGTAAGAAATAAGCTTCTCTGGTTTGATGAAACCAAATTGTTACTTTCTGGCCTCAATTCTAAGTGTCATACCTGGATTAAACTAGGCACTGCTCACCAGCTGCCCAATACCATCCCTACAGTGAAGCATAGTGGTGGCAGTGTCATGCTTTTTTTATTTGCTGGGACAGGGAGACTGGTCAAGGTTGAGCGAAAGCTGAAAACCTAATCCCAAGTGCTCTGGACCTCAGACTGGGCCGAAGGTTGACCTTTCAACAAGAAAATTACTGCCACAGGGTACGAAATTTTCACAAACACATGAAAAAGCAGTGGCATTCTGAGTATTATGTTCAGAACCTTGGTGCGGACAGCCGTGGTTGTGACATCATGCCACATCCCCTTGTGATGTCACACCACGCCTCTCCATTCATGTCTATGGTAGGGGGCGTGACATCACAGCTGACTGCACCAAGAATTCTGGACCCCAGTGATCAGACATCTTATAAAAATAAAAACAAAAAGGCCTGTTGTCTTAACCCCTAAAGGACATGGCCATTTTTGAACAGGGTACTCCGCCCCTAGACATCTTATGCCCTATGCAAAGGATAGGGGATAAGATGTCTGATCGCAAGGGTCCAGCCTCTGGGACTCCCACGATCTCCCTGCAGCACCGGCGTATAGACATGAATGGAAGGGGCATGGCATGATGTCATAAAGGGGCGTGACGTGATGTCACGATCACGGCCACCCTCCCAAGTATTCTAAACATAATGTTCAGAATGCTGGGTGCTGCACGGAGATCGTGGGGGTCCCAAAAGCCAGACCACCCCATCAGACATCTTATCCCCTATCCTTTGAATAGGGGATAAGATTTCTAGGGGTGGAGTACCCCTTCAATGGGGACAAAACCTTCCTCCCTGCTCTCCTAAGCTGTCACTTTTCTGCTCTGTCAGTTTCCCTGACCCTCTGTCTGACAGTCTGGCAGTCTGATATTATATAATGTGCTACACAGACAAATCTCGACAGGGAATGAGGAGAGGTGGAGGAAGTAGTGATGATAGTCACTGCAGAGATTGTCTGTGTAGCACACTATACGATATGAGGCTGCCAGACTGATAGAGGGTCTGGGAAACTGACAGAGCAGGAGAGTGAGGTGACAGGATGGGTGAACAGGGAGGAAGGTTTTGCTCTTCCGTGCTCAGGGCTTGTGTCTCACAAACTGACAAAGCAGAAGACAAGTGGTGCACAGGATGGGGGACAGAAAAAATTACTGAGCATGTAATACCTAGGCTTTTCAGAGATGCTGTGAGATGTATCCAAGGACCACAACATTCATGACTAGGCATGCACATGGGCTACATGTGGGGGAATCATTTTTGAACAAGGTCATAGAAAACATTGCATTGAACATATTTTTATTGCATGTTTGCAATTACAAGTAGGTTAGATGCATACATTCGATATTACTTCAGTTTATGTCAAATTTTTCAAGAAAAGTAAATACAAAGTATTTTAAAGTAATAAGAAACAGAGAAAATGTTAATCTCTAGGTTGTTCTAATAGGAAAAATTGAAAGTGAAAGTATTGTGTAGTATATCATTACATACATTAAACTGGAGGGACAGCCCCTTTAACAAACTTCATACAGTGACCCCCCGACCTACGATGGCCACGACATATGATCAAATCGACATACGATGGCCTCTCAGAGGCCATCGCATGTCGATGTCAGGGGCCATCGCATTAAGTGCTATACGGCAGTGCAAAATGCTTTATCTGCTGCCGGATAGCAGCTTAATGTTCCCCGTGTGGTGCGGTGAGTATTACTTACCCCTCCACGATGCTCCGGGGTGCCCTCCGGGTCCAGCGCTGGTCCTCCGGTGTCTTCTCGGCCCTCTCCGGTGATGTCACTACGCTGTTGTGCACGCCGTCCCGTCATCCAATAGGAACGGCGTACGCAGCGGCGTAATGACGTCGCTACGCAGGCCCAGTAAGGCCTTGCGGAAGACAGCGGAGGACCGGAGAAGACAGCAGAGGACCGGAGAAGACCAGGAGAGCCCAGTGGAGGCCCGGGGTCACCATCCGGAGTGGCAGGGACACCATCGGGAGAGGCGGGACGCGGTCCGGAGCAGCGGGGACAGGTGAGTACAGCTTCCTATACTTAACATTGCACGAATCCCTCAACATACGATGGATTCGACAAACGATGGCTCATTTGGAACGAATTACCATCGTATGTTGAGGGACCACTGTATTTGTAACCACATGATGTGCTCCTGTAGGGTTAATCATAGCTGCTAAATGCTTTTTTATGCCCCATGTTCATAGCTCCAGGATGTGGAGCAGTGTGGCAGCAGAGCCATCTTATCAGAAGTAGGCACAGCCCTTGTAAATGTGTCACATACATCCCCCTACTTTATTATACTCAGGCTTACTCCTACAGATTATCAGGGCCTGAGCATTTTGTTCCTCTGCCTCTTGTGCCTCTTCATTCCTTCTTCTTGGTTACCAAGGGAAATAGTCGGCTTAAAGTGAAAACCTCTATGACCCAGGTTTACTATTTCTGAACAACTGGGTACTACTGTCCAGGATACTTATTGTGTAAATATACAAGTAAGGAATGAGAGGAATTGTCTTACAACTCCCACATTTCCGGACAGTCAAAGGCTATGCAGACATGCTGGGACTTGTAGTTTTACAACAGCTGGAGGAAACAGTGTGATGGGGTGTGATGCGTTTGCATCATATCTTTTGGGCTGCTGTGGTCTTACCTCTAAAGTCTCATCATGTATTGTAGGGGCCCATACAATGTAATATTTGGATGTATACTAAATAATATGCTATTTTCTACCTCTTAATAACCACTAATTGTTAGGAAAATGAATGTTTTTGTCGCCATAGAAACAATTTTTCACAGCTTATAGTTCATAAAAGAAATGTCAACCCCCAACTATAAAATGTGAGTGTGTCATGGATAATCACCACTTGTAGCCAATGCTGGTAATCAGAAATCCTGTTGTTACATGGGGTCTACTCCACTGAGCCTGGATAAAAACAACACCCTTTATACACCTCTATCAAGACCAGTAATTACTGTGTTAATGTGTTTAGTAAGAGGAAGCTGCTAACGCTTCATACGATTAATACAAATACCACATCATTCTTTTCATTTGACTTAAATGGAGCTAGTTGCTCTCAACTTTTAAATATCAAATGGCAGAATGTGTAAATCTTTCCAGTTCTGGCCATGTTCATCCCTTATTCTCTTTCATTCCAAACTGTAGGAATTATGGATTATCAAATGTTATAGTTTATTGGGCGGTCATAGAAAAGTGAATAACGTGAGATGTATTACTACAATAAAAAAAATAAAAAAATTATTACTGTTATTGTGTGTTTTAATCATGGGAGCCTGGTGATCATGTCTGCTCAGTCTTTAGCTCTATATTTTGTGGTATTTCTTGTTATCTTGAAACTTTGGTTTAGGAGAAAAGTACTGATTTATGTTTTAAATCAACTGGTGCCAGAAAGTTAAACTGATTTGTAAATGACTTCTATTAAAAAATCTTAATCCTTCCAGAACATATTACCTGCTGAATACTACAGAGGAAATTATTTTCTTTTTGGAGCACAGAGCTCTCTGCTGACATCATGACCACATTGCTCTCTGCTGACATCTCTGTCCATTTTAGGAACTGTCCAGAGTAGGAGAAAATCCCCATAGCAAACATATGCTGCTCTGGACAGTTCTTAAAATGGACAAAGATGTCAGCAGAGAGCACTGTGCTCGTGATGTTAGCAGAGAGCTCTGTGCTCCAAAAGAAAATCATTTCCTCTTTTGTATTCAGCAGCTAATAAGTACTGGAAGGATTAAGATTTTTTAATACAAGTAATTTACAAATCTGTTTAACTTTCTGGCACCAGTTTATTTAACCCCTAAGGACACATGACGTACTGCCGGGACCCGTTGCTAATAGCACGCGGCATTGATCGAGGTGCCGTGTGCTATTAACCCTTTAGACGCGGCGTTCAAAGTTGAACGCCGCGTCTAAAGTGAAAGTGAAAGCATGCCGGTTAGCTCAGGGAGCTGTTCGGGATAGCCGCGGTGAAATCGCGGCATTCCGAACAGCTTACAGGACAGCTGGAGGGTCCCTACCTGCCTCCTCGCTGTCCGATCGCCGAAAGAATGCTCAGTGCCTGAGATCCAGGCATGAGCAGCCAAGCGGCAGAATCATCGATCACTGGTTTCCTATGAGAAACCAGTGATCAACGTGAAAGATCAGTGTGTGCAGTGTTATAGGTCCCTATGGGAGCTATAACACTGCAAAAAAAAGTGAAAAAAAAGTGAATAAAGATCAGTTAACCCCTCCCCTATTAAAAGTTTGAATCACCCCCCTTTTCACATTAAAAAAAAAAACACAGTGTAAATAAAAATAAACATATATGGTATCGCCGCGTGCGGAAATGTCCGAATTATAAAAATATATAGTTAATTGAACCGCACGGTCAATGCCGTACGCGCAAAAAAATTCCAAAGTCCAAAATAGTGCATTTTTGGTCACTTTTTATATCATGAAAAAATCATGTATATCAATAAATCCTTTCAATGCAAAAATGGTACTGTTAAAAACTTCAGATCACGGTGCAAAAAATGAGCCCTCATACCGCCCCATATGCGGAAAAATAAAAAAGTTATAGGGGTCAGAAAATGACAATTTTAAACGTATTAATTTTCCTGCATGAAGTTATGCATTTTTTCCAGAAGTACGACAAAATCAAACCTATATAAGTAGGGTATCAGGGAACCTACAGAATAAAGATAAGGTGTCATTTTTACCGAAAAATGTACTACGTAGAAACGGAAGCCCCCAAAAGTTACAAAACGGCTTATTTTTTTTTTCAATTTTGTCTCACAATGATTTTTTTTTCTGTTTCACCGTAGATTTTTGGGCAAAATGACTGACATCATTACAAAGTAGAATTGGTGGCGCAAAAAATAAGCAAACATATGGATTTTTAGGTGCAAAATTGAAAGAGTTATGATTTTTTAAAGGCAAGGAGCAAAAAATTAAAATGCAAAAACGGAAAAAGGAGTTAAAAAAAAAAGTTTTCCACTGGAGTACCCCTTTAAGGGTGTTTGTCCTTACATCTATCAGCTCTATTTGCTACTAAGATCTGCAAACACCACTGAATAGCTGATAGGATATAAAAGCAAACTGTATTTTTCCTGGAACTGATATGGTTGCCAAACTCAAATATTTCTCAGCTAAGAGCCAAGGAGGTGGGGCTAAGCTGCTCAAGTGCCACAGCCTGAAACACCTCCTCAACCACTCTTCTTTACCAGCCATTCTTTGACTGATGTACAGGCTCTGGTTATGGCTGCAACATATCATGCAGACGGACCCCATAATAGTAAATGGGATCTGTTGGGAACCATTGTTTCCTGTTGTGCTCCATTAAAAAGAACTTCCGTTAACGCACAAAAAAAAAAGTACCTGATGGACCTTTTTTCCGATGGGGCACAACGTCAGTGTGAAAGGGGCCTTAATAGTGCTCTTTTTGCATCAAAGATAAAACCTCTCCTGTTCACACAATAAGCAGTTGGGAATTTTTCTTTTCTCTACAGTCCATCAGTGCACCTCCTTCAGCGGTCACTGAGGTCTTTAGTGTACTCCCAACCCCTTTTAGGCCACAAACCTAAAGCATCCTGTGGCCTCAGGGAGATAATGGCAAAACTGAATAAGTTGTACCTCTATTTCCTTAATGTCATTGATAGTATTGATGTTCAAGACTTGAATATAACTGCTAATCTAAGATGTAAAGAACCATAGTTCCCACAGTTATCTTAAGGAGGACCTGTGACTAGCCACACAAAAAGGAGATTTCATTATCATTAAATAGTTAAGGGTTCCCTGATCACACAACTTACACCTCTGAATAGTTTTTTGATATTCCCTTCTATTAATTTTAATAATGGAAGAAAATATCAGGTCATAAGAGAGGGAGTGTTTATTAGGCATACAATCAAATAGCTAGCCGGTTGGGGACCGGACCGGGATGCCTGCTGAAATCATTCAGCAGGCATCCCGGCACATCGCCAAGGGGGGGTCCTGAGACCCCCCCCCCCCCCCATGTCAGCGGTCTCAGAAAATCGCATGTCAATTCAGACATGTGATTTTCTGCTATTTCGGGCTGATCGGGTCTCTGGTGACCCGATCACCCGGAAAATAGGGATGATCAATGCTGTCAGTGACACCCCCGATCATCCTGAGGGATAGGAGCAAGGTCGCAGTGCTGCGATCTCCTCCTATCCCCTGCCATTGGTCAGAACTGATTCTGACCAATGGGAGCGCAGGACAGTGAGTTGCCATGGCAACCCTCCATCCTGCCCACCCCTGGATGTCGTGGGGAATGTGGGGAGAAGATGGAGGCCGGTACCTGGAGGAGAAGATGCGTGGGGACCGCCGATCGTCGCTGGAGACAGGCGCAGGTAGGGAAACAAACGGTAGCCCTCCAGATGTTGCCAAACTACAACTCTCAGCATGCCTGGACTGCCCAGGCATGCTGGGAGTTATAGTTCTGTAACATCTTTCCCTTCAGATTTTGCAATTTTCATTACATTTTTGAAAATTGCTGCTCTACTTTGAAGCCCTCAAATATTTTCAAAAAGTTAAAATATGTCCATTTTATGATGCCAAAATAAAGTGGACATATTGTATTTGTGAATAAAAATAAAATGTATTTGGAATATCCATTTTCCTTACAAGCAGAGAGCTTCAAAGTTAGAAAAATGCTAAATTTGAAAAATTTTCACCAAAAAAGGATGCAAGTAACGCTGAAAATTTACCACCAAAATAAAGTAGAATATGTCACGAAAAATCTCAGAATGAGAATATTCGGTAAAAGCGTTTTCAAGTTATTAATGCGTAAAGCGACGGTGGTCAGAAATGCGAAAAGGGCTCAGTCCTTAAGGTGAAAAAGTGCTGCGTCCTTAAGGGGTTAAAGCATTACTATGTATATATATTAGTGGGCTCAACCAATAAATAACTAAACAAGGGTGCTGCCAATGCTTGTATAGTCACCACAAGATTTACAAACAAGAAAAAGCAAAAGCACACAGGAGCGCACACCAATAATTAAATAGCAAATAATACTTTATTCAAATCATACAATAAACAGTATATGTGACACACATTTAAAAACAGTTAAAATAAGCGAGTCAGATGACATATCGTCTCCCAGAGCCACGGAGGAGAACCCCCAGTTACCTGGAGTGTCCCCCCAAGGGACACCTACAATTCCTGATAATATGTAGTAAGCACCTCCTTTCTACCATGTACCCCTATGCAAATAAACAAGTATAGATGTTATTGCACAATTCTCAATAGTCAAAGAGAAATAGGACTAGTAAGTAGTTCTATAATAAACAGTTCCTCACACAATCATAGACCGCAATAATAAAGACACAATATTAAATAGCAGCAATGTACATAGCCGCCATGTGAGTAAGGATACGAACCAGCCATCAATCAAGAAAAGGTACAAAAGTTAACAATACATCATATAATAGATACAGGAGCAGGTGTCCCCCCCAGAAACAGGTCCCCACTGTTTACTATAGAACTACTTACTAGTCCTTTTTCTATTGAGAATTGTGTAATAATATCTATACTTTTATACGTTTATTTGCATAGGGGTACATGGTAGAAAGGAGGTGCTTACTGCATATTATCAGGAATTACGGGTGTTCCTTGGGGGGACACTCCAGGTAACTGGGGGTTCTCCTCCGTGGCTCTGGGAGACCATACGTCATCTGACTCCCTTATTTTAAATGTGTGTCACATATACTGTTTATTGTATGTTTTGAATAAAGTATTATTTGCTATTTAACTATTGGTGTGCGCCCCTGTGTGCTTTTGCTTTTTCTTGTTTGTAAATCTTAAAGCATTACTGTCACTTAAAAAAAAAATTGACATGTCAGAAAGAAATGTAAAGTAAAAAATAAGTAAAGTTTTAAAGTAAGTTTTAATTGGTCGGGTCACTTCCCGGCTCACTGCTCGACCCAACTTGTTGTAGAAAATTGACTCCATACACCTACAATGGTTTTTAATGGCTTTCCAGGACCTTTTGATTGACATCCTATCCACATTGCTGTTCCCTGTCATCTGCTCAGCAGCACAATGATGGGGTGAATCTCCGCCCCTGTGAGCTGCAGGACCTAGGAATTTTTAATAGTAAACTCAAAACACATGCACCACAGGGCATAAAACACCCCTCAGAGAGAGGTACTGTGAGTTTTTTCTGTCCTGTGAGCAGGACCTGGGTGCTGGAGGCTCCTTTTTTTCCCTCCATTCTCATTATTATTATTATTACCTTTCTGTATGGCGGCGCGTGGACCAGCTAGTGCGTCACTCCTTAGGAGTCATGCGAGTCCCTGCTATTCCTTACTGTGTGCGGGGTTGGCTGCACTCCATGCACATACTACTGGCGTTCGCATGGTGGCGGCATTCTGCTGCTCCATTCTATGCGCGTCCTGCTTTCACTTTGAAGCTGCCATGTATAGAGCACGCGCGCGTCTCTCTGCTGACTTCCCTGCTCAAGGGGCCGTGGTTGTGATCATGTGATCACATTCTTTCAGATATACATTTATATGAATATTTTTTTCTACTATAAGCTGCCCTTGTGACTTATATTTAACCTAGTCCGCTGGCCAAACTTTTTATTATCTGTTTTGATTTTTTTCTTAGAAGTTTTACTGTAACCTCCTGGGGGTGGGGCTTGGCGTCATTATTTAAGGCATGCTTTCTTTCCACTCTGTCTCTTTTGAGTGTGCAGCTACAGGGTTTGCCTGGCTGTACCTTTTTGTGCCTTGCCTTGCTGTTAAGCCTGTGCTTTCTGCCTTGTGGTCTGTTACTCTTCCTAAAAATAAAAATGTATTATTTTTTAATTTTCTTCCTTATGCACTTCCTGGATGTCCTCCAGAGAATCCAGTGGGGCTCCACGCAAGTCTTTGGAGAAAACCAGGCATCTTTCTTGTAGGAAGTGTAATATTCCTCTTCCTGATGACAGTGACTTTACCACCTGCAGGGCATGTCGCCCACCACCTCCACTGTCAGAGACATGTATGTCTGGGGGAAAGATTTTGTCACTGGATCCATTAAAGATCTTAAAGATTATCTTTGTACACCCAAGAAACGCTCACGCTATTGTCATCCCTCTGCTCCTATGGAGGAGGATAGTCATGATGATAAAGATTCTTACTCCGGTTCCTCTGATGATGAAGAGGTGGTGGATGTCTCCAAATACTATTTTCCACAGGAAAAATCTCAGAAGTTGATCTGATTTGTGCAGGCTAAGAGCCAGCCAAATCCTAAGTCCGATGCTCCTTCCACGTCTAAAGGGCTCAGAGCCTTTCAGATCGATGACATTCTCTCCGCGCTAATGTCCGTGGAGTGGGAGAGACGGGAAAAAGCTCTGGTTACTTCTAAGAGATATAACAAACTTCCAATAACCCTGGGCAGAAGCCCGGGGCACAAGATTCCTTTCAAGAACCCCCCATATAATGTATTGATAATGTTAAAATGTAACTTTTATTAAATTATAATTAAGATAATATAGGATTGACTGCTGTTTAAAATTGAGGCAATACTATTCCAGACATGAATCGCTCCTAATGGGATAAACCCATGTTTAATTAGTCACTAGGGGTCTGCAGTACCCCTTATACTGGATTTAGTATGCCAATTGAAGAGATATAAGATGATGTTTCCCATTGAAGAGACTCAGTCCAGACCTTGGGCTAATCCCCCTAGGGTACATCTGGCAATCGCCAAAATGTCTAAGGGCACTATTATTCCCTCAGAAGATGGCTCTAATCTCCGTGATCCTATGGATTGTCGGATGGAGGTGGCTTTTAAGCGAACCTATCTTTCTGTCTCTAGCCAGATCTTTGTAGCCATTGCTTCCAGTAATGTGGCCTTGTCCTTAAGGAAGTGGCTGAATAACCTACAAGAGGACATTAGTTCCGGGGTTCCTTTGGAAAAATCAATTTGGCGGTGGATTTCCTATGTGACACTTCTTCATCGCAGCTAAAGTTTGGCGCCAAGACCATGGCCCTATCTACAGCGGGCAGAAGGGCACTTTGGCTGCGACCCTGGCCGGGTGACAGCTCCTCCAAATTCCAGCTTTGCAATATAAATTTTTTACCAGGCAAGCTTTTTGGTGCTGAACTTGACTCGATTATGAAGAGCTTTCTGATAGAAAGGGTAAATCCTTACTCTTAACTCCACCCTCCTCTAAGAGATATAATAGGAGGAACTCTCCTCCAAGTAGGAGAAATAGACAAAACTCATACTCAAGCCGTGGCAGGGGGTCTAGGACCTCCAGAAGAGGAGGTCAAGTTAAAAGTGCTTCTGAGCAGAAAAAGCAGAGCTTTTGATGGGGTCGATACCCCAGTAGGCGGCCGTCTATCTTTAGAAACCTAGAAACAGACAATGCGTCGGTAGATAAGAACCATTTGGCCCATCTAGTCTGCCCAATAATCTGAATCCTTAAATAGTTCCTTGCCCTATCTTATATGAAGGATAGCCTTATGCTTATCCCATGCATGCTTAAACTCATTCACTGTATTTGCAGCAACCACTTCTGCAGGAAGACTATTCCATGCATCCACTACTCTCTCAGTAAAGTAATACTTCCTGATATTACTTTTAAACCTTTGCCCCTCTAATTTAAAACTATTTCCTCTTGTTGTAGTTTTTCTTCTTTTAAATATGCTCTACTCCTTTACCGTGTTGATTCCCTTTATGTATTTAAGTCTCTATCATATCCCCTCTGTCTCTTCTTTTTTCCAAGCTATACATGTTAAGGTCCTTTAACCTTTCCTGGTAAGTTTTATCTGGAAATCCAGGTACTAGTTTAGTAGCTCTTCTCTGAACTCTCTCTAGAGTATCTATATCCTTTTGGAGATACGGCCTCCAATACTGCCCACAATACTCCAAATGAGGCCTCACCAGTGTTCTGTACAGCGGCATGAGCACTTCTCTCTTTCTATTGCTTATACCTCTCCCTATACATCCAAGCATTCTGCTAATTACTCCTAAATCCCTTTCCTCAGATACTGAGGTCAGGACCTTGTCAAATATTCTATATACTGCCTGTGGGTTTTTAGGCCCCAGGTGCATTATCTTGCACTTATCCACATTAAATTTCAGTTGCCAGAGTTCTGACCATTCTTCTAGTTTTCCTAAATCCTTTTCCATTTGGCGTAATCCTTCAGGAACATCAACCCTGTTACATATCTTTGTGTTATCAGCAAAAAGGCATACCTTACCATTGAGACCTTATGCAATATCACTAATGAAGATATTAAACAAAATTGGTCCCAGTACAGATCCCTGAGGTACCCCACTGGTAACAAGACCTTGCTCTGAATATTCTCCATTGACTACAACCCTTTGTTGTCTGTCACTCAGCCACTGCCTAATCCACTCAACAATATGGGAGTCCAAGCTCAATGACTGCAGTATATTGATAAGTCTTCTGTGTGGGACAGTGTCAAAAGCCTTACTAAAATCTAGATATGCGATGTCTACTGCCCTTCTGCCATCTATTATTTTATACCACAATATAATTCCCCTAGGGGTCCCTGGTTACTATCCATTATTTTAGTCACCCAGTCAAAAAAAATCAATAAGATTTTTTTGACATGATCTCCCTGAAGTAAACCCATGTTGTTTTTCATCTTGCAATCCATGGGATTTTAGATCTTCCACAATCCTATCCTTTAGTAGGGTTTCCATTAATTTCCCCACTATTGATGTCAGACTTACTGGCATATAGTTGCTTGATTCCTCCCTACTACCTTTCTTGTCAATGGGCATGACATTTGCTAACTTCCAATCTTCCGGGACGACTCCTGTTACCAGTCATTGGTTAAATAAATCTGTTAACGGTTTTGCTAGCTCACCACTAAGCTCTTTTAATAATTTTGGGTGTATGCCACCAGGCCTCTGTGACTTATTTGTCTTCACTTTAGACAGCAAATGTAGAACCTCTTCCACTGTAAAGACACATGCATCAAATGATTCATTAGTCATCCTCCCTAATTGAGGTCCTTTTCCTTCTTTTTGTTCTGTAAAAACTGAACAGAAGTATTCATTAAGGCAATCGGCTAGCCCTTTATTCTCTTCTACATACCTTACATAGTTACATAGTTAGTACGGTCGAAAAGACATATGTCCATCAAGTTCAACCAGGGAATTAAGGGGTAGGGGTGTGGCGCGATATTGGGGAATGGATGGGATTTTATATTTCTTCATAAGCATTAATGTTATTTTGTTCCAGGAATGTATCTAATCCTGTTTTAAAGTTGTTCATTTTTCCTGCTGTGACCAGTTCCTGAGGTAGACTGTTCCATAAGTTCACAGTTCTCATGGTAAAGAAGGCGTGTCGCCCCTTGAGACTAAACTTTTTCTTCTCCAGACGGAGGGAGTGCCCCCTCGTCCTTTTGGGGGGTTTAACCTGGAACAGTTTTTCTCCATATTTTTTGTATGTGCCATTAATATACTTATATACGTTTATCATATCCCCCCTTAAACGTCTCTTCTCAAGACTAAACAATTGTAACTCCTTTAATCGCTCCTCATAGCTAAGATGTTCCATGCCCCATATTAGTTTAGTCGCCCGTCTCTGCACCCTTTCCAGCTCTGCAGTGTCCCTTTTATGTACAGGCGACCAAAACTGAACAGCACATTCCAGGTGAGGCCGTACCAATGCTTTATAAAGGGGGAGTATTATGTCCCTGTCCCTTGAGTCCATGCCTCTTTTGATACATGACAATATCCTGCCGGCTTTGGAAGCAGCAGCCTGACATTGCATGCTATTCTGTAGTCTGTGATCTACAAGTACACTCAGATCCTTCTCTACCAGTGACTCTGTCAGTTTAATCCCCCCTAAGACATACAACGCATGCAGGTTATTAGTACCCAGATGCATAACTTTACATGTATCCACATTGAACCTCATTCCTTCCTTTGTTTTTAATTTAGTTATTCCTTGTTTTAATTTCCTTTTTTCATTTATATATCTGAAGAATGTCTTATCCCCTTTTTTCACAGACTGAGCTAGTTTTTCTTCTGCCTGCACGTATAACTTTCTTGGCCTCATTCTGCCTAGTCTTGTAGATTTCCCTATCTTCATTGCTCTGGGTTGTTTTATCATTTCTAAATGCTAGCTTTTAGTTTTTTATGATTTTGGCCACTTCTGCTGAGTACCACAGTGGTCTCTTCCCTTTTCTGTTTTTACTGAAAAGTCTAATGCAATTTTCTGTTGCCTTCAATAATGCATCTTTTAAGTAGCCCATTTCTCCTGGACTTCATGTAATCTGTTCCAGTCTGATATGGACTCATTTATGACTAATCTCATTTTTGAAAAGTCTGTTTTTCTAAAATCTAACACTTTTGTTTTTGTGGGGTTTGACTCCTTCACTGTTCTTATATTAACATGTTTTTTCCTGCATGGGCACAGAGGATAAAGGATCCTTGGGTTCTCGAAATAATAGAGAACGGTTATTCTCTTCCCCTTTTTGTTTTTCCTCAAGAAAAATTTATTGTGTTCGCCATTTTGCAGGAACCAAAGCAGGTTTTGTTAGAAAGCTCGATTCTAGAGCTAATTTCTTTGGCCACGCTGGAGCCTGTTCCTCCCTTAGAAGAAGGCAAGGGTTTATACTCTCCGGTTTTTCTTGTACTCAAGCCTTCCAGGAAACATCGCCTTATAATCGACTTAAGGTACTTGAACTGCCACTTTCTAAAAAGAAAGTTCAAGATGGAAACCATAAGATCTGTCAAGCCTCTACTTTCCAAGGGAGAGTTTATGGCATCCCTACATCTGAAAGATGCCTACTTTCACATCCCTATCCGTTCAGAACATTGGGAAATTCCTGAGAATTGCAGTGAGAATCCGAGGGATTTTTTTTCATCTTCAGTTTAAAGTTCTTCCATCAGCCCCCTTTGTGTTCACCAAGATGGTGTCCTACATGATGGCGGTTCTCAGAGTGTCAGAGTTATCTCATATCTGGAGGACTGGCTATTAATAGCCAGCTCAGAGTTGATACTTCTAGACCATGTCAGATTAACTCTAGACTTTAGAGCTTGGGTTGGCCGGTCAACTGGGAGAAATCAGATTTGACCCCAACAACAACCAAGCAATTTCTAGGATTCATCATCAACTCAACAGAGATGAAGCTGTACTTCTCTGTGGCCAGGAAGAATCAACTCCTAAGGGGATACCGCTTCCTCAGAACACCTCGCAAAGTCTTTTTTAGAACCCTGATGAGCTTCCTGGGTCTCTTGTCTTCTGCAGCAGAGGCTGTTCCTTGGGCCCTGTGGCACCTAAGGCCCATCTCTCATCAAACACCGGACAATCTCTCCATTGGTGTGCCGAGATATGAGATGGGATGCCTCTAAACGATCCAACCTGGACAATGGTTAGTACAGAAGCATCTGGCTCAGGTTGGGGCACCCACATGTTGGATGTCATTATTTCCGGACATTGGAGTCCGGAGGAACTGGCTCTTTCTTCTAACACCAAAGAGTTGAGAGCCATATTTTATGCTCTGAAACATTTCGAGCCTCTCCTCTTGAGGAGGGCAGTCCAGATCAAGTCAGACAACTTGGCCTCTGTGTTCTATATCAACAAACAAGGAGGTACCAGATCCAGTTCACTTCTTCAGGAAGTGGAAAAAATCTTCAATTGGGCAGAATCCAAGATAACGAGGCTATCTGCGTTCCACATCAGAGGAGTCCAGAACACTTTGGCGGATCGCCGGAGCAGACAGCTCACAGTTCCGGGAGAGTGGTCTCTATGTTCAGAGATTTTTCAGCAGCAATGTCACAGTTGGGGACTTCCAGAGATCGACTTGATGGCGACCAAATCAAACACACAACTAATTCACTTTTGCTCCCTTTACTCAGAGGATCAGCCGTGGGCAGTGGATGAGATGTCTATCCCCTGGAACTTCAACCTAGCCTACATCTTTCCGCCGACTTCAATGATACCGAAGGTATAAATGAAAGTCAAACAGGATCAGGCCTCTGTGATAGCGGTAATCCCGTTTTGGCCCAAGAGATCCTGGTTCATGATGATGAGCAAAGGTGTGTTCTGGAAACTCCCTCTGAGGCAGAACCTGGTGTCCCAGGGCACTCAGCTTTGCCACAACCTGGCGTCTCTCAATCTGACGGCTTGGAGGTTGATAGGTCCATACTAAAAACCAAGGGCTTTTTGGACCACATATTGGATACATTAAGTGACTTGGCTACAACTAAGTCATATGCCAGAGTCAGAAATATCTTCTTCAGTTAGCGTACTGCCAAGCAGATTAATGCTACTGCTTCTATAACTGCTCACATTCTAGAATTTTTGCAGGATGGCTTTGACAAAGGACTATCCCCTAGTACTCTTAAAGTACAGATTGCTGTTATGTCTGCCTTCCTGTGACAGAGTATGTTCCAGATTCCTGAAGTCAAGAGTTTTCTTAAAGCCATCACCGGGCTACGCCCTAAGGTTATCAAACCTGTTGCGACATGAGATCTAGGCTTAGTCCTCAAGCATCTGTTTCCCCCCCTTTTGAGCCTCTACAGGAAGTGGAATTAAAATTTTTTTAAACTTTTTTTAAGCATTATAAAATGGATAAAGTATCCCCTCTTATTTTTTTCTTTAGTCAGATCTGTTCTTGCTTCTGCTAATATGTTATTCCACCCTTTATTATGCAATGTAAATCCCCATCATTGTGCTGCTGAGCAGACGACAGGGAAGTTAAAATTTAAGTAGTTAATTTGTTTTCCCTTAGTCTGTCAGCAGCACAAGGTTCCCACCCTTTTTATGTAAGTATTTTTCTAGCTATATATAACTCGCAGTACTTCTCTCTGAGGGGTGTTTTATGCCCTGTGGGTCATGTGTTTTTAGTTTACTATAAAAAATTTCTAGGTCCTGCAGCTCACAGGGGTGGAGATTCATCCCCATCATTGTGCTGCTGACAGACTAAGGAAAAACAAATTAACTACTTAAATTTTAACTTACCCAGTGCCACCTCTATACAGTGAACGGCAAAGTGTTTTCAGCCCCTGTTGATAGGCCATCAATTAAAAAGATCCAGAACACCCCCTAATAATAGGGAACTGAACATTTTACTTCCCTGTCACAGCACAGGATTAGGGCCTGTCCTACAAATGATTGCAGGAGATAGACAGCACAGGGGATTATGCAATTTTACAGGAATCTTAATTTCAATTATTACAAATATTGCAATGGAAAGTTATTTCCAGATTCTTATTTTTCTTTCTTTCTTTTTTTTTTTCTTTTCTTTTTTTTTAAACAGAACATTCATTTTCCACTTCAGGTTGAAATCTGCTGAATCTATGATATATATATATATATATATATATATATATATATATATATATATGCTATTCACAGTAGCATGCAGACCATGTATTTCCCAGACTTTTAATCATTTCCTGAAAAAACTGTTTTACTTTCAGGAGTATAACATGACTATAAATCAATTTGTTAATTTCAGACTGAAACATAATAATTACTGTGTTTCTGCTACACTAAGCAAAATGTGTGCATTGTAAGCTTACTGTATAGTATTAAAATACCCTTATATAAACCATTGAATGTTTTAGATATTGTATTGCTTTATAACAAATTATTTTCCGACTGTGTAAATCCTGCCTAATCCTGAAATGCGCTTGGGGTATGATCCCAAATGTTTTCCTTCAGGGTAAAGTTATAAGGTGGTTGTTAAAGGAGTACTGCAACCTTAGACAACTTATCCCCTATCTCCTGTACAGGGCCCCAGCTCTCCTTCAGTTCTTCCCATGCAGGAGGTGTGTCAACCGCAGCATGACGCCATGGCCAACACACCCCCACCATGTATCTCTTTGGGAGAGGTGGAGATGCATCCCTGCCTCTCCCATAAAGCTGAATGGAGGGGGCGTGTCTGTCAACCTCTTAGTGAGGTCAACGAAACAAGTATTAGCCGCGCAGAGCCGCGGCAGTTCCGGGTCCCCATACGGGAGATTGCGCGCGGGGGGGGGTTCTGCAAATGAACCCCCCGCAATCAGACACTTATCCCCTATCTGCACATAGGGGATAAGTTGTCAAAGGCTGCAGTATTTCTTTAAGAGTGATGTCACATGTGGTGAATAAAGGACCTGTGATTATGTCCCATTTTCAGGTGAGGATAGCATATCTCTCAACCGTCCCTGGTTTGTTGTGAGATTAACAATTTTAGGGTGTTGTTAAGGGATGGCCCCTCCCATATAAATTCTGTAAATGCCTCCTAACAAAGCACCTACAGTTAAATGTGGCACACGATGGGAAGTTTGACAGGGCGCAGAGCCATGGGATCCTTACCCTATAAGTTACTCTTGTGCCTGTCTGCTGCATTGAGCCGGTACCTGCAGTCACAAGAGGCCAAATGAGTGATATCATAAGATGCCAGGTGCTGTTCGTGTAGTAAATGCCAGATAGACTGGTCCCCTACATAGGCTGCTTTCTTTCTGCTCCCCACCACATTGGCAGCACAAACAGAATGCCACAACATGCCATCCTAGGCATAATATGAGGAAGGGGGGATCCAATAAATACTACCTCCCTCATATGGGGTCTATCTACTACATACCTACCTAATATGGGTGGCTTTCTACTATCTACCTATTGTGAGGGGCTATCTACTTAATACCTAAAATAGGGGATTGTCCATTACCTACCATTTATGGGGTACTATCACCTCCCTACTTACCTAATATGAGGGACTATCTCCTAACAACCAACTTAATATGTAGGACTATCTCCTACAAACCTACTAACTAATATGTGGGACTGTCTCCTAACTACCTAATATGGGGGACTATTTATTCCCTACCTAATATGGGAGACTTTGTACTTCCTACTACTACCTAATTTGGGGGACTGTCTACTACCTACCTAACGTGTGTGCCTATCTCCTACCTACCTAATATGGGGGACTATCTCCTACATGCCTAACATGGGGGACTATTTACTACCTACCTAACATAAGGGATTATCCCTATCTGCCTAATATGGGAGACTACTTCCTACCTATCTAATAGGGTGTACTATCTCCAACCTAGTTAAAATGGAGGACTATTTACTACTTACCTAATATGGAGGACTATGTACTACTTACCAAAGATGGGGGACTATCTTCTTCCTCCCTGCCTAGCTGAAATTGGGGGGGGGGGGGGGAGGGGGGTCCACTACCTTCCTACCAAATATGCAGGACTATCCACTACCTCCCTAATATGTGGGACTATCTACTGCCTGCCTAATATGGGGGACTAACCTCTTCCTTTCTACCTAGCATGGGGACTACCTACCAAGCTAATAGGCGGGCTACTTACTAGCTACATGGCTAACATGAGGGTCTACCTACTACTTACATAGCTTACTTCGGGGTTTACATGCAGGGGCTACATATGTGACGGGGAAAACTACCTGAAGGGTTTTGCCTACCTAGGAATTATGAAAACAGTGCAGCCTGCAATACTACACAACTCTTTACACAACTCCTTTAAATGTCAATATACATTACACGAACTACCTCCAGCTGCTTCAAGTAAGCTTTAGGGGGAGAGTGGCCCTCGATCTCCCAGAGGTGGGCCCCGTATCCACATTTCTAAATGTAAATTTACTTTTAACTGTCAGTAATATGAGTCTACTAACAGTTTTACATCCCTGGTGCTACTGGGTTACTGTATAGTAGTTCTGAAATTAAGTAGTCAAATGAAAGTGGCTCAAGTGCTACTGAGGAACTGGTTAGGGAACACTAATATAGAAAGTGAATGTAACATGTTGATATTAGTTTGTTAGTGACATACCTCTATTGAAAACCTACTATACCTCCACCTGCTATATTTTGATTTGATTATTTTATTATTAATTGTGTTTTTCCTGTAGTGCTGTACAAGTATTGTAAAACTATGTTATTAGATGTACAGTAGTGCCCTTTTGCTGAATTCTCTCATCCCTTAAATTGCCCCATTAAATTTTATCTTTAAGCTGCAGTGTGTTGAGCATTTTCATGCTGTTCTATGGGAGTGAAAAATATATTTTCTCTCTCATATGTGTGGATGAATGTCTTCCAAGGGAAAACTAGTATACAGAACCTGCAGGATCTCCAATAGGCACTCCATATGTAATACATGACAAACGTCTGACTCAAAATGATTGTTAGCAGAGCAGAACGAAAGCTGTGCTGGGAGGCGGCACATGAAAAAACATTTCTTTATTGCTTAGTGCACAATGATATAGAGCATAACCCAGTATAAAGGGAGGAGAAATGTTGGAATTATGCTGTCATGAACGAGTGGCAAAGCTCTATTGGCCACTATTATGAAAAATCTGGTAAAAATGAAATAGGTAGTGGGGTTAGATAGAACTTTTGGGTAATAAGTAATTTAGTTTTTCTTTGGTTCTTTGGTTTTTCTGTGCATTTTTCATCTTGGTAAAGAGAAGAAAAATAGTTGGTTAATCAGATTTATAATTGTTTATTGCACCAATAGAACCAAACTCTAGTACACCATTGTAGTTATTTAGTACTTGGTAGGCATTTTACACTATTACAAGTGAATTCTTTTTATTATTGTATTAGTTTTTATTCTTGCATTGCAAATATTGCTTTAGTACTAGTCACTTATAATATTTAGTATTTCAGCTATGTCTTCTTTTAGATATATGGGAAATTCATTAACCAGTATTTTCTACTATGTATTATTTGTTATACTGTACTATGGCACCAAAATCACTTACCATTGGCAAACTATTCCATTCTCAATGTATGACATCATTGAACTAGCTTTATAATGCGGGAACAATGGGGGACATTTATCATTGTTGTCTTTGGAAAGTATGTTTTGAAGTAATTTTTTTTAGCTTTGGTTTTGCTTATGCGCAACATATTTATCATACTATTGCAGCAGGGTTGATAAATTTGGCTCACATAAGCAAATAACAAATCACTTTAGAACACCCCTTTGTATGATTTCTCCTGTCCTTTGCAATTTTTCTACTCAAAGTCACTTTTTTTTCTTTCTTTTTTCAAAAGAATTTTATTGAAAACACATGTTAACAAGGACAAACATCAGCAACAGGGCTCAAAGTAAAATGGTCCTCAGAAATGCAGATACATCATAGGTCTTGGTGAGCCAGCTTGGTAACCAGCATAATAAAAATGAACGAAACAAAGAGAACTCAGGGGAGTAAGTGAAAGGACAGGGAAGGAGGGACAGGGGACAGGAAGGGTGCAGAGAAGAGAGGACAGGGGAAGAAAGGCTGGGAGGGAGGAGGGCCCAAAGATTAGGAGATCAGAGACCAAAGAACAGAAGGAGGATCACAGGGGAAGAGATGGGGAGGTAGAAAGCCCAAACTGTAAGAAACAAGGAGAAGCAGCAAAGCGTTAGCGCCTAATATATTGCTCTGAGGAACCATGGAGATCAGCTAGACATTCCTCCAAACCCTGGAGATGTAGGACTTCCCTAAGCCAGTTGGTAGTAGTAGTGGGGATGTTGATTTCCAATGTCTCGGTCAGACTCTTCTAGCAGCCGCCAGAAGCACGCCAACAAGGCTTTTCCTTAAGGATTCAGAAGAGCCAGACAACATGGAGAGGAGGAGACCCTGTCGGGTATTTGCCACCTGCGTTCCAGTAATATCACTGATAAGGGCCCGAACAGAAGAACAGAAACCGGCCAGCAGGGGGCAGATTAACCACACATGGGACAGGGTGCCCACGTCTCGGCCACACCTCCAGCAAACATTAGGTACCGATGGGTAATAGCGATGGAGCAGGGCCGGGACCCTGTACCATCTTGAGAGAATTTTATAGTTTGTTTCCTGTGGAGTCACTGCTCTGGAAGCCTTGTGACAGAGCATGAATGAAGTCGCCCATTACTCAGTGCTGGCGGTGTAGTCGAGCTCTCCAACCCAACCCCGTTGGTAGGATAGCAATGCACGGGAGTCCCTATTACGGGGCATAGCATAGAGTAGGGTTTTCATATGGGTGGATCTAGTAGTACTTAAACAAAGGTGTTCAAAGGGTAAGGTCTCTATGCAGTTCACCCGATACAGGCCACATGTCATAGAAATGTCGGAGTTGATGGTATTGGAACACACACAAGGCGGAGGGGGCAGAATCGCCCACAATGTCAGAAAGTGATTTCAAGGAGGAGGAGTGGAGGACCATAATTATGGGTAGGGGAGATGATGGAGGGGTTGAGAGGAAGCCTCCAGGGGAAGAACCCGGAAGAAAATCCGGGTTTCCCGTTAGTGGGGTTAAGGGGCCTAGTGGACGAAGCAGTCCTACCTTCGCAAGATGAGAGAGGCAGGAATGCAATACGACCCTGGAGACAAATGGGAGGGGGGTTTTAGAACTGGCCGTCCAGTATGATGGACGGATCCAGGGTAGGGAGGTGAGAAGAAAGGGGGAGAGTTAAGCTTCCAGTCGGACCCAAAGCTTAATGTGGGTCGAGTGAAAGCCATCTAGTATACGGACCGTGTTGGCGGCCAAATAGTAGGTATTCAGGTAAGGGAAAGCTAGACCACCATCTGCTTTAGGCTGAGCCAGGGTGTCCCTAGTGAGTCTGTGTCGACCGCCAGACCACACAAACTTAGTAAAGAAAGTAGTGAGAGGTCGAAAGAAGGCCCCAGGAAGCATCACTGGCAAAGTCTGAAACAGATACAACAGACGAGGAACCAAGTTCATCTTTAGCATGTTGATACGCCCTGTCCACTAGAAGTCTTTACGGTCCCATTTAGCAAGATCTCCCTTAAACCAGGCCAGTAACGGGGGGAGATTAAGCTCCAAGATGCGGGCAAGGTCCTTAGGGATAAGGACTCCTAGGTAGCAGAAAGAAGAGGGGTGCCAGGAGAAGGGAAATAGCCCGTGGAGCCTAAGGGCCAGAGCAGAGTCCAGAGAGACACTCTTAGAGAAATTAATCTTATAATTGCTCACCGCTCCAAACTCCGCAATGGCCGAAAGGAGTAGTGAGGACTCACGGGTAGTGAGGACTCAGGGGAAGAGACATAGAGGAGGAGATCGTACGCAAAAGCAGAACACTTGGAGATTCCCTACCAGAATACCACCAATATCCTCATTAAGGCGGATAGCCTGTAGCAAATGTTCCATCATTAGAAAATAGAGCAAGGGGGAGAGGGGACAAACCTGCCTAGTACCATTACAAATAGACAGGGGAGCAGAGAGGGAACCATTAATGCGTATTCTAGCGGAAGGGTGTCTATACAAGGAAAGGATACGGTGGAAGGCTATAGGGCCAAGGCCTAGATGCTCCAGAACACCTCTCATTAAGTCCCAGTTCACACGATCAAAAGCCTTTTCGACATCAAGGGACAAGACCATGCAGGAAACTTGGACTTTTGAGCATGATGAATAAGTAAGAACGTCTTTAAAGTGTTATCAAGGGCCTCCCGATTGGGGATGAAGCCCACCTGGTCAAGGTTAATCAGGGACTGCAAAAGAGAGGCCAGGCGCAGTGCAATCAACTTTGCATAAAGCTTGGCGTCCACATCAAGCAGAGAAATGGGATGTTAACTTTGGCAAAGGTTAGGATCTTTACCTTCCTTCGGGATCACTGTGAGGAACGCTGATAGGAATGAGTCGGGGAAGGGGGAGGTGGGGGAGATGGCATTAAAGGCTTTCAACAGAAAGGGGGACAATTCTCAAAGTCACATTTGTGCAAAGAATGTGCCACTTATACGCATATGTCTATGACAGCTATGTCTATAACTGCTTCAGGATGAGCCAGCTCGTCATGATGCGGGAAGTTCCTCGCTAATAAGGACAAAACGGCTCATCCTGAGATGGCAGCATGATAAACATCCGGTCCAAAGGCAGTTCTGTAAGCCAAATCTGGACCGGCATGGATTTGTGCTGTTTTGGAGAGGTTTGCAAATTTTGGTGCTACATTTGCACTTGATAAATTTGTAACCACTGCAAAGTAAAAACTAAAATTGCCTTTTGAAAGGATGTTGTTTTATTTAAGTGTACAAACAAAGTCACAAGAAAAGAGCAATATTTTATGCTCCTCCAAATGTAAAGGAAAAAAAAAAAAGCTCTAAATTCAATGATAAATCACCCTAATGTAGTTGTAAGTACTCAGTTCTCCTTTGTAACATCCTTTTTTCTGTTTTCTTTAGTTCCTCCAGTAATAAGAGTATATCCAGAGACCCAGGCTCAGGAACCTGGAGTGTCTGCCAGCTTAAAGTGTCATGCAGAGGGTATCCCCAACCCCAAAATTACGTGGCTGAAAAATGGTATTGATATAATGCCAAAACTATCCAAGCAACTGACATTAATTGGTAAGTGTTTTAATGACTACTAAAATGTATTAAAATATTATACGTCACCAGTTAAGCACACTTGAACTACAACCATCTGAACAATGTTCATAAAGAGTTCAAGCGGTAGGACCACTATGCTTTTGCCATGTTGTAAATCAGAGGCCTGTTCTATACTACTGCCTATCTAGTCTGCCTTGTTATCTGTGTACTTATTCACTGGAAATCTGTATCTTTAGGTTGAATTCACACAATTTCTGTGCAGTTGTCTTACATCTCAAATGTGTATGTGAGGCCAGTGTGGACATAATGTCCAATTTGGTAGCCCCAACGATATTAAAAGAAACACATACCACCCAATATAAGCAAGAAATCAACAGAATGAGGAAAAGAAAATAAGTGCATTCTTCACATGACAAATGAAGAAACCCCATATGTGTACAAAAAAATTGAGAGCCAGACAGCACTCCCAATTAATACCCTTTATTAATGCATGCAATGTTTTCACTCATTTTAAACGAGTCAGTAGACATGTTCGAAAAGTGTTTCTCACAGAAACATGTAAAAAGTTTTGATTGGTCGCGGTCCAAGGTTTCAGACTCCAACTGATCAGTAGAGCGAGCCAGGAGAAGCCTGCACTTAAAAGAGTAACTGCAATCACACTCCAGCACCAGGATATCTGTCTCCTACAACTTCATAGCCCAAGCCTTGCCCCAGACTACAGCAAACAGGATATAGATTTGATGAAGGTCCCATGCAAGTTTATGGGACTTTAGGAAAATCTGTATTCTGATTGCTAAAGTCTTGGGCAAGTCTCAAAGTAAGAAGTAAGTGAATCGTGATGAAGCAGAAAAAAACATGAAAAAACATGTTACATTAGCACCACAGGTTGTACATTATTTTACATTTTTTAATTAGTTTTACAATTGTTTCTAAAGATACATGCTTTAGTGCTGAAATTAATTATGCCTACCGCTAACTGTTAAAGATGGTTGTTCCATATTAAAATGACAATTGAATCAGAAGACCTTAGATCAAACAGCTCAAATGTTTTTATTTCAGCCAACGGAAGTGAACTTCATATTTCTAGTGTCCGTTATGAAGACACTGGGGCTTATACATGCATTGCAAAGAATGAAGTTGGTGTTGATGAAGATATATCATCGCTTTTCATTGAAGACTCAGCAAGAAAAACCCGTAAGCACAGACAATTTCAAAATCACAATTTCAAAGCAAGTTCATATCATGCAGTAAATTCTTTTAAAAAGTAGTGCAGAGAATTTTTTTCTCCAATTTATACTTATTTCTTACAGTATACCAAGATGTGATAGAAAAGTGTATTTGACCTGCAGTCAGATTAAGTAATGGTATTCACCACAATAAAGCAGTGATTATCCTCCTCATTACCATAAGGAAACAATTTTTCCCTCTTGAGAAACCTTTACTACCATTGTAACTAGAGATGAGCGAACTTACAGTAAATTCGATTCGTCACGAACTTCTCGGCTCGGCAGTTGATGACTTATCCTGCATAAATGAGTTCAGCTTTCAGGTGCTCCGGTGGTCTGGAAAAGGTGGATACTTTCCTAGGAAAGAGTCTCCTAGGACTGTTTCCACCTTTGCCAGCCCACGGGAGCACCAGAAAGCTGAACTAATTTATGCAGGATAAGTCATCAACTGCGGAGCCGAGAAGTTCGTGACGAATCCAATTTACTGTAAGTTCGCTCATCTCTAATTGTAACCTCCAAGAATTTGTAAAGGGACCAGTAACAAATTCTTAACTAAGGCCTAGCATTATATCTGGCTTAGATCTGTTGAATGGTTAGTAAGCAGCTTTGGGCAATGGGAAATATATTTTTTTCTCTCAATAGCCCTGGCTGGTCTTAAAGCATTAAAGTCATTAAAAACAATTTTAATCTCAACTTAACATGTCAAATCAGATGTCATAAGTTGCTAATCGGACTGGGTCTTACTCCTGAGACCCGCTGTGGTTGTGAGTTATAAGCCGGGAAAGCGGGCAGCATTGCTCTCTGCTCCTCGGCCAGCCCAGAGATCCGAGCATTTCTCTGCATAGACTTCTAAGCAAAGAAATGTACTGATCTCTTTGCCGGACGGCGATCAACAACAATTGTTTCAAATGACATTAGCACTTTAAAGCTGTTTTGGTATAGGGAATCTCTAACCAGGTTTTGACTAACTCAGGTTGGAAAGCAATAAAAGCAGTTCTGGTGTTTTTGCAAAGTTATGGACATATACATGAATAAGACATACATGTAACTAAATGATCTTGCCTTTCTTTTTTTGTTTTCACCTGTCCATCAAAGTCAGTACATGTGGGATTGTAAGAAGGGACATATGAGGGACATATTGGTTAAAGGGGTACTCCTCTGCTCAGCGTTTGGAACAAACTGTTCCGAATGCTGGAGCCGGCGCCGGGAGATCGTGACGTCATAGCCCCGCCCCCTCATGATGTCACACCCCGCCCCCTCAATGCAAGTCTATGGGAAGTGGCATGACGGCTGTCACACCCCCTCCCATAGACTTGCATTGAGGGGGCAGGCGTGACATCATGAGGGGGCGGGGCTATGATGTCACAAGCTCCCGGCTCCAGCATTTGGAACAGGTTGTTCCAAACGCTGAGCAGAAGAGTACCCCTTTAAGCAGATGGCGTAGCAAGAACTCACAAACATGTGGGGGAGATTTATCAAAACTTGTGCAGAGAACAATGGTGCAGTTGCCCACAGCAACCAATTATATTGCTTCTTTCATTTTTCTGAGCTGTTTTTATAAAATGAAAACTGGAATATGATTCCAAGAAGGATCAGAAACCGGCACTACCTATGTCTGAACAAGGCTTAAACTGTCCATAGGAGTTAACCTCTTGTGCTGCTAAACCCTCACCAAGTGCATCATAAAACTTTTTAAATAGATAGAAAAAGTAGAAAGAAGGGTAGGGACTCACCGATACTTCATATTTCTTTATTCTTTGTTCTGAAGTACAAAAATTTTAAAAGCAATCCAAAAGATAAAGTGTTCTAGTGCAAACGCCCATGGCTGGCTAGCTCAGTGCTTTCTCTCTCACTGCAATCAGATTACAGATTTTTCACGTGACTTCCATGCTTCTTCAGATATGTAGAAGCGTGGAAGTCATGTGAAACAGCTGTAATCTGATTGCAGTAAGAGAGAAAGCACAGATTCTTCACAGCCTCAGATTTTCTTCACTTGTCGTCTCACCGACAATCTCTCTCTTCCCTATCACCACTGTGTTGGGCCATTACATACAGGCCAAGTACATTCACTTCACTTTAGCTCATGCTGCATACATGCAGGCTGGCAGGAAGCCATCCCATGCTGGCCCCTGCTCCCTCCCTCACAATCACATGGCACCCACCATGTTGTTAGTGCCACACAAAAGCATATATGAACAAAAGATGTCAACATAAAAATGCAACTACAAAATAACTCCTGCAACCAAAGTCATAAAGAAAGTGTTAAAGGGGTATTTCCATCTCAAAGTTTTTTTGCATATTCACTATGCTGCAGTGCTATGCTGTTTACATAACTGCACATAGTTTCAGCTTCCAGACCACCTCCAGCTGACATAAGAAGGTCAAATGGGGCCAGGGGCCTTCAATATCTAAGAAGGTGTCGGTCCAAGGGGTGAGACTTCCATCTTTCAGACATTCATGGCATAAACCGTGGATATATCATAAATGCTGGATTGGAATGCTGGATGATTGGAATACTGCTTTAAATGGGGTACTCCGCCCCTAGACATCTTATCCCCTATCCAAAGGATAGGGGATAAGATGTCAAATCGCCGGGGTCCCGCCGCTGGGGACCCCGGCAATATAGCAAGCATCACCCACCTGTAACTGCTTCCGGAAATGCTGGAGGCTCTCAGGCTAATTCCTTGGGAGGAAGGAATTAGCCTGAGAGCCTACAGTGTTTCCGGAAGCAGTTACAGGTGGGTTCTGCTTGCTATATTGCGGGGGTCCCCAGCGGCGGGACCCCGGCAATCTGACATCTTATCCACTATCCTTTGGATAGGGGATTAGATGTCTAGGGGCGAAGTACCCCTTTAACAAAGCATCACAACATGGCCTGGACTTTAAGAAAGAGTATTTAAGTAAAAAGTATGCAACACTAGAAGATCTGTCACTGTCTAGTAGTATTATGGTTCAAACTTCCTTCCAGGCTTTTATTGGCTTCTATTAGTCTATTTATACTGATGTTGATGCAGAATTTCTCATTTGAAACCAAAACGAAAGATAAGGGGAGATCACAAGACTATATTTTCGAGCTAGGTAGACCAACAGATTTAATCAGGTCAAATGAACCTGTTTAAAGGCCTTCTGTGGACCTGTCCTTGGCTTTAGGTAAGGTGGACAGTTGGATGTATTTATACTAGCAGAAAATAATTAAACCCCTGCATAACTTGTGGTTTTAGGTGACCTTTATTGTCTAACCTGAACTAGATTTATGAAGCATAAATGCTGGCTGGATAGTATAGGTCTTCACAGGCAATTTACAAGTCGTGAGAGATTCTGGAATATTTAATCAAGTCAACTGTCCGTTAATGTTTCTGAGCGCTTACTTAAATCAGAGTTGTCTAATAACGGACTCAATTTGTCAAGTTCATTAGCCAATTTGACCCGATGCTAGCAAGTAATGGAAATCCATCAACAGATGCAATTTTAACTTTCCTAACATTATCCATTACTGCCTCTGACTTTGATGAGCTGTGATAACAGGGTTTGTGTTACAAAACAAATGACAGCAATGAGAGATGATGTTCAGTTGATCAGATGTTAATGATCAGGCAGGATGACAGGAGGGTGTCACCTTCGACTTAAATAGCAGAAAATCACCAATTCAATTATTTCAAAGTGGTGAGAACGATAAAGACATGACAATTTTATGTCTTCATTAGCTTGTCAAACATCGACTTTAAATCATTAGGCTGGCAGATACAACAAGAACAGTAATCTCTACTTCACTTTCCACTCACTTTTTTCCCTCCTGTTTATACTTTCCATTTTGTTTCTTTTTCAATGTTTCTTTTATTTATAAAATTCTGAATACATTACTGCTAAATATACAGGATATGTAAATAAGACACCATTGTATATTTCTGTGATGTGTATTTGACTGATTTTTAACTTCCACTAATTATTCTATGAAATATCTGGAATGAAGTTCTAACATTTTTCTACCGTTTCTTTTTTTTTTCTTTTTTACCTGGATTGTTCCCAAAAATACTTATGGCCAACGTTACAGTTGCAAACATTCTGTGGAGGGAAGAAGGTAGTGTACCAACAAAATAATAATATGCTTTGTAATTTGAAAAAAATATATTTATAAAAATTAGACTTTCAATCTGTTTTCTTGTATCATCCACATTACTGTTATTTTAATATCAATAAACAATTTATTGGAGAATAGTTGGGAAAAAAATGACAATAGCCACTGGTGCGCACAAAATAGGCTGACATTTCTTGTTTTCTGCTGATCCCTCTCCAACTTTGGTGTGTAGAATAAATAGGAGTCATATTATCAGTAGATGGCGGGGGATTTACTGGATGCCTGGGAAGGCAGGATAGTAACATAATAACCTATAAACCAATATAGCCCTGTGTTGCCCTCCCCTTTCACTTCTTGGTGCCTGGAGAATATGGTATAGTTTATCTTATCTGAAGATTTTATTTGCATAATGGCCCGTTTTCCATGCTTCATTGACAAATGACAGTTCTATTGTCCTACATGTATTGCATTATATAGACTTAAGCATTTCATTCTTGCACCCAGGCAGCACAATGTCTTGAGTCGGCCCTGTATAGAACATAATAGTAGATTAAAAGTACTGCCACTTTTTATATCTTTTGTACTGCAGCATTTTACACTTTGTAAACCCAGCATAGGGGGGAATAGACAAGTTAGCCCAGGTCACTTAAAGGGGTATTCCAGGCAAAACCTTTTTATATATATATATATATATATATATATATATATATATATATCAACTGGCTCAAGAAAGTTAAACAGATTTGTAAATTACTTCTATTAAAAAATCTTAATCCTTCCAATAGTTATTAGCTTCTGAAGTTTCCTGTCTAACTGCTCAATGATGATGTCACGTCCCGGGAGCTGTGCATGATGGGAGAATATCCCCATAGGAAGTGCACAGCTCCCGGGACATGAGTCATCAGAGAGCAGTTAGACAGAAAACAACAACTCAACTTCAGAAGCTAATAACTATTGGAAGGATTAAGATTTTTTAATAGAAGTAATTTACAAATCTGTTTAACTTTCCGGAGCCAGTTGATATATTAAAAAAAGTTTGGGCCTGGAATACCCCTTTAACTATGTTATATAAGGGAAAATAGACTATTATCTATGTTAGATACCCTGAACTATGTAAAAAAGGCTTGTAACAAATACTAACTTTTAAAGTGCTAATGTCACCATATCATCTTTATATGGCCATTAAAGTTTCATATATTACTGTTGGTCAAATTTGTCTTACATTAAACCAAGATGAAGTACATGGACCAAGTTATTATAGGTTGTAATTGATGTAGCAGAACGCTGAAGCCATGCTTCCTATGCTATTATGATTCATTGTGCTTGCCTCCCCAAGACATCATAATAGATATATCAACTGTAGTTATAACTTAAATATGTGCCAGTTTATATATTTCTAGTGAAAGGTGATATGGTTCATCCTAGATCATGTAGCTCTTATTCTTCAACTACCCAGGGAAAAGCAAGATATTGCATCATGTTTACATTACATCAGTATTCATTGTATATTGGCCAGAAAAATATGAGAGTCTAATTTAAATGTTTCTTCGGCCTATATCTGCATACTTTATGTGACTTGACTAAGGAATATCATTCACCAAAGCTTCCAACATAACAGACATTTTGTGGACATTAAGCAGACATGTTAGAATCATTTATGTTATAATAATGTTATGTATATTAACAAAAATCTGTAAAATAGAAATGCCTGTGTATTCAGGACTAAAAGGCTAATTGCCCAGGGATCTTCACCACCCAGTACTATTCAGTCCAACCCAGACACTACTACCACCAAATCATGAGAGTTTAACCTTCATGACCCAGCTAGTTTTGGCCTTTACGACCCTGTTCGTTTTTTGAAATCTGACATGTGTCTCTTTAAGTGGTAATAACTTTGAACTGCTTTTACCTGGCAAAGTGATTCAGAGATAATTTTTTTGAGACATATTGTACTTTATATTAGCGGTAAATTTTTGTTGATGCATGAAGCGATTTTTGTGAAACATTTTCATTTCTCTATGTTTGAAACTCTCTACTTGTAAGATAAATAGTCATGCCAAATAAATGTTGTTATTAATTCACATCCACAACATGTCTACTTTATGATGGCATAATTTGTTAAACATTCCTTTACTTTTTTTATGACATTAGAAGGCATATAATAATATTAGCATTTTTTTTTTATTTTCTCAGATTTTTTTTCTTAGAGACCACTTGAATTCTGAAGATATATATAAATATAGTGTAAGGATTTCTCCCTGGGGATAGCTCTGGGATCATCCTTGACATCGCCACAGGACACGTTTCCACTTGAATCAGCAGGCAAACAACAGTACTTTATGCAAGTCTGACCCCTCACCAGCTTTATTAGACAGGGGTCAGGATAAATGAAAACATAAGACAGGAACAAACAAAACCCTAGACCGTCTAGTCACTAAGTAAACAATCCAACATGCCCTGACTATCAACTGGTGGGCTTTTCCCGGCCAGTTAAACTTATGCCTCCTGCAACCTTCTACTCACTGTTCAAACACAGCATTTGCAACATCTTGTTGTGTGTCTCGTCCACACTTGGGGCCACTCACAGCTTGGGCTGTGTGTTCCTCACCAGGACCCCTGCCTCCCCCCACAGCCACCTTGCTGTCTTCTGGGGAGAGCCCAGACTACACTGTCTGACTTCCTTTCAAACATCCTTCCCATATCTGCTACCTCATTAATTAGGCCACAGGTGGAGGTTTCCCCAAGGTTAGCTAGGGAAATACACCCTTTCCTTTCCACACTGTCACAATATATATACATATATATATATATATATATATATATATATATATATCTCTTGTGATGACTTGCTCTTGCAGAAAAGTGCGGTTGCAGTATACAGGCACGGAAACAGGACTTTTCAAATCCAAGTTCAGTGTTTTATTCACACTTAGCAAACAGTCTTAAATGCAGAACAAAGGAAAAAGTAACAAAAGTCCCCCTGCGTTCCTTAGGTGTTTGTTTACACCTGAGTCCATGCCATGCTGCATCAAGCAAGTCTTTTCCAAGTCTCCAAGCAGTCTCCTCATCAGCTTCCATACTCTCAAGGAAGATCTCCACACTCAGCTCTCTCTCTGGCATGCAAAATCCCCCTCAGCTGGTGAGGCAGCCGAGCTTTAAGGCCAACAAAAGGCAACCTGGATTGTGGGGAATGGCCCCCGCCCAACATTTGACCATTCCCAGTAAGAGCATTCCCAGATTGGCTGTCCAGATATACTACAGCAACAGTGTCAGACTGCATCGCAGCACAGACACTGTACAATTATCGGATCTTACTTCACCAATGCCCGGAGCTTTGGTGACACATACCGACCATCAACCACAATGCCCTTCACCTTCTCACATACCCCAACCCTTTTTTCAACCCTGAGGGGGTGAACACTTGTGCAAGAGTGGAGTCGGGATAGGGCATCAGCATTGCCTAGCAACAGACCCACCCTGTGTTCAACCCTAAACTTGAAATTCTGCAAGGACAAAAAACACCTGGTGACCCTGACATTTTTGTCCTTGGCTTGGCACATCCACTTAAGGGGGGAATGATCCATCACGAGACGAAACTTCCTCCCCAACAGATAATAGCGGAGTGCCCACTTAATGGCCACACACTCTTTCTCCACTATACTATACCTGGTCTCGGCCTGGGTCAGTTTGTGGCTGAGAAAGATGTTCTACCCTGTTGACTTCCTGGGAGAGTACAGCACCGAGACCTACCACAGAGGCACGGTTTGTACCGCAAATTCCCTTTTGAAGTCGGGTGTCACCAATACCAGACACCCACATAGGACCAACTTCAAAGCAGAAAACGCCTGCTCTGCCTGTTCGCTCCAACGCACCATTACGGACATGCATCCCTTCAGGAGGTCTGTTAATGTTAAGGGAGCAGCCACCATAGCAAAATGGGGGATGAATCTCATATAGTAACCCACCATTCCTAGAAATGACTTCACCTGTCGGGTAGTGACAGGTCGGGGCTAATTCCGGTTGGCCTCTATTTTGTTTACCTGGAGTTTCACAACTCCACGCCCAATGACATACCCCAGGTATTTGGTCTCTTCAAACCCTATGGCACATTTTTTTGTAGTTAGCAGTTAACCACTGCCTGTACTTTTGGAAGGTGACTTTCCCAGTCTGTACTGTGGATGATGATATCGTCCAGATAAGCTGAGGCATACTGACAATGTGGCCGAAGTACAATATCCATTAGCCTTTGAAACGTGGTGGGAGCGCCATGTAAACTAAATGGTAACACCTTGCACTGAAATAAACCTTCTGGTGTGACAAAGGCTGTTTTCTCTTTGGCAGCCTCCTGTCAGTACCCTTTTGTGAGGTCCAAAACAGAAAAATACAGAGCCTGTCCTAGCATTTCAATAAGCTCATTAACTCAGGGCATGGGATATGCATCAAACTTGGAAACCTCATTAAGTTTGCGGAAATTGTTACAGAACCGCAAAGTACCGTCTGGCTTGGGTGTTAAGACTATCGGACTGGCCCACTCACTCTTTGACTCCTCAATGACATCCAATTTAAACATCTGCTGTACTTCTTCCGAGATGGCTTGTCGCCGCAACTCAGGTACCTGGTATGGTTTCAATCATATTTTTAAATGAGAAAATGTCATGGCGGATGACAGATGTATGTCCAGGAAGGTCTGAGAACACATCGGTGTTCCTATTGATGAACTCCCTGGCCTCCTGAGTCTGTGCAAAGGAAAGGTTGTCAGCAATTTTCACTGTGGCAACTGCTTCCCTCGCACCAGACTGAGGGATGAGAAACTCCACCCCTAACAAACGTGGCCAGGGGCTGTCATCCACACTAGCCTCCCTATCTTTCCATGTTTTCAACAAGTTTACAAGGTACATTTGCTCTGGCTTCCTTCGCCGGGCTGGTGTACCCTGTACGTCACCTCCCCTACCTTTTCGATCACTTCATAGGGACCATGCCACCTAGCCAGAAACTTACTGTCGACTGTTGATACCAGAACCAAAACCTGATCCCCCGGGTTAAAATTTCGAACCCGAGCCTGGCGATTATAGACTCTACTCTGGGCTCGCTGAGCTGCCTCCATATGTTCCCTAACCAAGGGCAACAGTGTTTCCATCCACTCTTGCAACTGAGTGACATAATCAACTACACTTTTGTGCGGCATGGGCTGTTGTTCCCACGCCTCTTTAGCTATGTCTAACAGACCACGTGGACGTTTGCCATATAGCAGTTCAAAGGGCACTGCGAACATGAGATAGAGCAGCAAAATATCCCAATTTTTCCCAACTCTAGCCACCACCCACTTTAACATATTTTTTTAAGGTTAAACCTTTCTTCCTGGCCATCCATCTGCGGGTGGTACACGGAAGTCCATAGCCGTTTTACCTGCAGTAACTTACTGAGCTCTTTTATTACCTTCGACATAAACGGGGTGCCCCGGTCAGGCAATACCTCTTTAGGTAAGCCCACTCGGGAAAACAACTTCATTAGCTCCTTAGCTATGAGTTTGCCGAGGTATGTCGCAGAGGTAGCGCCTCGGGATACCGAGTCACATAGTAAAGGACTACCAGTATGTGTTGGTGCCCTTAGCGGATTTTGGCAACGGGCCTACCAGAACCATAGTGATCCATTCAAACGGGACTTCGATAATCGGAAGGGGGACCAGGGGACTACGGTAATGTGGCTGAAGCTAGTTATTTAGCTTGTTGGGCAAGATTCACAATACCTTTCCACCACCTTATACACGCTGGGCCAGTAAAAATGCTGCAAAATTCGGTCCTACGTCTTCTGCTGGCCCAGGTTTCCCCCCAGAACATGTTGGTGGGCTAATTCAAACACAAGCCTCTGATACGCTTTAGGCACCACCTATTGTTTCACACTCTCACTCAGTACCTGGTTTACCCAGTACAGCATCCCTTGGTGGACCACAAAACTGGGGTATACAGTCTCGGCTCCCTGTTGTGGTGTACCTTCTACAATTAATACATTTTCCCAGGCCTGAGATAGAGTTGGGTCCTGGTGCTGTGCTGTACCAAAATTTTCTCCTGAAACATTGAGATCTGCCAAATTTGACGGCAGTTCCTCCACATCTCCTACCATTACACTCAGTGGAGACAACACCTCCTCCTCTTCCACTGTAGTGGTGGTCACCCCAACTGCTGTCCCTTCTGACTCAGGTTCCCAGGCACCCCTGAGTATGGCCCGTCTATTGGGGACACCCCTGCCTGAGGCCACAAAGACACGAACCCTGTAAAGTCTCTCCAAATTATCAACTCATGCTGTAACTTCTTGGCAACGGCCATCTCATGAGTCCAGCTGCCGATTGCTGTTGAAAAAGTCACCAGGGTGGGGGTATAATATTTTAAGTCGCCATGTTTACACAATACTCCAGCCTGTTGTCCCGTGTACTCCGTGGGCAGCACCAGGTTGGACCTCACTAAAGTCACCATACTACCCGAGTGTGGTAGTATGAGGTGACCAGAGTCCCCTGCCCTGGGGACACTGGTGGCACATAATCTGAGCATACAGGGATGGGCGGAGTGCAAAATTGGTGTCCATAGGTTCTTCCCTTTGTGAACAATTAGCCCTAACATGTCCCGGCTCCTGACACCCCCAACATAGCAACGGGTGGGTATTTTAGTGCTTTCTAGCCGACTGGGCAAGGGTGGGGACGGTGGCCTCAAACCTTTCTACCAGGTTGACCATCCCCAGTGAGTTACTTTGGGAGGCCTGGCCAATCCAGCTCTGGAGGGAGTAAGGCAGAGTTCTCCAGAACATATTGGCCAGGAGACGGTCCAGCATGGCAGTGGGACTTAATGCCTCCGGCTGTACCCATTTTTGCAGGCGTTGCAATAGGTCGTAATATTGCGGCCTGGAATTCTCAACCGGCTTATATTTCCACTGTCACACCCCCTGGGCCCGGACCCACACATTTACCCGCACTCTTGCCAGGATCTCACCCTTGACAATGTCATAGTCAGCAGCCTGGTCGTCGGGCAAGTCAAAGTACGTCTGCTGGGACCCTGATGTCAGGAACGGAGCGATGACCTCAGTCCACTGGTCTCGGGGCAACCTCTCCCTTGTGGCCACCTTCTCGAAGATCGCCAGGTATGTCTCGACATCATCTGAGAGGGTCATCTTGGGGATTGCAATCCTAACAGCTTTCCGGGCGTTCGGGTTGGTCTTGGTCGTCGCTGCAGCTTGTAGCGCCATTATATGCAGCTGGTTGGTTTCCTGCTGTTGCTTGGTGGACTCCTGCTGGAGCCTGTTGGTCTCCCGCTGTTGCAAGTTGGCCTCCATTTTGGCAACACTGCAGTCACTGGAACACTGCTTTGCCTTGACTCTCTGGAGAAAACACTTCCGCTGTACTGTCAGTCACTTGTCAGCAGGATCGTTGCCCCTTGCAACAACTCCGATGGGTTATCGCAGGCTTGGTTCTTAGCAACACCGTGTTGCAACTCAATCGCTGACCTCACTGCGTTGCCCACATCCTCCACCAAATGTGATGACTCGTTCTTGCAGACAGGTGCGGTTGCAGTATAGAGGCAAGGAAACAGGACTTTTCAAATCCAAATTCAGTGTTTTATTCACACTTGGCAAACAGCAAACAGTCTTAAATGCAGAACAAAGGAAAAAGTAGCAAAAATCCACCTGCGTTCCTTAGGTGTTTGTTCACACCTGAGTCCATGCCATGCGGCATCAAGCAAGTCTTTTTCAAGTCTCCAAGCAGTCTGCTCATCAGCTTCCACACTCTCAAGGAAGATCTCCACACTCAGCTTTCTCTGGCAGTGTGAGCTGCAACATGCAAAATCCCCCTTAGCTGGTGAGGCAGCCTAGCTTTAAGGCCAACAAACGGTGACCTGGATTGTGGGGAATGGCCCCCACCCAACACTTGACCATTCACAGTAAGAGCCGTCCCGGATTGGCTTTCCAGCCATACTACAGCAACAGTGTCGGTCTGCATTGCAGCACAGACACTGTACAATTATCGGCTCTTACCAATAATTTTATCCAGCCCATTTTAGGAGTTTGGTGTGACATTATGTCCAATTAGCTTTTTTTCCTCCCTTTTTTGGTTTAGTTCCAAAGGGAATAAACATGTGTATAGCAAAACATGTGTTACTGCAATCCTTTTCTGTGAGAAATACTTCATTTTCTAGAAAAATTTCAGGGGTGCCAACATTTACGGCCATGATTGTATATATATGTACAACCGCTCTCCCTAGTGTCTGCCCTGCCAAGCACAAGATGCATTAGGAGGTTTAGGACACTAGAGGGAGCTGTTGTACAACTAAACAGCTCATTTACATTAAAAATAATTACTGCACTCGCTTCACCCGGAACTGAAGCATGCAGGAAGGCACAGCTGCGGGAGCTCGGGACCAGTAAGGGGCATCGGGGAAGAGGGACAGAACACTGGGGACACTTAGCAGAGCAGTGTGTGTGTCCTGATCCCCGTGATCAGGACACACACACCGCTCTACTCGAGATTTTCATTGTGAAATGCTGCCATAGGCTAATCATATTGGACTAGCTGATAGTAGCGATCACAGGGAGGGGGGTTGACGAAACCTAGACAAAACAAATGTGTTGTACAGCTCACCTCCAATGTTCCCGTGCATGGGTCCGCACTTGGCTCGGTGCTAATGGGATCGTGGAAGAAGCAAAAGATGATCCAGCACTGGGTAAAAGTTGCAGCTTTATTATAATCCGAATCCAACATACAGACTTGACACGATAAAACCGACACCCTCCCTCGTCATGACGAAACCCCCCTAGGTAGCGGTCAGTATCTGCATGACGTACATGTACATCATAGGTCTGAAAAACCTTGCCGGTCATGACGTACATGTATGTCATGGGTCGGGAAGGCGTTAATAAGATTTAATGTGTAATTTTAACATCTTATTCCTGACCACCAATATGCCTTTTTAAGGTGCTAATTAATGGACTTTAGGCTAGAAACCAGCTTTTTTAGCCATGGACTTCCGATTCTAGCTCTTTAACCCTTTAGATTCTGGGGTCACTGGTGACCACAGCACCTACACTTGCAATAAGAATTATTTAACACCCATTGCAAATCAGGTATATTTTCAAAATATACAAACTCTCAGCTGTTAGCAAAAACAAACAAACAATCAAAGAAGAACAAAGAAAAGAGTGCCACACAACAAAATAAGAAGTGGTACTCCAAAATGGACACAAAATGTCACTTTTAATGACTACAGCACTCAGAATTATTCAACGCCTTTATAAGCCTCTAAAGTAGAGTACGCTTTTGCGGTTGAATGCATAATGCATAGCCAGATGCCACTTTCTGGCAGCATATTTATGAAATCTTAGCCCATTTCTCATTTGTTTGTTAATATTCTTGTGTGTGTGTGCTACAACTGCCTTTTTCAAATCCCTTAAGAAATTTTCTATGAAGTTCAAGCCAGGCAACTGTGATGGCCACTCCAAAATTTACCAAGACTTCTTGTAAAACCAAGTCTTGGTGAACCCTGAGTTATGATTATAAACCCTGAGGTATATTTTAGTTTTCTCCAGAAGGGATGACATTTTCCCCTAGGATTCCCCCTGATACTCAATTTAATCCATCTTGCCTGCTCCATGCTGTAAATTTACAGTGCCAGAGGAAGTAAGAGCTTCCCACAGCATCTCTGAGCCTGTGCCACCTTCATTACTCCACAGAACAAAATTCTAAAACTTCTATGGCTTATTGGATCTGACTTTTCTTGTGCTTTTGTGCCAGTAGAGGGGCACGATTGGAGTTCAGGTATGAAGATCTTCAACATTTAGTATTTTAGTCCATTCTTTAGAATTTTTTGGTCTATTAGCTTGACTTTTTGAGATAATACCTAGTAAGTAAATGCCAAAGAGATATATATATATTTTTTTCATTTTTGTAGGGAATAACAAATTGGAACAAATTCAGCTAGCATTGCTTTATGTTACGCTGAGCGCTCCGGGCACCCTGCTTGCCTCGGTGCGCTCACAGCGTATGTCCCTAGGCAGCGCTCCGGTCACGCGGTCTCGGCGGGTGCGTCCTCGCTCTATAGGGCGCGCGTGTGCCGGGACTCTTAAATTTAAAGGGCCAGTGCACCAGTGATGGGTGCCTGGTCCAAAGTGGTTTATTTAGGGTTTCTGCTTTGACTTAATTAGGCCTGCACCTGTGCACTGCCTATAAGTACCATCTCCTCCCACAGCCTCCTGCCGGATCTTTGTTGCCTTGTGCCTGAGTGAAAGCGTTCCTTGTTCCTGTGTTACCTTGCCTGTTGCCAAACCCGTTGCTACTGACTACCGCCTGTGAACCGTTGCTGCCTGCCCTGACCATTTGCTACGTCTGACTTCGCCTGTGCCTGATCCTCTTGTACTTTGCCTTATCTCAGCAGCCAGAGAGGTTGAGTCGCTACTGGGTGGAATGACCTGGGGGTTACCTGCCACAGCAAGACCATCCCGCTTTGCGGCGGGCTCTGGTGAAAACCAGTAACCCCTTAGACTCCGTTCCCCTGGTACGGCCCACGTCATCACCTCTCTGGCACAGCGGATCCACCACCAGCTATTGCTACCTCCTGCCAGTCCGGATCCTGACACTATATCAGTTGTCTGATACTTTATGCTATTGTTCATACATTTAATAATTTATCTAATAATGCTGCTGATGCAATTTGAGTCATTAAGTGGTGAAGGCCCATCTTATTTTGCTACGAGGCCCTATGAATTACAGTTACGCCCTGATTCCATATCTTATTTTCCCTAAAATCAAACAAAGAAGGACAATATTAGATTTTAGTCAGATCCTGTTACCATTAGTAGAGTCTGCTGACAATTATCTTATATGCAAGTTGACACTGCTTCTAGGATAGCCCAACTATTCTGTCCAGGAGCCTTTACCATCCATGTTCCAGCATTACAATTCTGAATAATAGACAGTAAAAAAAACAGCACTGGCAATTAGAAGATCAATAACTAATAGAATAACAGAGAATGAAGAGAACAAGAATAATAATAGCAAATATAATTCTTACTCAATTAAGTGACAAAATCCAATGATTATTTTAATCAATGTCAAATGAAACATTTCCGCTATCACATTGCATTGTGTCCTTCCATGTCATACACAAGCTTTTTATTGGGTTAATGTTTCTCTGTTTTCAAACCAATAAATAATGTTGCACTTTCCTGCTGTGTTATTGAGCTTCTTTGGATGGAGGAAAAAATACTTAGATTTATAATTCTGCTACTGTTTTCTTTTGATTTCCCTACAGGTTTGAGTGTGGGAAACATGTTTTATGTCTTTTCTGATGATGGAATCACAATAATTCAACCACGGGAATGTGAGATCCGGAGACAGATCAAGCCCAGTGAGAGGATTCTTACAAGCTATGTATGTTTCAATTAACTTTCTAAAGGTTTTGTAAATGTATTACATAAGATTTAAGCTTGTATTCAGTGTTATTTCTATTCTAATACACTTTGTAACACTGAGCAAAAGTCATTCATTCATTCATCAGAGTTGACTTGGATGACTTGGCCCTAAAGACCCTTCTATTTTTCTTCTCGTGCTCTTTTCATTATTGTTTCCTGTAGGAATGTGAATGGAAGGTTAATGCCATTCTATACTCCAGATTATTCAGCCATAACACTTCATTGAGGATTATCTGACTATTTTTAACAGTTGTGGTGTTCACTATGTATTCTGATATGTCTTGTTTGTGTTCCCACTACGCAAACATGTTTCAACTGAAGTATTTCACTTTTTGTGGCAGGTTTAATCCATTTCAATGTGGGAAATATATTAGAAAAGATTTTAGTCTCTTTCTATTTTGGAGACATTAAAGAAGATCTGTAGAGAAAACTGGCACACTGTGGTTTTTGTATTATTACTATCTTTGATGTACTTTTCAGATGTTTCCTATAGGCTGCTTTAAAGTACTTACAAAACCCCTAGAAAGTGTTGTATAAATAAAAAAAATCCCACCCAGTCTCATGCATGAAATGAATACAGAGTGGGCCATTTATATGGATACACCTATATAAAATGGGAATGGTTGGTCATATTAACTTCCTGTTTATGGCACATTAGTATACGTAAGGGGGGAAACTTTTCAAGATGGGTGGTGACCATGGCGGCCATTTTGAAGCCGACTTTTGAACAAAATCTTCTGCGTAAACTGAGGATCCTGTTCCAATTTTTGTTTTGCCCATTTTGGCAGCACCTGAAACCATGGATACTGGAAGTCTGTGCTAGCATTTCTCCTGCGTGTTGCTATCAGTGTGTGAAGAGTGGTAGAAGAGAGTTGCATTGACAATCCAACACAATGGGCAGCACATTGAACACATTTTATAAGTGGTCAGAAACTTGTAAATAACACATAAAGGAATAAAGTTGCGTTAAAACCAAGCACATCATTGTTTCTCTTGTGAAATTCTCAATACGTTTGATGTGTCACATGACCCTCTTCCTATTGAAAAAACAAAAGCTGGATTCAAAATGGCCAACTTCAAAATGGCCACCATGGTCACCACCCATCTTGAAAAGTTTCCCCCCTCACATATACTAATGTGCCAGAAACAGGAAGTTAATATCACCAACCATTCCCATTTTATTAAGATATATCCATATAAATGGCCCACCCTGTAGATTTTTTACAACCAAAAAAATGACCCCAAATCTTTTTGAACCTGAAAAAAGCTAAGCTTTTCTTATTATATCTGAAGTAACTAGGGTTATAATTTTACAATTAAATTAGAAACACACAACTTTATCAGAGTGCTAAAATATGATGTATTAAACTTACACCAACTTTCGACTAGAGCAAAATGCATGTCTGTGTGGTTCAGATCATTGCATCTTGACACTGTACCATTATGTCCTGTAGCCATGCAGACCAGTTAGTAGACACCAGCTGTGTCACTACATCATCAGTCTGGATGAAGTTACAATGGCATTGAATATTCCCATTAACCCTTCTAGTTATTGTAAGACCAATGTTTTAGCTGGAAACAGTTACTAGAATACATTTGTGGCACAAATATAATAATCTGCCTTTGGTAAACTTCTGTTGCGGTGTTTCGGGGCACCATAGGCTATTATGAAATAATAAAACAGAAGGTTCAAATATGCCTTGTGTATACCTATTTTTGTTGAGATGGCATGCATCGATGTTTGCCATCTTAATTCCTATTTTCCCTCTGCTATGGTTCTCTTCTGCATTTTCTCTGCATCCCAAGTACAGCAAGTGATAGATCAATAACATAGAATTTCTGTCCTCCAAGTTACACTATTGAATATCATATGAGAAGAATCTGCAGTCTGTCTTGTTCTCTTCCCTTTACCTCTAACAAACAGGAGTGAACTGCCAGAATAATCTTGATAATATGGACATAGAAGAGACAGGCAGTGTGAGTCAGGGGGCATGTATAATTTTGCAGCTAATCATTGTAGGGACTTACCTGTTATATTACTGCTCTCTTGTTCATTTAGATAAGTCATAAAAGGCTGCTCTGTGCATAGAAGGAAATAAAGAGGAACAAGGGTGGAATTGGGTCAGGTAGGGAAGGGTTGTCAAGAGGTATCTAATAGGTAATTATATAAATATGTAGTTTACAGTAACTCAGTCACACATCCTTTATATACATTAAAACATGTAATTTTCAGTTTCTTGGGGATCACATGACCCAGCTAAAATAATAAAATGTATGGAAGCAGCTGGGCTAGGATTAAACAAGTGCTATTGCTGGAATAATAGAGTGTTCACTTACGTCTGAAGAAAGATATCATTTACTACTGTAAGTAGCTCAACCTTCACGGATGACCTTCTTTACTGTTTTCATGTGATAGAAACTAAGCTCTCATGTACAATATATGTATATTTTTATTAACATTTCTTAACACAGTGAAACTTATTATAATATGTTGTCTATATTTTTTCTTAGGAAGAGATGTGTCCACAACCTGATGGAGACTCGGATCAATTGTGTTCATGGTCCTCAGCTATCAATGTAAGAGAGAAATACATCTATGTCTCTCAGCCGAACCAAAACAGGGTTTTAATAATTGACATCCAGATGCAGAAGATTAAACAGGTACCGTTAAGTACATAAAATAAGGAATATTCTAAGTGTGCCTTCAGGCCTGTGTATATGATTTCCATACATCAAACCCTATTTTGATGCACAGCCCACCATCAAAGTGGACCCCAAAGATGCAGAAATTGGGTAACCCCCTCCCAAAAGTGGATATTTTGTGGAGGTTTCCAGGCATTTCCATAGGTGGAGTTAAACAACAAACCAATTTTTTGAGCATGAATTTTGCCATCACTAAACATTTGAGACTACAGGGACTCTCATTGGTAGCAACAGAACATAGTCTAAATGACCAAGATTGGCTTTGTTGCCCATAGCAGCCAAGCACAGTATAGCGTTCATATTTCCACAACAGTTTAAGAAATGAGATATAATTGATTATTAAAGGCCTCAAGTCCCAGCCTAACCATAGCATCATTATGCATCTATGATCATGGCAACTTTTTTTTTTAATCTTTATTTTTGGGTATGAGAAGACATGTGTTTATATTTTGGCCCAATTTTTTAATGCTTTTTTTTACTTAAAAAACTAAATAAGGTAAAAATTCTTAAACGAATGTGAGTCATTATTTTCCTATTGCATTATTGTTATCAGAGGAAATTACTTTTATTGCTCCTATGAGATCCTCTTTACTGAAGAGCGGTCTATTTTTACAATGAAAAGATTTATGTTTGGTAATTAGTTATCTGTATTCATTGTCCCATTTCCTTATCTCTTCACTATATGTTGGTGTTGTGCCCAAGTCATGTGAGGTAATACATTCCTGAGGTAATACGTTTAACTATAGTCTTGTCATTTCTGCCTTCCTTGAAGACAATACAAGTTGACCCATATCCAGCAAAATTACTTTATGACAAATCTCATGACCAAGTCTGGATTCTTAGCTGGGGAGATATAAATAAATCACATCCATCATTACAGGTAAGTAGATTTGTATGATATTGTTTTATCATTATTCATTAGTTTACCTTTTATTTGTGAATGCTAAGTGTGCTTCAAAAATGTTTTCCAAAAGGTTATCTAAACTGTTTTATGTATTTTTTATATTTTTATTATATTCCAATTGTTTTGAATGTGAGGTGACCTTGAATCTGTTTTGTTCTCTTCTGTTTATTTTTTCTATTTTTTAGATGTCTTAAGCTGTACTAAGATGAAATCTTTTCTTAGGCTTTGTTCATAAGGGAGCCTTAAAGGAAAACTGTCAGCAGAGTCACCCGCACTAACCAGTGGAACAGCTTGGTAGTGGGTGACGCAGATAAAAAATGATGCCTAACATGCCTGGATCCATCGCTCTGTTTGTCTAATATCTTTTTTTTTTCTGAATATGCAAATTAGCAGCTAGTGGCATGGACGGGGTTACGATCCCGCCTTCGGGCACTGTGACATCAGCACCGTTTTTCTAGCGCTTGGCTGGGCTAATGAATATTCACTGCCCCTCTCTGCCTCTCCCCCTCCTCCCCGCTCTGTAAACGGGTTTAACAAGCAGTGTTTAGCTAGCTTTTCCAGAACTACAACTCCAAGCATGCCCACATAGCCAAATGCTGTGTGGGCATGCTGGGAGTTGTAGTTTTGGTAAAGCTAGCTAAACACTGTCTGGTAGAGTTTATACACATATGTATATATATATAGATAGATAGATAGATAGATAGATATCTGTATGATATATATATATAAATATATATATATATATGGCCATCGTATACGTTATAGAGGCAGTGAGTAAATCCTATACAGGGCCTCCACACATGCTTACTGTCAAAGGCGGCCGCTGCTGTTATGAAGACGGGCTGAGGCTGCTTCTTGGTGTAACCAGGAAGCGGCACATACGCAGTAAATGAGATTACAGAGCAAGGAGGAGGAGGATAGGATGAGGGTGGCAATAGCCGGGCCGAGCGCTGACGACACAGCACTGACATCACAGCGCCTGAAGGCAGGATCATAACCCCGCCCATGCCACTTGCTGCTTATTTGCATATTCAGAAAAAAGAAGATATCAGACGAACAGAGCAACTGATTCAGGCATGGTAGGTATCGTTTTTATCAGCACCACCCGCACTACCAGGCAGTACCACTGGTTAATGACACACAAGAAAGGACAGCACCAAGTAGTTATTTGTTGTACTCTAATCCTCATGATATATGCTGGGTGCTGGGTGTCTATGGCCTGTTAATCGGTATAGCTCCATTAACTATTTATACAAAAAGAAGGACTGAAACTGAGAGCAATTGCTACTGAAAAATATACAAGTTTTATTAATATAATCCAAAAAGTAAAAAAAGTCACCACTGTGACTATATACAATATAGATAGAATACCATGTCTATGTTTTTAAAGCAATACAAAAATGAGATGTGATCAGATTCAACCAAAAAAACGTAGGTGAGACAGGCAAAGAAAATATCGTTTCAATCACAATGGATTCTCTGTGTCCAGAGAATGGTGTAAAGGCTCTATATGGTATGCAAACAGAAGTAACAGGGGCTAATGACTCCACTACATGTATACAGGAGCTATTTGCTCTATCATGTATAAACTATTGCATACATATCCCATGCCCAGAGTCAATAAAGATCCTCACTTACGCATAATGGAAACCTGTCACCCGACTTTCTCAAGGGACGCTGACTTGACTTTCTCAAGTATCACTGGTTAGTACGGGTGACTCTGCTGACAGTTTTCCATTAAAACATATGTCAATGACAGACCTGATTTTAAATGAATCAAAATAAACCTAATAAACCTCTTTAACATACTCTATACTAGGAACCATCAGGTTTCAGTCAGGGCTCCAGCATTGCTAGAACTACAGACAAAAAGTGTAAAATGCTGTTAGATGAGATTCTAAGCACCACCTATATCAGGCAACTTCACTCTCACTAAGTTTTAAATAAACCCTCAGGAGTAGTCAAACGGGTTGGGTGAAACGGTGGGTCCACACCTGTTTCCCATTACATTACTATATAGATAAGATAATTTTAATTTATTAAAGGGTTATCCTGAAGCTGCTAAACACAAAAAAAGTCTGCTCATCCAACATTAAAGGCAATCTGTCATAAGCCATGCCTATTGGTATAGGTTTGTAATGACACTGACGACAATGGTGCCAATATTGCCATTTGTAAATATGCTAATGAAGGAGCTTATAACATGCAGAATGTTTTCAAGCCCCAGTTGCATTGTGACTCCGGCTTGAATCTTCATATTAAGCATGTTCTCCTGCGCTAAGCCTCTGCCGCTGCGGAATGGAGCTCCCTAGGAGACATGAAATGAAATCTCTCTGCTCGTGAAAGAGATTTCACAATGGAGGAGTGGGATCTAGAGTAGAGCTCCATTCTTCATTGGAGGAGGCTCAGAACAGGGGAAGAGGCATTTACTCTGAAGATTCAAGCCAGATGTTACCATGCACCCAGAGCTTGGAAATGCCCCATGTGCACCAAGCTCCTTTATTAGCATATTAAGAAAACTGTGAATGTTGCTGCAATGGAGACACGGATTGGAAATTAGTAAGTATCATTGTCATCAGTGACCCTCGCACTACAAGCCTATACAAATTGTTTTTTGAGGATGATGCTGATGATGATGATTCCCTTTAAACTATCACTTGAACTAGTGGCCTTGACCATGCCATTGCCATACCTGAGACCATCTCTAAGCACACACAATTGCTGCTGCCAAACCTTTGACCATTTTAAATTATCTACAAAAGTCGTGGCTGATTGTGAGACAAGATCAGCCAAATCTGACTTAAATACATTTCTAGTTGGTATGAACATGGACCATGTTAAAAAAACAACAATGGGGAGATGAACCATGGCCCAGATATTTCAATCAAAATGGGTGTGATTTGCCATAGCCACCCATCACAGCTCAGCTTTCATATCTTAACAAGTAAAATGTTTTCGACAGATTGATAAATCTATAAATTGATCATTTTTGTAAGTATATCAGTATTAGAGATGAGCAAGCCAAATCTGGCAAACCCGAATTTGACCCGAACTTTTGGATTTTTCTGGGTCTCAAAATAGAAAGCATGTTTTTTTGGCAGACAGAAGAAGAGGTGAGATTATGTCAGTGATATCAGCATATCACATGATAACCCAGGTCTATCATGTAACTTGCTGCTTAGTGTGTCAATCAGCACAAAAGCCAATAGGATACAGCAAGGGCGGAGAGCATTTTTACACAGATAAGAGGGCAGTGACGTCACCCACTGCATACAGAGCCGAAGGAACTGCCAGAGCGAGGCGGAGAGAGAGGGAGAGAGACAAAGAGGACAGTTAGATTGGGAGAGAGACATAACTAGGGACAGTTAGTGATTAAAAAGGTAGAGATTACAGATTAGAAAGAGAGACCTGTGAATCTGTATCTAGCCTGCAGTTCTGGTGCTTTTTATATTGTTCCGCAAACACTGTCATCTTTGCCAGTCAAAAAGCATTTTGAAGTTACATGTATGTAGCCTGTAGTGTTAATACAACTCTGATGTACTTCATATTGTTCCCCAAACACCATTAGTACTCATTGTGCGGTCATCTCTGCCAGTGAAAAAACTTGTTGAAGTTACACGCATCTAGCCTGTAGTGTTAATACAGGTTTGTTGCACTTCATACTGATCCGCAAACACCATCAGTTCTCATTGTGCTGTCTTCTCTGGCAGTCAAAAAGCGTGTTTAAGTTAAACGTATGTAGTGTTAATACAGTTGTGGTGCATTTCATATTGCAGCACAGTACTCATGCTACGAAAGTCAGTACTGTGCTGCAACGAAAAAAGTGCTCAAAGCACTGAAACTTAGATTTGACCAGTAGGTTGGTAAAAAAATCACCAAAAAAGGATAAAAGTAACCCAAAAACATGTCTGGAAAAGGAGTTGATGGACAGACTAGAGGGCAGAAGACCCCCACCATGTTCTCTGCCATTAAGAATGTTCATGGCAGTCCTAGTACAGGTAGCGGCAACTGCAGCCAGGTGTCGTTTGGTAGTGGCATCCGTGTCAGCAATCCCAAGTTCTCACTGCCTGAGAGAGGTCATGTGGTTTCACAAGATGATCCGGCATTACCGGAATATTTATTTCATACAACTTTTGAGGAGGAAGACTCTGACAATATGATGGTGAGCCACTGGACAGTGTATTTCTTCACATCTACTTTCACATGGGGAAGTGAAAAAATCCATCCTAGATGCTGTGCCTCCTCATCTCTGGCTTTGCCCCGCCTCCCCTCTACTGCTTCGCAGAAGGATAGCACTAGCCACGAGGAGGAGTTGTGTGGGGACAGTCAAGTGGAGTGTGTTGGTGAGGTGGTGGAGGTCGAATCAGTGGTCGAGCCCAGCACAAGCGGGACTGGTGTTGGTAGGCATGGTGGGGAAACTGTCCATGCAGAGAGGGGGCGGCATGGAGGATGAAGACTTTGATGTTAATGATGATGTAGTGTTGGACAGGATGCGGGAACCACCTTGGCATTAGCTGACATGTTTATAGCAGGAGGGTAGTGACAGTGTCAACGAAGAAGATTGTAGTTGAGGTAAGGGAAGAAAACCTGTGTAGGACTTCTGGTCTGAAGAGCTTGGGTGATGGCCGTGCTGCTGCATGTTTGGGTTCTAATAAAAAACCATCCCGAGGAGGGGCACAGTAAGGTGCCGCAGTCTCTGTCCGATAATCTGATGTGTGGAACTTCTTCTGCACCTTACCTGATGCAGAGAACGTGGCAATAAGTCGTCTCTGTAAACAGAAAGTAAGCCTGGCGAGGGTCCGGGTATAGGGATGCAGGTATATGGAGCCTCACCCTAAGGCTGTGTGGGACAGTTGAGACACCCCACAATGTGAGGAAAATGATGCTGCTGCTACTGATAATCCTCCAGATCCCACCTAACTGTCTAATTTCCTACCTGGCCAAGTTGTTGGTGGCACAGGCCCTCCCATACCATCTTGTGGACTTCAGGCAATGGGGTGTGCCCAGCCCATGTAGCACATACCTAGTTTACATTATTATGCAAAGAAAGCCATTCCTGCTTTGCACAATCATGTGGCGGAGAGAGTGGGCCACTCTATGAACTTGTCTGTATGCAGAACAGTGCATGCCTCAGTTGATACGTGGAGTAATATCTACGGCCAGGGGTCATACATGTCTTTACGGCCCACTGGGTTAACATCTTACAGAATGAGGCTCCACTGCAACGAGACCCCTCCAAAGTTGCACCGATTGGGTTCAACTGCTGACACCCTGCCGATCCTCCTACTCCTCCGTGGACATGCACCCCACGGGGAAGTGCTTAGCTTATTCTCCTCACCCCTTCTTTCATCAGGTGTAACAGAGCTATCGCTGCCATGCTGTGTTACACCTGCTGAGCCTGGGTGAGAAATGCCACACAGCTGAGGATGTTCGCCATCTTATGCTGTACAGTAGTAACATCAGCCACCAGCCCACCACCTTCCTACCATTACCAGTTTGCCATCTCATGCTGTATGCTAGTGACATCAGTCCGCCATCTCATGCTGTATGCTGTTAACATCAGGCAGCAACAACCTGCTGTACACGGGATACTACTAGGCTTCTAGGAACACCAATCCACCATCACCCTACTTCCAGTCATGCCTACACATACACAACCCATCATCCCCAGAAAGGCGATAAATATTTTGGCTTTTTATACAATAGCTATTTCTTCTTCAGTCTTTACTATTTTAGAATGCCAATTATGTTACTACTCCCAAAAAAGGGACAATTTTTGTAATGCTTCGAAAAAACCCATGCCATCTTCTTCACTTGCTAGACTAAGAACCAGTTCCTACTGCCAAAAAAAGGAATAATTTTTGGCATGCCAGGAAAAACCCATGCCATGTTGTTCACTTGCTAGATTAAAAACCTGTTACTACTCCCAATAAAGGGATAATTTTTGGAACGCTTGGAAAAATTAATGCCAGCTCATTCACTTGCTAGACTAAGAACCTGTTACTGCTCCCAAAAAGGGATGTTTTTTGGAATGCTGGGATAAAGCCACAGCATCTTCCCATGCCACTGTTAGCATATTAACACTGGCAGGCTTCTACCAACAACCAGGGATACTTTATGCTGATTTATTTTGGTGTGAATAAGCCTAAATAATGGGTGATCTGCCATAGTTACCATGGGTTACCGCATGTTGCTATATCACTTTAAAACTACTCGTATACACTCCTAACAGTGCAAGACAGAGGTGTAGCTGTTAGGCAGTATTATAAACATGTTTAGGGGCTTTTTTTCATTGACGGTTCGAATTAAACCGAGCCAAACCAAACTTGCGATTTCCCAAAAGTTTGGCGGGTCCAGCGAACCAAACTTGTCAAAAGTTCGCTCAACTCTAATCAGTATGATGATAATTAGGTTGGCCCTATAACATGTTTCCAAAGCTAAATGGTTAACATACTGCATGTAAGGCTGAGTTCTGATGTATTTTTTGACCTGTATTATAAGCCAAAATGAGTGCAAATCTTTCCATTGTAGTATTCTCTGTCTCAGTTCGACTTCTGTTTTGCCTTAGAAAAAATTTACAAAATGTACTCCAAAATAAGGAATACATACTGACCAAAATATTGTAAATTAACTCAGCCTAAGGATAAATAACAATTAGATTTTCTAATGATTTTAGGCCACAGACCGAACACTGAAATCTGCTGACTTCACACAGTCTTCATCTTTGCCTAAATTAACTTTTTTTCACTAAGCAGAAAGTGAGATGCCAGACTATGATTTACCATGTGAACTGCAAACATTTTATTTCATAGCCTTAAAACGTGTGATTTTGTGGATACAATTAATTTGTTCTGAAAATCACATAAAATACACTATATTAAAGTAAGTTTGAGTTTATAGAATGGGACTGAAAGACAAAGGAAAAATAATTCAATCTACAAAACAGTTTACATGCTCCTGTCTTGAGACACACAATTTCAGATTGTGAAATGTTGGCATAAAACATCACTTCCATTGGATTGTAATCTGAAACAATGGCTAAGATTAATCAGAAAATGTAAAGGGCCTCTCCACTTTTAGTGCACAGTAAATTTATATATAGTTTTATAAGAATTAGGCCTGTCTACACGGCTTTGGGCAAACAGGATTCCCCAGGATAAAAATTTTTTTTTTCCAGAAATGGCATCATATTTAGTCATGGACTGCATCTGGTATTGCAGCTCATCTACTATGGGGGGCATTTACTAATCTTTTACTATGTAGTCTGGTTTTTACCCTGTTTTTTTCTACTTCATTTTTGACTATGTGCGACAAATTTACTAAATTGCTGCACGGCATTAATAAATTTGGCACACATAGGCAAAAGTGGGAAATTTACTTCATGTAGTAGAAAAAATAGTCTGTTCCTTTTTCCTGCTGTCTGAATAGGTTTGGCTGCTGGTTTCCTTCTGGATCTTTTGTTTTTGAGTTTTTTTTTAGCTTTTTCACCACATCTAAATAATTCAATAACTACAGTGGTCCCTCAAGTTACAATATTAATTGGTTCCAGGAAAACCATTGTAAGTTGAAACCATTGTATGTTGAGACCATAACTCTATGGAAACAGGGTAATTGGTTCTAAAGGCACCAAAATGTCATCCAAAAATAGGAAAAAGTGACAAAGAAAAATAAGTAGATAACTGATATAGATAAAGCAAATCCTTACATATAAAAGTAATAAAGATCTGCTGGGAGCTGTAAATCACTGTCTATGTCAGTGTTTCCCAAGCAGGGAGCCTCCAGCTGTTGCAAAACTATAACTCCCAGCATGCCTGGACAGCCAAAGGCTGTCCGGGCATGCTGGGAGTTGTAGTTTTGCAAAAAATGGGGCCACCCTGCTTGGCAAACACTGGTCTATGTAGAGGACAGGAGCTTCTTCAGGGGTCCTGTACAGTACAGGCAATGTCCAAAACAAGTAATGGAGTTGCCCTCACCTGGTGTCCAAAAGAGCAGCTAACCCTGATACAGGTAAAGTGTACAGAACATGTAATACCAGTCAGTGCATACACTTCAGTAATACAGGGGTTTTACCAGTGAATGCCCATTTTGATTGGTTGGTTCTTCCAGCCATTGACACGTTTTACAGATCTGGACTGTCTGTAGCATTGTATGTTGAGTCTGGTTTCAACTTACGATGGTCCAGAAAAGACCATTGTATGTTGAAATTATTGTATGTTGAGGCCATTGTAAGTTGAGGGATCACTGTAAATTGTAGTCATGGCTCAGAAGTGGTAAACGGCGTTTAGTGTGTGTGTGTGTGTGTGTGTGTGTGTTTATTACATTTTTTTAACACAGTTTTTTTCTCCCTAAATGTACTTACACTTTTTTTTTTTTTGGTTACTTCTTCTACAGATCTGTGTATCCTGTGGACTCCTTCGGATTCGGTGGACTACTTCGATGACCAGCGTTTTTCTTTGCTTGATGTTAATAAAATGGTTAACGAGGGCTTGTGGGGGAGTGTTTTTTGTAATAAATTTTTTTTAAAACCTGTTGTGTTTTATTTTTATTTTACTTTACTAGACAGGCTTAGTAGTGGAAGCTGTCTTATAGACTGAGTCCATTACTAAGCCGGGCTTAGCGTTAGCCACAAAAACAGCTAGCGCTAACCCCCAATTATTACCCCGGTACCCAACACCACAGGGGTGCTGGGAAGAGCCGGTACCAACAGGCCCGGAGCGTCAAAAATGGCGCTCCTGGGCCTAGGCGGTAACAGGCTGGCGTTATTTAGGTTGGGGAGGGCCAGTAACAATGGTCCTCGCCCACCCTGGTAACGTCAGGCTGTTACTGTTTGGTTGGTATTTGGTTGAGAATAAAAATAGGGGGACCCTATGCGTTTTTTTAATATATTTAATTATTTATTTAAAAAAAAAAAAACGCATAGGGTCCCCCCTATTTTCATTCTCAGCCAAATACCAACCAAACAGTAACAGCCTGACGTTCCCAGGGTGGGCGAGGACCATTGTTACTGGCCCTCCCCAGCCTAAATAACGCCGGCCTGTTACCGCCTAGGCCCAGGAGCGCCATTTTTGACGCTCCAGGCCTGTTGGTACCGGCTCTTCCCGGCACCCCTGTGGCGTTGGGTACCGGGGTAATAATAGGGGGTTAGCACTAGCTGTTTTTGTGGCTAGCGCTAAGCCCAGGTTAGTAATGGACTCTGTCTATAAGACAGCTTCCACTACTAAGCCTGTCTAGTAAAGTAAGAAAAAAACACAACAGGTTTTAAAAAATTTTTATTACAAAAAACACTCCCCCACAAGCCCTCGTTAACCATTTTATTAAAATCAAACAAAGAAAAACGCTGGTCATCGAAGTAGTCCACCGAATCCGAAGGAGTCCACAGGATAAACGGATCTGAAATGAGAAGAAAACAAAAAAATGGGTTAGTACATTTATTATCACCTGCTCACACATCTCCCGCCCCGCACGACTACAACTGCCAGCATGCCCTTACAGTAAGGACATGCTGGGAGTTGTAGTTGTGTGGTGCAGGAGATGTGTGAGCAGGTGATAATAAATGTGACAAGCTTGTCCCCTGCCCCCAGCTGCAGGACTACAACTCCCAGCATGCCCTTACAGTAAGGTGGGGCGGAGGCCGGGCACAGTGTTTCCCAACCTGGGACTTGTAGTTTTGCAACATCTGGAGGCACCCTGGTTGGGAAACACTGTTTTAGGCCAGTGTTTCCCAACCAGGGTGCCTCCAGATGTTGCAAAACTACAAGTCCCAGCATGCCTGGACAGTCAAAGGCTGTCTAGGCATGCTGGGAGTTGTAGTTTTGCAACATCTGGAGGCAACCTGGCTGGGAAACACTGGAATAAAACAGTGTTTCCCAACCAAGGTGCCTCCAGATGTTGCAAAACTACAAGTCCCAGCATGCCTGGACAGTCAAAGGCTGTCTAGGCATGCTGGGAGTTGTAGTTTTGCAACATCTGGAGGCAACCTGGCTGGGAAACACTGGCCTAAAACAGTGTTTCCCAACCAGGGTGCCTCCAGATGTTGCAAAACTACAAGTCCCAGCATGCCTGGACAGTCAAAGGCTGTCTAGGCATGCTGGGAGTTGTAGTTTTGCAACATCTGGAGGCAACCTGGCTGGGAAACACTGGAATAAAACAGTGTTTCCCAACCAAGGTGCCTCCAGATGTTGCAAAACTACAAGTCCCAGCATGCCTGGACAGTCAAAGGCTGTCTAGGCATGCTGGGAGTTGTAGTTTTGCAACATCTGGAGGCAACCTGGCTGGGAAACACTGGCCTAAAACAGTGTTTCCCAACCAGGGTGCCTCCAGATGTTGCAAAACTACAAGCCCCAGCATGCCTGGACAGTCAAAGGCTGTCCAGGCATGCTGGGAGTTGTAGTCTTGCAACAACTGGAGGCACCCTGGTTGGGAAGCCTGCGCAACTTACCGGCTTCCGTAGGATCCAGCGCTGCACGACACTGCCGCGCGACAGTGCCGCGCGACGATCTCCGACAGCGATCGTCGCTGGAGCCTCGGAAGGGTAAGTGAACCTCTTCGCCGGTCCCCTTCAGCTGTTTAGTTTTGCAACAGCTGGAGGACTACAGTTTACAGACCACAAACCAGGGGTCTGCAAACTGTGGCCCTCCAGCTGTTGCAAAACTACAACTCCCAGCATGCCTGGACAGCCAATGGCTGTCCAGGCATGCTGGGAGTTGTAGTCTTGCAACATCTGGAGGCACCCTGGTTGGGAAACACTGTTTTAGGCCAGTGTTTCCCAACAAGGGTGCCTCCAGCTGTTGCAAAACTACAACTCCCAGCATGCCCGGACAGCCAATGGCTGTCCAGGCATGCTGGGAGTTGTAGTCTTGCAACATCTGGAGGCACCCTGGTTGGGAAACACTGTTTTAGGCCAGTGTTTCCCACAAGGGTGCCTCCAGCTGTTGCAAAACTACAACTCCCAGCATGCCCGGACAGCCAATGGCTGTCCAGGCATGCTGGGAGTTGTAGTCTTGCAACATCTGGAGGCACCCTGGTTGGGAAACACTGTTTTAGGCCAGTGTTTCCCAACAAGGGTGCCTCCAGCTGTTGCAAAACTACAACTCCCAGCATGCCCGGACAGCCAAAGGGTGTCCAGGCATGCTGGGAGTTGTAGTCTTGCAACATTTGGAGGCACCCTGGTTGGGAAGCTTGCGCAACTTACCGGCTTCCGTAGGATCCAGCGCTGCACGACACTGCCGCGCGACAGTGCCGCGCGACGATCTCCGTCAGCGATCGTCGCTGGAGCCTCGGAAGGGTAAGTGAACTTCTTCGCCGGTCCCCTTCAGCTGTTTAGTTTTGCAACAGCTGGAGGACTACAGTTTACAGACCACACACCAGTGGTCTGCAAACTGTGGCCCTCCAGCTGTTGCAAAACTACAACACCCAGCATGCCCTGACAGCCAAAGCCTATGGCTCTCAGGGCAGGAGCCCGGGCTGACATTACAGTGCAGCCGCCCGGGCTCCTCATACGGTCTCCCCGCTACCCACCCCCCCCCTTGTCTCCCGCCCGGGCTCCTCATACGGCCTCCCCGCTACCCCCCCCCCCCCCCTTGTCTCCCGCCCGCGCCGCTCAGCTCCCGCTGCTACAAGACTACAACTCCCAGCGTGTCCTCACTGTAAGGCCATGCTGGGACTTGTAGTCTTGCAACAGCAGACAGATGGGAGTTGTGTGGCGCTGGCAGGTGAGAGGGGGGGTTGTAAATCACTGTAGTGTCCCGGTAGCGCAGTGAGGGTAGCGGGGAGAAAGTATGTCGGAGCCCGGGCGGCAGCAGCTTTTCCTGCTCCATGTTGGAGCTGGAGTAAATTTAGTCAATTTTTATGGCCGTTGCGACAGTTTATTGCGCAACTGCGACTGTCTCAGTTAATAAATTCCTGACCACTGCAAGTCAAAACTGAAAACTTGCGTAAATTAAGCGGGAATTTTTTTTTTGACTTTCTAGCTCTTGCTAGGGAAAGTCGCACAATTTATAGGGTAGGCGCAATTGCGACAATTTTGCGCCAAAAATAGTCAGAAAAAAATGACTAAACCCCTTAGTAAATGCCCCCCTATATATTCACTTGAATATGCAATACCAGAAAAACCTGTGAACAATTAAAATTATAAATAATGTAAATTCAGAAAACCGCAGAACTTTGCTTTTGAGTGTTAGGCTATGTTCGTACAATGGAATTTCCATACAGAATTCCGTATTGGAGTTCCGCACAGAGATTCTGCAGCAGCAGATTCCCATTGATTTCAATGGGATTCTTTTTCACTTTTTTGCGCCTGGAACATCTAATGCGGAAATTCTAATTCCAATGTCTCCACAGAAAGAATAGACATGTCTATTCTTTCTTTGGTTTCTGCACGCAAATGCATTGCCATCTATGAGACAGCGCACCTCCGAACAGTCCTAGGGTTGGCATGTTCTGCCAGTGCTCTGCTGTCAGGGGAAAGTCCGTACAGAGATTTCCTGTGCGGACATACCCCCGTGTGAACATAGCCTAATACTGCAACACATTGAGGGTGATGTTCAAAAACTACCCTAATTTCTATTCTGGCTATATTAATCCCACCTTTTTTTCCTCCTCACATTTTCATAGGTCTCTTATGCTTCTTTCTTTGAAAATATGAAAATATGTGAGAGTTCATTAGCATGGCACTCTAGTTTTTTTTTGTACCAAAATTGCTAATTTTGGCACCAAATTTTCAATTACTTAAAATTCAGGCGGAAGCATCTCATGTAATATTCCATGATAATTAATGATCATACAAGCGGTAATTGTATAAATAAAATATGTCCAGGTGTTAAATGTGAGTGCAGGTGCAGTGACCATGAAAAAGAAAATGATTTTTTTTTTATTAACATTTTCCAATAATAATTATTTATTTTTCAATAATTGATTAAATAACACCTTTTCCCCCAAAAAATGAAAAAAATAAATAAATAAAAAACAACAACCATTTCTGTGATTTCTACACTAGCAAAGAGCTAGTGTGAAATTTTTGATGCAAAATGAACTCTCATCCCTTTGAAAATATCATGTAAAAACATGAAATTTACATAACCACACCCACTTTAGCAAAAATGGTGTGACTAGTGTAAACCTTGAATCATTCTCATGAAAAACACTCTGAATATCTGATGGAAACTTTACTGCGCCAAAATTTGGGTGCAAAACATGAAATGTTTTACCTGAAGAGTTTTGAATATGACCCCCACTGTGTTCAAAGGCGTAATATGTAGCTTCTGGACCCCGATAATAAAACTGGTCTCTTATGGAACAGATGTGCTTTGGGGCCCCCTTAGCTACCAGGGCCCCAATGCAACTACTACCTCTGCACCACCTATAGCTATGCCCTTGATGATGTTCCTGAATACAGCCACATAAATATAATATTACCAAATACTGAGCCTTGACCTAAATAATTATGTCACTGTACATCCTCAAACAATAAATGATGCCAATTAACCATACTAAGTATAATGAACTGTACGCCTGCCTTTTAATGAACTGTGCTACTGTGCCCCTAATAAACTGGCTCACTATGCCCACCTAATGCCACCATGCCCCCCAATGAATTGTGCCACTTCACCCATTAAACTGTGTTGCTGCACTCCTAATGGACTGTGCTGCTGCCCCCTTAATGAACTGCCATTGACCTTCTAAGGAACTGTGCCACCACACCCCTAATGAATTGGGCTGCTGCTCACCTAGTCAACTATACCTCTATGCCCCCCCTTATGAACTGTGCTATTTAATCATAATTTCCCAACCTGTGACTCTCCAGCTGTTGCAAAACCCCAACTACCATCATGCTCTTACAAAAGGGCTTGATGGGAGCTGTAGTTTTGCAACAGCTGGAGTGCTTCAGGTTGGAGAACACCAATCTAGATAACCTGTCCCCCTTAGAATACTCACCTGTCTATCACTGCTTTGCTGTTTTGGCCTCTTTTAGTCAGACCAGAGCAGAATGGTGCTGCAGCGCTAATTGAGCAATCTGTATCATAAGGAAAGTGGCCGGGCAGGCGGCAGTGTTCCTTTAGATGGTAGAAGTCCAGACAATTGGTCACTGTGGTCAAGATCTGGAGAACCACTGAGCTGAATGAACAATTTTTGTTGAGATGAGACCAGGAAGTGCTGTTCAATGGGATTGAGCCCTGTCTAAATAATAGCAGGGATTTAAGTAGGAAAGTAAACATTTTTTACTGATTTTACCCAAGCATTACCACATTTAAGAATAAAAAGAATTTCCTCAACTACCCCATTAAATGAACAAATTTGAAATGTTGGAGACTATGCAACAAAGCGTAAAACATAGTCATATTTCAATGCTGTGATCAGAAATCTTTCCAGGCAAGGCTATGTTTCCATGTAATAGCCTACTCCTCTGTGTCCTATCAGCAGGACAGATAGGGTTAATCTACTCCCATGATCTGGTAGGATTGGTGGAACTCTTTTTGAATTAATGGTCACATATGTAGTTAAAACAATCAAGCAACCCAATGAGCTCCTCTATAAACAGGGAGACCACCCCCAATCTTTTTTTCTTTTATCCAGACTCCTGGACAGGAGAACTGGTGGTGATCTATTTGAAGATCTATATGGTTTAAAACTTCTCCCGCTTCTTTTAGGTGCCGTGTGAGGTCTGTGGTGTTGCCGGCATGCCACATCGTTCTCTATGCGGTCAGGATGCTCCTTCCCCTTCCCCATGTTTGTAATTCTCCCCAGTGGAGAGTCTTATTTTTTTGAGGGCAAAAAAAATGTTTAGCATGTAAAATTATTTATTTGTATTTATTTCTAAGTTTGCAATTAGCTCAACCACGGGGAGGTAGTCCAGCCCCCCTGGAGTGTTATGCAAACCCTCAGTTGACATTCTGCTGCCTCTTTGAGTGCAGCTTAATCCTTTGGTTGATTGTAATTGTCTGAGATTGCAGTTTTGTGAACCACTTTGCTGATTTTACCTATATTATTTACATCATTTTTTGCTACTTCTTCAGGGTACAAAAAAAGAGAATTTCCTTTTATTAAGGTTTTTTTTTTTTTTTTTTTTTATTTCCTGTCTTCTCTTCCTAAATGTCATTCTGAGAATCAGACAAAGATTCAGGCAGCAGAAAGTCTTCTTCCAAACTGAAGCATCTGAGTGTGACACTCCCTTGCTAGACATCCGGAGCCTTCCTTTAATTCTGGTTCCCCCTCCATTTAGAAGTTAGTGATTTGGTGAAGGATTATTTAGATTCCACCATTAATCAATCCAGATCCCATAAGAGACCCATATGTCGTTTCTCACAGGGCGACATAGCAGTTGAGGAAGAAGAGTTCCATACGGTGCATGAGACCCATAAATCTTCATCTAGTGACGAAAATCCTCTTCTATTTTTTGCGGACAAAACACAGAAGCTCATTAAATCTATTCACTCATTAAATTATAGACAGTGGCATTTCAAGAGAAAATATATATTTTCTTCTTTTAAGTCCATCAGTTTATTCTTTGTGATGCTTCACCTCACCAACTTAAGTTAGCTTCTGAGGCTTAAAGGGTTACTTCCTTTATTTTTTGTGTGTGCCCCTACTCTGTTTCTAATTGCCAGCTTACCTTCCCCTTTACTTTTGTTCTGTGCTGTACCTGCAGTACGCTTGTTCCTCCGTTCATTTCATCCTGTTTGTTTAGTCCGGCGTGACTTCCTGTTTTTGGGGTTGTTGTGTACTACATTTCCCAGAAGTGCTTGCGGCCGTAGTGTCATTATTGCTTCCCCTTTTTTTTTGTTTTAGAGCGGCCCTCTTTTACACTTTATCCTCCCTTTTCTTTTGTTTCCTCATTTGCCTAATCTTACCTCCTCAGCTCCTTAGTATGTGTCTGCTCCACCCCCCTTCTTCTTTTTCTCATAGTTGTGCCTTGTGGCTGATGAGTGTCAGCCTAACATGCTAGGAGTGATTTACCAAACATAAGATAGCACAAGATAGCACAAGATGCAACAAGGAGCAAGGCAAACAACATAAAAATGAAGAACAAGATGGAGCAACCAGAAAGAGGTAGAGTTTGACTTTTTTTTATTGGCGAAACACATGCGAACAGGTGAGTTAAACACAAAACTATGAACACCTGCGCTGTAAACAAAGCAGACACCTCATTACACAGACCTGGTCATCGGGAAATTAAGCCGACAAATACTGTACACGGAGCATAGAAAGAAGTTTGGCGCATGTGCATACAAAACAGATCTAAGCAGCACAAGCCAACCAAACTACCTAACCAGAAAGAAAAAAAAACGACACTCAAGAACGTCACAGAAGAACCGTAATTGGCTAACAGGCATCCAATTACAAAACAGCAAAGAAAGAAAATGACACCCAGATAGGAGGTGTCAATGAGCGATACTGATGCATATTCATCAAGGAGGAGAGCCTAAAAGATCACTGTCACGATGCCGGCTGGCAGGAGGTGGATCCTCTGTGCCAGAGAGGGATTGGCGTGGACCGTGCTAGTGGACCGGTTCTAAGTCACTACTGGTTTTCACCAGAGCCCGCCGCAAAGCGGGATGGTCTTGCTGCGGCGGTAGTGACCAGGTCGTATCCACTAGCAACGGCTCAACCTCTCTGGCTGCTGAAGATAGGCGCGGTACAAGGGAGTAGACAGAAGCAAGGTCGGACGTAGCAGAAGGTCGGGGCAGGCAGCAAGGTTCGTAGTCAGGGTGGATAGCAGAAGTTCTGGTACACAGGCTTTGGACACACAAAACGCTTTCACTAGGCACAAGGGCAACAAGATCCGGCAAGGGAGTGCATGGGAGGAGGTCAGATATAGTCAGGGACCAGGTGGAAGCCAATTAAGCTAATTGGGCCAGGCACCAATCATTGGTGCACTGGCCCTTTAAGTCTCAGGGAGCTGGCGCGCGCGCGCCCTAGAGAGCGGAGCCACGCGCGCCAGCACATGACAGCAGGGGACGGGAACGGGTAAGTGACCTGGGATGCGATTCGCGAGTGGACGCGTCCCGCTGTGCGAATCGCATCCCCAACGGCCATGACAGTGCAGCGCTCCCGGTCAGCGGGACCGACCGGGGCGCTGCGGAGAGAGAGACGCCGTACGCGCTCCGGGGAGGAGCGGGGACCCGGAGCGCTAGGCGTAACAGTACCCCCCCCTTAGGTCTCCCCTTCTCTTTGTCCGGTAACTGCCCCCCCTGGGATGAGGACACCGGGAAAGGATGGAGGGATTCCTCAACGGCAGGCAGTACAGCAGGAGTGGGAATGGGGAGGGAGGGCAGAGGGCGAGGCCTGGCACGGGGCAGTGTGACACCAGGACGAGGGCCATGAGGAGGCACCGAGGCTTGCCTGACTGGACTGGGAGGGGGGGAGAGGCACTTCTTAAGGCGGGCAGAGTCCATAACGACCTTAGGGAGACCGGATACAGGAGGAACCACAGGGTCACGGCAGGGAGTACTGGGAACCGGGTTAAGGCAGTCCTTGAAGCAAGAGGTACCCCAGCTCTTGATCTCCCCTGTGGACCAATCCAGGGTTGGGGAATGGTGTTGAAGCCAGGGTAGTCCAAGGAGAATTTCAGAAGTGCAATTGGAGAGGACCAAAAACTCAATTTTCTCATGATGAGGTCCGATGCACATTAGGAGGGGCTTCGTGCGGAAACGCACGGTGCAATCCAACCTGGCTCCGTTGACCGCGGAAATGTGGAGTGGCTTGACAAGACGGGTCACCGGGATGCGGAATTTATTCACCAAGGACTCCCGAATAAAATTCCCAGAGGCACCAGAGTCCAGGCAGGCCACGGCTGAGAGGGAAGAGCTGGCTGAAGGCGAAATCCGTACAGGCACCGTGAGACGTGGAGAAGCCGACTTAGCATCAAGAGACGCCACACCCACGAGAGCTGGGTGCGAGCGTGCGTTTCCCAGACGTGGAGGACGGATGGGGCAATCCACCAAAAAATGTTCGGTACTGGCACAGTACAGACAAAGATTCTCTTCCTTACGGCGATTCCTCTCTTCCAGGGTCAGGCGAGACCGGTCCACTTGCATGGCCTCCTCGGCGGGAGGCCTAGGCGCAGATTGCAATGGAGACTGTGGGAGAGGTGTCCAGAGATCTAAGTCTTTTTCCTGGCGGAGCTCTTGATGCCTCTCAGAAAAACGCATGTCAATGCGAGTGGCTAGATGAATGAGTTCATGCAGGTCAGCAGGAGTATCTCGTGCGGCCAGAACATCTTTAATGTTGCTGGATAGGCCTTTTTTAAAGGTCGCGCAGAGGGCCTCATTATTCCAGGAAAGTTCAGAAGCAAGAGTACGGAATTGTATGGCGTACTCGCCAACGGAAGAATTACCCTGGACCAGGTTCAGCAGGGCAGTCTCAGCAGAAGAGGCTCGGGCAGGTTCCTCAAAGACACTTCGAATTTCCGAGAAGAAGGAGTGTACAGAGGCAGTGACGGGGTCATCGCGGTCCCAGAGCGGTGTGGCCCATGACAGGGCTTTTCCAGACAGAAGGCTGACTACGAAAGCCACCTTAGACCTTTCAGTAGGAAACTGATCCGACATCATCTCCAAGTGCAGGGAACATTGCGAAAGAAAGCCACGGCAAAACTTAGAGTCCCCATTAAATTTGTCCGGCAAGGACAGGCGGAGGCTAGGAGTGGCCACTCGCTGCGGAAGAGGTGCAGGAGCTGGCGGAGGAGATGGTTGCTGCTGCTGTAGCTGAGACTGAATCTGCTGTAGCTGCGACTGGAGTTGCTGAGTCATGGTGGTCAAGTACGACAGCTGGTGGTCTTGTTGGGCAATCTGTTGGGCTTGCTGGGCGATCTGTCGGGCTTGCTGGGCGACCAGTGTGGGAAGGTCGGCGACAACTGGCAGAGGAACTTCAGCGGAATCCATGGCCGGATCTACTGTCACGATGCCGGCTGGCAGGATGTGGATCCTCTGTGCCAGAGAGGGATTGGCGTGGACCGTGCTAGTGGACCGGTTCTAAGTCACTACTGGTTTTCACCAGAGCCCGCCGCAAAGCGGGATGGTCTTGCTGCGGCGGTAGTGACCAGGTCGTATCCACTAGCAACGGCTCAACCTCTCTGGCTGCTGAAGATAGGCGCGGTACAAGGGAGTAGACAGAAGCAAGGTCGGACGTAGCAGAAGGTCGGGGCAGGCAGCAAGGTTCGTAGTCAGGGTGGATAGCAGAAGTTCTGGTACACAGGCTTTGGACACACAAAACGCTTTCACTAGGCACAAGGGCAACAAGATCCGGCAAGGGAGTGCATGGGAGGAGGTCAGATATAGTCAGGGACCAGGTGGAAGCCAATTAAGCTAATTGGGCCAGGCACCAATCATTGGTGCACTGGCCCTTTAAGTCTCAGGGAGCTGGCGCGCGCGCGCCCTAGAGAGCGGAGCCGCGCGCGCCAGCACATGACAGCAGGGGACGGGAACGGGTAAGTGACCTGGGATGCGATTCGCGAGCGGACGCGTCCCGCTGTGCGAATCGCATCCCCAACGGCCATGACAGTGCAGCGCTCCCGGTCAGCGGGACCGACCGGGGCGCTGCGGAGAGAGAGACGCCGTACGCGCTCCGGGGAGGAGCGGGGACCCGGAGCGCTAGGCGTAACAATCACGCTGGTGGCCGGCGCATACACAGTCAGAGAGAGCAAGAGACACGTTCTGACCACAACATAGAGGCCAAAATGAAAAAAACTGTGGTCAACAGCAACGAGGGCATACAAAAACTACAGAAGATCCGGCCAGACAAAAAAGGTAAATTAAAAAACAAAATATCCACAAAAGCGCAACCAAACACATGCAAACACAGACCACAATAACAAAAGGGCTCATATACAAAAAACACTCAAGCAACGGAATACCCCTTTAAACCTTGGATGATGGATAATGCTTTCAAGTATAAATTGTTTTGTGTTGATGAGTACGTTTGGACTCATGTCAGCAACTACGGATATGGTAACCATTCATACTTTGGTATTAATGTTGACTCATGTCAGCAACTGTGGATATGGTTCGATATCTGCAGTCAGAAGTTTTTCAAAATAGAATCACAGTCCAGCAGGACTAAACAGAGAGTGATCCCTGTCATGTTCCACTCGTCATTCCCTTAGGTGCTAGCGTCATCTAGAGAATGGAAAGTCCTTGATCCAACCCAATTGGATCACATTGGTGTTCAAGGTACTTGAACTCCCCAGGAACAGCAATTTTCCTCCAATCTCTATGAGATCAGGGCAATCCTGCATGTGAGTTTTACTTTGAATCTCGGTTCCAGGGCAAATCAGTGAGAATCCAGTCAGACAATATGACTATGGTTTATTACATCAACAAACAGGGAGGCACCAAATCCCAACCCCCCATCCGAGAGATGGGAATAATCCTTCTATAGGCTGAACAGAATCTTACCCACTCATCTGCAATCTACGACATTCAATACAAAACTGGAAAGATTTTGCTTCCTGTACATGAAGGGCAACCCATTGGCAATAGATACACTTTACATTCCTTAGAAGTTCAGGCTGGCAAAAATCTTCCCTCTGATTTCCTTAATACCCAGGGTACTGATGAAAATCATACAAGATCAGTTCTTGGTAATAGCTATCATTCTATTCTGGCCAAAGAGATCTTGGTACATACAGTTCATGCAGATGAGTAAGGGGCAATTTTGGAGGCTTTCTCTACAGCAAGCTCAGTCCTGCCTGGATCTTCACAATTTCAACCTTACAGCTTGGAGGTTGACCAGTTCCTTCTAGTTTTTGAGAAACCTTCGATGAAGGGGCATAAACTATATTCAAAACAACTTCCAAGCGTGGTATGCTAAGAAAAACGTGACAGTCAGAAATATGTCTTTTTATTGTATTACAAGGTTCCTTCAAAATGACCTGGGCAATGGTTGGGGCTTTCTACCCTTTAGGTATATTCTGCAGCCATTTCTGCCTTACTTGACAGACCTATATTTCAAGACTTTCTCATAAGGAGTTTCCTAAAGGGAGACATGAGACTAAGGCCTACAGTCTTAAAGCCTATTCCTGAGTGAGACCTATTGGTGTTTTTCAGGGGGTTATCATCCTTCCCCCATAAACCCTTTGTAGGAAGTTGATTGGAGTTTTTCAGCCTGGCAGAGGACATTCCTTCTGGTGGTTACTTCGGCGAAGAGTGGGTGAGCAACAGCCTCTTTCAGGATTTGAACCTTATTCAATGTTTCTTCAAGATAGAGTTCTATGGTTTCTCTCTGCCGATACTCGCTCCCAATTCTTCCTCCTCAGAATAAAGAGCGTTGTATTTGTGTGACATAGCCAGATGCCTTCGGATCTATGTGGATAAGTCCATAGAGTTCAGGAAAGATGAATCTTCTTACGCTGTTTGCCGGAAGTTGAAAAGGCTCCAAAGTTTACAAGCCTACTCTACCTAGGTGGATTAAGGAGGCTATAAGAGAATTTTTCATTGCGCAAGATTTGGATCACCCAGGCTTTGTCAGAGCACATTGGAAAAGGTCAGTTTTCACTTCTTATCCAGAAAGAAGATCTGCGCAATTGGACCAGATCTACAGTGCTGCTTCTTGGAGCTCTAACTCTACTTTTTTTCCCCACACTATCATTTAGATGCAAGCATTTCTTAAAAGTCGGCCTATGAACAGTTCTAAGTTTAACCATACATAAAAGCCCTCCCATACAGGGTTTCTACTTGCTAAATCCCCATCTTTGTTGCTGCTTCTGGTAGGATGTAAGGGAATCGTTAATTTCGTTAACAATAATTTGTTCTCTATTAGTCCTAACAGCAGCAAACATATTCTCCCTGTTTTCTTTCTGTCTACTTGTTATTTACACACTGGACTGTTTACAGAGAAGCTCATTAGGTTTCTTGTTTGGTTTAACTACTTGTGTGACCTTTTAAAAAAAAAAAAAACGCCTCCATCTGTTCTGCTATTACGACAAGGGAAAACAAATTATCGTTAGAAATTATTGGTGTGTGTATACATCGGTAAACTATCACTTCTCAGACTGGCATAGTCTCATTGTCAGAAATGCCCAAACTGTAGGTAACATTAATGGAGGTGGCCTACTGACAGCCAGATCATTGATGTCATTGTATTGATCACGGCATCTGAGGGGTTATGATTTTAGAAGATGTTATGAAGGAGTTTTGATTTTTAGAAGGCGAGGAGGAAAAACAAAAATGCTAAAATTTAAGGGGTTAATAAATATTTCAGAGAAGAAGATATGAAAGCATTCACCACTCATTTAAAACTCACATTTATTACATTCAGGGCACTTACAACATAGAAAATCTGGCCTATGGCTGCATTTGACCTCTCATAGATGCTGTCAAACTGGCACAGTTCACAGTTTACATTGGCACACAGTTCTGTCAGTGTGACAGCATCTACTAGATGTAAAATGCAGTCATACTGTTGGAGTGCCACTTTAATCAAATCGTGGGTAAAGCGGGCTTCTAATCCAGGAATTGAACGGCGCTGAATGGGATAAGGACACCAGACAGGTAGTATACCTTCCAAGAAGGAAGCCACGCATGCGTGGTGAAACGCGTTGCATTAACAAAATAAATCCCTCTTCGAAGGTATACTACCTGTCCGGTGTCCTTATCCCGGTCAGCGCCGTTCAATTCCTGTATTAGAAGCCCGCTTTACCCATGACTGTTTATACCAGGAAGGCTGCAGACCTCGTCTCCATTCACGCGATCTCCATTGTTGTGTATGGGCTACACAACTATGTCGGGTGAGCAGTGATTTCTCCTTCTATCCCTTCTACCATTGAAGTGAATTTACTCCCCAAGGAGCGCCTCCGCCTCTTTTCTTTTTCTACTTTAATCCAATGGCGCGTTTCATGTGTAGAACCCTTCGTCGGATTTGTACCAATCTGACGAGGGGTTCTGTGCCTGAGCGCGAACTTGTGGACGGCAGTGAAGTTTTCTTCTTGTGCTCCGTGACGATCCAGCCCCTGTGGAGGGATTCTCCTGTCCTTGCTTACTAATGTGGTTTTGGATTAATTTATGATATCAGACAACTGTAATAATTACGAAATAGAAATACATTTTTCCTTTTCAACAAACTACCTCTTTTGTGTATATTGCCCTTCAAAGTGTAACTGGTATAAAATGGGGCAGATGGCTGTCCTTTTGCTACCTAAGACTGGGTTCAAACTAGACAAGTGAATTATGTTTATGGCATATAAGGTCTTAAAGGTTTATTACGTTTGGCCCATTTCTTAAATGTATACTTTTTTTAACAGTGCTTAAAAGTTCAGTATATTGTAACTTTGCATCCTAAAAAATAAAAATATACATTTAGAAACCAATTAAAAAAAATGCAGTCATAGGCCAGATTTTCTATGTTGTAAGTCCAATGGACTAAGCATAGTCTAATTTTGGCTATGTTCAGTCCATTTCCAAGTGTACATGTTTGGAACCCCCTCAAAATAACATGTTTGGACCAAACATAGTCATTAGTAATCTGCCTTTGGTCCAGTGCACTCACTGGACTTGGCACACACACATCATGATATATATCGAATATTGTTTTACTATGAATGTAGGGATAATTCTGGAGGTTGTTTTTTTATTACATTCTGGATGTAAATATAGCCTCATGTTTCTTATGAAATGCAATGCAGCACTGAGAGCCTACAGCTGTTATAGCATATTCGTATGTGGTGACCAATGGCTGCAATTTTTTTCTGGTATTACAAGAGGGTGGTGACTTGCTGTTCAGCAGCCATGGGAATGCAGGGGAGGTGAACAGCTTGGGATAGATGGGAGCTGTAGCCAACCAACATGGGCTGTTGTGGAACCAAACCCACTCTTGCTATAACACAAAGGGTGCAAGACCATGACAAAGGTTGACAATTCTACATATTAAGGATGTGGATTAGTGTTGTACTGTTGCTCTGTATGTAATGACCCTGTACCATACCCATTAACTGATTTCCATGTATACAAGGCTCTGGCTTTTAACCTTACAAATAATGTCCAAGCTTTTAACTGTTTTCAATTATTACTAGTTACTATAGTAAGATTTTTTAAGTAAACCAAACATTGTTTATCTGCATGAGCATATCAGAAAGCAGCAGTTATGATTATAATAATATAATAATAATCATTACTGACTACACTAACAGTAGAAAGCTAATTCTCCTGGTTCCCTTACTCAGTGGTCCTTTAAGATCCATCACCATTGTTTTGTTTATGTTTTTTTACTGGTTTGAAAAGCTGTCCTCTCAACTTCATTGCACTTAAAATGTTGACTTACCCCTCGGCAACAGCTTTGTGCAGTTTTTCCTGTTCTTAGATGCCCCCATGGTGCTACTAGTAATAAAACTACTAACATTTAACTAGTGAAGTGAGAAAATATGATCTGCTAATTCAAAAGAGTGTCATAAGTGGAGCATCTGACTGCTATTAAGGAGCAGTACAGTAGTTATTTTTGCCTGACCTCCAACATAGAGATGATAAGCTGTTGGGTCATTCTTGCTTTCACAAACAGATGGACTGAGCCTTTCTGGGCCACCCCTGGTATCTAATGACTCAGGAACAACCAGTGAAGACCTAATCGACAGAAAAAAATGTATAATTTAAGATACAATCTTTATAGATATTACACAAAATGTTCTCAATTGGCAAAGCATTTATGCTGTACAAGGTTGTCAGCTACTAATTAAAGCAATCTAATCTAACTGTAATGAACCACAAGTAACGCTTATAGTGAAGGTTAAAGTACTACGCGCTAATGCTAGAATTCCTGGTTAAATGTTTTACAAATGTAGCAGAAGTAATGTTAATGGAGTAGATAGAAACCATGGTATAACGCTATCATGCACACATTATGTGTTATACAATAATACATAAGAAATTGTGTAAGTGCATGTATGGAAATGTTAAAGGAGTTGTCTTGCCCATTAAATAAGAAAAATGGCTCAGAATGTTGGCAAATATTAACAATAAAAGAGTTAAAAAGAGGCATGGATGTGTTTCTGAAGAGTAATAACATTACAGGTTATGTATACTAGATGTATATGGACAGAACACTGATCCAGGAATTTATGGGTATGGGGCAATTGGAGTCAACACTGTAGGGACAAAATAGAGATATAGTTTAAACTTGATGGATTTGTATCTTTTTTTTTAACCTTAAAAACTATGGGGAAGATTCATCCAAACTTTTGCAGAGGAAAAGTTTACCAGTTGCCTGTAGCAACCAAACAGACCACTTCTGTGATTTTTGAAAAGGCCTCTGCAAAATAAAAGAAGCAATCTGATTGGTTGCTATGAGCAACTGGTCAACTTTTCCTCAGCACAAGTCTTTATGAATCTCCCCCTCATATGTAACAATCCTATGTACGCTACTTCTTCAGTCCTCCTGTTCCAGCACTTCCTGAGTCCTGCCTGCAACGGTTAGGCAATGTGTTTTCTAAACTCACAAAAAAAATGTTTATTTGATCCTTTTTTTTTACCAACGTGTGTGTGCAACTAGCAAAAGCGCTTAATTCTGCAACTATTACATCTGTTTTGCGGTTGCAAAGCTTCTTAGAGAAAGCGGGCAACCACGAAACGGACATCAATCATTCCACCAGTCAGTCAGCCCAATTCTGACCATGAATTCCCTATGCCATCCTTTGGGCACGTTTTCAAGAATTATGTAATAAAATTGGACTTCTTTTACTCATATCGGGTGAGTGCAACCTACTTTTTCTTTATGTTTTCATTCCCTATAGTAAGGTTTCACTACTGAGTGAAGCCAACTGAGGCCAAGGGGCTCTTGAGAGCCCATTCTAATGATTGATGGATGGCTATTGATGTAGGTATTAATTAATATTAAAGAAGAAGTTGCATGCCCGACAGTACAGAAAAACTTCTCACCCATTTGCAGAATAGGTTTTAGATTGCAGGGGGTGCAAGCATTGTGGCTCGTCTGTACGGAGAACAGCTCTACAACAAAATGGCGCTCTCCCATAGAGATATATGGAGGGGGCGTGGCGGCCCCACTTGGAGCAGGGGTCGTGATGTGCCACTCTGTGGGAGAGTCAGGGCACCGTACAGACAATCACTGGGGGCCACAGCACCCGGTCCCCCCCCCCATAGTAAAATAAAAATCTGACAATGATCTCAAATTAACTATATGCCCTGTCACCCACTGATACGATTATCTGTTATGATTTGTGACAGACTAAAAGACTTTTGTGCACATTAACTTTAGTGTCATGTACACTATTGAAATATACACTGTATGCAAAAGTGCTGGGATACAGTTAACACCTACTTGAACATCTAGAAAATCTCATTCCAAATCCACAGGCAATAATATGGCTTTGACCCTCACTTTACAGTTATAACAGTTTCTGAAAAGACTTTCTATAAGATTTCGGTTTGTGACTATAGAGATTTTTTCCCATTCATCCTAAAGTATATTTGTGATGTCAGACACTTATGATAGACAAGAGAGCTTGTCTCGCAATCTCCATTCTAGTTAATCCCAATAGACAGTTGATGGCGTTGAAGAAAGAGCTCAGTGCAGGCTAGTGTTTTCATACCATACTTGCCTTTAGGTATGGACCTTGCTTTATGCTCTGGGACATAGTCATGTTGAAACCAAAAAGTTAAAAGCATTGTCTTAAATGTCTTGGCATGCTGAAGCACTTAGATTTCTTTTTGCTTGAACTAATGGGTCTAGAGCAATCCCTGAAAAACAACACCATAGCATGATTTGTCACTCCATAGTAACATATTTAATAAGGTTGAAAAAATACAAACATCAATCACACTCAGCCTATATACCTACTGTGCAAAGAAAAAATAAACCTTATGTGGATAATGCCAGTTGCCCCGTACCAGGGGTAAAAATATTCCAATATGGTAATCAAAATAAATCCCCGGATACATTTTCTGTCCCTATAAATCTAGTATCCATAACCTGTAATGTTATCATTCTCCAGAAATGTATCCAGGCCTCTTTTGAACTCTTTTAATGAGTTCACAGTGACTGCTTTCTCTGACAGAGAGTTACATAGTTACATAGTTAGTACAGTTGAAAATTTACACGTCCATTAAGTTCAACCAAGGAGTAAAGGGAAGGGTGTGAGTTGATGAAGGGGGAGATATACCTTAATGTTATTTTGTTTTAAGAATGTATCTAAGCTTGTTTTGAAGCTCTCAACCGTTCCTGCTGTGACCAGTTCCTCAGGTAGGCTTGCTAACCCTGGAGACTGAACCTTTTTTGCTTTTACCCATCGTACTTGGGGAGAAGATGGACAGAAGGGTGAAGGAGTATTTAAACTAGGGACTGTGGGGAAGGAAATCTACAACATAGAGGGGGAGGACAGTATAGAGAGAGAGCTGGGGATAGGTAATAAAACGGGATGGAGTGGCTGGAGGAGTTATAACAGTCATAAGTGATAAGAGGAAAGGAAAAAGGAAAGAAAACATTGAGTGCTTGTATACTAATGGCAGAAACCTCAATAATAAGATGGAGGAATTGGAACTATTAAAGTTGGAAGAAGATTATGACATAGTGGGGAATATTGAGAAATAGCTGGATGCGAGTTATGAATGGGCGGTTAATATAAAGTTACAGTCTGGTTAGAAATGACATGCAAGCAAGTAAGTGTATGTAAAATCCGGTCTTAGGCCCCTTCTCCGCGAGAACACAGATAAGGAGAATAGTCATGTGGAGTCTCTGTAGGGGGAAATAAGGGGATGGGGTAAAAACAATAAATTACTAATACTAATGTTATAAGTCACCAAGTATAATAGAAGCAGCAGAAAACCTACTAATAAGTGAGGCTGCAAAGAAGGGTGCCGTCATTATTATGGGGGACTTTAACTACTCTAATATAGACTGGGAAGCTGAAACCTCCAGGTCCAGTAAAGGAAACAGAGTTTTGGGCAATGATACAGGACAATTACCTTTCCCGACTGGTGCAGGACCCAACAAGAGGGGGGGTCGCTTCTGGACCTTATACTAACCAATAGGCAAGACATAGAATCTGAGATAAAGGGAGAGGGTAATCTTGATAATAGTGACCACAGCATAATAAGTTTTCATTTATCCTATAGGAGGATGCCTACTAGTGGGGCTACAAAAAACATTAAATGTCAGGAAGCCTAATTTTCATCAATTAAGTGAGGACCTCAATGACATAGATTAGGACCATTCCCTCAGTAATAAAAACTGTCAGCCAGTTCACTTACACTAAACCATATACACTGGGTTATAGTGTGGTTGAACAGGAGTCTCTAAAGGGTTCACTTACTTTGTAAAGTTTTGTTGCTGCCGAGTTAGCGTCCTCTAAAGTGTCATACTTCACCTTCTGTGTTGCGCTCTGCAGGTGGGTCCCCCACCGGCAGTCTTTCTTTGGGTTTCGGAGGAAGACACCGAAGTCCGCCCCCCTTGTTGCATATTGATTTATTTGGGTTCCGTAGGAAGGCTTCCGAAGGCCCCTTGTTGCATAATCATTTACTGCTACTCCACGTCCTAGTGACTTGGAGTTATATGCCCCATGAGCGCAGCTCTCTGTGTTCAGAGCCCATGCACTGAATTTTTTATCCAGCTCTCACATCCTGATGACGTGAGAGCTGTGCGTCGGGAGAGACACACTGCGCTGCGTAACTATGCATGCACCGATCCCTCGCTACACCCTGAAGTGGGGAGTAGCAAGGGACCAGCGCATGGGCAGTTACGCACCACAGAGCATCTGTCCCGACACACAGCTCAAACGTCATCAGGATGTGGAGTAACACTGCGCTCAGGGGGCGTATAACTCCACGTCACTAGGACCCGCCTGCAGAGCGCAAAACAGGAGGTGAAGTATAACACTTTAGAGGGTGCTATCTCAGCGGCAACAAAACTTTACAAAGTAAGTGAACCCTTTAGAGACTCCTGTTCACCCACACTATAACCCAGTGCATTGGGTTTAGTGTGGGTGAACTGGCTGACAGTTTTCCTTTAAGAGCATCCTGAGTAGATCTTGTGAACAACATATAAACATCTGTTGTGGGTAAGATTGTTGAGAGATTTTCAAGGGTTATTATTCTGGAATATCTTAATGAAAATAATGAAGAAAAGACACCTTAGGGGCGATTTGATCACAATGGTTGTAATGTGTATGTGCACCAAATTTATTGAATGATCACATGGCATATGATACATGTGGTGCTAATACACACAAAAAAAACTACAGGACACTTCTTTGTATGGCTCCTCTGCTGAGATTTTTTCTTTGACTTTTTAGCCTGTTGTGAAAAAAGAAAATGTGTGTTTAGGGCTGCTTTATGATTGTGGTGTAATCAAGTGCATTTTGTTTTGTTTTTTAAAGTTGCACTTTGTAAGTGAGCAACCAGTGCAAAGTCAAAAATCTAAAAAAAGGCTGTAAAGCTATTAATAAATGTGGCTCAGTACTCTTGACTCATCTATATATATAAAAAGTGAAGGCCTGACTCACTGACTCATCAACACCCAGCGTAAACCCTTGGACCTAGAAAGCTGAATTTTTTCACAAGTGTGGTTTTTAAGGCGTAGACGAGGAATAAGAAAGGATTTTTCGAAATTCAACCCTTAAGGGGGTGAAAAAGGGGTTGAAAGTTTGTGTGGAAGTCCATCATTTTTTAAGCTAGAAGCTTGAAACGTTGTTTTTAGGCTAACAATTAGAGATAAAGAAACACGTGTCTTAATGTTTTCTAAAATTCCACCCTTGAAGGGTTTAAACGGGGGTTCAAAGTATATATGGATTAACCCCTTGCCGCAGAACGCCCAGTATACCCGGCGCTGCGGCACGGAAGGGTTATGAAGCAAGCTCAGGACCTGCTATCAGCAGCCAGGACCCATGGCTAATGCCAGGCATTAAATCTTTAAATCTTTAGACGTGGCGATCAAAGTTTAAAGAATTTGGGTTGTTTGGATGCCCGTAGACTTTACCCAGAGCGGCCTCATTACTATAGGATCATAAAAAGTAGATCTATGTTACCCCAAATTTAACGCGATTGAAGCCCCGGGCAAAAGCTAGTTTTGCAAAATTCTGCAACTTTGTGGCTAAGTTGCTGTGGTTCCCTAAACACTTCGAGGGACATTTAGAGAGGGAGATTGTCACGATGCCGGCTGGCAGGTAGTGGATCCTCTGTGCCAGAGAGGGATTGGCGAGGACCGCGCTAGTGGACCGGTTCTAAGTCACTACTGGTTTTCACCAGAGCCCGCCGCAAAGCGGGATGGTCTTGCTGCGGCGGTAGTGACCAGGTCGTATCCACTAGCAACGGCTCACCTCTCTGACTGCTGATGATAGGCGAGGTACAAGGGAGTAGACAGAAGCAAGGTCGGACGTAGCAGAAGGTCGGGGCAGGCGGCAAGGTTCGTAGTCAGGGTGGATAGCAGAAGTTCTGGTACACAGGCTTTAGACACACAAAACGCTTTCACTAGGCACAAGGGCAACAAGATCCGGCAAGGGAGTGCATGGGAGGAGGTTAGATATAGTCAGGGACCAGGTGGAAGCCAATTAAGCTGATTGGGCCAGGCACCAATCATTGGTGCACTGGCCCTTTAAGTCTCAGGGAGCTGGCGCGCGCGCGCCCTAGAGAGCGGAGCCGCGCGCGCCAGCACATGACAGCAGGGGACGGGAACGGGTAAGTGACCTGGGATGCGATTCGCGAGCGGGCGCGTCCCGCTGTGCGAATCGCATCCCCAACGGCCATGACAGTGCAGCGCTCCCGGTCAGCGGGACTGACCGGGGAGCTGCAGGGAGAAAGACGCCGTGAGCGCTCCGGGGAGGTGCGGGGACCCGGAGCGCTAGGCGTAACAGTACCCCCCCCCTTAGGTCTCCCCTTTTTTTTGTCCGGTGACTGCCTCCCCTGGGATGAGGACACCGGGAAGGAATGGATGGTTTCCTCAATGACAGGCAGTACAGCAGGAGTAGGAATGGGGAGGGAGGGCAGAGGGTGAAGCTTGGCACGGGGCAGGGAGACACAAGGACGGGAGCCATGAGGGGACACAGAGGCTTGCCTGAAGGGACTGGGAGGGGGGGAGAGGCATTTTCTGTGGGAGGCAGAGTCCCTAACGACCTTAGGGGGACCGGATACAGGAGGAACCACAGGGTCACGGCAGGGAGTACTGGGAACTGGTTTAAGGCAGTCCTTGGAACAAGAGGGACCCCAACTCTTGATCTCCCCAGTGGACCAGTCCAGGGTTGGGGAATGGTGTAGAAGCCAGGGTAGTCCAAGGAGAATTTCGGAAGTGCAATTGGGAAGGACCAAAAATTCAATTTTCTCGTGATGAGGTCCGATGCACATTAGGAGGGGCTCCGTGCGGTAACGCACGGTGCAATCCAACCTGGCTCCGTTGACCGCGGAAATGTGGAGTGGCTTGACAAGACGGGTCACCGGAATGCGGAATTTATTCACCAAGGACTCCCGAATAAAATTCCCATAAGCACCAGAGTCCAGGCAGGCCACGGCTGAGAGGGAAGAGCTGGCTGAAGTAGAAATCCGTACAGGCACCGTGAGACGTGGAGAAGCCGACTTAGCATCAAGAGACGCCACACCCACGAGAGCTGGGTGCGAGCGTGCGTTTCCCAGACGTGGAGGACGGATAGGGCAATCCACCAAAAAATGTTCGGTACTGGCACAGTACAGACAAAGATTCTCTTCCTTACGGCGATTCCTCTCTTCCAGGGTCAGGCGAGACCGATCCACTTGCATGGCTTCCTCGGCGGGAGGCCTAGGCGCAGATTGCAGTGGAGACTGTGGGAGAGGTGTCCAGAGATCTAAGTCTTTTTCCTGGCGGAGCTCTTGATGTCTCTCAGAAAAACGCATGTCAATGCGAGTGGCTAGATGAATGAGTTCATGCAGGTTAGCAGGAGTTTCTCGTGCGGCCAGAACATCTTTAATGTTGCTGGATAGGCCTTTTTTAAAGGTCGCGCAGAGGGCCTCATTATTCCAGGATAGTTCAGAAGCAAGAGTACGGAATTGTATGGCGTACTCGCCAACGGAAAAATTACCCTGGACCAGGTTCAGCAGGGCAGTCTCAGCAGAAGAGGCTCGGGCAGGTTCCTCAAAGACACTTCGAATTTCCGAGAAGAAGGAGTGTACAGAGGCAGTGACGGGGTCATTGCGGTCCCAGAGCGGTGTGGCCCATGACAGGGCTTTTCCAGACAGAAGGCTGACTACGAAAGCCACCTTAGACCTTTCAGTAGGAAACTGGTCCGACATCATCTCCATGTGCAGGGAACATTGCGAAAGAAAGCCACGGCAAAACTTAGAGTCCCCATTAAATTTGTCCGGCAAGGACAGGCGGAGGCTAGGAGTGGCCACTCGCTGCGGAAGGGGTGCAGGAGCTGGCGGAGGAGATGATTGCTGCTGAAGTTGCGACTGAAGTTGGTGCACAATGGTGGACATTTCCGACAGCTGGTGGGTTAGATGGGCGATCTGTCGGGATTGCTGGGCGACCACCGTGGTGATATCAGAGATATAAGGCAGGGGAACCTCAGCGGGATCCATGGCCGGATCTACTGTCACGATGCCGGCTGGCAGGTAGTGGATCCTCTGTGCCAGAGAGGGATTGGCGAGGACCGCGCTAGTGGACCGGTTCTAAGTCACTACTGGTTTTCACCAGAGCCCGCCGCAAAGCGGGATGGTCTTGCTGCGGCGGTAGTGACCAGGTCGTATCCACTAGCAACGGCTCACCTCTCTGACTGCTGATGATAGGCGAGGTACAAGGGAGTAGACAGAAGCAAGGTCGGACGTAGCAGAAGGTCGGGGCAGGCGGCAAGGTTCGTAGTCAGGGTGGATAGCAGAAGTTCTGGTACACAGGCTTTAGACACACAAAACGCTTTCACTAGGCACAAGGGCAACAAGATCCGGCAAGGGAGTGCATGGGAGGAGGTTAGATATAGTCAGGGACCAGGTGGAAGCCAATTAAGCTGATTGGGCCAGGCACCAATCATTGGTGCACTGGCCCTTTAAGTCTCAGGGAGCTGGCGCGCGTGCGCCCTAGAGAGCGGAGCCGAGCGCGCCAGCACATGACAGCAGGGGACGGGAACGGGTAAGTGACCTGGGATGCGATTCGCGAGCGGGCGCGTCCCGCTGTGCGAATCGCATCCCCAACGGCCATGACAGTGCAGCGCTCCCGGTCAGCGGGACTGACCGGGGAGCTGCAGGGAGAAAGACGCCGTGAGCGCTCCGGGGAGGAGCGGGGACCCGGAGCGCTAGGCGTAACAGAGATTTTTCTATTCCTGTACCTTGTGTAGAGATGAGAGAACGTTTAAAAAGTTCGGTTCACCAGACTCACTGAACTTTTCGGCGAGTTTAGTTCAACTCGAACCGGCAAAGAAATAAGCCCCGAAACAAATTAAAAACACTGTCTAACAGCTCTAAACCCCTGTATAACACTGTTATTACTGTATTCAAGTAGTTTTGAAGTGTTTTTAAGGCTCAGTTATGGCAACATGCAGTAGCCCATGGTAACTGTTCCAGCTTGCCCATTTTTTAGGCTTATTCACACCAAAATAAAGCGGCAAAAAGTATCCCTGGTTGTCCGTAGATGTCTGCCAATGTTAATATGCCAACTGAGGCATGGGAATACGCTGTGGCTTTATCCTTGGGAGAAGTGACAGAATTGGCATTCTAAAATAGTGATGACTGAAGAAGAAATAGCTCTTGTATGAAAAGCTGAAAAAATGATCCCTTTTCTGGGGATGATGGGTTGTGTATGTGTAGAAACACAAATAGAGAAACATAGCCACACATCCACCATTTGTATTTTGATCTACTTGCTTCTCAGCATAATTTAAAAATCTAACAGGTTGTTAGTATACATTTTGATCAAAAAAGTACAAGCCCACTCACCACGGCAAGGTCACCTAGTCAGAGTGGGTCCCTATCCTAACACTGGCGTAGCACCGGGCAGCGACCACTGCCTCCGAGACACCATGCCCACAGGGGGAATGATCCAGTGGCCAGACAGCCCCACTGCTGCCCGTCCAAGCCCCTGGCTTTGGGCAGCACCACCCCGAAGACAAAGCATCACAGAAACAATGGCCGCCACAGAGAATCACACCAGTGTGAACAACTACCATGTGCTCCCTACCAAAGGGCTGGGAGAATGTATGGAGGAAACCCCTATGCAGTCTCCTGCTAATTAAAAAGGCCTGAGTCGAATGGGTGGAGTGCTGGCCATGGAAGATGGGAGAGACTACAAATGTACAAAACAAATAGAGAAACATAGCCACACATCCACCATTTGTATTTTGATCTACTTGCTTCTCAGCATAATTTAATAAACTAGTAAAAGACATTTTGGGGAGTGCAGCTCACAATTAATTCTCCGAGATTTACTATGGTTTTAAACCTATACCTCAGGTGTTAAATATAAAATGTAGTGAAAAACTTGTAACCATATACCTCAAGGGGAATACCAGGGTTACTGGTACATGATGGAAATAATAAAAATATAATATATGAGACCGTGCTTCAATATATACATTTTAATAAAATTGAATATATATGAAATTCGGACCTCCTGTCATAGGGCCCTTGTGGCAGGAATGAATAAACTACTATACAACCATAGATTGGCACAAATATATCAGGACATAAAATAAAAATGAAAAGGACACTTAATTCTTAGAATCCAGCATATATAGAAACCAGCATATATAAAATTAAGGCATATGTAGCAATAAACAGTTCTATAAATTGTCTTAATAGACAGTTCTAATGCAGAGGTTTTTCTTATAGGTGGTATGTAATAACTGTCTGCCAATATTGCCTTCAAAGACAGACGCTCAGCATGTATGAAAAAACACAAAAAAAGAGGTGCGCTCCTAGTGTAGACAGTTGTGGTATTGTGCTTCAATGTGTGCAAAATTAGGAGGCTTACCGGAACGTGTTGTGCTAAGGGCACAACACCTCAGCAGGCATCAAAACTCGCAGGAGGAAATGGAGGTCAGCAGCCCCGGTTTCCTTTCCAAGTTCCTCTCGGTAACTGGATGGGTAGCAGAAAGTAATGGATATGATCCAGGAAAACAGGAATTACCATGTGGCGCTTCTCCTTCTAGGACAGACGTAGGCACTAGTCCATGTGTAGATAAATTAGTTCTTTATTTATCAGCTCAGCATGGGGAGATGGTCTTAGTCCAGCATGTTGAATAAATAGCGCTGGCAGGCGCAACTGCGGTTGGTCCAAATGCACTGGATCCTATGTATACCGCAGAAGATGAATTCCAGAAAGCCGTGCAGAATGTGAGGAGCGCAGGCAGGTGCTGGTGGTTCAGCTGGGTCCTGTAGTTGGTAAAGTGCAGATCCTGGATAGCGCTGGCAGGCACTGACAATCCGGCTGGGTCCGGAGCTGCTGTTCCTGGTCCCGTAGCTGCTGCACTTGGATGGATAGATAGCACAAGAGAACCCCCGTGGCTTGGCGTCTGATGTCCGCGGCAGTTCAAAGGTTTCTCGATGGGTTTAAGTATAGTCCAAAAATGCAGATACCTGGACTATATGGGCTGATGTTCTTGTGTGATAAATATGTGTATAATGCAGTGTCTATAAAATTCTTAGATGCGTTTCAGGGTACTTAAAAATAAATAACGACCCTTTCCTCAGTAGGTATAATTGTAAATGCAGATACAGATCCTTCTTATACGCATGGTCTCAATTAGCACAGATGATATAGATACAAGAAATGGTCACAATGTAGCTCATAATAGTAGAAATGGGTTGAATGAACTGAACATATGTATTTTAAGTCCCAATACACACTGTGTTGATGTCGAGGGTGTTGATGTCGAGGGTATATAACCAATAATATGTATCGACATAAACACTGTGTGTATAACAAAAATTTAATTTTAAAATATAATACTAAATATCTCATGTGAATAGACATGAATTATGTTGAAATGAACATATGAAACTAGTCTATATTGTATAGATCATAGAAAATAATATTGAATTCAATATATATATATACAAATTTGTTACAAAAACAAAGTAATATAGAATAATAATATTTTTATTCTTAAGTAACTTATATTTATTTTGCTCTTTATTTCCAACTATATCTCCTTGTTTATTATTCTGTATTACAAATTTGTATATGTATCAATATTGAATATAATTTTATTTCTATGATCTATACAATATAGACTAGTTTCATATGTTCATTTCAACATAATTCATGTCTATTCACATGAGATATTTAGTATTATATTTTAAAATTACATTTTTGTTATACAATGAAACCTCCAAACCACTGAGGGTTAATTCAGGCGCAGGCAATGGAACTTGGTATATACAGCAATGCTGATAGATGGCTTATAGGAAAGTAGGGTCAATGTGGATAACCAAAGGACATTTATTTCCGAACAACGCGTTTCAACGCCGGAGCAGGCGTCTTCCTCAGGTTCATAACAACAATACAATTACATATAATTTATACAAAAAAGTACCGTATTCCCAAGGGCAGTTGACCCACGTCACGCCGCAAAACTGGGATCCAGGAGCGGGGCGGAAGCCGCGTACGCCACAGGAACAGGGCGGAAGCCACGTCACACCACTAACCTGGACACCCAAGGAAAGGGCGGAAGTGAATCAAAAAGACCGAAGGAACAAAACCAACAAAATAATGTAAGTAAAAGCATACAAATACATGTTAAAAACCAATAATATAGGACAGGTATAAAATTTTTTATAATTCAATGCAACTATAATGTGTTTTCGATGGTCTCATTTAGTCCATCCGGGTGCAAGCATTTCAATTTATAAATCCAATAGGATTCTTTGTTTATTAATTTTTGAAAACGATTATGTGTGTCCACCGGTATTTTATCTATAATGATTAGTTTTAATAGATCTTGGTTCTTATCATGCAATTGTGCAAAATGACGCGATACACTATGTAAGGGAAAACCTTTCCGAATATTGAAACGATGAGTGTTCATGCGGGACCGCACCGTCTGAATGGTGCGGCCCACATACTGTAATTTGCATGGACACTCTAGCAGATAGACTGCATAGTCAGTATCACAATTATAATTGTTTTTTATGGGGAATGATTCGTGTGTAATATTAGATTGAAACCGATTGCAGTTATCTTGAATGATATTGCAACATAAGCATCGTGTTTTATTACATTTATTGTTACCTTTATCAATTATGGATTTTTTGGACTCTTTGTTCGTAAAGGTGTCGCTCTTCAATTTGCTAGGAGCCAAATAGTTACGTAAGGACATAGGTTTTCTATATGTAATTTTTGGTTGAATAGGTACCAGACTCTTCAAGATGGGATCAGTTCTCACTATTGGCCAGTGCTTGATTAAAATTCTACGAACGGACTTAGATGCACAATTGAATGTAGTTAAAAAGTTATGTTTAATGTCAATATTCTGCGCGTTACTAGCTGGTTTATTTTTGACTTGTATTAAGTCATTTTGTTTGAAATCTTTAGTTTTGTTATACTCTTGTGTCAAAATTCGCTGGGGATAACCCTTTTCAATAAATCTCTTTCTTAATATACCCGATTGGATGTTAAAATCAGTGTCATCAGAGCAGTTTTTTCGTATTCTAAGATATTGCCCGTAAGGCACATTCCGGAGCCATTTAGGATAATGGCAGCTCCGGAAATCTAAAAAACTGTTAACGTCTACGGATTTAAAAAAAAGTTTTTCTTTGCAAAGTGCCATGAAGGGTTTTAAAAATTTCCAAATCAAGAAACTTCACAGATGACTCTGAATAGTGGGGGGTAAAATTAAGTCCATATGTGTTATTGTTAATAAATTCAACAAAGTCTAATGCTTGCTGGTGTGTACCTGTCCACAAAATAAAAAGATTGTCGATGTATCGTCTATAAAAATATATAAAGTTAAAAAATGGAGAATCAGGCTGTGCGATATATAGGGACTCGAATCGCCCCATAAACAAATTAGCATAGCTGGGGGCGAAACGAGTCCCCATCGCACAGCCTTTAATCTGCCTGAAAACCTGACTATTAGAACTAAAACAATTGTGATCTAAAATAAAACGAATTCCTTCAGTCAAAAAGTCACATTGGTCCACATTTAAAACTTTATTCGGTTTTAAGAAATGTAATATGGCCTGAATACCTAAAGTGCTGTCAATGTTAGAATAAAGTGCCGACACATCTAGAGTGAGAAAAGGATAATTTACAGGAAGAGCAAGTGAGTTTAATTCCCTAATAAGCTGGGTGGAGTCTTTGAGATAGGTGGGTAAATGTTTTGTTTTGTTTTGCATTTACCCACCTATCTCAAAGACTCCACCCAGCTTATTAGGGAATTAAACTCACTTGCTCTTCCTGTAAATTATTCTTTTCTCACTTTTCTCACTTTAGGAATTCGTTTTATTTTATATCACAATTGTTTTAGTTTTAATAGTCAGGTTTTCAGGCAGATTAAAGGCTGTGCGATGGGGACTCGTTTCGCCCCCAGCTATGCTAATTTGTTTATGGGGCGATTCGAGTCCCTATATATCGCACAGCCTGATTCTCCATTTTTTAACTTTATATATTTTTATAGACGATACATCGACGATATTTTTATTTTGTGGACAGGTACACACCAGCAAGCATTAGACTTTGTTGAATTTATTAACAATAACACATATGGACTTAATTTTACCCCCCACTATTCACAGTCATCTGTGCAGTTTCTTGATTTGGAAATTTTTAAAACCCTTCATGGCACTTTGCAAACAAAAACTTTTTTTAAATCCGTAGACGTTAACAGATTTCCGGAGCTGCCATTATCCTAAATGGCTCCGGAATGTGCCTTACGGGCAATATCTTAGAATACAAAAAAACTGCTCTGATGACACTGATTTTAACATCCAATCGGGTATATTAAGAAAGAGATTTATTGAAAAGGGTTATCCCCAGCGAATTTTGACACAAGCGTATAACAAAACTAAAGATTCCAAACAAAATTACTTAATACAAGTCAAAAATAAACCAGCTAGTAACGCGCAGAATATTGACATTAAACATAACTTTTTAACTACATTCAATTGTGCATCTAAGTCCGTTCGTAGAGTCTGGTACCTATTCAACCAAAAATTACATATAGAAAACCTATGTCCTTACGTAACTATTTGGCTCCTAGCAAATTGAAGAGTGACACCTTTACGAACAAAGAGTCCAAAAAATCCATAAATGATAAAGGTAACAATAAATGTAATAAGACACGATGCTTATGTTGCAATATCATTCAAGATAACTGCAATCGGTTTCAATCAAATATTACACACGAATCATTCCCCATAAAAAATTATTATAATTGTGATACTGACTATGCAGTCTATCTGCTAGAGTGTCCATGCAAATTACAGTATGTGGGCCGCACCATTCAGACGGTGCGGTCCCGCATGAACACTCATCGTTTCAATATTCGGAAAGGTTTTCCCTTACATAGTGTATCGCGTCATTTTGCACAATTGCATGATAAGAACCAAGATCTATTAAAACTAATCATTTTAGATAAAATACCGGTGGACACACATAATCGTTTTCAAAAATTAATTAACAAAGAATCCTATTGGATTTATAAATTGAAATGCTTGCCCCCGGATGGACTAAATGAGACCATCGAAAACACATTATAGTTGCATTGAATTATACATTTTTTTATACCTGTCCTATATTATTGGTTTTTAACATGTATTTGTATGCTTTTACTTACATTATTTTGTTGGTTTTGTTCCTTCGGTCTTTTTGATTCACTTCCGCCCTTTCCTTGGGTGTCCAGGTTAGTGGTGTGACGTGGCTTCCGCCCTGTTCTTGTGGCGTACGCGGCTTCCGCCTCGCTCCTGGATCCCAGTTTTGCGGCGTGACGTGGGTCAACTGCCCTTGGGAATACGGTACTTTTTTGTATAAATTATATGTAGTTGTATTGTTGTTATGAACCTGAGGAAGATGCCTGCTCCGGCGTTGAAACGCGTTGTTCTGAAATAAATTACCTTTGGTTATCCACATTGACCCTACTTTCCTATAAGCCATCTATCAGCATTGCTGTATATACCAAGTTCCATTGCCTGCGCCTGAATTAACCCTCAGTGGTTTGGAGGTTTCATTGGATTACTGAACATCACGAGGTGGTGGAGAGGGACCGGCTGCACTTTGGACACATTTTCATACACGATCACCAGAGTTGTGCCTGTTTGTCAGCACAACTCCTTGGGTAAGCGCAAATTATTATTATATGCGGATCCTACCCATCGTTTATTGCACTACGGAGCGCTCTCTGTGTTTTTTTGTATTTTTGTTATACACAGAGTGTTTATGTCGATACATATATTGGTTATATACCCTATTAAGACAATTTATAGAATTTATATTTATAGAACTGTTAATTGCTCCATGTGCTTCAATTTTATATATGCTGGTTTCCATATATGCTGGATTCTAAGAATTAAGTGTCCTTTTTATTTGTATTTTATTTTATGTCCTGATATATTTGTGCCAATTTATGGTTGTATAGTAGTGTATTCATTCCTGCCACAAGGGCCCTATGACAGGAGGCACTAATTTTACATATTATATATATTGAATTTTATTAAAATGTATTAATTGAAGCACGGTCGCATATATTATATTTTTATTATTTCCATATTTCCATCATGTACCAGTAACCCTGGTATTCCCCTTGAGGTATATGGTTACAAGTTTTTCACTAATTAAAAAAACTGGTTGTCAGTATACATTTTGATCAAAAAGTACAAGCCCACACGCCACGTCAAGGCCACCTAGTCAGAGTGGGTCCATAACCTAACACTGGCGTAGCGACCACTGCCTCCGAGACACCATGCCCACATGGGGAACGACCCAGTGGCCAGGCAGGCCACACCACCACACAGACAAAGCAACACAGAAACAATGGCTGCCACAGAGAACCACACCAGTGTGAACACTTACCATGTACTCCCTACCAGAGGGCTGGGAGAATGTAATAAGGAAACCGCTATGCAGTCTCCTGCTAATTAAAAACGCCTGGCTGGAAGTAGGGTGATGGTGGATTGGTGTTACTATTAGTAGCCCGCGTACATAAGGTGGTGGCTGTCTGACGTTTATAGCGTACAGCACAAGATGACGGACTGATGTCACTAGTATCCAGCAGGGTTGGTGGTAGCACTGCCTAATCAGTTGCATCTGGCACAGGAGGTAATTCCTCACTGATCATGTCTGATTAATTTTCGCAGTTAGTAGTCAGTTTTTCCACTCTGCTGGCTGACAATCTTGTTTGCTTCGGGGTGACGATGCCACTTGCTGTGCTGAACACCCTCCCTGAAGCCACACTAGAGGGTGGACAGGACAGAACACTCATGGCAAACTGGGCAAGTTCTGGCCAATGGTCTAATCTGGTGAGCCAGAAGTCCATGAGGTCTGGCTGAAAGTAGCAGGTTTGTGAAAAGTCTATTTCATTTTAGCCAGCAGCCCTGCCTGGCCGCAGAGTAGTTGCAAAAGCAAGCACAAGAAATTTGAACTTGGCCAGCAGCAGGTTGGTTGCAAAAGCAAACAAAACTAATTTGAATTTGGCCAGCAGCCGTGGCTGGCCACAGAATGGTTGCAAAAGAAACCACAATAAATTTGTTGAATTTTGACCCAGCCAGATGGCCCAGGTCTGGATGGAAGTAGCAGAAATCTATTGCCCCTAACTGTAAGTGCAACTCCACGTATCAACCATGGCATGCAGGGTATGGCTGTCTTAGCAAAATAATGGCGACTAGGTACTCATTTTGGCTGACTGCAGGATGGTTGCAAAAGCAAATTCACAAATTTAAATTTGGCACGCAGCCCTGGCTGGGCGCAGGGTGGTTGCAAAAGCAACAAATTAGAATTTGGTCAGCAGCACTGGCTGGCTGCAGGGTGTTTGCAAAAGCAAACGCGATTAATTTGAATTTGGCCTCAACCAGGTGGCTTAGGCCTGGCTGGGAAATCCCACCAAGACAACACAAATGGAGCAAAGCTTTTTTTCATACATGTATTACCCCTGGCCGTAGGTACTACTCCATATATGAACCGTGGCATGCATGGTACGGCTGTATCAGCAACATAATGGCGACTAGGTATGTGCCACCTTGGCTGGGCACACCCCATTAGTTGCCTGAAGGCAGTGAAGTTCACAAGATGGTATGGGAGGGCCTGTGTCACCAACAAATTGGCAAGTTAGGAATTGAGGCACACTTCAACAGGGTGACTGGGAGAATATTATTGTCTGGAGGACATAGATTCCATAATGGATAACTGATGAGATCGGGGAGGAGAAGGGCAAGACACAGATGAGGCAAATCCCGAAAATTTGCTGCCTATGGAAGAGGCCTGGCTGTTAGACAGTTGAGAGTAAAGTTGAGTGAACTTTTGACAATTTTGGCTTTATCCCAGCATGTCAAAAAATATCCCTATTTTGGCAGCAGCAAGAGGTTCTTAGTCTAGTAAGTGAAGAAGATGGCATAGATTTTTCCAAGCGTACCAAAATGATCCCTTTTTTGGGAGTAGCAACAGGTTCATAGTCTAGCAAGTGAAGAAGACGGCATGGATTTTTGCAAGCCTCCCAAAAATTATCTCTTTTAATGTGGATGATGGGTTGTCTATGTGTGGTGTCCCAGTACCGCATTTCATTCGGTACTTATTTATCTATGGGTCCCCGTAGCCAGAGTCCTTAGGACTTAGTAATATCTGTTAGTCAGTCCGCCCCTAGTCACCTCTATTATAGCGTATAGATTCCTAATTCATCTATAGAATAATGTATATAGTATTATTTCTGCATATAAATGGTTAATTACTTGTTTCCATGGTGTTGCAGGGCCTTCGGGTCATGTGATGTGTTCCATGCCTCACTTTGGTATCTCTAGCCTCATTTTGGGTTTTGCAATGTATATAGATCCTGTGATGTAAGCAATCCCATGATTCCATGTAAAGTGAGTGGCAGACGTTTGGACCAATCAAAATCGCCACGCCCCCTGCCCATATAAGGGAGCGGTGGCCATCTTATCTCTCTCTTGTTCCTGGGATAGCAAGCAAGCAACACCTATATAGCAGTAATCGCAGTGAGTTGGGCCTGAGCCTTGCGGCAATGGCTGAATGATCTAAATTATAGAGTGTGTCATCCCCTAAGCACTCTGCAGTATCACCGGACCCAATATTTCCCCTAAATCCGGACGGATCTGCACATCACTCCCTAAATTCAGAGACTACAAGTTTAATGCAAGGTCCGCAACTTCTGCCAATCGCTAAGCAACCTAAGAACTGTTATATTAGACTGTTACTATGCATTGGATATTTCAAGCACTGCAGTAAAGTTATTCAAGTTCAAGTTAAATCTGCTTGTGGACCTTCAGTCATTTCATTGAACCTATCGCTTCTGGGAAGGGTGGCGATAGGCCGGAACATAGATTCAGCATACCAGCCCTCACCCTGGCGTCACGAGTGACTGGGGTAATACTAACCCCTCATATACCAACATCATACCATCCCTACCATACACCCCCCAAGGGCTACCACATATGTGTAGGCCTGGATGGAAGTAGGGTGATGGTGGAATGGTGTTACTAATAGTAGCCAGTGTACAGCAGATGGTGGTGTGGTAGAGTTATCTGTAGCCAGCTGAAAGCAGGCATTGGTGGACAAGGTATACTTCTACCCAGGCGTTGTGATACAGGAGTTGCTGATGTAAAGGCCTAATTCCTAAATTTCGACCATGCCTGTGTCTCACTTTCTCTTTGCAGAGATGCTTTCCTGCATCTGGTAGCATAGTTAAGAATTTCCACATGGCAGGATACCATAAATAGCAAGGTTCATCAACACCGGACTGTGTCCTTGTTCTAGAATGTTTTTTTTCCTCAAGTCTTTAGATCTAGCCCCAGTGTCACTGTCACTTGTCCCTCTTTCCCCTGTACCACATCCACCATGATGCCTTCCAGAATCCTCACCACGACTACCACCAGTCCCACTAGTGCTATGCTTGGCCACTGCAGCCCTTTCCCCCACCTTAGCAACACATTCTCGTGGCTAGTGCTATCTGCATAGCAGTAGGGAGGGAAGCAAAGACAGAGATAAGGAAACAGACCCTCTGGGATGGACAATTCCTTTACCAGACATATATTTTTAAGGATTGTTTTATATTTTTTGGGTGATTTTTCACCAACCTACTTGTCAATTTAAAATTTCAATGCAGGCAAGTTTAGTAAAACCAAAATGTAAAAATTTGAATTTTGTGTTTGGAATGCACAGGCCTTTTAGTATAATGCATGTTTGCGTGTACACAACAAGAAAGATTTAAGGTGTGTTTGCGAACAAATGTGAAATTCAGCAAAACTGTGTTAACAGGCCAGATATGTGTCAGAGGAACATGCTTTTGCAAGCCAGAGATGACAGCACTTTGAGTACTAAAGGTGTTTGTGGAACAATTTGAAATGCAACAGACTCGTATTAACATTTCAGGCTAGATAAGTGTGACTAATCAACATTCTTTTTGGGTGGCAGAGGAGACAGCACAATGAGTACTGAAGGTGTTTGTGGAATAATAGTAAATACACCACAACCATATAACACTACAGGCAAGATACCTGTAACTTCAACACACCTTTTGGGTGGTAGAGTTCACTGCATCTCACTGGCTACTGTAGCTGGTTCAGGAACACTATTAGAGTCACAAATCGCTACTGTCTTTACAGACCCTATAGGCATATATAGGTGCCACTTGAATACGCTTTGTGGGTGGGTGGCACAGATCCCTGCACCTCACTTGCTTTTGTAGCTGGTTCAGGAACACTGTTATGGTCACAAATCACTACTGTCTTCACATGCCCTATAGGCATATATAGGTGCCACTTGAATACACTTTGTGGGTGGCAGAGATCACTGCACCTCACTGGCTACTGTAGCTGGTTCAGGAACACTATTAGAGTCACAAATCGCTACTGTCTTTACATGCCCTATAGGCATATATAGGTGCCACTTGAATACACTTTGTGGGTGGCAGAGATCACTGCACCTCACTGGCTACTGTAGCTGGTTCACGAACACTATTAGAGTCACAAATCGCTACTGTCTTTACATGCCCTACAGGCATATATAGGTGCCACTTGAATACACTTTGTGGGTGGCAGAGATCACTGCACCTCACTGGCTACTGTAGCTGGTTCAGGAACACTATTAGAGTCACAAATCGCTACTGTCTTTACATGCCCTATAGGCATATATAGGTGCCACTTGAATATGATTTGTGGGTGGGTGGCACAGATCCCTGCACCTCATTGGTTATTGTAGCTGGTTCAGGAACTCTGTTACGGTCACAATTCACTACTGTCTTCCCAGGCCCTATAGGTATATACTTTGTGGGTGGGTGGCACAGATCAATGCAACTTGCTGGAGCTGGTCAAGAAACACTATTCAATTCAGGTATATATATGCAGGTATGAGTCTTGAAAAAGGCTTTTTATTTGTGGAAACAAAAGATGAGCCCTTCAGAGGCTGTGATTAAGCGCTTTTGGTGTATAGGAGCCCCTATAGGATTCTTGCATGGGGACTGAATCCTGTTCACACACACACACACACACACAAGGTCTCTATTTCTAATCTGTATCTCTCTATCTTTCTAATCACTCACTGTCCCTATTTCTTCTTTTTCTAATCTGTATCTCTTACTTTCTAAACACTAGCTGTCCTTATTACTGCCTCTCCTTCTCTCTTCAGCAGCACTGTCGCTCTGAACATTGTGGGTGACGTCACTGGCCTTTTATCTATGTCCCTTGCTGCATCCTATTGGCCTTTGTGCTGATTGACTCATGAAAGCAGCCAATCACATGATAGACCTGTGTTATCATGTGATCTGCTGCTTTCCCTATGTCATCTCACAGCCCCCTGCCTACCCTGCTTCTTCCTTTTGCCAAATAAACGTGCCTTCACGTTTTTTCGCTCTATTAACCGGCTTGCGCAAGACGAACTGGTAAAAGCTTGGGAGTTTGCCGAGCTGGAAAAATCCTAAAGTTCGGGTCGAATCAGGGCTCGCCAGATTGGGCTCGCTCATCTCTACTTGTGTGCCTGGCCTCTCTCTCCCCCCCCCCCCCCCCCTTCATCTAGACTCTATATGTAATGAGAAATATATGTAATAGCTAAATCACTGGGTGTCTCTCAATACTTTTTCTATATAGTGGGCAAAGTGTTTGTCAATTTCTTTTCAGAAACTGATAAATGTGTATTCTTTATGTAAGCATATGACTCTAATTTCAGCATATCTATGAATGACAATAAAAATAGGTTTTCATTTACTGGCAATACAAACAAATGTACAAAATATTACAAAGTAAAGATTGAACATTAAGAAATTTGTATTCCCTTCTAAAGGGATTATACACAGAAATACTTTCCATGTAAGAAATTTGCTATCATTTACATAGCTTCTCCACTGTTATTATGCTGAAGATATATTTCTGTTTATTAAATAAAGTTAATTTATGATACAGTGCTTTAAAATATGCAGCAACAGCCTTTCATTTACAATTGGAAGTGAAATGTACTTTCCCTTATCACTTATCCCTTATCTCACAAAGTTTGTTAAACTCCTGAAAATTTATTTTTTTAACAACTTAGGGACCCAGGGCGTACAGGTACACATTCGCTCCCTGATACTTAAGGAGACAGGGCGTACCTGTACGCCTGTGGGAATTTCGGTCCCCGCCGTGCGCCCGGTGGGGACAGGACCGGGATGACTGCTGATATCTATCAGCAGGCATCCCGTGCAAATTCCCAGGGGGGTCCCGAGACCCCACCCATATCGGCGATCGTTGCAAATCGCTGGTGAATTCACACCGGTGATTTGTGGCGATTCCGGGTCATACGGGTCTCTGGTGACCCAGAAAATAAGGGGGATCTGGGTTGTCCAAGACACCCACAATCCCCCTGAAGGGATAGGAGTGGGGTGGCAGGGGTGCCACCCCTCCTTTCCCTGCTATTGGTCGTTCAGAAGCGATGACCAATAGCAGATCGGGGGCAGAGGGGTTAACGTTAGGATCCCCCGCTCTGCCCACCCACTGTTGTCCGGTCAGAGCGGGGGAAGCGACGGTGAACGGCACCAGAGGTCCACTTACCATCGACGGCCGTGATCGGCGGGCGGTGATACCGTGCAGTTGGCTCCCTGGTGCAGACTACGGAAGCCGGTGAGTTGCCTAGCAATATCTGGAGGGCTACAGTTTGAGACCACTATACAGTGGTCTCTAAACTGTAACCCTCCAGATGTTGCAAAACTACAACTCTCAGCATACCCAGACAGCTGTTTGCTATGTGTGCATGCTGGGATTTGCAGTTTTACAACAGCTGGAGGGCTACAGTTTGGGGATCCCTATGCAGGGATCTCTATACTGTGGCCCTCTAGATCTTGCAAAACTACAACCCCCAGCATGCCCACACAGCAGTTTGCTGTCTGTGCATGCTGGGATTTGTAGTTTTGCAACATCTGGAGGGCCACAGTTTGGAGATCAGTTTGGATATAAAGGATGCCGAACTGGCCACTCTATCTATTATTATTAATTCATCTATGCACCTGCAGTGTGCATGTCGGGCTCTGGAGCGATCACTGAATTAAAATCATTACTCAGCCCCCCCTCGACATTTTTCGCTGCTTAACCCAGCTTTGTCAAGAGGACAGCAGGTAATGAGAGAAAAAACGCCAAGTCGGGGGTTTTAAATGTGGATTGGCTAGGACATTGTGGGAGCCAATCAGATGTCAGGAATCCCTCACTCCCTACAGGATGTTGTCATGAAGGGAGGTTTTAAAACCCCTGGCTCGACCCTCCCATCTGCTATCTGAGATCTGCTATCTCTATCTCTGATTTTGCATTCCCTTCCAGGCAGTGGAAGAGATAGGTGGATTGTGGTAAATATAAAAGCAGAATATATATATGAAAAAATAGGAACAGAAGACAAGATGGTTCTATCTAAGGAGGATTATGGAGGAGGATTATGACATAGTGGGTATAACAGAGACTTGGTTGGACGATAGCTGTGACTGGGCAGCCAACATACAGGATTATAGTCTATTCAGGAAGGATCAGACAAAACGGAAAGGGGAGGGGTTTGTCTTTATGTAAAGTCCAGTCTAAAGGCCAAACTGCAGGAGGATATATGGGAGGGAAACAATAATGTGGAGTCAATATGGGTAGAAATATATGGAGATAAGAATTAAAAAAATTCTGATAGGGGTTTGCTATAAGCCACCAAATATAATGGAAGATGCAGAAGATCAATTACTGAGGCAAATAAACAAGGCAACAAATCAAAATGAGGTGATAATAATGGGGGACTTTAACTATCCTGATATAAATTGGACTGAGACTGAGTCCTGTGAATCTCATAAAGGAAACAGGTTTCTGACTATAACTAAAGACAATTATCTGTCCCAAATGGTGCAGGCCCGACCAGAGGGGGCGCCCTACCAGACTTAATATTAACCAACAGAACTGACAGAGTAACTAATGTGCAAGTAGAAGGACACCTAGGAAATAGTGATCATAACGTAATACATTATAACTTGTTCTTCAATAAGGGAATCTCTCGAGGGGCCACAAAAACAATGAACTTTAGGAAGGCAAAGTTCGATCAACTCAGAGAATCCCTTAACAATATAAAATGGGATAATGTCCTCAAAAACAAGAATACTGACACTAAATGGGAGACTTTTAAAAAATATAAATACCTTATGGGAATAAAAGGGTGAGAAATAAAAGAAAACCAATATGGATGAATAAGAACGTTAAGGGGGCAATAAATTACAAAAATAAAGCATTTAAACTACTAAAACAGGGCAGCAGTGAAGAAGCATTAAAAAGCTATAGAGAAAAATGTAAAATATGTAAAAAAAAACTGATAAAAGCCGCAAAATTAGAGGCAGAAAGACTCATTGCCAAAGAGAGTAAAACTAACCCCAAAATGTTATTTAACTATATAAATAGCAAAAAGGTCAAAAATGAAAGTGTAGGCCCTTTAAAAAATGATGAGGAAGTAATTATAAACGGAGATCAGGAAAAAGCAAACATATTAAACAAATTCTTCTCCACTGTATTCACTGAGGAAAATGAAATTCCAGGTGAAATACAGTGTGATAAGGTAAACTCCCCAGCACAGGTCACCTGTCTAACCCTGGAAGAAAATATAACACATACAGTATGTGCACAAGACACAAGAAAAAATTTCCAAACAATAGACAATTTGAAAAGATTAAAATATTAATTATTTATTTATATGAAAAGCAACATTAAAAAGTACATATAAGGAATCACACAAAGGTACAATATAATGGAAAAATGGGATACTGGGGTGAAGGTCCTGATCACATTGTGAACTGTATGTCTGAATAGAATGTAATGCTACAAGAATAGATCACCACTGTAATGCTACAAGAATAGATCACCACTGTGCATGTATGGTGTATACATGAATAGTAAGAGGTAAATACCAGCAAAGGGTTAAATGTATAAGGTATAAAGTGCCACAGTATATACATGAAAAGTAAGAGGAAAATACCAGCAAAGGGTTAAATGTATAAAGTATAAAGTTCCACAGTGCAAACAGCATATTATTTTAAGGCTAAGACAGCTCCCATAGTTAAACATATACAGAGGACTGAGGCTAGAGAGACAGAGTAGAGCACATTAGTGCAAGTAAGAGAAACCACTTTGTGAGTGAGATGTAGCAGCAGACACATACAGTGAAAACAGGACTCACCCCAGCTCCACACCACACCTCCGATGCGTTTTGCCGGGATAGGCTTTATGAGGAAAATGAAATGCCAGGGTAAACTCCCCAATACAGGTCACCTGTCTAACCCAAGAAGAAGTACAGTGCCGCATACAAAAAATCAAAATAGACAAATCCCCAGGTCCAGATGGCATTCACCCCTGTGTTCTAAAGGAATTAAGTAATTTAATAGACAGACCTCTATTTTTTATATTCAGGGACTCTATGGTGACAGGGATTTTTCCCCAGGACTGGCGCATGGCAAATGTGGTGCCAATATTTAAAAAGGGGTCAAAAGGTAACCCCGGAAATTATAGACCTGTTAGTTTAACCTCTGTTGTATGTCAATTGTTTGAGGGTTTTCTAAGAGATGCTATTTTGGAGTATATTGATAAAAATAAATGTATGACACCATATCAGCATGGCTTTATGAGGGATCGGTCCTGTCAAACTAACCTGATCAGCTTTTATGAGGAGGTGAGCTCCAGACTGGACCAGGGGGAATCGCTGGATTTCTTATATCTGGATTTTTGCTAAGAATTTGAAACTGTTCCACAAAACAGATTGGTGCATAAAATGAGAAGGATGGGCCTGGGGGAGAATTTGTGTAAGTGGGTAAGTATCTGGCTCAGTGATAGGAAACAAAGGGTGGTTATTAATGGTACTTATTCTGATTGGGTGACTGTTACTAGTGGGGTACCACAGGGGTCAGTCTTGGGTCCTGTCCTATTTAATATAATAGTTAATGACCTTGAAGAGGGGTTGTGTAGTAAAGGAGCAATCTTTGCAGATGATCCTAAACTTTGTAAAGCGATAAACACAATAGAGGACAGTGAACTGTTACAAATGGATCTGGATTGGTTAGAGGTTTGGGCTTGGAAGTGGCAGATGAGGTTCAACACTGATAAATGTGAGGTAATGCACATGGGGAGGAAAAATCCGGGATGGGATTATGTATTAAATGGGAAAACACTTGGGATGACTGACGTGGAAAAGGACTTGGGAGTCTTAGTTAACAGTAAATTTAGCTTTAGTGACCAAGTGGCAGTGGCAGCTGCTGCCAAGACAAATAAAATCATGGGGTGCATGAATATAGCATATATGCCCACGACTAGGAAATAATTCTACCGCTGTGCAAATCACTAGTCAGACCACACATAGAATACTGTGTACAGTACTGGGCACCAGTGTACAAGGAAGATATGGTGGAGCTGGAGAGGGTTCCAAGACGGGCAACCAGGGTAAAACGGGGAATGGGAAGACTACAGTACCCAGAAAGATTATCAGAATTGGGGTTATTTAGTGTAGAAAAAAGAAGGCTTAGGGGCCACCTAATAACTATGTATAAATATATCAGGGGACCATACAGAGATCTCTCCCATGATCTATTTATACCCAGCACTGTATTCATAACAAGGGGGCATCCTCTACGTTTAGAGCAAAGAAGGTTTCTACACCAGCATAGGCGGGGGTTCTTTACTGTAAGAGCATTGAGACTGTGGAATTCTCTGCCTGAGGAGGTGGTCATGGGGAACTCGGTAAAAGAGTTCAAAAGGGGTCTGGATGCATTCTTGGAGAATAATAACATCGCTGGTTATGTATATTAGATTTATAGGGACAGAACGTTGATCCAAGGATTTATTCTGACTGCCATATTTGGAGTTGGGAAGGAATTTTTACCTCTAGTATGAGGGATTTTTGCCTTCTTCTGGATCAACTCAGTAGGGACTCATTAGGGTTATAGGTTGAACTTGATGGACTCTGGTCTTTTTTCAACATTATGAACTATGTTACTATGTAACTATGGGATCAGGATATATAGTAGTTATTTACTTCTCCTGGGAAGCTGTTCCTCGTGCAGGATAAATAACATTATATTATAATTCAGACAACCAGACATAACAAATATGTGTTTTTTGGTTCAAATGTCAGGCTTGTAGAAAAACATCAATGATGGCAGCTTTGGTGGCCTTGTACAGGCCTCAGGCTACTATTACATTAGATCGCCTCCCACGATTGCACATAAGAGAGACAGTACCGTACCCTTTACCACCAATTTGTGGTGCATAACTATTTAAATGCAGTTTTCAGCTGTCAAATAGCCAACAGCTGGCAGCCTGCAGGTATGGAGCCCACTTTATACACCCTTTAACGATGTCATGACCTTCAGTTATGCCATGATGCATTAAAGGGTTAAAGCATACCTTTCAGATCCCACAAAATAAACAAAACTACCATATTTTTATCACCGAAGTTTTAGTAGAAAACAGCATATTACAACTGCTCAATGTCTTTTCCATCTTCCCAAAGGAAGGGGGCATGTCCCTTTCTTGCCGTTCACTGTGATGACTCCTCCTACTCCCTCACTCTGTTGACTCACTGCTCTCTGGAGCGAGCCTGGCAGCCCTGCTCTGTAACCCTTCCCTCTCTGGTTTTATGCTGTACACACACAATGATTATTGGAGATTGCTTGTATTCTATCATCAAAGACAATATGGTGAGTGTATAACATACACCTTTGTGAATTAGTGCAAATATTTAGTGCTAAAAATACCTTGTTTCTTATGCATACATTTTAGATATGTTTCTATGTTATTCATGTGTATCATCCTTTGCTGGGACTTGTAGTTTTGGAATAGTTGGAGTTACAGTGTTTGGATAACTTTTTTTGCAGCAGGGTTGCCTTCAGCTGTGAGCCTACAGCTTTTGCACAACTACAACTCCCAGCAAGCCTAGACATCCTTTGACTGTCCAGGCATGCTTGGAGTTATATAGTTACATAGTTCATAAGGTTGAAAAAAGACCAGAGTCCATCAAGTTCAACCTGTAACCCTAATGAGTCCCTACTGAGTTGATCCAGAGGAAGGTTAAAAACCCTCATACTAGAGGTAAAAATTCCTTCCCGACTCCAAATATGGCAGTCAGAATAAATCCCTGAATCAACGTTCTGTCCCTATAAATCTAGTATACATGACCTGTAATGTTATTATTTTCCAAAAATGCACCCAGACCCCTTTTGAACTCTTTTACAGAGTTCACATGACCACCTCCTCCGGAAGAGAATTCCATAGTCTCATTGCTCTTGGCAGCAGCTGCCCGACACTGGTCACTACAGATAAATTTACTGTTAACTAAAACTCCTAAGTCCTTTTCCATGTCAGTCGTCCCAAGTGTTCTCCCTTTTAATACATAATCCCAGCCCGGATTTTTCTTCCCCATGTCCATTACCTTACATTAAGTAGGACAGGACCAAATACTGACCACTGTGGTACCCCACTAGTAACAGTCACCCAATCAGAATAAGTACCATTAATAACCACCCTCTGTTTCCTATCACTGAGCCAGTTATCCACTTATACACATTCTCCGCCAGCCCAATCCTTCTCATTTTATGCAGCAATCTTTTATGTGGCATCATATCAAATGCTTTGGAAAAATCCAGATATATGACATACAGCTATTCCCCATAGTCCAATCTGGAGCTCAGTTCCTCATAATTCCTGGGTTCACCTTTGACAACACAATTTGCCATGCGCCAGTCTTGTAGAACAGTGCCTTTTACTATAGAGTCCCTGAATATTAAATAGGGGCCTGTCTATAACATTACTTAATTCCTTTAGAACACGGGGGTGAATGCCATCTGGACCTGGTGATTTGTCTATTTAGATTTTTTTGTAGGTGGCACTGTACTTCTTCCTGGGTTAGACAGGTGACCTGTGCTGGGGAGTTTCATTTTTGACCTTTTTGCTATTTCTATGGTTAAAGAACATTTTGGGGTTAGTTTTACTCTCTTTGGCAATGAGTCTTTCTGTCTCTATTTTTGCGGCTTTTATCTGGGTTTTACATATTTTAAATTTTTCTCTACAGCTTTTTAATGCTTCTTCACTGCCATCCTGTTTTAGTAGTTTAGCCCCTTAACGTTCTTATTCATCCATTTTGGTTTTCTTTTATTTCTGACCCTTTTATTCCCATATGGTATATACCTCTTACAGTGAGAATGTAAAATATTCTTAGTGTCAGTATTCTTGTTTTTGAGGACATTATCCCAATTTATATTGTTAAGGGCTTCTCTGGGTTGATCAGATATTGACTTCCTAAAGTACATTTTTGTGGCCCCTCGAGAGATTCCCTTATTGAAGAACAAGTTATAATGTATTATATTATGATCACTATTTCCTAGGTATTCTTCTATTTGCACATTAGTTACTCTGTCAGGTCTGTTGGTTAATATTAAGTCTAGTAGGGAACCCCCTCTGGTGCTCTGCACCATTTGGAACAGATACCGTATTTATCGGGGTATACCACGCACCGGCATATAACACGCACCCTCATTTTACCAAGGATATTTGGGTAAAAAAAAGTTTTTTACCCAAATATCCATGGTAAAATGAGGGTGCGTGTGTGTGCGCGTGTATACCCCGATACACCCCCAGGAAAGGCAGGGGGAGAGAGGCCGTCGCTGCCCGCTTCTCTCCCCCTGCCTTTCCTGGGGTCTAGAGCCCTGCTGCCGGCCCTTCTCTCCCCCTAGCTATCGGCACCGCTGCCCTGTTCTGTCCCCCTGACTATCGGTGCCGGCGCCCCATTGCCGGCGCCGATAGCCAGGGGGAGAGAAGCGGTGCCGACAGCCAGGGGGAGAGAAGGGGCAGCGGCACCCATTGCCGGCGCCGCTGCCTCCCCCCATCCCTGGTGGCATAATTACCTGGGTCAGTTCCGCGCTGCTGCAGGCCTCCGGCGTGCGTCCCCTGCGTCGTTGCTATGCGCTGCACGGCGCGGCTCATGACGTCAGTGCGCCGCGCCAAGCATAGCAACGTCGCAGGGGATGCACGCCGGAGGCCTGCAGCAGTGCGGCAATGGGTGCCGCTGCCCCTTCTCTCCCCCTGGCTGTCGGCGCCGCTTCTCTCCCCCTGGCTATCGGCACCGGCAGTGGGGCGCCGGCACCGATAGTCAGGGGGACAGAACGGGCAGCGGCGCCGATAGCTAGGGGGAGAGAAGGGCCGGCAGCAGGGCTCAAGACCCCAGGAAAGGCAGGGGGAGAGAAGCGGGCAGCGACGGCCTCTCTCCCCCTGCCTTTCCTGGGGGTGTATCGGCGTATAACACGCACATAGACTTTAGGCTAAAAATTTTAAATTTTAAAATCCCCCATTATTATCACATCATTCTGATTTGCTGCCTTGTTTATTGATCTTCTGCCTCTTCCATTATGTTTGGTGGCTTATAGCAAACCCCTATCAGAATTTTTTTTTTTATCTCCATATATTTCTACCCATAGTGACTCCACATTATCGTTTCCCTCCCATATATCCTCCTGCTGTTCGGCCTTCAGACTGGACTTTACAAAAAGACAAACTCCTCCCCCTTTTCCGTTTTGTCCGATCCTTCCTGAATAGACTATAACCCTGTATGTTGACCGCCCAATCACAGCTATCGTCCAACCAAGTCTCTGTTATACCCACTATGTCATAATTCTCCTCAGACATTATCAACTCCAGTTTGTCAATTTTATTGGTCAGACTTATGGCATTAGTCAACATGCAATTCAATGGTGTATGTTTTTTTTTTCACAATGAAGCCTATCCCTATTTACTATTCTAACCCCTCCCTCCGCTCCACCCCCAGGTACATTAATAAGTCCCCCCTCTCTATCTATACTATCTTCCCCCTCTATGTTGTAGGTTCCCTCCCCCCCCCCCCAGTCCCTAGCTTAAATACTCCTCCACCCTTCTAGCCATCTTCTCCCCAAACAAATCTGCACCCTCCCCATTGAGGTGCAGCCCGTCCCTACAGTAGAGCCTGTATCCGACAGCAAAGTCAGCCCAGTTCTTCTTGAACCCAAACCCCTCCTTCCTACACCAGCTTTTGAGCCACTTTACCCTCCTAATCTCCCGCTGCCTCTCTGGTGTGGCTCGTGGTACAGGTAATATTTCAGAAAATATTACCTTGGAGGTCCTTGCCTTAAAAAGGTACTCCGGTGGAAAACTTTTTTTTTTAAATCAACTGGTGCCAGAAAGTTAAACAGATTTGTAAATTACTTCTATTAAAAAATCTTTACACTTCCAGTACTTTTTAGCAGCTGTATGCTACACAGCAGCTGTACTTTTTGAATTTCCTTTTTGTCTTTTCCACAGTGCTCTCTGCTGACACCTGCTGCCCGTGTCAGGAATTGTAAAGAGCAGCATAGGTTTGCAATGGGGATTTTCTCCTGCTCTAGACAGATACGGGCATGAGGTGTCAGCAGAGAGCACTATGGACAAGACAAAAAAGAAATTCAAAAAGTATAGAATTTCTTCTGTAGCATGCAGCTGCTAAAAAGTACTGGAAGGATTAAGATTTTTAAATAGAAGTCATTTACAAATCTGTTCAACTTTCTGGCACCAGTTGATTTAAAAAAAAAAATGTTTTCCACCGGAGTACCCCTTTAAGCTTACGGCCTAAGTCCCTGAAATAGTTTTTAAGGACACTCCACCTACCTCTTACTTTGACATTTGTGCCAATATGTATCTATAGTTTGGCAACAGCTGGAGGCACATGAGTGGTAAAACTCTGTGTTACAGCAGTGTTGCTGCAGGCTGTGTTCCTCCTGCAGCATTGTCAATCAGCCATCTCGTGTCTATGACCCCTGGACACACCTGTAGTTATTTTCCTGTAACTGCATGGTGAGTTTTGCAGCAATCCGACCTTTCTATCTGTATGCATAATATATATATTTTTTATCAATGAGTGTATTTACTACTTTGTTAGGAAGCACATTTTAGGTGCAAGAAAGAGCCGAGCCTGCACGAAAGCAGTGGTTGTCAGCTTTATATTACCGCTAACACTTTGCTGCAATGAGCCTTAACCCCTTAAATTTTGTATCAATTGTGACCACAGCATATAAATGGCTAGACAGATGGAAGGAGCTTTGTCACCCCACCCTTCAGAAAACCTATGTGTTTTCATTGCAGCTGGGGCCTAATGAAAATTTGCCATTTTTGTACACACAATACTTATGTGAACATAGCCTTATAGAACAGATAATCCCAACACTGCTGTTAAGCTTAATAATTTAGTAAAATTGAGATGACATAAGCATGTCATGTAAAAAATGTAACCTGTGGATGTGAATCATAATTGTATCCTGTTTTTTGTTGTTTTTTTTTGTTTTGTTTTTCCATTTGTAACCTGTGCTGTAATACTGTATGTGTGAGAAGCAAATAAGATGAGGTTGTAGATGATTATTGCCTGAAAAAAGATTAAAACATACATTGTTTATTATTGTGGGGGAAAAAAATCTGGTTCCTTTCTTTTTAACATCAAATACCATGTCCTAAGTCATGTCAAAAGTTTTGATCAATGAGGGTCTCGGTGTTCAGACCCCTGACAGACTCCTAGAACAAGCCAAGAGTAGTCTAATCTAGGCACTTTATTTCCCAGCTCTGTGCCACCTGTCCAAGATGGTCTCATTATGGGACTGTCTTGGGTCGCGTGCAGCACTCAGCCACGCTCTTCTCTCTAGTGATTGGTCAGGATCTGAACACCCAGACCCTGACCAATAAAACTTTTGATGTGTTCCTAGGAAATGTCAAAAGATTTTTGAACATTCAGACACTTTTTAAGTGTACCAAATGAAGGAACAAATACACAGTTTTTTTTATATTCTAACAAATTGTAAAAAACAAATTTGAAAAATATTCTAATGATATATTTTTTTTTCCATTTATTAACACATACTCCAATATTTCCTATTTCAGGTTATATCTGAAGCAAGTACAGGAGAATGTCAGCACATTATCCACACAGACTTTGAGGATGTAGATGATTTGTTTATTCCTCCAACCAATCTTATCATTAACCACATTCGGTAAGGAGTGAAAAGATCCATAAAAATTACTTTGGTATGGTATGCACAGTACAGATTTTTCCATATCCCAGCAAACTTATGCATTGTTTATGCAAGTATGCATTGTTTTGGACACTTCATGAGCCATAATTTATGGACTAAAGCTGTTATGTACACACATAGATATACAATACAAAAAATCCAATTGACTCCAGAAAAATTAAAAAGCAGCAGAAGCATCTTAGATTTAAACACTTTAAATGTTAGAAGTTTTAGCCCTCAACTAGTAGAGTACACTTAGTTTCCCAGTCTTTATCCAGTCCTCATTTTATGAGCTCATATCGCGTCTTCATATTCCAACCTGATATCTCAACCTCATATCCTGTCCGACCTCATATCCTGTCCGACCTCATATCCTGTCCGACCTCATATCTTATCGGACCTCATATCCTGTCCAACCTCATATCCTGTCCGACCTCAAATCCTGTCCGACCTCATATCCTGTCCTCAGCAATAACTACTGCGCCTGCCTGATGGACAAAATTATGTTTAAAGGTCCCGCTTAATCTCCTCAGCCCGAGAGTAACACGATCAGGAGATATATCTTCAGAGAAAAAAAACACCCTTGCATAAGGGGTTAATGTTAAGTTTTATATTTATAGAGATGTACCCACAAATACATAAAGAAAAACTACTGTACATATCCCAGAAGGACCAGTAAGCTTATTTTGTGCCTTGTGTGCAGAAACTACATTTTAAAGACAAAGGGGGAGATTTATCAAAATCTGTGCAGAGAAAAAGTTGCTGAGCTGCCCATAACAACCAATCAGATTGTGTCTTTCATTTTTTTAAATGCCTCTTGAAAATGAAAGATGAAATCTGATTGGTTGCTATGGGCAACTCAGCAACTTTTCTTCTGGACAGGTTTTCATAAATCTCCCCCTTTGAGTTTTTGGACCATTATATGTCAATTGTCCATATATATTGCTTATCTTTTACATAAATTAAATATCAAATGCACTCTAAAGTTTTACCTATATGAGAAGTAAGATGTAAAATTGAAGATTTTTAGTTCACAGACTGGACTAGATAGGTGCATTTTTCTGGACATAAAGACCAAGTTGAAATTAAAGAGGACAAACCATGTTTGCTCGTATAAATGTGCTTCGACCTAGTTTAGATGTGTTGAAGATCGAAAACAGCGTTGGGGATCATGTTTACTGGCACTAAACCTTCATGACAGCGCATTACAGCTCCGTGTACTGCCACACTGCCGTATTCATATATCCTGATGTTAGTGGAGAATACCCCAGTACCCCAATGTTATGTTCTTTTCTTTTGGTTTTGTACAGAATCCAACAGAAAAAAACTATGCATCAAATCAAAGCATACACAAGTAGAGAGAGGGCTAATGCATTTTTATGACACCCCTTTTATAGTAATGTTCAAAATTCAGCTGTAATGCAGTTATGTGCATGAGCCGTTTGGGGCATGGCCTGCAAAAATATATATATTTTTTTTTTATAAAAGTCTGTAAAATCCTTGTCACAAGCATCTGTGAAGAAATATTCATTCTTTTCCAGATTTGGCTTCATCTTCAATAAATCCAGGCCTTCGATTCATAAAATTGACCTTGAAACTGTGACTCAAATAAAGACCATCAGCTTCAAAAACACCAGCTGTATCCCGAAGAACATGGCTTATTCCCATCTTGGTGGCTACTATTTTGTAGAATGCAAAGCAAACAATTCATTAACAAGAGTACCTCAGGTAATAATTGATAGCGTTACAGACACAGTGATCGGCCCAAATGGTGATATAACCGGGACACCATACATTTCCTCAGATGGACGTTATTTGGTCAGTGCAGATGAAGTAAATGGCCGAATCAGAGTTCAAACAATTACTTTCCAAGGTGAAATTAAATTGATTTACGACCTACCAACAAACTTACAAATATCTGATGTGACTTTTCAATCATCTTTCACGGAGAGCAATCAGTATTATATCTATGCGACATCCCATCTACAAACTGATGTTCTCTTTTTAGAACTGTCCTCAGGAAGGATGGACATGATGAAGAATCTAAAAGACCCAGTAGCACAAAAAGAGTGGCCCTGGAATGAGAAAAATAGAATTATAAAAGACAGTGGCCTATTTGGACAGTATATTTTATCACCAGCTAAGGATTCTCTGTTTCTAATCAATGGAAGACAAAGTGTTCTACATTGCGAGGTCTCAGGAATCAGACGGGGAAACACAGTGGTTTGGGTTGGAGAAGTATGAAACAACAAGACATCAAGCCTCCATGAAATGACTAGCAATCGGACCTTTCTGCTGACAATGGGAGCAGCAAACTTGTATATTTTTACACTGAAGAAAAATCCTGTATGAGCTTCATGGTGCAACACTGGTGTACAGCTTGCAAGTTTTATAGTAACTTCTAATAGGAGGATTTTTTTTTATATTATTTGAAAGTATTTATTTTGCCTTTGGTTGTTTTCCAAAAATAAACTATACCACATACACAACTATTTTGAATAATGGGTTCACAATCATTGTAGAATTATTCTGTAGAACAGATCAATATATTAGTTGCATATTCTTTAGATTATTTTAGGTTAGCCTAAAGCTACAACTAAATGGAAATATATCAACTTATGCAAAGAACTAATGTTCCTTTCCATGTTAAAACTGTTGTACAGTGACGACAGGAAAATTGTGGTTGAGCCTCATATATTAAAACTGCTGTAGAAAGTAGAAGTGGAGATGTTGTCTCCAGCAACCAGTCAGAATTTGCTTTACATTTTTAACCTGCAACTTAAAAAATGAAAGCTTAAATCTGATTGGTTAAAGTGGACAATGTCTTCACTTTTTGTATGTACTGTTTTGTATACATATGAATTGCTATTAGAAGGAACTGAAATTATATTTGTCTACACATTACCTGTCATTGATTATCTATTACTGTACTGTATATCAATATTTCACTCTAAGGCAATGCTTACAGTGATTTCCCTGTAGTCAAGCAATTGTGTTAGTATGAGGAAACATCTTAAAGGGAACCTGACACCATGGAAATGCTGTCCAACCTACTAGCATCATGAGCAGGAGATGCTAAGGAGACTGATATATAGTTATGTGTAAAAAGATTCACTATAATTCATAACTTACTGATTGAAATCTCTGCTCATTCTGGGCTAAGGAGTCCAGTAGGCGGTCCAACTCAGTGATTGACAGCTTTTCTTGTAAGAGCATGTATTTAAAGATCGCTGTCAATCATGATTAGGATGCCTACAGGACTTCTTACCCCAGAGTAAGCAGAGAGTTCAATGAAAAACTATACTGAATCTTTTTCCACAATGCTGTATTTCAGTCTGCACAGCTCCTCCAATTCTATAACATGATGCTGGCGGATCAGACTGTTTGTTTTGAAATGATAGATTCCCTTTAAATCTTAACATAATGGACCTCATGTAAATAGAAAACAAAGTTTGGGGGTTTCCCTTAGCAACCAGTGTTCAGCTTTCTTAAAAAAAAAAAAACTACGACAAGATCTATCTGGTTGCTGAGGGCAACTGCTCCACTTTTTGTCCTTAGTAGCTTTTATACTTGAAGTACTGTATTTATCCTGCTACAGGTTTTGGATAGGATTATGTCGCTTTATCACATTCTGTACATGGGGTGGTATTATTTTCTACAGTTAAAGTAATATGTAGTAGTGTGGCTGTCTATTTCAGGGTAGGAAGGGCTGTAACTATCACGTCACTTTGTTCAGGTACATTAAATGCATTACATATATTTGTATTCACTCGTTTTACATTATTTTCAAATAGGATGAAAATGTGTAAGCCACAATTTCACTGGGAATTGTAAAACTTTAATCTTATTGTACTTACTAAGGAAAATTTTTCCGCTTTGTCTCCTGTATGACTGTCCCTATCTGTTTTCCCATGGGATGCAAATTCAGGTTAATAGGTGCAAAAACCAATCTACTTATATCCTGACTATAGATAGAGACAATCAGGAGACAGCGTAGGACATTTCCACCTGCACAGCAGTTGGGAACAAATTCATGGTGTATTACATTAAGGATTAGGAGCACCAACGTTCAATCAAGAGTTACACATGATAGTAAGCACTGCTTTAGATATTTGTTGACACAGGAGTTTTTCTTTAAAGCAACTTAAAGTGGTTGTCCAACCCCAGCAAAAAAACTACAATAAAAAAGAGTCATACTAATGCCAGTCCCCGCTAATCAATGCTGCTTCCTGTATTCTGTGTCGATTTTAAAGGAACTGTCCACTCAACCAATCACTGGCCACAGAAGAGGCTCCATTCAGTGATTGGCTGAGTGAGAGGTTGATGTGTAATAGGAACCAGAAAGAAGTAGTGAGCAGGAGACACTGTGAGCATCAGTGTGGCAACTTCAGGGTTAAAACTTTCTTTTTTATTTTTAAATAATTTTGTGCCAATTGTAAATTTTTGCTGAGGCTGAACAAGCACTTTTAGGCTGGGTTTAACAGGTAGAATAAACAATGTGTCAAACATCACAATTTCGTAATGGCTCACAGAAGGAATATAGTGGACTGCGAGAATACATGAATTCAATCCTCTTCCAACCACCCTCACCAATTGCTGAAGTTTTGTACAACAGTTGCCATTATTCAGTGGAGAAGAGGCAAGAGAGATGAGTAAAAGGGGAAACTGTTCATCAATATAGTTGACTTCATAATCTGAAGCCTTCTACATTCATGAGAGGAGTTCAATATACTTGCCAATATATAAAAATCTGAACATTTATGCTGCACCCCAGGAATACCTCAAATATGGCCGTAAATGCCCCAAATGACCACATTTGGTCTTTGTTTGCATCAACATTGTCCCCTATGCAGCTCAGTTCGTGAAATCGTCCCACCAAAATCTGGACTATGGGCAATTTTTGTCCTCCCCTTCTCCCGCCACCTCATCAATGACTCAGTCACTGTACATAGGTGTAAACCAGGGGTGTCAAACTCAAATTCATCGGGGGCCGCATCAGCAGTTTGGTCACCCTCAAAGGGCCGGTTGCATCTGTAGGACCCCTCCCCCCCCACATACCGTATATATGCTGGCGTATAAGACGACTGGGTGTATAAGACGACCCCCAACTTTTACAGTTGAAATGTAGAGTTTGGGATATACTCGCCATATAAGACTACCCCTCCTACTGCAATGTACATTACCTTGTAGTTCCCCCCACATTAGGTAGGCAGTATAGTTCCCCCACATTAGGTAGGCAGCATGTTCCCCCACATTAGTTGGCAGCGTGTTCCCCCACATTAGGTTGGCAGTATAGTTCCCCCCACATTAGGTTGGCAGTATAGTTCCCCCCACATTAGGTTGGCAGTATAGTTCCCCCCACATTAGGTTGGCAGTATAGTTCCCCCCACATTAGGTTGGCAGTATAGTTCCCCCCACATTAGGTTGGCAGTATAGTTCCCCCCACATTAGGTTGGCAGTATAGTTCCCCCCACATTAGGTAGGCAGTATAGTTCCCCCCATATTAGGTAGGCAGCATGTTCCCCCACATTAGTAGGCAGCATGTTCCCCCACATTAGGTTGGCAGTATAGTTCCCCCCCCCCCCCACTACATTAGGTAGGCAGCATGTTCCCCCACATTAGTTGCCAGCATGTTCCCCCACATTAGTTGGCAGCATAGTTCCCCCCACATTAGGTAGGCAGTATAGTTCCCCCCACATTAGGTAGGCAGTATAGTTCCCCCCACATTAGGTAGGGAGCATGTTCCCCCACATTAGTTGGCAGCTTGTTCCCCCACATTAGGTTGGCAGTATAGTTCCCCCCACATTAGGTAGGCAGCATGTTCCCCCACATTAGTTGCCAGCATGTTCCCCCACATTTGTGTGCAGTATAGTTCCCCCCACATTAGGTTGGCAGCATGTTCCCTCACATTAGGTTGGCAGTATAGTTCCCCCCACATTAGGTAGGCAGCATGTTCCCCCACATTAGTTGGCAGCATGTTAACCCACATTAGTTGGCAGTATAGTTCCCCCCACATTAGGTTGGCAGCACCCCTCCCCCTCCCTCCCCACAGACATACAGCCTCCAGCCATATACAGTATATGGCTGGAGGCTGTATGTCTGTCTGCTGCCCCACTGTGATCTGGTCACCGCTCCTCCGGCCCTGGGTCACATCTACTGCAATGGCCTATGGACCATAGCAGTAGGTGCCAGGACCGGTCAAGCGGTGACCGGAAAGCTGAAGAAGATAACGCGCCGCCGGTCACTTACTGGGGCCTGCGCGCGTCCTCCTGCGATGATCCTGCCGTCCTCCTGTTCCTCCCGCGTCTCTATGGTTGTACGCACGGGACGTCACTGACGTACAACCATAGAGGCGGAGGACCAGGAGGACCGAAGGAGGATCACCGCGCATGCGCATAAGAGGCGGCTTTCTTTAAAAAAAAAAAAAAGTGAGATTAAAGGTGAAGGCTGGCGGCAGGCCACATGACGAGGTCTGGCGGGCCGGATTCGGCCCGTGGGCCGGGTGTTTGACACCCCTGTAAACAGTGTCTACTGGAGGTGGAAAAGGTGTGGGAAGGGGTAAACTGTTCTACTGATGAATGTAGCAGACCTATATGATGAAAGCCTGGGTATTTATTATATTGCCCTTCTGCCTCCCTCACTAATGACTGACAACAACTGTTTACAGGTAACTGTGGCTTCTGTCCCTGACTGAGCAAAGGCAGAGAGTAAGGATCCTTTCTCCACCTGTAAGTCTAACGTAGAATGGTGACAGATGACTCTTAGTTGCATCCATCATACATAGTTTGCCATAGTAAAAAGATATATACTGTGTGGTATACTTTGGGAGCAGACTTGGCCATACTTTCCTGAAACTCAGTCCAAAATGACACATGCCCTGGGACCTGTCTCGGCATTTGCTGTAAACAGATTTAGCTGTACACAAGTTAATGCCTTTTGAAAACAGTCAAAAACCCCGTCCTTCACAGATTACTAGGCCTACTTCAGACAGCGATTTTGATGCATTTTCTGAAGCTTTATTTTTTCTTGGATCAAAAGAAGGAGAAAGTTTAAGCTTTCTTGTATATGAGACTTATGAGAATATGTTATAAAATGACATAAATAGAAATTCACTTATATTGTGTTATATAATAAAAATTGCTCCCTTAAGCCATGTTCATATAATAGAGGTACAAGACTGCACTAAATTTCAACTCCCTTCACACCACTTCTGGCTTGCAGATTTGCCAATAGCATACACAATGCGGTTTTATGGCAGGTAGTAATCTGAGAAAAAAACTGTAGATACAGACTGCCATAAACAGCCTTGTCAGGCCTGCAAGGAAGAAATAGGATTAAAGTCCCTGTAGCCCTGCCTCTGTATTCCTGGGAAAGTTAGAAGGAGTAATTCTAACTACAACTTTATAACTACTAAGTCTATTCTTGATTATATTCTTCAAAATGGCTGAGATGTTGGAGCATCACTTTCACATCATCTGAATATTCAACAATGTAATGTTTCCATGTGCTTGTATGGGAAGATATGCATCTGTAAAATAACTCACTTCCTGTAATTACATACCACTGTTTGATGTCTATTTTAAAGTTACATTGTGTGATATTAGTTTACATTGCAAAGTACTTTTTACTGTTAAAGAGTACCTGTCATCAAACTATATTTTCTAAACTAACTCAGATTATATTCCCTAACTACACCCCTTCTGCCCCTAAAAAAAATTCTGAGCTTTAAAAAGCTGTGTATCATACCTTTCACCTTTCTCACATTGTGTGAGCTCCCGGCAGGAGAAAGTGGGTGTTCCCCAACAGGTGCAACATCACTGAAGCCTGTGAGAGCTGTGCCTCGCCATGCCCTGCATGCACTTCCTGAGTTTGGTCTCCTGCCAGGCCGGGAAGAGACCAAACTAACTGTTTGACTTGCGCAAGGAACAGAACAGAGCCACCTAGTGGCTGTTTTTTCAATCACATTAAAAACATATAAAGGTTGAAAATTTTAACAGCAAGTAAATAGCAAAGTGTCTTATAATAACATAAGGAACAATATATTAAATGTTTAGTTTGGTGGCAGTTACTTTTTAAAAGGTAATGTAGAGTTTTACAGTTTGTATACAGATATTTACATACAAATGTGAGCTATGTTGTAAATACATCATAAAAGACTATCAACAACCAGCCTCTCAATAGAAACCTTTCTTACGTCTGAGCTCCTATCATACAGTGAAATAGCTATACATCAGATTATTGTTCATTGCCTACCCTAAAGCTGGTCTTACACTTAGATAAACGTCGGCCGGACTTGCTGATTTAGGTCAATAATGCAATGTGTATGAGGGACGCTCAAGGGCAGATGCTGGGGCAGAGAAGTCTTGTGCATGTTATTTTATCAGATAATCAGAGTTTCCTTATTGAGATAAATACAAATTATTGGCCAAGCACAAATTTATGATGCAGTTGGGTGAACAAGTGTTTACCTGACAGCTATTGGGTATGTATGTCCAACTGAAAGACTACAATCATAGAAAGAAAATAATCATAGCAAGCTCTATACCAATTCTGAGCCAGTAAGAAAAGCTGGGAGATTTCAGCTCTGGAGCCTGCAGAATTTTAAATGCATCTTTATAAACATTCTTAACAAGACAATGTACAAGTTAAATGGTGTATTTGCAAACTTAGTTTCTAATGAAGATTATTTACTGTATGAAACTGTAAATTTTTGTTCGAAGGTGATCAACGTATGTTTCAAGGATATTTTTATTTTATTTTTATTTATTTATTTATTTTTTACAAAAAGCCAGTATTATGAATTGGAAACTGTACAGTATTTACCTGTGTTTTTATTTTGCATATCTGAAAATGCTAAATATTTCACACAGACAATAAAACTTTCTGCACTAAAGGCTGAAATTTATCCCAGATGTTAGTCACTGAATAGAGTCAAGGCAATTACTACTTACAGAAGAGGGATGGTTGAATGAATGATTCTTCTACAGCTATGATATTGTATTTCCTATCAATGACAGGGGTACAAAAAATTGACGAATTTGAACAGTGTTCTCCTCCCCAGGCAAAATATTTGCTGCATGCAGAAACAGAAAATACAGTAACAATAAGCAGGAAATGTGTCTAATGTAAAAATGGAGATGGGGTGTAAACGTAGAGCAGACAAATAAAAACTGTCTAATTCTTAGTGTAAATATAGATTATACAGCCTTAAAATGTGCCAGATTCATCACAGTGGCTCATACTGTTTGAAATATCTCTGTTACATCTTTAGGCTGTATAGTCTAAGATATGACCATTTGGCTGGAAGTTAAACTAGCAACACCTGTTTCGGTCCATGCTTTAAGTCATGCTATACCCCCAGCTTTGAACATAGAGGCATCCCCAGGTTCTCAAAAATGTATTTTTCTTTACTACACCGGCTTTTGCTAGACCAGGGCCTTCAGAGCAGATGCATGAGTGGTGTTATGATCTGCTGCATCCATTGTATTAATAAATAATGGCCCATATTTAGAAATCTGTCTGAGACAAAATGTTTCCGACATATAGCAACCAATCACGGCTCAGCTTTCACTGTTCTGGTAATATGAAATAAAAGATGAGCTGTTAATGGTTGCTATCTGAGAAAAAAGAAGGATACATATTGATAAATCTGGTTCTATGTCTTTTTTAAGTCCTTAATCTATGATAAGGAGTATTTATATGAACAACTCTGTGGTTAAAGGGATTCTCTGGCGGAACTCAACATGACTTTCATTATTCCTGAACCAAGAGTCATCAGGGTGGCCTCGGAGGCTTTTCACCGCCACACCTGTCTTGATTAATAGGTTTGGGTATAAGGAGAAATCTATCAATCAAGGCTGGTGGGTCAGGCAGAAGCCACTGGGGACCACCCTGTTAATATGTGGCAACATAAAAATTATCATAGGTTCCCTTTTAACAATAATTCCTTTTCCTTAATACATTAAAGTGTACTGTACTGAGATGCAAGACTAAGCACAGCTGGTGTGTGTCTCTCTGCCTCTGTCCACTCTCTATAGACTAATGTAGGCAGCATGACACCTAAAACTTCAATGAGCTGATTATTATTAGTCTCTATTATCATCTCTAAAAACAGACTACTAGAAGGTTTTCTGAGTGAATAATGAGTTTAGGAGAAGGAAAGGCACCTGTAAGTTGGTAAAAATATATTTTGCAATATTCTCTATATTTCAATATTTATTACATTCATTTGATGTACTGATGTATGCAAAGTTTATTAAACATTTGGTGATTTTTAAATGGGCACTGTCAGATTCAAAACCTTTGTATATGTTGTATATCTTGGCAAAACATAAACTTTTCTAATATACTTTTTATTTCCTTTTTATAGAAAACATGGCTTATAAAATCATGGCTTTGTCCAAGCTGAAGAACAGGCAGGGACAAAGTCCAATAAGTGAGGGTGAGATAGCACTCCTCTGTGCTCCTTCCTGTCCGATAGGACAGAAGTAAGCACAGAGAAGTACTATCGGACAGGAGAGAGCACAGAGGAGTGCTATCAGACAGGAGAGAGCACAGAGGAGTGCTATCAGACAGGAAAGAGCACAGAGGAGTACTATCAGACAGGAGATAGCACAGAGAAGTACTATCGGACAGGAGAGAGCACAGAGAAGTACTATCGGACAGGAGAGAGCACAGAGGAGTGCTAACAGACAGGAGACAGCACAGAGGAGTACTATGAGACAGGAGAGAGCACAGAGAAGTACTATCAGACAGGAGAGAGCACAGATGAGTAATATCAGACAGGAGAGAGAACAGAGGAGTACTATCAGACAGAAGAGAGCACAGAGGAGTAATATCAGACCGGAGAGAGCACAGAGGAGTACTATCAGACAGGAGAGAGAACAGAGGAGTACTATCAGACAGGAGAGAGCACAGAGAAGTACTATCAGACAGGAGAGAGCACAGAGGAGTACTATCAGACAGGAGAGAGCACAGAAGAGTGCTATCAGACCGGAGAGAGCACAGAAGAGTACTATCAGACAGGAGAGAGCACAGAGGAGTGCTATCAGACCGGAGAGAGCACAGAAGAGTACTATCAGGCAGGAGAGGGCCCAGAGGAGTGCTAGCCCACCCTCACTTACTGGACTTTGTCCATGCCTGTCCTTCAGCTTAGACAAAGCAATGATTTCTATAAAAAGGAAATAACACTTTCTTATGAAGTATATTAGAAAGATTAATGTTTTGCCAAGATGTACAACATATGAAAAATGTTTGTATCTGACAGCGCCCATTTAAGGTCCGGTGAACCTTTTAACTGCAAAGTTTCAGTTTCTCAGTGTTTAACCCCTTAAGGACTCAGACAATTTTATTTTTGCGTTTTAGTTTTTTCCTCCTCGCCTTCAAAAAATGATAACTCTTTTATATTTTCATCCACAGACTAGTATGAGGGCTTGATTTTTGCGCAACCAGATGGCCGTTACAATGCCATCACTCAATTTACCATAAAATGTATGGTGCAACCAAAAAAATGCTATTTGTGTGGGAAAATTAAAAAGAAAACCGCAATTTTGCTAATTTTGGAAGGTTTTGTTTTCACGCCGTACAATTTATGGTAAAAATTACAGGTGTTCTTTATTTTTTGGGTCAATACGATTAAAATGATACCCATGATTACATACTTTTCTATTACTGTTGTGCTTAAAAAAAATCACAAACTTTTTAACCGAATTAGTGCGTTTAAAATCCCTCTATTTTGAAGACCTATAACTTTTTAATTTTTCCGTATAAGCGGCGGTATGGGGACTAAGTTTTTTGCACCGTGATCTGTACTTTTTATTGATACCATATTTGCATATATAAAACTTTTAATACATTTTTTATCAATTTTTTTTAAATAAAATGTTATAAAAAGCTGAAATTTTGGGATTTTTTTCTTTTTACGTTCACGCTGTTCACCTTACGGTATCATTAACATTATATTTTATAATTCAGACATTTATACATGCGGCGATACCAAATATGTTTATGAATTTTTTTTTTTTACACTATTTTGGGGATGAAATGGGGAAAATGGGACAATTTACATTTTTACTGGGGGAGGGGATTTTTCGAATTTTTTTTAAACTTTTTTTTACTTTAATTTTTACACTTTAATAGTTCCCATAGGGGACTATTTATAGCAATCATTTGATTGCTAATACTGTTAAGTGCTATGCTAAGGGCATAGCACTGATCAGTGTTATCGGTCATCTTCTGCTCTGGTCTGCTTGATCTCAGACCAGAGCAGAAAACCTGTGGAAGGCAGCGGAGGCAGGTGAGGGGACCTCCGTCTGCCGTTGTGGATGATCGGATCTCCGCTGAAGCGCTACGGGCGACCCAATCATCCATTTTAGTGACGGCAGCGCTGCAGAATCCATGATCTGTATTGATCACAGCATCTGAGGGGTTAATGGCGGACATCCTTGCGATTGCGGATTTCGGCCATTACCGGTGGGTCCCTCGCTGCTATTACTCCGATGCTCTCAATTAAGTTTAGAACGTAAATATACGTCCCGGTGCGTTAAGTACCCCCTCACCAGGACGTACATTTACGGCCTGCGTCGTTAAGGGGTTATCCAGGATTAGTAAAACATGAATCGAAAAACAGTACCATACATGTCCTGCAAAAAAGCAGCTATGTTTTTCTAATCCTAAATTACCCCTTTAAGCAATAGAAAACCCCCTCAATGACAACACACCATACTGTTATTATTTAATCATTTTTTTTATTTATTGAGGAGAACCAATGATTTTAACATTATGATCAAAAGGTAAGATGGTGTGAGGTGGTATACTGATCCTAATTGGAAGTACCTCGTTCTGTAATGCATAAACTGTATACATATACAATAAACTTCCTTTTTTTAAGAAACAGCAACATAGCCCCACTGATCTCTCTAAGGCTAGGATTCCACTTGGTTTTTTGTGCTGCGTTTTTTTGGATTTAAAAAAACGCCAGAAAAAAACGCATGAAAAAAGCCAGTGCAATGTCCTGCGTCTGGTGTTTTTTCTGGCGTTTTTTCATATGTGTGGGAATTGCATTTTTTTCACCTTTTGGCGTTTTTTTTTGTACCCAAAATTTGTTGGGTACAAAAAAAAAAAAAGGATGCAGCAGTGATGGAAAACATTTTATTAAACGAAATGTATATATTTTATAACAAACTTTTTATTATTTTTTAATAATAAAGTGTGTGTTTCACTTTTTTTTCTCTATTTTTTAAATTTTTTAGGTAGTACTACTACTCCCAGCATGGAACAGACTGTTCCATGCTGGGAGTAGTAGTACCTTTAGTAATAGACATATCGCCCTGGGTCTCAGTCCTGACAGCTGATGCGATCATCCATTATATAGCAGAGATGCCGCTGTATACATCGCTCACATCTTTGCACTATTCTCTGGCCAGTGATTTGAATAGAACATCACTCATTCATATTTTCCGCCCAGAGCTGTGATTGGCCGGATCGTTGCAGCCAATCACAGCTCTGAGGGAAATATCAATGAGTGAGTTGCCGGCCGGAATACAGAGAGGAGATGTGAGCTATAGACAGGACGATCACACCGGGTGTCAGTAGTGACATCCACTGTGATGTGTCCTTAACTGCAGGCACTACTACACCCAACATGGAGCACACTCTGCTCCATGCTGGGAGCTGTAGTATCTGCATTAATAGACAGATCGCAGCGAGTGTAATTTCTGATCTGTCTATTAATGCAGGTACTACAGCTCCCCGCATTGGAACAGAGTGTGCTCCATGTTGGGAGTAGTAGTACCTGCAGTTATGGAAAGATCACAGCGGGTATTACTACTGACACCCGCTGTCATCCTCCTGTATAATGTATAGATGCGGGCGGCAGCTCTCCTATGGTCCCCTGCACTGCCGTATATATACACATATTCCTAGAGCTGTGATTGGCTGGAAACATTTGGCCAATCACAGCTCTCTGAGGGAAATATGAATATGTGTATATATACGGCAGTGCAGTGGACCGTAGAAGAGTGGCCGCATCTATACATTATACAGGAGGATCGCAACGGGCGATCTGTCAATTAGTACAGGTACTACTACTTCCATCATGGAACAGTGTGTTCCATGCTGGGAGTAGTAGTATTAAAAACACACACACTACATTTTTATTATTGTCAGCTACATTTTTAGGTCCCCTCCCGCCCACATAAATTGATCCCTGTTTAAAAATGTATAAAAATGTTGTAATAAAAAAGATACATTTCGTTAGATACAATTTTTTCCTTCACTACTGTATCTTTTTTATTTAATTTTCTTAATGGTACCCTATGAAATTTTATTAAAAAAGGTATCTCCATCACTTTTTTGGATCGCTAAAGTCCAAAAAAGAATAAAAACCGCCTGCAAAAACGCCAAAGTTAAAACCCACATATCGTTTTTCTTGGCGTTTTTTCACTCCCATAGACTTCTATGGAAGAAAAACGCCATGATTTTGACAAAAAAACGCCAGTGCTCAACATGTTGCGATTACCAACGATTCAAAAACGCAAGAAAAGAGTGAAAAAAACCCAAAAGGATAAAAAAAAAAACGCCAAAGTGAAAAACGCCAAGTGGAATAAGAATTTTGCGATTTCTCATCGATTTACAGCTAACATCTGGTCGCAGCGTTTTTTGGCCGAAAAAAACGTCATGCGGCAGAATTGTCGTTTTTCTTGGCGTTTTTGCAAAAAAAAAAAAAAAGTGGAATTACAGCCTAATCCCCTTGTTTATATATAACATATCCATTAGGTATAATTCACATATAAACACATTTTTATAAATACTTAAGCAGAAGACTGTTCCTGTACAAAACACTATAAATGCTATAATCGCTGAAACGTACAGTAGTTTAACAAAGTAATTCTGATGATGCACTAGTGATTGTTGCTTCACTTTCAGAAATTCTCAATATATTTGCATCTACGTACAGTTTTCAGCGTGGGAAAAGTAAGTTCATGATAGAATAGTGAAGCAATATTGCCCTCTATGGGTAAACGTCAGGATTGCAGTCTGTCATATTCCTTCTCCGTCTTTTATCTATCCATCTCATGAATTCACAGAAAAATACATAATGTTCTACAACTTAAAAAAATAACTTCCATCTATTTTAGCACAAGAAGTAAATGTTTTTTCAATTATAATTTTTAGTTTTTTGTTTTTTTTCACTACTAACCAAACCACTACTGCTAAATGTGGCATCAGTTTTAGAAATAATGGATCCTTCTTCTAGCATCTTTATTGGCACTTTAAGGACCAATTCCTTCATTCACTCAGCTTAACTAGTACATTCTACATTAGTGATTGGTTCCATTCAGTTTTTTTTTTCTGTTAAGTGTATGTATCACAGGATAACTACGCTATACACTCACAAACATGTCAAAAGTTTATTTTGTACCTGGTCTCTGTCCTGAGACCCCCTGTGATCGCTAGTTCTAGCCAGGTAGCGCTCTTCACGCCTCAGCTGTCTGCCCAATCAGACTGATGCGCTCCATATAACTAATGGTCGAATTGGGTCTCAAGACTGAGACCTGGTACAATCCTAAATTTTGCCATGTCAAAAGTTTGTAAAAATGACAGTAGCACCATGTTTTGTTACAAACAATTCTATAACTGAAAATCCATTCCATTCCTTTAAATGTGGTTAATTTAATCACATTGATTTGTGTAAGTTCATTAATGTATGTGAGACAGTTACATGCGTTTCTGCAACAAAATTTGCCATGTATGAATTCGCCCTTAGGCTAAGTTTCCACTTGGGTTTTTTTCTGGCAGTTTTTGGAATACTACCACTGCAGTTTTTGAGCCAAAGCCAGAAGTGTATTCAAAAGGAATAGGACATATAAAGGAAGGACTTATACTTCTTCTCCCTTATGGATCCACTTCTGACTTTGGCTCAAAAACTGCAGTGGTAGTTTACCAAAAACTGCCAGAGAAAAAAAACAATTGGAAATTTTGCCTTATACTGATTATCTCATTTAACCTTTGACGTTATTTTCAATATATACAAAATGTTCTTAGAATGTTCACATGAACAAGTGGGTTTGAAAGTGGGGGAGATTTATCAAAACCTGTGCAGATAGAAGGTTGCCCAGTTGCCCACAGCAACCAATAACCATTGCTTTGTTTAAATTTTTACAAGGCCTCTGAAAAATTAAAGAAGCGATCTGATTGGTTGCTATGGGCAACTGGGCAACATTTCCTCTGCACAGGTTTTGATAAATCTCCCCCATTGTCACCTTAAATTTTAAAGGGGTACTCCAGTGGAAAACTTTTTTTATTTTTTTTAGGAGAAAATCCCCATAGCAAACACATGCTGCTCTGGACAGTTCCTAAAATGGACAGATATGTCAGCAGAGAGCACTGTGCTTGTGATGTCAGCAGAGAGCTCACAATACACTGGGTGATAGTATGGGTAAACAGGAGTCCAGTAGGTCCTGAGATATGTCCCCCAGAAAATCCTCTGCTGAATTCAGTGAATCGTGCACAGGGGGCGGGTCTTCGTTCAATCAATTTACATATTCCTGTCCGTGACTTCACATACTAGTGAAGTGGAGTAAGTTTTTTGGGTTTTCATTTTCCTACTTGCCTTTAAAAATCCATAGCTCTCAATTTGTCATCAATTTTCCATCTATAGGGCTTGTTGTTTGCATTCCTTATTGTACTTTGTAATAATGTCACTCATTTTATCACATAATGTATGGCACAGCCCCAAAAAATTATTTGTGGGACAAAATTGAAAGAAAAAAAGCTATTTTTCAACTTTTAGGGGGTTACATTTCTATATAGTGCACTTTCAGTTAAAAAAAAAAAAAAAGACACCTTGGGGGATATTTATCAAAGTTGTCTATGTCCCGCATCAATATAGACCAAACTACAGAGGGTTAGTCTGGTCTATTGTGCACCTAATTTATCAAATGGTGCACAGCTCTTGATAAATTCTGTGCACAGACTGCATGATCTATGCTTTAGTCTATATTTAAACCTGCTCCAACATGGTCTGACATTTCGGCGTACTTTCAGCCTATGCGACTTGTCGCTGAAAAGTCGCTTTTGATAAATTCAGCACCAATGCATTTTTCAATGCATTTCAGTCTAAAATAGATTTGCATGCATCATGTTCTAAAAATCCTCTAGAGCAAAAGTCGCAGAAAAGTCGCACATATTTAGACTGCGACTTTCTGTGCGACAAATTTAGACAAGAAAAACCAGTCTAAATCCTTTGATAAATCTCCCCCCTTATCTTTATTCTGTAGGTCAATACGATTACAACGATACCCAATTTATATAGGTTTTGTTTATATATAACTATTTTTAAGAAAAACATTTTTTTTATGTATACCGCTATATGAGGACTCATTTTTTGCACCATGATCTGTAGTTTTAAAAGGGAATTTTTGATCACTTTTATGAATTTTTTTCTGCCATTTGAAGTGACCAAAAGGTGTATGTTTATTTTTTTACATTATTTTGTTTATAAAATGGAAAAACTGGGAGATTCAAACTTTTATTAGGGGGAGGTGCTATACACATTTTTTTTTATTTTTTATTATGTTTTACATTTTTGTTTGTAGTCCCCATGCTGATCAATGCTGGGCTATTACACAGCATTGATCAGTGTTATCGGCACACTGCTGGTCTAGCCTGCCAAAGAAGGCTAGGGCAACACAGAGGGGGTCAGATGTCACAGAGGCCGGTAGGGACCCTCCATCCGTCATGTAAGGTGAAAATAAAAATAAAAAGAAACCCCCTCAAATTTGAAAAGTTTTTTTTCTTCTTTTTTTCAATTTCACCTCACAAATATTTTTTTTTTGTTTCTTTCGGAGCTTATGTTATGGAAAAGGAACAAAGACATTACAAAGTACATTTCGTCCTGCAAAAACAAGCCCTTACATGGCTGTGTAGATGAAAAAATAAAAAAGTTAGGGCTATTAGAGGGCGAGGAAGAAAAAACAAAAGTGCAACAATGAAAATTGTCCTAGTCCTTAATGTACATATGTGGTCCTTAAGTATGACGATTTTTGCCTATCTCAGACTGAAATTGCTGCAAGGCGCATTTCTCAGTCTGAGTTGAAACTTGTATATGCTCGGGAAATTACCCGAACGTGGTCACTAGCTGACTATGCTTGGACCATTTAAATGAATAGGGCGCATGTCTTTCCGAGCACACACCAGTTTTTTTACTTTTTTGTGTAAGGGTTATGCGTCAGCAATATTTATTAGGGCCCTATTACACGGTCCTGTTAAGCCAATAATCGCCCTGTGTAATATGCCCTGCAATCAGCTGATGAATTAGCAAACCTGTGAAACGTACAATTACCCTGTGTAATAGAGGATGCGTGGCTGATAAAGTTAGAGCATCCATTTATGTTATAAGAATCCTTAGATTAAAAAGCTAATGACAGGGTTCATCTCTGCTAAAAGACCCCAGTGATCATCTGCAATTTAGCTACAAGCATTCAGCCCCCTTGCAGTGCCTGGAAAACCTGAGCATTACCCGTGTCTAGTCTGTATGTGAAATGCACAAACCTAAAGGGTCCTCCGGACATACAGAGAAAGAAACTGTAGTTGTTCCCTGCGCAGATATTTTGTACTCAAGCTCTGGTGGCAGGATAGCTGTATACATTTCCAGGTAACTCCTTAGCCTGAGACGTGCCCGGTACTACAGCAATCTGGATATGCATTTGCCTTAAAGGAAAACGGTCATCCATTCACCCGCACTATAACCCGATAGACCGGATTATAATGCTGGTGAACAGGAGACTGATTTGAGATCTCGGACTGCTATACCTACGTGCAGTCCAGAACCCTGATCCTCCCAAAGTCCCCTTCTTCAGTGGTGACTTGCGCTCTGGAGGCGGGCCCGCTGGCTAGATTTATATATTTATAAGCGTTGGTCACGTGAGCACTCAGCAGGCATGAGCACTCACCTGACCAGTGCTTAGGAATATTTAAATCCAGCCGGTGGCCCCGCCTCCAGAGCACAAGTCAGCACTGAAAGAGGGGGACCTTTGGAGGATCATGGTCCCGGACTGCAGGTAGGTATAGTTGTCCGAGACCCTGCATCGGTCTCCTGTTCACCCGCACTATAACTTGGTGTATCTGGTTATAGTGCAGGTGAACAGGTGACTGTTTTCCTAAACCTGCATGGGACTTCCTGAAAATCTCTGCATCCACTGTAGTTTCAGGTAAGTCTCGGACTATGACATTGCCAAGAAATTTTAAGAGATATCCTGCCACTATAACTTGAGTGCAGTTATGCTTTAACTTTTGTTAGGAAAATCCATACAACATGATAGTATATAGTTTAGTGAAGTCAATGTACAGGGATAATAAACAGTGATGTCACAGTACAGGGATAATACACTGTGATGTCACAGTACAGGGATAATACACAGTGATGTCACAGTTCAGGGATAATACACACAGTGATGTCACAGTACAAAAATAATACACACAATGATGTCACAGTACAGGGATAATACACTGTGATGTCACAGTACAGGGATATTACACAGTGATGTCACAGTTCAGGGATAATACGCAGTGATGTCACAGTACAGGGATAATACACTGTGATGTCACAGTACAGGGATAATAAACACAGTGATGTCATAGTACAGGGATAATACACAGTGATGTCACAGTACCGAATGCAGGAGCCTCGCCAAAACAGGCACCAGGATAGGTGAGCAGCCGGTGCGGGGCAAGGACAAAGTAGACGTGCCTGCATATAGTACATCTCTGTGGCAGAGTGGCTGATACTTAAAGCAGTGGGGCCTGAGTGAGGCCTTAGGCAGAGGCCTAATGGAAGAGCCATCTTTAAACAAAGCAATCCATGTGTCTGCCGCTAAGGACACTAAGGAAACGCATAGTGTCACTATGCACCTTTCACTCTGCATCTCCGTTTGTGAGGGCAATAGACAATGCCAGTTTTAGACTGTGTGGCAAAATGGGTCACCCCGTTAAAGACCACGGTGTCCCACTTGGGGTGCTGCATTTCTGCTAATCTAATTGAATGGAGATTAATTGCAAACCATATTGTCATATCACGGGGATCTGATCTGAAAATGGTGGTTGGAGGTCTTTTACCTTCCCTCGTGCCGCAGGATGGCCGATTTTTTTGTGCAGGCTGTCTAAGCAGGTTGTACAAGAAGAATGGCAATAGTACTGATCACTATGTTACTACACTTTTGGTCACCTCATATGTCAGAAGAAATTAATAAGCGATAAAAAATTTAATGAAATGGTACCGATAAAAAAAAACACAGATCACACAGCAAAAAATTATCCCTGTTAAGGCCCTGTATACTAAAATAATAAGACAGTTATAGGGGTCAGAAAGGGCAATTTTCTACATAATCATTTTTTCTGAAAAGTTGACTTAAAAGTAATACAGTACAATACTAGTAAAGCATACCATAGGTATCGTTATGGCTGTATGCCCTGGTCCCATTACCGGTGTTTGAAGCGTGCTCACGAGCTGAGCACACTTCATACCCGGTGGGTCCCGGTGGCTATAAGCACCCAGGACCCACGGTTAATGCCGGGCATCGTTGATCGGGCCAATGCCCAGCATTAACCCTTTAGATGCCGCAATCAAAGTTGGTTGCAGCGTTTAAAATGCAGGGTTGACAATCCTGGCAGGGTTGACAATCCTCTGCTGCTCCAGGAAGCCTCAGCAGGCTGGAGCAGCAGAGCACCGATAACACTGACTAACTGATTAACAAAAGATTGCATGATATAGCCCCCTCTTGGGACTAAAAAAATTAAGTGTAAAAAAAAAAAAAGTAAATAAAAGTGAATTAACCCTTCCTTAGAAAAGTTTGAAATAAATAAAATAATGTAATAAAAATGAAAACTAATCATATGTGATACTGCCGCATGCGTAAATGTCCAAGCTATTAAAATGTAAGGCTTGTTAAACCACCGCACAAAGAATTTTTATTTTTTTTTGCTGCAGATTTTGGTTTTAATATAAGTGATGTTACAAAGTACAATTAGTGACGCAAAAAAGAAGCCCTTATATGGGACTAGAGGTGCAAAATTGAAAGCGTTATGATTTTTGGAAGGGGAGGAGGAAAAAATGAAAGTGCAAAAGCGAAGATTAGACTTCGTCCTTAAAGGGTTACAGCCTAAATCTGCTGTGTCCTAAAGGGGTTAATCTTGGACATCAATCCAAAAGCCTCCCCCCTTTCCACACACTGCTCCTCTATATACTGCCCTATTTACCCCTATATACAGCATTATATGACCACCTATCTGACATATATTCTTTCTCTCCTATATACTGCTTCCTATAACCCCTATATACAGTTCCCTAACTCACATATACTGCTCCCCGTCCCCCTATATACTTCTCCCTATGACCTTCCCACCCCCACATACATTGGTTGCTATTCTTAACCTTCCCCCCCCCCATACTTTCCTCTGTGCACTTATGCAGGACCTTTCATTACCTGATGATGTCATCACATGTCCTGAAAAGTCCTAAATGGTCTGTTAAGAGGGTTTGTGCAGCTCTATGGGCTCTGTGCAGCCAAAATAGCTATAGGACAAAATTCATATTATTGTTATCTGCCACATTTGCTTAAAATCGCTGTATTTTTGCTGCAATTTTGTGCAAATTGCATCAAACTGCAATAATATACCTGTCAATAGGGCATTAAAGGGCAGGTGCAGAAAAAGGAAGGGACTCAAGCCCCCCTCCAGCACAAAACATCTTATTCTGTATCAACAGGATAGGGGTTAAGATGTTAGATCACGTGGATCTAGCTGCTGGGGACCCCTGCGATCGCCAGCGCGGCACCCCGGTCATCTGTGCCTGATGACTGGCGACTACAGCCGTGGTCCCTCCATTCAGGTCTATGGGAGGAGGTGTGACGGCTACGTACTAGCCGTTACGCCCCCTCCCATAAACATGAATGGAGGGGGTGTGACGTCACGAACACGGGAGCTCCACGCTCCCGTGTTCCGGACGCCTCTGCTGCGGGGCCGGAGATTGAGGGGGTCCCCAGCGGCAGGACCCCTGCGATCTAACATCTTATCCCCTATTCTTTTGATAGGGGATAAGATGTTTTGCACCGGAGTACCCCTTTAATGATGTCATATTAGCTTCATAAAATATTTCAAAATATTGTACCTGCAAAGCCAGTTTTAGAAGCTTTGCTTTTCCAGAACCCTCCCTTAACTTTTCCAAACTACACTGACTTTTCATCCTGCTACTGTACTCAATTCTGTGCCTGTTGCTGCTCCATTTGCCTCTATTTTCATACCTGCTATGTTATAAACTGACCCTTAAACAATGTAACTAATAATATAATTACCCCCAAAAACTGTGCCACACAGTAATCATGCTGCTTAATAATACCCCATTTTACAACAAATAATATTAGCAGCAAAAAGATTTCAATAGAAATGCCCACTATATAATAGTGTCACTTATTTCTCCCAAAACATATCAAATTATACTCATCTAATCCTGATCCCATGAAAAGTATAGAAGCTTAGGGATCTTCTAGTTTATGAAGCTATAAGCGACATTCGGCATTGATATCAGGGCTCGGCCATAGTTTCAACTGTAACTGCATTTTGAGGTTACAGACACAGTTCAAATCGGTGTTCCACTGAATATCCAAAAATAGGCCAAAAATCTGGTGTCCCAATTCCTCAGGGTGATCCAATTGGGATGAGGCCTTAGTTTGCCCAGTTTACCTGTGTACATTGGTGTGCAGTGCTCAGTCTAAATGTTAGTTTTTTTTATTCAAATTTTGTTAATAATATAAATTAAAATTCCAATTAAAATAAATACATTAAAAGTTGATTGGACTTGGAAATTAATCGAGCCCTTAGGTAATATCCATATCAATTGTATGCATCATCAATTATTATTACACATGTTAAATTTCACTTTTTCTTAGCAGCCAACTAATTTATTCACATGAACATCAATTACCCTGTAATTTAATATGTATGTCGTCAAATTCTTAATTATAATTAGATATCATTATCATGTAGCACTTTGTAGTTCCTATATTCCTCCTAAGATAATGGTTCAAGCACATGTATTATTTTTAACTCACAGCTGTACTATATTGTACTAATCTAGAATGTGTATGCATAAGAAGGCCCTTGGGTGTCTATAAATCCATAGCATTTACTATTGCTGTCAAATAGTAATTTTCTATTTCCAATGGTGAGGCCTACTATATTGAGTAAGTGGGTGTACAGTGAAATTTTTCAAGAAAATGAAGTCTTTCTCACAGAAAAGGATTGCAGTAACACATGTCTAGCTATACACACGTTTATTCCCATTGTGTGTATTGGAACTAAACCAAAAAAGGGAGGAAAAAAAGCAAATTGGACATAATGTCACACCAAACTCCAAAAATGGGCTGGACAAAATTACTAGCACCCTTTCAAAATTGTGGATAAATAAGATTGTTTCAAGCATGTGATGCTCCTTTAAACTCACCTGGGGCAATTAACAAGTGTGGGCAATATAGAAATAAGAAATTACACCTAAAAGCAGATAAAAAGGAGAGAAGTTCACTTAGTCTTTGCATTGTGTGTCTGTGTGTGCCACACTAAGCATGGACAACAGAAAGAGGAGAAAAGAACCGTCTGAGTACTTGCGAACCAAAATTGGGGAAAAATATAAAAAATCTGAAGGTTGAAATTCGATCTCCAGAAATCTAGATTTGCCTTTGTCCACAGTGCGCAACATTATCAAGAAGTTTGCAATCCATAGCACTGTAGCTAATCTCCATGGGCGTGGACAAAAGAGAAAAATTGATGAAAGGTGTCGGCGCAGGATAGTCCAGATGGTGGATAAGCAGCCCCAAACAAGTTTCAAAGATATTCAAGCTGTCCTGCAGGCTCAGGGGGCATCAGTGTCAGCCCGAACTATCCATCGACATTTAAATTAAATGAAACGCTATGGCAGGAGACCCAAGAGGACCCACCTGCTCACACAGAGACATAAAAAAGAAAAACTACATTTTGCCAAAATGAACTAAGCCAAAATCCTTCTGGGAAAACATCTTGTGGGCAGATGATACCAAGATAGAGCTTTTTGCTAAAGCACATCATTCTACTGTTTACCAAAAACGAAATTAGGCCTACAAAGAAAAGAACACAGTACCCACAGTGAGGTTCAATGATGTTTTGAGGTTGTTTCTGCTTCCTCTGGCACTGGGTGCCTTGAACGTGTGCAAGTCATCATGAAATCTGAGGATTACCAACGGATTTTGGTCGCACTGTACAGCCCAGTGTCAGAAAGCTGGGTTTGACCCAAAACATACGTCAAAAAGCACCCAAAAATGGATGGCAACAAAGCGCTGGAGAGTTCTGAAGTGGCCAGCAATGAGTCCAGATCTAAATTCCATTGAACATTTCAATAAAAGAGACCTGGAGCAGTTTGCAAAGGAAGAGTGGTCAAACATTCCGGCTGAGAGGTGTAAGACGTTTATTGATGGTTATAGGAAGCAACTGTTTTCAGTTATTTTTTCGAAATATTGCAACCAAATATTAAGTTAAGGGTGCCAATAATTTTGCCTAGCCCATTTTTGGAGTTTGGTGTGACATTATGTCCAATTTGCTTTTTTTCCTCCCTTTTTTTGGTTAAGTTCCAATGCACACAAAGGGAATAAACATGTGTTTAACAAAACAACTGTTACTGCAATCCTTTTCTGTGTGAAATACTTCATTTTCTAAAAATATTTTCAGCCATTACACAGTATGATAAAACTATGCGTAACGCTCATGGTTCAGTAGACAGTAACACTCGTGGTAGTGGATACACTGGATCTGTGTGGCAGATGACACGGGCTGTACCAGGGAGCGGGATCTAAGGTGCTGCTGGTTTTCACCAGACTTGCAATGGCAGGCAGCACCCAGGTCGCTACCCGTGGCACAACTCGACCAAACAGGCAGCTGAGGAGGTCAGGAACTGTCCAGAGCAGGAGCAAATCCCCATAGCAATCCTATCCTGCTCTTGGCAGTTCCTGAGACAGACAGAGGGGTCAGCAGAGAGCACTGTGGTCCGACAGAAAAGAAATTCAAAAAGAAAAGAACTTCCTGTGGACCATAAAGCAGCTGATAAGTACTGAATGGGTTACAATTTTTATACAGAAGTAATTTACACATCTGTTTAACTTTCTGCCACCAGTTGATTTAAAAAAAAAAATAGCTTTTCACTGGTGTACCCCTTTAAGGACAATAAGAAATGTCGATATTAACCCCTCCAAGATGAAGGTCGAACAGGTAAGCCCTTGTGTCCTGGGACTTAAAGAGCGGCAACCAGGCAGTGTACGGAACGGGATGCCTGCTGAAGTCCTTCAGCAGGCATCCCGTGCCAATGCCTAGACAACCCCCCCCCCCCCCCCAAATGTCGGTGAGCAATTCATACCGGTGAATCACGCCAATTCCAGGTCATACGGGTCTCTGATGACCCAATGACCCAGAATAGGAGGGTGATTGGTGGTAAAATGCACACCACCAATCACCCTCTGTCCCTGGATGGGAGGTGGCGGGGAAGCCACCTCTAGGAGAGCTGTCCGGGAATGTCTAACCAATAACCGCTGGCAGTGGGTAGGAGACAAAGATGTGCCATCCTTGCCCATCTGGACATTGTGAGTGCCTTCAGGCACCTTTTAGTGCAGGGACAGTCTTCCAAAAGTTAGGTGTGTAAAAAAAAAAAAAAAAAGTTTTTTGTGCAGGTGCCCAAGGGTCCGTAGCACCTTTAGCTGTGTGACCCGGGCTCTACTAGGGCGCTACGGTCTGACCCCTACATTTTTTGGGGCACAGACCTTTTTTTCCCCCCTCATAACAGTGTGTGGTTGTAAATCGCACACCGTTATATAGTGCACATACACACACTCCCCCCATCCAATAAACACACACACACCCCTTCTTGTATCGTGGACTAAAGCCAGTATATGGGGGGAGTTGATCTCTCTGATCAAGTCCTCAAGCCATAAAACACCATGCGGAAAACCTGGGCATGGTACAGAAAAGTTGCAGTCTACATGGTCCAAGTTGCCATGTACAACTGTTTTGTACTGTCCCAGTACACAAGCAACACAGGGACATACCTTCAGTTTCAAGAGGAAGTCCTCAAGGCCCTGATCTTTGGCAACCGGGAAAGAGCAGGCCGGAGTTCCCTTGGAACTGGAAATGTAGGTGCCTGGATCATCCCAGGCCAACACTTTCCAGGTCAGGTCCCCCACATTGGAAAGAAGGGATGGTCCCAGAAAAAATGACACTAACTAAACAATAGGAAGACCCAAAATCCACACGGTGCTTCGTCATTTCTGAGGCCTGTGTGTGAGTCATGTAGCACACAAGGGCCACATATTGGATATTTCTAAATATGTCAGAATTAGGGGAATAAATATCGAGTTGCATTTTCCTGTCAGCACCTGCTGTGTTGCATAAAAAATGGAGCAAAATGGCATATTTGCAAGCAAAAAAAAAAAAAAGCATTTTTAAATTCCACTTCCACTTTGCTTTATTTTCTGTGAAACACCTAAAGGGTTAATAAACTTCCCAAATGTCATTTTGATTACGCTGAGGAGTGCAGTTTTTATAGTGGAGTGATTTATAGGGGGTTCTTACATACAGGCCCCTCAAATCTACTTCAGAACTATACTGGTCCCTAAAAAGATCTGATTTTGAAATTTTCTCCATAATTTTGAAAATTGCTGCCAAACTTCTAAGGGTATGTTCACACTGAGAAATTGGCGAGGAATTCTCGCATAAAAACTCCACTGCGGAATTTCCATTTTTTTCCCGTGTGGAAATTGTGTGGAATTGACGCGGAATGTAGGAGGAAACTGTTTTTTTTTTTGCTGGACAACAACCACCAATAAGAATTTCCATTTTTTTTGTGCGCAATTTCCACGCATATTCTGGACGAACTCTTCATGCGGAACAGAATTACGCATGTGAAAATTCCTCAGTGTGAACTGAGTAGCAGAATTCAATTTAAATCCATGGGGTATGGCACTGCAGAATGAATTGGAGAGGAATGAGCATGCGGAATTACTCGTGAAAATTCCTCTCCAATTTCCCAGTGTGAACATACCCTGAGTCCTATAACGTCCTAAAAAAGTAAAACAACATTTAACAAATGATGCCAACATAAAGTAGGCATATTGTAAATGCGAATTAATAACTGATCTATGTTGTGTGACTATCTTTCTTAAAAATTTGAGAATCTGGAATTCGGGAAAAATGCTAAATGTTTGAATTGTTCCCAAAATGTGGAAGTTTTTCACACAAAAATGCTGAATTTATTGATCAAAATTTACCACTAACATTAGGTACAATTTGTCACGAAAAAACTATCTCAGAATCACTTTGATAAGTTAAAGTGTGCTGAAGTTATAACAACATGAAGTGGGACAGGTCAGATTTGAAAAATGGTCCTTGATCATTAAGGCCAAAATTGGCATGTTTCTAAAGGGGTTAAAGATTGCTTAAGGGAGTACCACATTTCCATGGAGTACTTAATTTATAATCCTCTAACCCTATTTTAATTCCCCATAATTTCACCCCAATGTACAAATCCACAGTACATTGTCTTCAACATTTTAAACCCATAAATAACAAAATTGCCCATAAAAACCCTTTAAAAAATAAACCGGATAAGACCTCTTGGGGTATTTTTTCCAAAAATGGGTCATGGGTCACCCAATCACTTGCATTGGGGGTTTGCATGTTGCCTCAAATGTGCAGTGCTCTCTCCCCACCTGAGCGGGGTGCGCATTTGAAGCAACAGGTTAGGGATGGCCACAAACATCACATTCCCAGAATGATGAATCAGAGCATAGGGTTTTTACTTTTGGCTGTGCTCTGGGTCATCATTCTGAGAACATAATTGGCATATCAGTATGAAAATTGCAAGTTTCATTTTCCCCAAACTACACTTCATTCATTCCTGGAAAATAAATTTAGGGATCATCCTTCCATTCCAAATGTCCACTTCACCCCTATACACCTTCCCCAGGGGGTGTACTGTCTGTAATAGGGTCACATGTGGGTGTTCCTTTCTTTTATGTTCCCCCAAATGTATGTTACCGTCCGCTAATGATATGTCAGTAAGAATCATAGGTAGGGCTCAAGTTCTGCAGGAATGCGTGGGAACTGAGTTCCTGCACTTTTTCCACAGCAGGAACACTGTTCCCATAAGCGGGAGTCCTGCAGGACCAGCCCTTGACTGAAAATCATGGGTGAGTTCCCACACTCTTTTCCCCAGAACTTGACCCCTGAACATAGGCCTCAAATGCGAACAGAGTTCTCTTTCATGAGCTCTCATATTTCCAGGCAACAATTTTGGGTCACATGTTGGTTGTTCCCAAAATTATGAAGAAGAGCATAGGTAGAAAATTGCAATTTTCATTTTCCCCAAACTAAACTTCCTCCATTTCTGGAAAATTTAGGAACCACCCGTGCGTTCAAAATGTCCACTTCCCCATATCCATTCCTCAGGGGGTGTACTGTCTGTAAAGGGGTCACATGTGTGTGGGTGTTTCTTTTTTTCCTCTGAATGTACGTAACCGTCAGCTATGTCATAGGCTTCAAATGCAAACATAGCTCTATGACTCTTGAGCCCTGTTGTGCATCTGCACAGCAACTTACGTCCACATATGAGGTATTTCCATACAAATGGGGTTAAACATTTTGGGGGGCATTTTCTTCTATTACCCCTTGTGCAAATGAAAAAGCATTTTTATGGATTTTTTTTTTTTTTTACATTTACAGCACACTGTTTCAAAAATCTGTGAGGTGTTAATACTCACTGTGCCCCTTGTTACTTTCCTTGAGGGGTGTAGTTTCCAAAATGATGACACATGTGGGGAGTTCTGCTGTTATGGCACCATGGGAGCTCTGTAAACGTACATGACCTCCTGCTCTTCTGAGCCATGTTGTGCACCTGCAAAACACTTTACGTCCAAATATGAGGTATGTCCTTACTCAGAAGAAATGTATTTACAGATTTTGGGGGGGCATTTTCTCCAATTACCCCTTGTTGAAAATGAAAAATTTGGGGTAACACCAGCATTTTAGTGGAAAAGAAAATAATTTTTCATTTTCCCATCCCACTTTAATGAACATTTACAGGGGGGCTTTCTAAATATGACATGCCCCCCAAAAAACATTTCAGCAAACTTTGCTCTCCAAAAGCCAAATGTGACTCCTTCAGTTCTGAGACCTGTAGTGTGCTCGCAGAGCACTTTACGTCCACATATGAGGTATTTCCCTACTCAGAAGAAATGGGGTTACAAATTTTGGGGGCATTTTCTCCTATTACCTCTTCTGAAAATGAAAAATTTGGGGGGAAATGCATTTTAGTGAAAAAAAACTAAATTTTCATTTTCACATCCCACTTTAACAAACTTTAACACTTTACCCCTTGTTACGTTCCTTGAAGGGTGTAGTTTCCCAAATAGTGTGCCATGTGGTTTATTTTTTTCTGCTGTTCTGGCACCATGGGGGCTTCCTAAATGCAACATGCCCCCCTAAAACCCTTTCAACAAAATTCGCCCTCCAAAAGCAAAATGTCACTCCTTCCCTTCTAAACCCTCTAGTGCACGCACAGAGCACTTTACGTCCACATATGAGGTATTTCCTTATGTTGGGTTCAAGAAATTGGGTTACAAATTTTGGGGGACTTTTTCTCCTTTTACCCATTGTAAAAATGGGAAAACAAATAGGACTACAAGAACATGTTAGTGTAAAAAATTGAGATTTTAGATTTTCTCTTCCAATTTGCTGCTATTCCTGTGAAACAACTAAAGGGTTAACAAACTCTCTGAATGTCAAAAGACCCTCAAATTCACTTCAAAACTGAACTGGCCCCTGAAAAATTCCGATTTTGGAATTATGAAAAATTGGAATATTGCTGCTAAACTTTGAAGCCCTCTGATGTCTTAAAAAAGTAAAAACATGTCAACTTTATGATGTAAAGATAAAGTAGACATATTGTATATGTGAATCAATGCATAATTTATTTAGCATGTCCATTTTCCTTACAAGCAGAGTCTCAAAGTTCGAAAATGCTAATCTTTCCAATCTTTCATGAAATTTTAGAATTCTTCACAAAGAAATGATGCAAGTCCTTAAAGGGGTACTCCGCCCCAAGACATCTTATCCCCCTATCCAAAGAATATGGGATAAGATGTCTGATCGCGGGTGTCCTGCCGCTGGGGACCCCCACAAACTTTGCTGCGGCACCCCAGACATCCGGTGCACGGAGCGAACTTTGCTTTGTGCCAGATGACTGGTGATGCGGGGCACAACGCCCCCTCCCATAGACTTGCATTGAGTGACATCACAAGTGGGGCGCAACCATGACATCACAAGCCTACGGCGCTGCACCCGACCCTCTAAACGAACGCGGGGTGCAGCAGGGAGATCCCTGCGATCAGACATCTTATCCCCTATCCTTTGGATAGCGGATAAGATGTCTAAGGGCAGAGTGCTCCTTTAAGGTCAAAATGGGCTTCCTTAAGGGAATAAGTAAGGATAACATAACCTCCCTTTTATGTGATTGCAAACACAAAACACCACGGCCGGCTATTAACCCTTCAGATCGCCGCTGTTTCCCCACTGCTAAGGTAGCCAGAGGGATTACTTCTCCTTCTCTGTGGTCCATGGCTCTGAGATAGAGTCTGGCTGAATTAATCGAGTGCAGAGCACACAGATCAGTGCAGTTCCATTGAACTGCATTGATCTGTTTGAGGAACCTGATGATTCCTCCTAAAAGTCGCCTAAGGGGACAAACAATGTGTAAATAAAAAATGTAATAAAGGTTTAACCCACATACATTAACCCCTTCCATATCAAAAGTTTAAATCCCCCCTTTTCCCATTTTTCACATAAAAAAATTTAAACATAATAAAAATAAACATATTTGGTATCGCCGTGTGTGTAATTAACTATTAAACTATTAAAATAATACATTATTTATCCTGTATGCTGAAGGCATAAACATAAAAAAAATACTAAACCCCAGAATTGCATTTCTTGTATCACATCATATCTGTTGTGCGGTAATAATTCAATTATGCATTATGGTCATAAAAATATTGATTATGAAAGATTAAAAAGTTTGACAATGATCACAAATATCAAAATTATGACCTGAGGAATTGTAGGCAAAGCAAATCTATACGATTCCCATTTGAGTCTGACTATTTCCACAAATATCAACAAGTTCTTTTTATGATGGGATGACATTAACACTAGGATGTAGTTTTGCAATATACAATAATACACAGGTATTATAAAAGTATGCAGATTCATTTGTTATAAGGTTATTAACATAAATGAGTAACAAACACCATGATATATGCAAATAAATATCAATTAGATATGTTAGTAAACATTACAAGCTTGTTTATTGACTACATACAGTAGATCAATACATGTGAATAGTAAGTAGCTTGTTACGATACAACATAAGCTACTAGGTTAGGATATCATACACTACCAAAAAAACAAAGGGAATACTAAGATAACACATCCAATATCTGAATGATTTAACTAATCGTATGAAATACTTTCGTCTTTACATAGTTGAATGTGCTGACAACAAAATCACACAAAAATTACTAATGGAAATCAAATTTATCAACCCATGGAGGTCTGGATATGGAGTCACACTCAAAATCAAAGTGGAAAATCACACTACAGGCTGATCCAACTTTGATATAATGTCCTTAAAACAAGTCAAAATGAGGCTCCGTATTGTGTGTGGCCTCCACGTGCCCGTATGACCTCCCTACAACTCCAGGGCATGCTCCTGATGAGGTGGGGATTGTCTCCTGAGAAATGTCCTCCCAGACCTGGACTAAAGCATCCGTCAAGTCCTGGAAGTCTATGGTGCAAGTTGGTGGATGGAGCGAGACATGATGTCCCAGATGTGCTCAATCGAATTCAGGTCTGAGGAATGGGCAGGCCAGTCCATAGCATAAATGCCTTCCTCTTGCAGGAACTGCTGACATACTCCAGCCACAGGAGGTCTAGCATTGTCTTTCATTAGGAGGAACCCAGGGCCAACTGCACCAGCATATGGTCTCACAAGGGGTCTGGGGATCTCATTTTGGTACCTAATGGCAGTCAGGCTACCTCTGGCAAGCACATGGAGGACTGTGCGGCCCCCCAAAGAAATGCCACCCCACACAATTACTGACCCACCACCAAACCGGTCATGCTGGAGGATGTTGCAGACAGCAGAACGTTTTTCACGGCGTCTCCAGACTCACGTCTGTCAAATGTGCTCAATGTGAACCTGCTTTCATCTGTGAAGAGCACAGGGCGCCAGTGGTGAATTTTTCCAATCTTGGTGTTCTCTGGCAAATGCCAAGCATCCTGCACGGTGTTGGGCTGTAAGCACAACCCCCACCTGTGGATGTCGGGCCCTCATACCACCCTCATGGAGTCTGTTTCGGACCGTTTGAGTGGACACATGCACATTTGGGGCCTGTTGGAGGTTATTGTGCAGGGCTGTGGCTGTGCTCCTCCTGCTCCTCCTTGCACAAAAAGCGGTGGTAGCGGTCCTGCTGCTGGGTTGTTGCCCTCCTATGACCTCCTCCACGTCTCCTGATGTACTGGCCTGTCTCCTGGTAGTGCCTCCATGCTCTGGACAGAAAACCTTCTTGCCACAGCTCACATTGATGTGCCATCCTGGATGAGCTGCACTACCTGAGCCACTTGTGTGTGTTGTAGACTCCTCATGCTACCACTGAGTGAAAGCACCGCCAGCATTCAAAAGTAACCAGCATGTGAAATTGATTTCAATCAGTGTTGCTTCCTGAGTGGACAGTGTGATGTGACAGAAGTGTAATTGACTTGGAGTTACATTGTGTTGTTTAAGTGTTCCCTTTATGTTTTTTGTAGAACAATTATAAAAAGAAAAGAGGTGCGCTCCTGGTGTAATACTGCGGGATGAACAAGAAAGGTGTATGGATAAATTGCACCTTACCGTGTGGTGTTGTACTAAGAGTACAACACCTGAGATGGCATATAGACTCGCTCAAGTCGGTGACAGGTGGCAGCCTCGGTATCCGATTCCCGTAACTTCTCAGTCCGGTATAGAAAGTATAAAAGAGCAAAAGGTGAGAGACTATCCGATGGCGCCTTCCTTTGTGTATCAGAGCTGCAGCCCCGTAATTCACATTGGCAGTGCTCTGTGTGTCTGCCCATCAGCAGGGACCTCTCACCTTAGCGCCTGCCCTCATCACCTTCTCCTGCACCGGTGCCATTGTGCCGGGGCTGCAGCTCTGATACACAAAGGAAGGCGCCATCGGATAGTCTCTCACCTTTTGCTCTTTTATACTTTATGTTTTTTGAGCAGTGTAGAAGAAAAAGATTAGATACCATTTTGTCCAGAGGAAACCTCATGATATCAAGATGGGCAATATCTTATCATAGACATATCAAAATGGAATGCTATCTTACACTCCCCGCCCCCTTCTAACCAACTACACATTACATGACTCCATGAATGGGCAAATCCATCTGAGGAAGTAAACATGGAAGAACTTTGATATACTTCCACCCCTTTCTGGACTATTTTATACACATGACTTTGGTAAGATTATTAAATTTGAGTAGCCGTATTAGTCCAGTGATGCAAATCATAAAATGTTGCAGTATCTTGTAATACCTTTTTTATTGGACTAACAGCATTTTGTAGAGACAAGCTTTCGGGATTCCTCCCTTTATCAATTTTGCTTTGGACTTGATAACGGGAGGAATCCTGAAAGCTTGTCTCTACAAAATCCTGTTAGTCCAATAAAAAAGGTATTACAAGATACTGCAACATTTTATGATTTGTAAGATTATTACAAATATATATAGATATAGAGATATTTGACCTCGCTCTATATTTTAGAAGGAGGAACTTGAAGCAAGTTTGTGAATAGACCCCTAAGGCTAGGTTCAGACTACGGAATCTCCGGGCAGAAAATTTCCGCCCGGAGATTCCGAGTTCCACCTGCGCCAACTGAATAAGTCGGCACTAGGACCGCGCGGACACTGCAGTCTCCCATAGACTGCAATGTGTTCCGCGAGGAATTCCGCCTGAAGAAAGAGCACCGCCTTTCTTCAGGCGGAAATTTCTAAGCGGATTTACTAAGCGGATTTTCCGCTTCACAAATTCCGAAGTGTGAATGGAAAACCATTCACTACACTAGACATTTTAGCAAGCGGAATTTCTGATGGAAATTTTACGACTGAATTTCTGTTGGAAATTCCGTAGTCTGAACCTAGCCTAACACTTAGCATGGTGAAGGATATCTCTATCAATATCTGAAAGCAGTAATTTAATACTTTGATAGATAAGGAGTCTTTATTCTTCTGTAGGTAGAATGAAGTCTCATAATATCCTAAAGTTATAATAATCTCAATATGGAGATAATTAATTTATTCATTTAATTAATTTATTCACCAATCTAAATGGTATAATTCCATCCACATTATCCAAATTAGGGCTGGTTCACATCACGTTTTCTCCCATACGGGAGCGCATACAGCAAGGGGGAGCTAAAACCTTGCGCTCCCGTATGCCTTCGTATACGCTCCCGTATGTAATCCATTTCAATGAGTCGGCCGGTGTGAAACGTTCGGTCCGGTTGGCTCATTTTTGCGCCGTATGCGCTTTTACAACCAGACCTAAAACCGTCGTTGACCACAGTTTTAGGTCCGGGGAAAAAGCACACACAGGGCAAAAATGAGCCGACCAAACGTTTCACTCCGGCCGACTCATTGAAATTAATTACATACGGGAGCGCATACGAAGGCATACAGGAGCGCAAGGTTTTAGCTCCCCCCTGCCATATGTGCCCCCGTATGGGAGAAAATGTGATGTGAACCCAGCCTTAGTCTTAATTTAATGGAATACCATTTTTGTGTCTCTTACCAAGTCTATGTAAGAATCTCGCTTCTGTTCCCAGGAAAGCTGGATGGTCCATCATCGCATAATCATGGGTAGCCGTAGTCTGTACCGTGCAATCAGTCCGGCTTGCTAGGATCTCACATGGCTTTCGTGGCTTCCATCTTGTGAACCTCTTTCAGTGGCAAACTTCTTTGTCTGTTTCTGTCTAAGCCTTTTCTCTCTCTTTTCTCTAAGTGTGTCTTTTCTTTGTGTTCTTTGAACATGCGATTTATTACCATGTCCTAATCAGTTAGGCACACCCTCCTAAATTTGAATTCCCCAATGAATGTAGGCTGGACGTGTTCATATGGTAATGACTATGTGATGTCATATCACCCACAATGCATTTGGGCACATCACCCATAATGTCTTTCCTGTTGGTGTAATCACAACTGCCCATACGCTAGGGGGTGCTATTGCATAGACAATTAGCATCATTACCATTAGGGGTTAACTGTCCAAACTTGGTTTCAATCCCAGATTCCACACATGACATATGGAGCCCTAAATTACAAATATAGCGCTTAAGTATGACATTTCTGTAATAAACTATGGTGGATCCCCAGACATCTTGGGGCCTAGTCGAACATATTCCCAGCTATAAATTTATTGGAAAGATAACAATACAATGTCTGCTTCAACACAGATGTGTGAATCTGTATCTGTCCAGTTAAATGGGTAATTAATTGTTAGTTAGAATAACATTCACAAGACTGGCTAACTAGCCCTCTCATCTGTCTTATCTAAACAGCCATAAATATCTAAGGAGACAAGAAGTATTCTTCTCATACTGGCACATTTGTACAGAAGACTTTAGAATTTTGGCCTACTTAGAATATAAACAACACGGCAGACAAATACACAATGTCCAACGTCATAGCCTTATCAACATAGTGATCAATTTTTGGGGCATACAACAAGTACGACATATCCCAGAAAAAAATGAAAAAAAAAGAAGTTGAAAAGTTAGATCAATACCACAATGGTACTGATAATAACTAAAGATCACAGCGCAAAACATGAGCCTTCATACAGCCTAGTAAACAAAAAAAGATAAAAGTAAAAAAAAACTGGCAAAAAAAAAAGTTTTTTTGTTTTTTTAAGTTTACATTTTTTTTAAATTAGTAAAACATGAGGAAAACTATACAAATTGGGTATGGTTAATCAGGACAACCTAAAGTATCAAGATTACCTGTTATCTTGACCGCACGGTGAACCGCATAAAAAAGAAACCCCCATCAAAATGACTATTTATTTTTATTTTGCCTCACAAATATTTTTTCCTCCATTTTACAGCATATGTTATGGAAAATTGAACCAAGACATTACAAAGTACAATTGGTTCCACAAAAAACAAGCCCTTATATAGATCAGTAGATGAAAAAATTAAAGAGTTATGGCTGGTAAAGGGCGAGGAGGAAAAAACTAAAGTGCAACAACGAAAATTGGTTCTGTTCTTAAGGTAAATTTTTTGGCGCTTAGTTGACACTGATCAGTTGTCATTCTCCCAATTCACAAACCCAGTTTGGACACCCTATTTCTTTATGGAGTAACATATTGTAGATTAGAGAAATTGTTTTACCCAGGGTTGCTAATTAAAAGCACAATTTCTCAAATTGTGTCAGTTGGGCCTAAAGATCAATAGAAGGATTCCTGGTGTAGTAATAAAGCTACAGATTTTAAGATATTGTGTAGCCAATTCCTGGTACGAGGCCACCAATGAGGGGGGATACGATGTCTGATTGCAGGGGTCCCACCGCTGAGAAAGAGCGAACTTTGCTCCATGCCAGATGACTAGCGATGCGGCGCTGACGTCACAGCCAATCCCCCTCATGACGTCACGCCCTCCTATAGACTTGCATTGAGAGGACGTGGCTGTGACGTCATGAGGGGGCGTGACCGTGACATTTCGGGCCACCGATGCCACAGCCAGTGTTCTAAGTGAATGCCAGAGGCAGCAGGGAGATCGCGAGGTTCCCGCCGCTGAGGACCCCCGCAATCTCCCTGCTGCACCTGGTGTGCAGGTGCAGCGTCGGAGGCTCGTGACATCATGGCCATGCCCCGCTCAAGACATCATGGCCATGGCCGTGATGTCACAAGCCTCCGCCCTGCCTCACCAGTCATCCGGCATGGAGCGAAGTTCACTCTGTTCACCAGATGTCTGGGGTGCCGCAGCCGAGATCGCAGGGCTCCCCAGCGGCGGGACCCCCGCGATCAGACATCTTATGCCCTATCCTTTGGATAGGGGATAAGATTTCTAGGAAAGGAGTACCCCTTTAATGTTTTCATCCCTAAAAGTCTGAAAGAATATTCTTTACCATAGGGATGGGGTTCAATGGGATAGAGACCAGTAAGGATACAGGCATAATAGAATAGAAGTGTGGTAAGGGGACCTGGAATAAATAGTAATTATTGGTCTAATCCACACAAATTCAACCGTAGCTTTACCCATCCAAGATAGCTAAGTCCCAGGGACATTTAGTGGCAAATTATGGTACAGATATAATTTTTTTGGTAAGAAACAGTAATTTTTGTAAACCATGACAGTGGTTGCTGGTTCCCTTTTTTAAATATCCAAAGTAACCAATGACTTGAGCTTTGGTTTATAATTTAGGAAGACTACTTTATTTGGCTACTTCATTTTTGCGCCCTTTATCTGTACCACTTTTGTGTATATGTACCTTTTTAACCCCTTAAGGACCAAGGGCGTACAGGTACGCCCTTGTTCCTGCTCTCCTGATATAACGCAGGGTTACACAGTAACCCCGCGTCATATCACAGCGGGCCCGGCATCATAGTGATGCCGGGACCCGCCTCTAATAGAGCGCAGCGCCGATCGCGGCTAAAAGCGAAACCAAAAGTGGCCGGCTAGCTCAGTCGGGCTGTTCGGGATAGCCGCGGCTAATCGCGGCATCCCGAACAGCTGACAGGACAGCGGCAGGGCCCCTGCCTGCCTCCTCGCTGTCCGATCGCCGAATGACTGCTCAGTGCGGCAGAATCGTTGATCACTGGTTTCTTATGAGAAACGAGTGATCAATGATGAAGATCAGTGTGTGCAGTGTTATAGGTCCCTATGGGACCTATAACACTGCAAAAAAAAAGTAAATAAAAATAAAGATCATTTAACTCCTCCCTTATTAAAAGTTTGAATCACCCCCCTTTTCCAATAAAAAAAAAAACACAGTGTAAATAAAAATAAAAATAAACATATATGGTATCACCGTGTGCGGAAATGTCCGAATTATAAAAATATATCATTAATTAAACCGCTCGGTCAATGGCGTGCGCGCAAAAAAATTCCAAATTCCAAAATAGGGCATTTTTGGTCACTTTTTATATCATTTCAAAATGATAAGTCCTATCAATGCAAAAATGGTACCGTTAAAAACCTCAGATCACGGCGCAAAAAAAGAGCCCTCATACCGCCCCATACACGGAAAAATAAAAAAGTTATTGGGGTCAGAAGATGACAATTTTAAACGTATTAATTTTCCTGCATGTATTTATGATTTTTTCCAGAAGTCCGACAAAATCAAACCTATATAAGTAGGGTATCATTTTAATCGTATGGACCTACAGAATAAAGATAAGGTGTCATTTTTACCGAAAAATGTACTACGTAGAAACGGAAGCCCCCAAAAGTTACAAAACGGCGTTTTCTTTTCAATTTTGTCGCACAATGATTTTTTTCCCCGTTTCACCGTAGATTTTTGGGCAAAATGACTGATGTCATTACAAATTAGAATTAGTGGCGCAAAAAATAAGCCATAATATGGATTTTTAGGTGCAAAATTGAAAGAGTTATGATTTTTTAAAGGCAAGGAGCAAAAAATGAAAATGCAAAAACGGAAAACCCCCCGGTCCTTAAGGGGTTAAACACAGCAATTTTGGACTTTTTTTTTAACGTTTTACGCCATTCACCGTACGGGATTATTAACATTATATTTTGATAGTTCAGACATAGTTCAGACAAAAAAAAAAGTAAAACAAAGTTTTTAAAAAATTTTAAAAAGCCCCTCCCCCAATGAAAATATTAGTGGCCTCTTTTCCCCATTTTATTTCAAAAAGCATTACAAAATTATAATTAATAAACATATTTGGTATCATCGCATTTTGTATGTGACATTTGAAATCTTTTTCAAACAGTTGTTAACAAGTTCCTGATCCATATAAAAACTCAGCATGCAGAAGCACATAGTAAGGAAATAATTAAAACCTTCAGTGTTCATTCATTGTATCTGCCTGCTGTGAATGCTCTGCAAAAAAACTCATAAAACAGAAGGAAAAATGCAGTGATAGGGACAAGCTGAACATGCACTGCATACTTGTGAAAACTTTATGACCTTCTTATTCTCTACTTTCCTATAAAAAAAAAAAAAAACTACTTTGTGAACGAGTCTGAAACCTGAAAAAAGGATAGGCTATTAATATTATAACCTTATCTTATTCATTTTAACCACCTAACCCTCTTGATTTTACATTTATATCTCAAGTAAATCTAGTTGGCGCATAACCCAGGGGCATTACAGGGGTTCTCATCAGGTCAAAAAACTTAAAAATGCTGCAGAAGCATATATCATTGGTTACCTTTTCCCTAGTTCTAAACACACTAACAATTAATTTGTTTTGTGGGTCTAGATCTCCTTTCTGACAATATAAAAAATTGCCACTTCCTGTTTTTTGCCTTCCTCTGGATCAACACAAGTAGGTTGATCTTGATGGCCTCTTGTCTTTTTTCAACCTTATAAACTATGTAATTGGTTGGACAGATGCTTAATACTACGATTCCCAGAAGGCATTGCTTCTCAGCTCCCACAGCACTCCTGCAATTTCACTGTCCATAGCTGTTGTTAAAAAAGATTCTAGGTGGGAATGCAAACACAAAAAACAACAAATCTGCTATTGTTTCATTGGGCCCCCTCCCTCGGCTGCTAGTTTACTCGCAGTAAGGCTGGAGTTAAAGGGCTACTCCCGTGGAAAACGTTATTTTTTTTTTTAAATCAATCAACTGGTGCCAGAAAGTTAAACTGATTTGTAAATTACTTCTATTAAAAAAATCTTAATCCTTCCAGTACTTATTAGCTGCTGAATACTACAGAGGAAATTATTTTATTTTTGGAACACAGAGCTCTCTGCTGACATCATGACCACAGTGCTCTCAGCTAACCCTTTAAACTTTGCCTTTGGCCCCATAGCAACCGAATCCTCCCCTCCTCCTTGAAGCTGTGCTCGGCCCCACACCTGACCTACCTCCCTGACCACACCTGCCACTCCTGTTGGGCCCAGACTTGAAGAAGCCAATGCAGGCAGGGGTGCTGCCAGCTTCAGCACAGTCAGCCTCTCCTCCCACACTGCCATCTGGGGGTTAACGCTCCGGCAGCTTAATTCCTCCACAGCCCGTCTGTTCTATAGAGCTGAGAAATCAGACACCTCTCTGGATTGGTGCCCTCCTTCTCTCTCACTGCTGCCTGATTGCTCATCATCATCACCCCCCCCCCCCCCCCCATCCTTTTACTTGCTAAGCGGAGCACCGAAGACTGCTCTCCAGCGACACTCTGCAGCTCCTCTCTGATACAGGTATGTCACTGTCTTCTTCCCTGCACCATCCTAAGCCCCCAGGCTGGTTATATTGCTAGAGGATGGTCCATAGCTTAAAATTGCCACTTCCTCCAAAGCCCCTCCACCAGTGTCACAAAGACCCTCCACCTCTCCTCATTTAGGGCCACTGGTTGGCACTTTCCCTCCTTTCGCCAGTCTGGCCATCTGGCTCATCTTGGAATGCCTCTTCTCACCATGCCCAGGTCTCTCCCTCGCTAGCCGACATAGTGATTCTCTCCTCCCTGAAACATCAAGCTCTAGATCTCTGTTCTGAATCTTTACCCTCTCAGTGCCAAGGTCCATCACCAAGTCTGGTTGGTACTCCTTCAATTAGTTAGGCCCCAGATGCCAGACCACATAGCCAGCATGCTGCCTCCTGCCCCACAGAGGAGCTTGAGTACTGCTGTGGGTGACTCTTCTATCTCTACTGAGGACCACCCATCACACTGGGGTATCTACCTTTCCTGGTCTTATCACTGCCAATGAAAGACCATCTCTCGTCACTGGCTAAACAAATGGTGGTGGATATCTTCGCTCTATCTGCCAGATTTAAGGTTGTCCAAACAGCACAGGAGTCATATGCTTCCTCCCTCCAGGCTCTGGTGGTATGTGGTATGGCAGAACATGGAACAGCTCTTCAACCCCTACAGCATCTGGATGACACTGAGAACCACAGTCAGCGTAATAATATTTGCTACAGCGGTCTTTTTGTTTAGTTGTAGTGTTTTTTTTTTTGTCTATTTGTAAATGTACGTCCTGGTGAGCTTGTACTTAATGCTCCAGGACGTACATTTACGTCCTATGCATAATGTACATTTACATCCTATGCATCGTTCCGATGTTCATTTCATGCGCGGCAGGTCCCGGCTGCTGATAGCAGCCAGGGACTCACCCATAATGGTGGATATCAATACAGATCACGGCATCTGTGGCAGTGCGGTACTTTGAATGGATGATCGGATCGCCCGCAGCTCTGCCGCGGCAAAACGATCATCCAGCATGGCGTCCGGAGGTCCCTTCACCTAGCTCCGGCTGTCTCCCTGGGTCTTCTGCTCTCGTCTGAGATCGAGCAGACCAGAGCAGAAAATCACCGATAATACTGATCAGTGCTATGTCCTATGCATAGCACTGAACAGTATTAGCAATCGAACGATTGCTATAAATAGTTCCCTATGGGGACTATTAAAGTGTAAAAATAAAAGTGAATAAAAGTAAAAAATAAAAGTAAAAAAATGTGAAAACCCCCTCCCCCAATAAAAACGTAAGTTGGTCCATTTTCCCTATTTCACCCCCAAAAAGTCAAAAAAATAATTTATTTACATATTTGGTATCCCCGCCTGTGTAAATATCCCAAACATTAAAATAAAATGTTAATGATACCGTACAGTGAACGGCGTGAACGTAAAAAAAATAAGTCCAAAATAGCTGCTTTTTTTTTTATAACATTTTATTCCCAAAAAAAATTTATAAAAAAAGTATTAAAAGTTTTATATAAGCAAATATGGTATCAATAAAAATTACAGATTACAGCGCAAGAAATGAGCCCTCATACCGCCGCTTATACGGAAAAATGAAAAAGTTATAGGGGGGTATTTTTCAAAGGATTTATGTGTTTTTTTTTACGTAACTTTGGTGCAATACTTTGGCGCAGTGTCTTTTTGCGCCAAAGTTTGGCGCATCTTCTCCACTGTCATTTTTACAACTTTCTCAAAATCACACGGTCCTGTGTGTGATTTTAACTTTAGTCAGTAATTCATCATTTGCGCCAATCGATCTTTGGCGCAGATCCCGTGTTTTTTTTTTGGCGCAAATCCCCGCCAAGAAATTTTGCACATGGAAAACACACTTAGCAATGTCAGAAAATGTAAATGCGTCAAAATACATTAAAACATTTTTTTGGGGAAAGCAGCGACGCCTCCAGGGCTGCTCAATACTATCCTGTGACATAGTTGTCTCTGAGGAACCTTCACCCTCCGTTGAGCCAGCATTGGACATGGCCACACAGGTTCAGGAAAGGTAAACACTAAAGCAGTGGTCTCCAACCTGCGGACCTCCAGATGTTGCAAAACTACAACTCTCAACATGCCCGGACAGCCAACGGTTGTCCGGGCATGCTGGGAATTGTAGTTTTGCAACATCTGGAGGTCCACAGGTTGAAGACCACTGCACTAAGGTAACAAAAAAAAAAAAAAAAAAAAAAGAAAACTACACAAGTTGAAAATAAAATCCATTTCACATGGTGGCTATAAACCCCACAAAAGAAAATAACTCATGTCGCTTGCTGATATACTGCAGGAGGGACTCCGAAATGGCTGCTCTACAGGGTGTAATACGCTGTCCTTTGTGGTGGTAAGTTCTGTGTAAAAGGCCCTGTGAACAGCTGATTTTAACATTTGAGCCAAAATTACTAACAACTTGCACCAAATGATAAATTTGGTGCATGTCCACGAAAACCAAAGTGAAAAAAAAGGGTAAAAAAAAAAACCTGTCAACAGGCAAAATTGATAAATACCCACCAGAGGTCTTCAAAATAGGGGGATTTTAAACATACTAATTTGGTTAAACAGTTTGCGATTTTTTTTAAGCGCAACAGTAATAGAAAAGTATGTTATCATGGGTATCATTTTAATTCAAGTGACCCAAAGAATAAAGAACACATCTCATTTTTACCGTAAATTGAACAGCGTGAAAACAAAACCTTCCAAAATTAGCAAAATTGCGGTTTTCTTTTTAATTTCACCACACAAATAGTATTTTTTTGGTTGCGCCATACATTTAATGGTAACGTGAGTGATGGCATTACAACGGACAACTGGTCACGCAAAAAACAAGCCCTCATACTAGTCTGTGGATGAAAATATAAAAGAGTTATGATTTTTTGAAGGCGAGGAGGAAAAAAGAAAATGTAAAAATGAAATTGTCTGTGTCCTTAAGGCCCAAATGGGTAGTGTCCTTAGCCATAACTTTTTTTTTTACTTTTCTATCAACATAGCTGTATGAGAGCTTGTTCTTTGCTGATTTTATTAGTGCTTTTTTGGGGGGTACATAAAATAGCTTTCATTATATTTTGGAAGGAGTGGCAATTCTGCTAAGGTTTTTCAAGTCTTTTTTTTTTTTACTGTGTTCACAACAGGATTTCCGCAAGGGTTTTTTGTTATGGTTTGGGTCATAAAAATTGTGGGGATACCATACTAGTGGATTTTTTTGTTGTTGTATTTTATACTTACAAAGTTTACTATATATATATATATATATATATATACATAAATTTTTTTTATTTTATTTAACTTTATTTTATTTCAGGTGGCATTACTGTGTGATTATTTGATCACTGATATAATGCTTTGGTATACTCAGAATGCCGAAGTCTTATTGCATGGCCTAAAACTTATCCCATATCCGCTGCACAGGGAATACGTTTTTGATTGCGGGGGCCTGAGTGGAGGAGATGTGCATGCAGCACAGAGCTCCATCTGCTGTGTGTATCTCCCCTCCCTTCCATTACCTACCTCCTACAGGTCAGTGTTTGACAGGGTTATATGTACAGAGTACAGTGTGCGGAAAAGTTGGAAAGAAGAAATGAGGTGCGCTCCTGGTGGAGTAGGATGTGCACATTTAGTTGCACCTTACCTTGTCAGGTTGAGCTTAGGGCACAACACCTCGATGTGCCTAAAGACTCGCTGGGGTCTGTAATCAAAAGATGCGGGCAGCAGCCTGGGCGTCCTTCACCATGACTTTCAGGTCCTGGTGCAAAATAGTCGATTAGTAGAGGGGAAAACAGGACGTTAAATCCGTGAGCGCTTATTCCCAGGAAACCAAAAAGCCACAGGATATTTTTTTAAATAAGACTGGCGTTTATTGGTACAAGATTGGGGGTGCTCAGGGTACTGTTTGTGGCAGGGTTATGTTCAGGTGCACAGCGTGTGGCAATATGATATTAAGGAGAACAGTGTGTGGTAATATTTAGCAGAACAGTGTGTGGCAGTATTGTATTAAGGGGTACAGTGTGGAGCAGTATTATATTCAGAGGCACAGTGTGTGTCAGGGTCCTATTCAGGTGCACAGTATGTGGCAATATCATGTTCAGGAAATAATGGAAGAAGAAAAAGACCGGTGCGCACCTCGTGCAGTTAAATCAGTAGTATAGGAGAGACAGTATGAACGATTATGATGGGCCAACAAGTTTGACCCTTACCTGGGAGAGTTATGCTAAGAGCATAACATCTATGATGGCATATAATATAGAGTTGCCACCTCCTGGTCCCTCTGAAATTTCTGGGAAATCCGGTGTGGAATAAATTGGAAGAAAAGAGGTCAACAACTTTGAAAATGGGACATCAACCGGAGACTTCTGAATGGGTTGATACAATTTTATTGTATGGATGCCCATACATACAATAAAATTGTATCAACCCATTCAGAAGTCTGCGCCCCGGTTGAAGTCCCATTTTCAAGGTCGTTGACCTCTTTTCTTCCAATATTATATTTAGAGGGACAGTGTGGGACAGAATTGTATTCAGTGGTGCATTGTGTGGAGCTATTGCTTTGTCTTTATATAGAGGATGAGGATCTGCTGCAGAGGTGAAGATTTAAAGATGTCCGGGCATCAAACGCTACAGAGGAGAGAAACAAGTCACCATGGTCTGGAAAAAAAAAGAGGGAAAGAAACAATTAAAAATAAGATGTAACCTGTGAGTCACTGTCATTGTGTATTCTGTCTGTAGTTACTTGTAAGGTATTAAGCAGCAATAAGTAAAACAACAACTCTCAGGATATACTTATCATTGCTTAGGTCTAGGAGCTGTAGTTTCATATGGTAAAGCTGCAACATGCCCTAACATTGGTTTATTTTTTCATTATTATTAATATTATTATTAATATTATCCCCTTCCCACAAATGCGAATATATATACATTCACTGCGGGCTCCTGTTGTATGAGGCACGCTCAACAGCTGAGCACTCATCGGCTGATGTCCAGCATTATCCCTTTAGACATCACGATCAAAGTTGATCGTGGCAAAGTTGATCAAAGTTGATCGTGACATCTAAAAGCCATAAGTCCCATTCCTGGCTAGCTCAGTTGGCTGATCAGGACTGCCGCGGTGCAACCGCAGCATCCCAATCAGCTGAGAGGACAGCGAAAGGTCTCTTACCTTCCTCCCTACCATCCAGTCGGTGGTCTAAAGCTCCTGTCAGTATGCGTGTTTGCGTGTACACAACTAGAAAGATTTAAGGTGTGTTGGCAGAAAAATATGGAATTCAGCAAGGTCAGATATGTGTCAGAGGAACATGCTGTTGCGTGCCAGAGATGACAGAACAATGAGTACTGACGGTATTGGCAGAACTATATGAAATGCAACTGACCAGTATACACTACAGGCTAGATATATATAACTTCAACAAGCTTTTTGACCAGCAGAGATTACTGCACAATGTGTGCTGATGGTGTTTGCGGAACTATATGAAATGCCACAGACCTCTATTAACACTACAAGCTAGATACGTATGACTTCAACATGCTTTTTGACTAGCAGAGATTACTGCTCAATGATGGTGTTTGCGGAAATATATGAAATGCACCAGAACTACAGGCTAGATACAGATCTTGGCACTGGCTACTGTAGCTGGTTGGGGAACACTATTCAATTCAGGCATTTGCAGCTATGAGCCTTGAAAAGGGCTTTGGATTTGTGGTAGCAAAAGATGAGCCCTTCAAAGTCTGTGAGAAGGATATCCGCTGCATAGGAGCCCCTATAGTTTTTTTTTTTATGGGGATTGACTCCTGTTCACAAAAACACAGAAGGTCTCTCTTTGTAATCTGTATCTATCTATCTATCTATCTATCTATCTAAGAAAGTTCATATAAATCCGCAGCACACAGGTCCAATATGGTGAAAAAGAAAAAACTTTATTCCATCATGTGAATGTCATACAGCGACGTTTCTGCTGGCTCTCCCAGCCTTTCTCAAGCTCATACAAGTGTTACAAATCACCCATTTTATAATGGCAACAATTACAAAGTCAATTACAAAAAAATCAGTGAAAAACATAAAATACACAAAGTAAGGTATACATCATAAAATCCATAGTATACATAAATACGTGCTCATTATAACCATATATAATATTCACCTACATAGTGAAGTGATAACACACCGTTCTACTATATCCTTAATAAGGTTCTGATTGCAGTCTCAGAACATATGTGCACGTGTATTAAAAACAATTAATATCAATACTTGCAGGCTATAAGGGAATCCCCACTCACCGCTATGTATATGTAAATCAGCGTTTAGGTATTCTACGGCGCATATGCGCCGGAAATGTGTAGAACGAGGGTTGGGAGTGCGGAAGTTGCCATAGGTATACCAGACGCTGCGTTCCACTCATGGACGTCACGCTGTGCACGCGCACAGTCGGCCCGGGCCATGATTTTCATGCGGACAGCGCCGGCATCAACATGGCAACTCAACTTCACCAATATACAAAAGGTAATTCTTAACAAAAAATAGATAAAGACAATAAAGAGTGACAAATAATAAAAGAAAAAAAGAAAAATTATAAAAAAGAAATCAAATCAAATCAGGACTGCCCAGATTTGAACTCACAGTACTTGTGGTGGCACCATATTCATTCACTCCTCTCCTTCTGCTCTGTGCTCTTCAGGAAACCACAGTCAGGCATAATGAAGTGTCCGGCCTTGGTTCGCATGTGGTCCTGTCCATGCCGAAATCCATAGTCTGAGGACTTCAGCAAGTCCTGGCCACTAGTGTGCACAGAGCCCTACAGAGAATTGGAGATTTAACCCATATCCAGGGATAATATTGCACTCAGTACACCGGCTTATGTTCACAAATCAAATAAAGTCATAATGAATAAATGATGTAAAAGTAAAATTTAAAATTTAAAATGAAATAACAAAAAAATACATTTAAAAAAATATAAAAAAAACATGAAAAATTATTTTTAAAGAATAAGATTGAAGGTGAGAAAAAAGAAAGTAATCCAATAGTCAGAGGCTACTGATGATAGTCGTGATGTGCACTCCCATATCCCCTCTGAAACATATACACATGCAAAAAATATGAATAATAATCATAATTTATTAGAACAAAGCAAAACAATATGTCTTGTGTTCAGTGAGTGACGAAGTATTCCCATATGGCCTCTGCAAGACAAAGGAAGAGAGAAAGATTATTAGTTATCATTTCTTTAACAGTAAAGATGTATATAGCACACTTGTAATAACCACTCTGATGCTAGTTAGTCCCCACCCTCAGGCTGAAGCATAGGGTACCTCATCTCCCAACCACCCTCTGTGGTGTTTTAAATTCAACGTTCAATCCAGAAGGTTTTAAGGTGTTCAGATCATAGATCCATTTCAGTTCCAGTCTCTTGAGTCGGCCCTGTCTATCCCCACCTCGTCTCATGGGTGGCACATGGTCAATGACCATGAACCTCAGGTCTCTCTCACCATGGTTCAGTTCAGTGAAATGTTTAGATACTGGGACCTCGAGTTTCTTTTTGCGAATCGTATATCTGTGTTGATTCAGTCTTGTCTTGAGGTCCCATGTGGTCTCCCCAACATACAGGAGACCACATGGGCACCACAAGACATAGACCACATGAGATGTGTTACATGTTAGGTAATATCTGATTGGGTAAGATTTTCCCGTGGCCGGATGTGTGAATCTCTCACCTTTACACATCAGGCCACAGTTAGTGCATGACCTACATGGGAAACTTCCTTTTCTGATTGTAGTAAGGTATTGTTGACTGTCACTTTTTCTCAAAGAAATGTCAGCCCTCACCAACTTGCCCTTAAGGTTAGCTGAACGCCTATATGACATGGTTGGTGGGGATCTAAATTCAGGGATATTTGTGTGGCCCTCCAATATGTGCCAGTGCTTGCGGATGACTTTACCAATCTCTGGGGATATCTCACTATATGTAGTTACAAAGGTCAGGCAGGGATCCCTATGTGGTTGGACCTGTCCCACAGATAGACCTCTGTCTTGTACATTAATTCTAGATATTTGTTTGTCAATGACTTTCTGCGGATAACCCCTCTCTCTGAAATTGGCTACCATTTTTTCCAGCGCTTTCTCAAATTTATCATCAGTGTCCATGATCCTCCTTGCCCTCAGTAGTTGACTATAGGGCAAGGAGTTCACCATCGGTCTAGAATGGCAACTTTCAAATTTTAACAGTGTATTACAGTCTGTGTCTTTTGTGTATAGGTCAGTTGCCAACCGTCCATTGGATACAGTGACTCTTACATCCAAAAAGCTCACCATTTCTGTCGAGTGGGTCAGTGTAAAGCGTATTCCTGTGTCCCTGCTGTTAAGGTATTCCTGAAACAATAGTAATTCAGTTAATCCACCAGTCCAAATAAGAAACACATCATCTATGTATCTCCACCACTCCAGGATATACCTGGAGTGGTGGGATACATAGACGTGACAGTCCTCAAATCTTGACATAAAGATATTTGCGTACGTCGGCGCAACATTACTACCCATAGCGGTCCCCCGCTTCTGTAAATAAAATTTGTTATTAAATAGAAAATAGTTGTTTTCCAGTATTATTCTCAGTAGGGAAACCAAAAAATCAATCTTCACCTCCGAAAATCCTGCTTGGTGTAGATAAGTGGATACAGCCTCTACACCCCCATCATGCTGGATGGAGGTGTAGAGACTCACCACATCAAACGATGCAATAATCGTTCCCTCTGGTATTTGAATAGTCTCAATTTTTTGTAAAAAGTCAGCTGTGTCTCTGATATAAGATCTCGCCTTTACTGCAAACGGTCTCAAAACTTTGTCAAGAAAAACAGAAATCTTCGAAGTAATCAAGTTCCTGCCTGAGACAATTGGACGACCGGGTGGATTCACCCGGTCTTTGTGAACATTAGGTAACAGATATAGCAACGGTGTTACTGGAAACAGGACTATCAAAAATTTCTGAATCTCTTCATCAATCAATCTGGCACCCAGACCCCTCTCAATAACCACATTAATCTTTTTCTCAATCGCAAACTTTGGGTCACCTGATAAACATTGGTACACTTCTGTATCATTAAGTTGCCTGTAGGCCTCCTGAATATAAAGTTCCCTGTCCATGACCACGACCGCGCCACCTTTATCGGCCGGCTTGATGACCAGGTCGTGGTCATGGACAAGGGACTTAAGAGAGTTAATTTCTCCATTGGTCATGTTGGGGTGTTTTAATCTTGCATAGTCACATTTTAGTTTTACAATATCCCTTTTTTACACATTCTGCAAAAGACTCAACAGCATGAGAATCCACGTTAGGTGTAAAGTCACTTACATTTCTGAGTCCATATTCCTTCAAACTCATCTCTGGGGGAGCAAGAGGAGACAGTTACTTGATTATCAACAGGGGTACTCTTGTTTGAAAACCACACTCTTAGTTTCAGTTTTCTCACAAACTGCGCAAAGTCAATTTCAAACTGGAACCAGTCCATTCCCACACTAGGGCAAAAAGTTAACCCTTTACTTAATACTTGCTTTTGTTCCATAGACAGCTCTTTTGAAGAAATATTCACAATATTGGTTACTTCTTTCCTGATCCCTTGTGTTGTACACTCCTGTTTGTGTGGCTCCTTGTTTTTGTTCCCTCTGTTGTGCTTCCTGCCACTCCTCCTGTATATGTATATGTATATAGTGAGATATCCCCAGAGATTGGTAAAGTCATCCGCAAGCACTGGCACATATTGGAGGGCCACACAAATATCCCTGAATTTAGATCCCCACCAACCATGTCATATAGGCGTTCAGCTAACCTTAAGGACAAGTTGGTGAGGGCTGACATTTCTTTGAGAAAAAGTGACAGTCAACAATACCTTACTACAATCAGAAAAGGAAGTTTCCCATGTAGGTCATGCACTAACTGTGGCCTGATGTGTAAAGGTGAGAGATTCACACATCCGGCCACGGGAAAATCTTACCCAATCAGATATTACCTAACATGTAACACATCTCATGTGGTCTATGTCTTGTGGTGCCCATGTGGTCTCCTGTATGTTGGGGAGACCACATGGGACCTCAAGACAAGATTGAATCAACACAGATATACGATTCGCAAAAAGAAACTGGATCTCCCAGTATCTAAACATTTCACTGAACTGAACCATGGTGAGAGAGACCTGAGGTTCATGGTCATTGACCATGTGCCACCCATGAGACGAGGTGGGGATAGACAGGGCCGACTCAAGAGACTGGAACTGAAATGGATCTATAAACCTTAAAACCTTCTGGATTGAACGTTGAATTTAAAACACCACAGAGGGTGGTTGGGAGATGAGGTACCCTATGCTTCAGCCTGAGGGTGGGGACTAACTAGCATCAGAGTGGTTATTACAAGTGTGCTATATACATCTTTACTGTTAAAGACATAATAACTAATAATCTTTCTCTCTTCCTTTGTCTTGCAGAGGCCATATGGGAATACTTCGTCACTCACTGAACACAAGACATGTTGTTTTGCTTTGATCTAATAAGTTATGATTATTATTCATATTTTTTGCATGTGTATATGTTTCAGAGGGGATATGGGAGTGCACATCACGACTATCATCAGTAGCCTCTGACTATTGGATTACTTTCTTTTTTCTCACCTTCAATCTTATTCTTTAAAAATAATTTTTCATGTTTTTTTTATATTTTTTTAAAGGTATTTTTTTGTTATTTCCTTTTTAATTTTTCATTTTACTTTTACATCATTTATTCATTATGACATTATTTGATTTGTGGACATAAGCCGGTGTACTGAGTGCAATATTATCCCTGGATATGGGTTAAATCTCCAATTCTCTGTAGGGCTCTGTGCACACTAGTGGCCAGGACTTGCTGAAGTCCTCAGACTATGGATTTTGGCATGGACAGGACCACATGAGAACCAAGGCCGGACACTTCATAGTGCCTGACTGTGGTTTCCTGAATAGCACAGAGCAGAAGGAGAGGAGTGTATGAATGTGGTGCCACCACAAGTACTGTGAGTTCAAATCCGTGCAGTCCTGATTTAATTTTATTTCTTTTTTATAATTTTTCTTTTTTTCTTTTATTATTTGTCACTCTTTATTGTCTTTATCTATTTTTTGTTAAGAATTACCTTTTGTATATTGGTGAAGTTGAGTTTCCATGGTGATGCCGGCGCTGTCCGCATGAAAATCATGGCCGGGCCGACTGTGCGCGTGCACAGCGTGACGTCCATGAGTGGAACGCAGCGTCTGGTATACCTATGGCAACTTCCGCACTCCCAACCCTCGTTCTGAAACTACACATTTCCGGCACATTACGCCGTAGAATACCTAAATGCTGATTTACATATACATAGCGGTGAGTGGGGATTCCCTTATAGCCTGCAAGTATTGATTTTAATTGTTTTTAATACACGTGCACATATGTTCTGAGACTGCAATCAGAACCTTATTAAGGATATAGTAGAACGGTGTGTTATCACTTCACTATGTAGGTGAATATTATATATGGTTATAATGAGCACGTATTTATGTATACTATGGATTGTATGATGTATACCTTACTTTGTGTATTTTATGTTTTTCACAGATTTTTTTGTAATTGACTTTGTAATTGTTGCCATTATAAAATGGGTGATTTGTAACACTTGTATGAGCTTGAGAAAGGCTGGGAGAGCCAGCAGAAACGTCGCTGTATGACATTCACATGATGGAATAACGTTTTTTCTTTTTCACCATATTGGACCTGTGTGCTGCGGATTTATATGAACTTTCTGTGAATTGGGATCCCTGACCAAGGTCTGGTTCTGCGTGCACCCACAGTTATTGAGCTCAAGGGAGTGCTGTTTCTCTTTGGATTACTATCTATCTATCTATCTATCTATCTATCTTTCTCTCTCTTTCTCATATGTATCTCTATATTTCTAACCTCTAACTGCCCCTATGTCTGCCTCTATCCCTCTGTCTGTCTCCTCTCTGCAGAAGTTATGAGTGCTTTGAACGCTGTTGGTGATGTCAGTGCCCTTTTATCTGTGTCCCTGGCTTTGTTCTTGTCACGATGCCGGCTGGCAGGTAGTGGATCCTCTGTGCCAGAGAGGGATTGGCGAGGACCGCGCTAGTGGACCGGTTCTAAGTCACTACTGGTTTTCACCAGAGCCCGCCGCAAAGCGGGATGGTCTTGCTGCGGCGGTAGTGACCAGGTCGTATCCACTAGCAACGGGTCACCTCTCTGACTGCTGATGATAGGCGAGGTACAAGGGAGTAGACAGAAGCAAGGTCGGACGTAGCAGAAGGTCGGGGGCAGGCGGCAAGGTTCGTAGTCAGGGTGGATAGCAGAAGTTCTGGTACACAGGCTTTAGACACACAATACGCTTTCACTAGGCACAAGGGCAACAAGATCCGGCCAGGGAGTGCATGGGAGGAGGTCAGATATAGTCAGGGACCAGGTGGAAGCCAATTAAACTAATTGGGCCAGGCACCAATCATTGGTGCACTGGCCCTTTAAGTCTCAGGGAGCTGGCGCGCGCGCGCCCTAGAGAGCGGAGCCGCGCGCGCCAGCACATGACAGCAGGGGACGGGAACGGGTAAGTGACCTGGGATGCGACTCGCGAGCGGGCGCGTCCCGCTGTGCGAATCGCATCCCCAACGGCCATGACAGTGCAGCGCTCCCGGTCAGCGGGACTGACCGGGGAGCTGCAGGGAGAAAGACGCCGTGAGCGCTCCGGGGAGGAGCGGGGACCCGGAGCGCTAGGCGTAACAGTACCCCCCCCCCTTAGGTCTCCCCTTTTTTTTGTCCGGTGACTGCCTCCCCTGGGATGAGGACACCGGGAAGGAATGGATGGTTTCCTCAATGGCAGGCAGTACAGCAGGAGTAGGAATGGGGAGGGAGGGCAGAGGGTGAAGCTTGGCACGGGGCAGGGAGACACAAGGACGGGAGCCATGAGGGGACACAGAGGCTTGCCTGAAGGGACTGGGAGGGGGGGAGAGGCATTTTCTGTGGCAGGCAGAGTCCCTAACGACCTTAGGGGGACCGGATACAGGAGGAACCACAGGGTCACGGCAGGGAGTATTGGGAACCGGTTTAAGGCAGTCCTTGGAACAAGAGGGACCCCAACTCTTGATCTCCCCAGTGGACCAGTCCAGGGTTGGGGAATGGTGTAGAAGCCAGGGTAGTCCAAGGAGAATTTCGGAAGTGCAATTGGGAAGGACCAAAAATTCAATTTTCTCGTGATGAGGTCCGATGCACATTAGGAGGGGCTCCGTGCGGTAACGCACGGTGCAATCCAACCTGGCTCCGTTGACCGCGGAAATGTGGAGTGGCTTGACAAGACGGGTCATCGGAATGCGGAATTTATTCACCAAGGACTCCCGAATAAAATTCCCAGAAGCACCAGAGTCCAGGCAGGCCACGGCTGAGAGGGAAGAGCTGGCTGAAGTAGAAATCCGTACAGGCACCGTGAGACGTGGAGAAGCCGACTTAGCATCCAGAGACGCCACACCCACGAGAGCTGGGTGCGAGCGTGCGTTTCCCAGACGTGGAGGACGGATAGGGCAATCCACCAAAAAATGTTCGGTACTGGCACAGTACAGACAAAGATTCTCTTCCTTACGGCGATTCCTCTCTTCCAGGGTCAGGCGAGACCGATCCACTTGCATGGCTTCCTCGGCGGGAGGCCTAGGCGCAGATTGCAGTGGAGACTGTGGGAGAGGTGTCCAGAGATCTAAGTCTTTTTCCTGGCGGAGCTCTTGATGTCTCTCAGAAAAACGCATGTCAATGCGCGTGGCTAGATGAATGAGTTCATGCAGGTTAGCAGGAGTTTCTCGTGCGGCCAGAACATCTTTAATGTTGCTGGATAGGCCTTTTTTAAAGGTCGCGCAGAGGGCCTCATTATTCCAGGAAAGTTCAGAAGCAAGAGTACGGAATTGTATGGCGTACTCGCCAACGGAAGAATTACCCTGGACCAGGTTCAGCAGGGCAGTCTCAGCAGAAGAGGCTCGGGCAGGTTCCTCAAAGACACTTCGAATTTCCGAGAAGAAGGAGTGTACAGAGGCAGTGACGGGGTCATTGCGATCCCAGAGCGGTGTGGCCCATGACAGAGCTTTTCCAGACAGAAGGCTGACTACGAAAGCCACCTTAGACCTTTCAGTAGGAAACTGGTCCGACATCATCTCCAAGTGCAGAGAACATTGCGAAAGAAAGCCACGGCAAGACTTAGAGTCCCCATTAAATTTGTCCGGCAAGGACAGGCGGAGGCTAGGAGTGGCCACTCGCTGCGGAAGGGGTGCAGGAGCTGGCGGAGGAGATGATTGCTGCTGAAGTTGCTGCACAATGGTGAATACTTCCGACAGCTGGTGGGTTAGATGGGCGATCTGTCGGGATTGCTGGGCGATCACCGTGGTGATATCAGAGATATAAGGCAGAGGGACGTCAGCGGGATCCATGGCCGGATCTACTGTCACGATGCCGGCTGGCAGGTAGTGGATCCTCTGTGCCAGAGAGGGATTGGCGAGGACCGCGCTAGTGGACCGGTTCTAAGTCACTACTGGTTTTCACCAGAGCCCGCCGCAAAGCGGGATGGTCTTGCTGCGGCGGTAGTGACCAGGTCGTATCCACTAGCAACGGGTCACCTCTCTGACTGCTGATGATAGGCGAGGTACAAGGGAGTAGACAGAAGCAAGGTCGGACGTAGCAGAAGGTCGGGGGCAGGCGGCAAGGTTCGTAGTCAGGGTGGATAGCAGAAGTTCTGGTACACAGGCTTTAGACACACAATACGCTTTCACTAGGCACAAGGGCAACAAGATCCGGCCAGGGAGTGCATGGGAGGAGGTCAGATATAGTCAGGGACCAGGTGGAAGCCAATTAAACTAATTGGGCCAGGCACCAATCATTGGTGCACTGGCCCTTTAAGTCTCAGGGAGCTGGCGCGCGCGCGCCCTAGAGAGCGGAGCCGCGCGCGCCAGCACATGACAGCAGGGGACGGGAACGGGTAAGTGACCTGGGATGCGACTCGCGAGCGGGCGCGTCCCGCTGTGCGAATCGCATCCCCAACGGCCATGACAGTGCAGCGCTCCCGGTCAGCGGGACTGACCGGGGAGCTGCAGGGAGAAAGACGCCGTGAGCGCTCCGGGGAGGAGCGGGGACCCGGAGCGCTAGGCGTAACAGTTCTATTGGCGTGTGTGCCTGATTGACTCACTAAGCAGCAAATCACATGATCTGCTGATTTCCCTACATCATCTCCTGCCCCCTGCCCGCCCTGCTTGTTCCGTCCGCCCCAAAAAACATACTTTCTGGTTTTTCGTGCTATTTACCGACTCGCATGAGCCGAACCAGTAAAATCTTGTGTGTTTGCCGAGCCAGAAAAATCCAAAAGTTCAGGTCGAATCCGAGTTCACCGAATTCGGCTTGCTCATCTCTGATTACAAGTTATGGATACAAAATTTATGGGGATAGAATGTTGATGAAGGAATATATTCTGATCGCCAAATTGGAGTCGGGAAGGAATTTTTTCCTCTGTCATGGGGCAATTGGCATCAGCGTCATGGGAGGTTTTCTATCCTCTAGATCAACACAGTAGGGTTTTAGGTTAAACTTGATGGTCTCTTTTTTTTCAACCTTACAAACTAGGTAAATATGTAACACCCTCTCCATATCAGCAATAAGACCTCTGCTCCTATGCACTGTGGTTGACTGGTATGTCACTTTAATGCTGTTAAATGTAGCTCCGTTCTCCACAAATGTAGAAAGTGTTAATTGTAAGAAACCATACTGTTGCAGTAACAGGCTTATATTCATACCTCTGTCATATTTTTAAGGATTTCCTGTTTGGTTTAATATAAATTTAGTTTTTTGCCTGTCTGTGGGGCATAATCTCCGGTTCTGAACATTACCCCCTTTGTACTGCGGCACTGTGGAACAAAAAAAAATTGTAACTGAAATAAAATTATTTTAGGGCATGCTAGGACTTAAAGTTCTCTAATACAGTACATGCAGTGCTACTAGTATCATAGCTACTAGTGGTAAAGCATGTAGTGTGACACGTGACCACAGAAGCCACTCACTGCATTGACAATGTGCTGGCTGATGGTAAAAAAAAGATGCTGGACTTAAGGGAGTTAAAGAGGCAAGTAAAGTATTTTTTTGTTATAAAGCCATTATTATATAACTGTTTTTATAACTAATTTACTGAAGCATTTCTATAAATGCCTTTCTCTAGGGGACTGCAAAAATGTTCTGCTCAGAGATGTAGAGATTATCATGCTGTTACATTTCAGCTAGGATTCTAGGCCTGCTATACATGGTAAAATATTAGAGAGAGACAGAGTTGTTTTCTTCCTACAGTTTTATAAACCCTTTCTCCCCCTGTACTGTGCTGCTGGCTTTTGGGACATAATACAGTCAGAATAAAGCACTGTGATAACACGGGCACAGTAATTGTGAATTGAGAAAGTCTGGGAATCTGGCCATTTAGCACCTGATATGTATTGATCAATAGCATTAACTGTTGTTTAACCCTTTAAGAAACAAGGCCTTCAGATGCCTGAATGTCCAGTTAAGTTTATACTTATTTATCTATAGATTAATGTAGGCAGCACACCAAAATTAGTGCAAAATTCAAGTGTATATTCCAAGGATAGGTGACTACGTTTCGGCGATCTCACACCGCCATTTTCAAGGGAAAATCGCCGAAATGTTGTCACCTATCCTTGGAATAAACACTTGAATTTTGCACTAATTTTGGTGTGCTGCCTACATTGATCTATATTTACTACGGATCGGAGCACCGAGGTTCCAGGGCGTGCACCCGACCTTACTCTTTTCAGGAGGTGCCGCTTTCATTTGGATTGTACTTATTTATCTATAAGTGTCTGTATAGTTTTAATGTGGTGCCAGAAGAGATTCAGTATCTTTTTATTTTTATTTAATTAGTTTTATTAAGTGCAAAAGTTTTGTAAAAAGCCATTAATTTTTTTTCATTTTTTGTAATTTAACCTTCCTAAAAGGTAGCTATATTTCTATTTACATAGTAAACAACTACAATCAATAATATTTAACCCCTACTGCAAATGAGGTCTTGTCTCCAGCATTAGGGATGCATTAAGTGTGCATCAGGTGTGCTTATAACAAAACATGGCAGTGTTCTTCAAACTCTGGTCCTCCCGATGTAGCAAAACTACAATTCCCAGGATACCTGTACAACCAATGGCTGTCCAGGCATGATGGAAGATGTAGTTTTGGAATATTTGGAGGTTCACAGTTTGGGTTAGGGCTTTAATGTATGACAACATGTCAGCTGCTACCCATCAGAGCAGTCCGATGGCCTTGTTATAATAGGTTCCTTAGATGCAAAGCATGTTTTTTAAATATTGTAAGGTCCTGCAAAGTATATATATAAAATTTGTTTTTCTGTATTACACCAATTGTCAAAGCATACGCTGAGTTCTACAGAGTGCAGAGGGTTAATGTTTTTACATGCATTGCTTCACCTTGTACAGCTGAATTATTGATCTAGTCACAAGTGGACTCCTGACCAATAAATGCAAGAGCCTGTCCCAAGTCTGCCCTCTTCTCCTGGGGAATAGAGTGGGACCCAATCTTCCTCTAGTTAGTTGTGAGCTTGCCCTAGCCAAGTGCACATGTCAGTTTCTCAGCTCCTGTCACATATCTATTTCCTGGGGTAACTAAAAGTCTGTGAGCCTACATATAGCTAAAAGCAGACCTACATTCAACTTATAGGCCATACTGTAACTAGCCCTGTCTTCAAGATCATCTTGAGCCTTGCCAAAAGTTCTACTGCTAGGATACTTCCACACTTCAGAATTCTCTATAAGAGGTTTCACAAGGACAAAGCTGCACAATTGTGTTTTCCTTCACTGGTTTCTATGGTTACCTTTAGTTGGACCAGTGCCCACCTGTATTCACCTGTATGTACCTGTGTTCACCTGGATATGCTTCTTCGAGTCTTATCTCACAGTTAGCCACAGAAGTAAATAGAGTGGAGTTCTTTAGTCTACATATCTGCATTTCACCATGGTTGCATTCTGTTAGATCCTTGTCCAGTTAGTTGCCATAATTTGAACTGATATAGATTTCATCAGTGCTCTTGTAGCTATCTTACTCCCAGCCAAATCCGTATACAGAATCTATATACCGAAGTAAATCAAACAGAGCCATGTCAGTTTCAAATGCTTCTCTGCCTTTATTCAGTCCTTCACGTGGTTATATCACCTTTGTCATTAACATAAGTTCCCACCCACATTAGTGGGATATTCTAGCATATAGGGAGTGAGCAAATAGCATGGGGTATGTGCATTGTCCTCGTGGCCCTCAACTTCCTCTACACGATGGTGGGGGCGAGATGGGAGAGAACAGTTGGGGTGAGGAGTGGACAAGTAACAGAAATATGGAGTCTTCATCCTAAATGGGCATTTTACATATACAGTATATAAAATTTATATATACACACATATACATCTATCACCCCCCTAAAATGACCATTTTCCCTTTCCCTAATTTCCATCATCCTAATTCATCTGCCCCAATGTGTTTTCTCGAACTCTTCACTGTACTTTAGACGATCCATGGCTTATCCATGGACCCCCTTAGCCTCAGACTTTACACATATGGAGTCAGATGCTGTCCCTATGGGTCACTGGTATTATAGATGGCATTAAAGCTCTGTAATGGGGTATAGGCTTCATCTGTAATCTCCAAGTCCACATTTGTCATCCCTGGCGTGGCATTCTCGACGGTCGTCTCTCACTTCTTCTTTAGGCAAGTCAAAACACAACACACAAAGCAAGATTATTAGAATTATGAGTATGGTTATTTTACCAGTCCTATATTGGCTGAGATATAAGTGCAACAAGTCTCCCAGAACATTTTATATGCCCCCCCTTTTTCCTCTTACACCATACATCATATCTAATGCTGTACCATTTTGGAATGTTAAAGCGGATGTGGCTCGTAGTTGTTTGGCTTGACCTTTAAGAGTATTTACAAATAAATGTATTCATCTCTGTTAGTTATAATAGATCTGATTAATCTTACTCATGGAAATCTGGGATATTATTGACTCAACTCCGGCTTTTTACTTGACCTATAGCTCTAAACTCATCTGAGATCCCCCATGGGACTCCTATAACATCAATATTTATACAAAGGGATCAAAACTCCCAGCAGGGTCTGCACGTTTATTTCTAAAGTATGTTTTGAATTCCTTTGTTGGTTCGTTAATGGAAGTGTGTATGGGCAGAAATGTCTTGACTAATGTGCATTCCCCAGTTTAATCCCCTTCTAATTTGACTCTAAGCTTAATATCCCCAAGTATCCCATACTTTACAATAGTTACCCTTTACTCATCCCGCTATTTGTACATGTTCACCTACTGATTCTCCTCATACAACGTCACCTCCTAACAATCCGTTGTGATTATCTTTCTCTTTGGAACAACCATGGTTATGCACAGACATAGATTTAACAGTTATCAGTTATATGCAATCGTCTCTTTCCTCACTTATTTCCTGCATAGGTTTTGAAGAAATGGGTGACAATTACAGAATCTGAACTAGGTACAATTTTACAAAAGGTTCTTAATTGTATACTTTACTGTATCTATGGTTAGGGATCAGTACAATCAGACAAGGAGATACTGATATTGGCCTACCCCCGGCAGTTAGATGAAGTCTACTCATATTCTCTGAAACAGGTAAGATGTTTATGGAGGGTGTTGGTCAGGTACCTTTATTGTTTTTACCTAGGTCATAACAGATGTAAATGATGACGTCTGTACAAACCTTCTTTCTGCATTTTTGAATCCTGAGGCCACCCAATGTACTGGCATTACATAGCTCCCCTTTGCTTAGTGTTTGGGGTCATATATGTTACCATGGGGTACAAGACTTCTGGCACATACATTTTCTTACCAACTCTCTCCGGATGCTGTCTTTGCCCTGTTCCACCTCTTTCTTCTTCCATTGGTCTCTCTCAGCATACATAGCTGGTTCCTGCAAGAGACCTAACCAGAAAATTCCACATTGCCCATCCACCTGTACACTTTGTACCATCATTGTGGGGGAACAGGAGCACTGCAGCCTTGGCAACCTCCTTCACCATTCAGTCCCCTTGGCTTCTGGGGCTGTTTCCTTCATGTGTCTCTGATCTTTACAATGACCACTTTCTCTGGCCGCTCTCGGACTTTGAACACTTGAATTACAAACTACAGATTGGTTTGCTCAAGGATTCAAGAACACTTTTACTTCAATAGGTCTTACTTGTGGGCGGTAATTAAAGTGTACCTGCACTCATTGTGTCATACCTTTAGATCTTACACATCTCAGTGAATACCTTCAACTCTATACTTCTCTGAACCACCAGCTCAGATCGAGAGGTTTATTGCAGTAGAACTTCATTCTGCATGGTGTCACCATATATCCTGTCTTACGTATTTATATCTTTACATTACTTGGAACAAGCTTACATTTATAACTCAGCATCAACCATGGATTCTCTGATATCCTATAATGGCTCTTGAATTTTTAACCTTATAAGTTTAAGACAATCAGCATCTTCGTGTTACACTAAATATCATTATAAAGTTATCCACTCAAAATTGATGTTATTCACTAAGGTGGTTATATCACCTTTGTCATTAACATAAGTTCCCACCCTCACTAGTGGGATCTTCTAGCATATAGGGAGTGAGCAAATAGCATGGGGGATGTGCATTGTCCTCATGGCCCTCAACTTCCTCTACACGATGGTGGGGGCGAGAGGGAGAGAGCAGATGGGGGGGAAGGAGGAGTGGACAAGTAACAGAAATATGGAGTCTTCATCCTAAATGGGCATTTTAGATATACAGTATATAAAATTTATATATATACACATATACATCTATAACAGAACAAGTTTGCCTAGTTGGCAGATGAGGGGGATGCAATTTCAGAGCTAGCAGTACTGCAGCAAGACTCTGTCTCTGACTGCCAGGGGAGTGTCTGCTCCAGTAAGGAGGGAGGGAGGCGTGCATGGCAGGCCAGACAGGTACTGGTAGTGGGGGACTCAATTATTAGGAGGACCGACAGGGCGATCTGTCACAAAGACCGGGATTGCCAAACAGTGTGTTGTTTACCTAGTGTTCGAGTTCGGCACATCGCACATCGGGTTGACAGGATGCTAGGTGGGGCTGGAGAGGATTCAGCAGTCATGGTACATATTGGCACCAATGACAAAGTAAGAGGTAGGTGAAGTGTCCTTAAAAATGATTTCAGGGACTTAGGCCGTAAGCTTAAGGCAAGGACCTCCAAGGTAATATTTTCTGAAATATTACCTGTACCACGAGCCACACCAGATAGGCAACGGGGGATTAGGGAGGTAAACAAGTGGCTCAGAAGCTGGTGTAGGAAGGAGGGGTTTGGGTTCATGGAGAACTGGGCCGACTTCGCTGTCGGATACCGGCTATACCATAGGGACGGGCTGCACCTCAATGGGGAGGGTGCAGTTGTGCTTGGGGAGAAGATGGCTAGAAGGGTGGAAAAGTGTTTCAACTAGGGACGGGGGAGGGAACATATAATATAGAGGGGGAAGATAGTGTAGATAGAGAGGGGGGACTTATTAATGCACCTGGGGGTGGAGAAGAGGGAGGGGTTACAATAGTTAATAGGGATAGGCTTCATACACCATTGAATTGCATGTTGACCAATGCCAGAAGTCTGTCCAATAAAACAGAGGAACTGGAGTAGTTGATGTCTGAGGAAAATTATGACATAGTGGGTATAACAGAGACTTGGTTGGATGATAGCTGTGACTGTACGGTCAACATACAGGGTTATAGTCTAATCAGGAAGGTTCGGACAAAACAGAAAGGGGGAGGAGTTTGTCTTTATGTGAAATCGAGTCTGAAGGCTGCACTGGGGGAGGATATATGGGAGGGAAACGATAATGTGGAGGCATTATGGGTAGAAATATATGGAGATAAAGATTTTAAAAAATCTGATTTTTTGGGGTTTGCTATAAGCCACCACACATAATGGAAGGGCCAGAAGATTAATTACTGAGGCAAATAAACAAGGCAGCAAATCAGAATGAGGTGATAATAATGGGGGACTTGAACTATCCTCATATAAACTGGGAGACTGAGACCTGTGAATCTCATAAAGGAAACAGGTTTCTGACTATAGCTAAAGACAATTATCTGTCCCAAATGGTGCAGGGCCCGACCAGAGGGGGCGTCCTACTAGACTTAATATTAACCAACAGACCTGACAGAGTAACTAATGTGCCAGTAGAAGGATACCTAGGAAATAGTGATCATAAAATAATACATTATAACTTGTTCTTCAATAATGGAATCCCTCGAGGGGCCACAAAAATAATGAACTTTAGGAAGGCAAAGTTTGATCAACTCAGAGAAGCCCTTAACAATATAAAATGGGATAATGTCCTCAAAAACAAGAATACTGACACTAAATGGGAGACTTTTAAAAATACCTTAAATTCTCACTTTAAGAGGTATATACCTTATGGGAATAAAATGGTCAGAAATAAAAGAAAACCAATATGGATGAATAAAAATGTTAAGGGGGCAATAAATGACAAAAATAAAGCATTTAAACTACTAAAACAGGACGACAGTGAAGAAGCATTAAAAAGATATAGAGAAAAATGTAAAATATAAAAAAAACTGATAAAAGCAGCAAAAATAGAGACGGAAAGACTCATTGCCAAAGAGAGGAAAACTAACCCCAAAATGTTCTTTAACTATAAAAATAGCAAAAAGGTCAAAAAGGAAAGTGTGGGCCCTTTAAAAAATAATGAGGAAGAAATTATAAACGGGGATCAGGAAAAAGCAGATATATGAAACAAATTCTTCTCCGCTGTATTCACTAAGGAAAATGAAATGCCATTACAGGTCACCTGTCTAACCCAGGAAGAAGTACAGTGCCACCTAAAAAAAAATCTAAATAGATAAATCACCAGTCGCTGGATGTCGTATATCTGGATTTTTCCAAAGCATTTTATACGGTGCCACATAAAAGATTGGTGCATAAAATGAGAGGGATTGGGATGGGGGAAAATGTGTGCAAGTGGGTAAGTAACTGGCTCAGTTATAGGAAACCGAGGGTGGTTAATAATGGTACTTATTCTGATTGGGTGACTGTTACTAGTAGGGTACCACAGGGGTCAGTCTTGGGTTATATTCTATTTAATATATTTATTAATGACCTTGTAGAGGGGTTGAATAGTAAAGTAGCAATCTTTGCAGATGATACTAAACTCTGTAAACCGGTAAACACTATAGAGGACAGTGCACTGTTACAAATGGATCTGAATAGGTTGGAGGTTTGGGCTGAGAAGTGGCACATGAGGTTCAACACTGATAAATGTAAGGTAGTGCACATGGGGAGGAAAAATCCAGGCTGGGATTATGTATTATATGGGAGAACACTTGGGACGACTGACATGGAAAAGGACTTAGGAGTCTTAGTTAACAGTAAATTTAGCTGTGGTGACCAGAGTTGGGCAGCTGCTGCAAAGGAATAAAAATCATGGGGTGCATCAATAGGGGCATGGATGCCCACGGCAAGGAAGTAATTCTACCGCTGTACAAATCACTAGTCAGACCACACATGGAATACTGTGTCCAGTATTGGCACCAGTGTACAAGAAAGATATAGTGGAGCTGTAGAGGGTTCAAAGATGGGCAACCAGAGTAATACGGGGAATGGGAGGACTACAGTACCCAGAAAGATTATCAGAATTAGGGTTATTTAGTTTATAAAAACAAAGGCTTGGGGGAGACCTAATAACTACGTATGAATATATCAGGGGACGGTACAGAGATCTCTCCCATGATCTATTTATACCCAGGACTATATCTATAACAAGGGGGCATCCTCTACGTCAGAGGAAAGAAGGTTTCTACACCAGCACAGATGGGGGTTCTTTACTGTAAGAGCAGTGAGACTGTGGAATTCTCTTCCTGAGGAGGTGGTCATGGTGAACTCAGTAAAACAATTTAAAAGGGGTCTGGATGCATTTTTGGAGAATAATAACATTACAGGTTATGGATTTTAGATCTATAGGGACAGAAGGTTGATCCAGTGATTTATTCTGACTGCCATATTTGGATTCGGGAAGGGATTTTTACCTCTAGTATGAGGGTTTTTTGCCTTCCTCTGGATCAACTCTGTAGGGACTCATTAGGGTTATAGGTTGAACTTGATGGATGTTACTATGTTATATATGTTACTATATTAGGTTAGTATATCAGAGAGTTTTTTCACTCACACATATCTGCAGAAATATATTTATGTATAACTGTGATAGGGACAGTTACTAGAATCATCATTCACATTATACCTGACACGTGTCTCGGGAAACGCCCAGTTTAGAAGATGTTTGCTATGGGGGTTTGCTTCTAAACTGGGCATTTCCCGAGACACATGTCATCAGAGAGCACTTAGACAGAAAAGAACAACCCTAACTTCAGAAGCTCATAAGTGCTGAAAGGATTAAGATTTTTGAATAAAAGTAATTTACAAATCTTTTTAACTTTCTGGAGCCAGTTGATATATAAAAAAGTTTTTTCCTGAATAACCCCTTTAAGGAAGTGGAGAAAGGTGGGTTAACATTTTTATGTTTTTATTAGCCAGGCTGGGGACAGTAGTAAATGAAAAAAATAAAAACAATCAGATGACCCCTTTACCTGTTAAGGACCCAGGGCGTACCTGTACGCCCTGAGTCCGCTCCCGATCTATAACGCGGGTCGGGCCCGGCCTCTAACAACGGCTGGGACCTGTGGCTAATAGTGCGTGGCATTGATCGCGCTGCCGCGCGCTATTAACCCTTTAGACGTGGTTGAACGCCGCGTCTAAAATGAAAGTGAAACTATGCCGGTTAGCCCAGGGAGCTGTTCGGGATAGCCGCGGCATCCCGAACAGCTTACAGGACAGCTGGAGGGTCCCTACCTGCCTCCTCGCTGTCCGATCGCCAAATGACTGCTCAGTGTCTGAGATCCAGGCATGAGCAGTCAAGCGGCAGAATCATCGATCACTGGTTTCTTATGAGATGTGAAAGATTCAATGTGAAAGATCAGTGTGTGCAGTGTTATAGGTCCCTATGGGAGCTATAACACTGCAAAAAAAAGTGAAAAAAAAAAGTGAATAAAGATCATTTAACCCCCCTTTTCCCATAAAAAAAAACCAGTGTAAATAAAAATAAACATATATGGTATCGCCGTGTGCGGAAATATCCGAATTATAAAAATATATCATTTATTAAACCGCACGGTCAATGGCGTGCGCGCAAAAAAATTCAATCATTAAGTCCTATCAATGCAAAAATGGTACCGCTAAAAACTTCAGATCACGGCTCAAAAAATGAAAAAGTTATAGGGGTCAGAAGATGACAATTTAAACGTATAAATTTTCCTGCATGTAGTTTAGATTTTTTTCTTGAAGTACGACAAAATCAAACCTACATAAGTAGGGTATCATTTTAATCGTATGGACCTACAGAATAAAAAGGTGTAATTTTTACCGAAAAATGTACTGTGCAGAAACGGAAGCCCCCAAAAGTTACAAAATGGTTTGTTTGTTTTTTCAATTTTGTCTCACATTGATTTTTTTTCCGTTTCGCTGTAGATTTTTGTGTAAAATGACTGACGTCATTACAAAGTAGAATTGGTGGCGCAATAAATAAGCAATCATATGGATTTTTAGGTGAAAGATTGAAAGATTTATGATTTTTTAAAGGTAAGGAGGAAAAAACGAAAATGCAAAAACGGAAAAACCCCGGGTCCTTAACCCCTTAAGGACCGGGGGTTTTTCCGTTTTTGCATTTTCGTTTTTTGCTCCTTGCCTTTAAAAAATCATAACTCTTTCAATTTTGCACCTAAAAATCCATATGATGGCTTATTTTTTGCACCACCAATTCTACTTTGTAATGACGTCAGTCATTGTGCCCAAAAATCTACGGTGAAACGGGAAAAAAAATCATTGTGAGACAAAATTGAAAAAAAAACGCCATTTTGTAACTTTTGGGGGCTTCCGTTTCTACGTAGTACATTTTTCGGTAAAAATGACACCTTACCTTTATTCTGTAGGTCCATATGATTAAAATGATACCCTACTTATACAGGTTTGAATTTGTCGCACTTCTGGAAAAAATCATAACTTCATGCAGAAAAATTTATACGTTTAAAATTGTCATCTTCTGACCCCTATAACTTTTTTATTTTTCCGTGTATGGGGCGGTATGAGGGCTCATTTTTTGCGCCGTGATCTGAAGTTTTAACGGTATCATTTTTGCATTGATAGGACTTATTGATCATGATATAGAAAGTGACCAAAAATGCACTATTTTGGACTTTGGAATTTTTTTGCGCGCACGCCATTGACCGTGCGGTTTAATTAACGATATATTTTTATAATTCGGACATTTCCGCACGCGGCGATACCATTTATGTTTATTTTTATTTTTATTTACACTGTGTTTTTTCTTTTATGGGAAAAGGGGGGTGATTCAAACTTTTAATAGGGAAGGGGTTAAATGATGTTTATTCACTTTTTTTTTGCACTTTTTTTTTGCAGTGTTATAGGTCCCATAGGGACCTATAACACTGCACACACTGATCTTTTACATTGATCACTGGTTTCTCATAAGAAACCAGTGATAGATGATTCTGCCGCATGACTGCTCATGCCTGGATCTCAGGCACTGAGCAGTCATTCGGCGATCGGACAGCGAGGAGGCAGGTAGGGGCCCTCCCGCTGTCCTGTCAGCTGTTCGGGATGCCGCGATTTCACCGCGGCTATCCCGAACAGCCCACTGAGCTAGCCGGCATGCTTTCGGTTTCACTTTAGACGCGGCGTTCAACTTTGAACGCCGCGTCTAAAGGGTTAATAGCGCGCGGCACAGCGATCAATGCCGCGCGCTATTAGCCACGGGTCCCGGCCGTTGTTAGAGGCCGGGCCCGAACCGCTATCACGCTGTGGCCCCGCGTTATAGATCGGGAGTGGACACATGACGTTCCAGTACGAAGGTTAAGTAAAAGGTTATGGCAGCATGCAAACCCAAGAAGTATTGGTCAACTGGAGGTCATTTCCAGTCTAATATTATGAACGATACTAACTTTACAGCCCCTGTAGCATAGTCAAATAAAAAAAAATTCCTGGAATACCCCTTTAAATTTGGAGAAACCACTTGTTATATTAGTTGTGTTGAGCTTCTTGCATTGTTCTTTTCTGATCAGTAGGTGAAACTGATGAGATAGACAATGCATTCGCCACCACAAATAAACTCCTTTTTTTTAAAAATATATTGACCCTGATTTACAAAGAGTGTAAACTGCCAGGGACACACCCCTTTTCAGTGGCTACACCCCCTTCCAGATTTTGGAGGCAAAAATGAAGGGATGGTTTCTAGGTTTAATTGGTGCAGTAACTGTCGCACATGACATGCAACACATTTCACATGCAAAGCCCAACAAAAAAATACCAGGAACACGATAGTAAATAACCCCATTTGTCTATATATATATATTCACAATCAATAGTTTGCAATTTTCCCAATAGGTCTGGTTTACCGATATATGTGCACATGTGTTTCTCAAAACCTATAGAAACAATCTGTTGCTGAACAAATTATAATTGCTATTGGGTATTTCTGTACTGGTTATTTTACTATTTAGATCAACATTTTATGACATGCCTGCTTGTAGACCAGCAAATGTAGCACTTAGAAGGTAGTGAAGAACGTGCATTTTTTTCCTATACAAAACCTACCTCTTCTCAATCTGAAATAGCTGTACAGCTGGAGAGAAAATGCAGCACAGAAGACTCTTCAGACATACACAATAATAGAGACCCAAATCTACCAGTAGGTTGGACCTCATTTGTCAAGGCATAGATTGCACTAGGTGTTGAAATTTTCCTGCAGGAATATAAGCCTATTAGCTTTTTCCAGTTGCTGATGCTGAACAGTAGATAGTGACATGCTGACATGCTCTGAACAATTCACTATATCTTACCTCAGCAATGCTTCATAGATCTGGTGACTGTCCAGGGAAGCAAAAGAAAAAAATGACTGTCTCATTTCTGGAACCAGCCCATGTACTCATTGCCCAAAAAAATAATGCCCCTAGGTAGAAATGTCAGATAGCTGTAAAACTCAGCATCAGGTATGCCAGGCAGATATATAAAGAATTATAGGTGGGGTCTGATTAGTCACTAGGTCTTGCAACAAGAGGGCGTAAAATTGTTCCCGCTGCTGTCCTATGAAAAGGCTACCTATGGGTAGTGTACCTCTTGGCTTGGTGAGAGATTGTTGACTGCTATACATGCCTTTACGATGCACTCAAAGGCATTTTTTTTTTTTGACAGACTTTGAGAGGGGGTTTACCACTGGACTGAGAGACACAGAATCATCAGTTCAAAAAATTGCCCACCATCTTGGCCATTCAAATCAAGCTGATAGGAGATGTTGAAGCAGTAGTTACATAATGCCACAAACATTCAACAAACAGGCTCCATACACAGGGCCGCTGCAAGGATTTTCATCTACACAGGTGAAGGGCATTATAGGTATTGCAGCCCCCCATTAGTTAGGTAGTTATTGCAGCCCCCCAATTAGTTATATAGGTATTGCAGACCCCCATTAGTTACATAGGTATTGCCGACCCCCACCTCCCATTAATAAGGTATTGCAGCAATGCTAACCCCGACCTCCCCGAACCCCACAAAAAAATAAATAGATAAAACTTTAACTTACCTTCCTTCCGCTCCTCTTCCTCCCTGAGGTCCGGGCTTCTTCAGCAAGCCGTGTGCGATGAAACGACATCATCGGCATGCAGTGGATGTGCTGCACTGCGCCACTCTGAAGTATAGGAGCAGGGAAAACTAATGTTCCCTGCTCCTATACAGTTCTGTGAGTGGCAATGCGTACATTGTACACATTACCCATTATGGGTCCTGCCATTGACAACCTGCCAGTGTCAACTTTTTTTTTGCAGGATGTTGTGAACAAGAGACCTCTACTACCACAGAATGGTAGTAAAAGGTGAAAAATGCTTTAGTGGAAGATGGCAGGGTAACAGGCACCAAAGAGACCAAGACAGCATAAAATAAAGGAAAGACTTTAAAGGAAAGCGGTCATCCTGTTGCAGGGTCTCTGACTAATATACATACCTGCAATCCGTTGCCCGGTCCCTCTGAAATTCGGCTTCTATCTGCGCTGCACTGAACGCCATCTGGATTTGAATATTCATGGTCGCTGGTTTAACTTACTGGCCACAGTTGATGAAATTTTTTTTTTCACTGGAGTACCCCTTTAATACTTTCAATTTGCTATAACTTTTTTCATTGCCAGAAAAGTATAGCATACTGTACTATTCTATTCAATACAGACAAAGGTATCTGATGATACCTAATGGACTCATCATAAATCAATGGGATCCATCAGAATATAAAATACAAAATAGATCATGACCAATCCATCACATCCATTAAAGACAGAACCATTTAAGCTGCAGCTGCCATTTTATTCAGCTACTTGAACCTACTGTTTCAATTATTTCATCTAAACCTTCCTAAGCACTGAATGAATTGTAAATATGAAAGAAAACGCAACACTTCTTCCAACTGGCTTAAAGATTATAGGAGGTGATTGATTAGGTAGAATTTTACAAGGTCACTAAAGAAATTGTTTTGCGTTCTTGTTAGTGAGAGATATAGAATGCATTAGATTGCCGTATGCATTCACATTTCTTATTAATCTAGCGCAAACAGTATGCAGGGAATAGTGCTATACAACACAAACTAGCTCCTTAAATTTTCATTAAACATGTCATTGAGATAATAAATGCTCCCAACCTCATAAATAACCCCAGGAAAAGTGTTCCTTTTGTATACTTCCCAGCTGCTGTCTCCATGGTAGAAAAGCTAGTTTTGCTCCTTCTTAAGTCAGAACCACTGTCTAGGGACAATGTAATTGATTTATGCTTCACAGCAGGTGTGCTGTATTAGTTAATCATGTGTACTTTTTCAGATGTAACAAATTATATTCATTAAGAAGAAAAAATTAACAGTTCCATGATTGCAAGAGAAGAAGTAAAGGTTTGGCATGGCAGGCGAGTGGAGGAAACTGCTTAGCCGCTCTGTTTTTGAAATTAATTAAATGAGTTCATAGTAATTAGGGTCTCATTGACCAAAAATAGACTCAACGTCCTATCTGCATATCATTGTCTATTGCGTAGCTGTTGATTTGTCCTTTTACATCTCGCATGCCTGGTTTCATCTCGTTGATATACACCGTTCAGCCATAAAATTAAAGCCAATGAAATGTGAAGAGATTAACTTTTATTATTACGTGACAGTGGCAACTGCTAAGGGTTGGGTTACATTAGGCAACAAGTAAACAGTTAGTTCTTGAAGTTGATGTATTTAACCCGATAACGACCATGGACGTCTATGCTCTTCCATGTGCCGTTGACATGCGGCAATCACCGATGTCGGCTATTAACCCTTTAGATCTATCATTCTGAGCACCAGAGCCACCGCAGCAGGAGAGGTAAGGCCCTTAGGCTACCTCAGCAGTGGATCGACCCCCCCCCCCCCCCCGTGATCACGCTGGGGGGGGGGGGTTGGGGGGGGTGATCCACCCCACTGGACTGGCAATCACCCCACTGGCGATCCACTGCTGAGGTAGACTTAGGGCTTGCCTCTCCTGCTGCGTGGCTCCGGTGCTCAGAATGATAGAGGGCAGGGCAGGGCAGGGCCAGGCTTTATCAATCAAGTGCAGAGCAGACAGATCAATGGGATTGTATGTAATCCCACCGATCTGTATGAGGAATTAAATGATTCCTCTTAAAAGTCCCCTAAGGGGACTAAAAGTGTAAAAAAAAAAGTGTAAAAGTGTAAAAAAAAATTTCAAAAAAGTTCAAAAACACACACATTAACCCGTTCCTTATTAAAAGTTTAAATCACCCCCTTTTCCCAAATTCCATATAAAAAATATACAACCATAATAAAAATAAACATATATGGTATCGCCACTTGTATAAATGTTCGAACTATAAAAATATATCTCATAAATTAAACCGCACGGTCCATGGCGTACGCGCAAAAAAATTCCAAAGTCCAAAATAGTGTATTTTTGGTCACTTTTCATACCATAAAAAAAAGGAATAAAAAGCAATCAAAAAGTCTGATCAAAACAAAAATGCTACTGATTAAAACTCCAGATCACGGCACACAATATTAGCCCTCATACTACACTGTATGTGGAAAAATAAAAAAGTTATAGGGGTCAGAATAGGACAATTTTAAATGTATTTGTAAGACTCACCGCAGACGGCAGGTACCCAGGGAGTAGTAGATCCGTAATCCCACGGTAGTCTGGAAAAGGTGATGTAGTGGATCCACTAGACCTGTGTGGCAGATGACGAGGGCCGTGCCAGGGAGCGCAGTCTAAGGTGCCGCTGGTTTTCACCAGAGCCCGCCGCAATGCGAGTTGGACTTGCTGTGGCAGGCGACACCCAGGTCGCTACCCCTGGCACAACTCAACCACACAGGTGGCTGAGGAGAAGTGTGGCACCAAAGGAATAGGCAGGACGTAGTCAGGCTAGAAGTCAGGGCAGACGGCACAGGAGCGTAGTCAGTAGGGTAGCAGAAGGTCAATAGGCTGGTGACTAGAAACACGGTCGGGTCACGGAATACAAAGGTCTGGTACACGGAAAGAAATTACAAGGACTGCTTTCTCTAAGGCGCAAGGCAAACAAAGATCCGGCAGGGGTACTAGGGAGGAGCAAAAACAGGTGCAGGGTACAGGTGCGAACATTAATTACGGGCGCACTGGCCCTTTAAATTTCAAAGCTCCGGCACGCACTAGGAGGCAGGGGCGCACGCATTGGAGCTGAGGGACAGAGGCCGGGGACGGAGGTGAGTGATGGGCTGGGACTCACATGTGGGCATCTCCCGCGATGCGAATCCCAGCCCCACCGGGAGCAGACACACGGGGGAAGATGCGCTCACGGTACCTCGTTACAGTATTAATTTTTGTGCATGTAGTTATGATTTTTTCCAAAAGTACGACAAAATCAAACCTATATAAGTAGGGTATCAGTTTAATTGTATGGACCTACAGAATAAAGAAAAAGTGTCATTTTTATCGAAAAATATAGTGGCGTCCAGGGAAATGCCCCTAGCAGTGTGAAAAAGTTGTCAATAAGCACCCCCAGACATACCTACCACTCATTGTTCTGCTTTTGTTCCGCATGTTGTCCTTGTAAAATAAAAAGACAAAGATAACTACAAGATTGTTAACTGCGGCATTCTTTACTTCTTCTAGTAAACATTGTACCAAAGACTTTATGTAATGCTGCGCACCTCTGAAGTAGTATAGCCGGGCGTTTCATCACGAGAGCTGCTTAATGACTGCAGCTGTTCCAAGAGTCTGTGCTCACCTTGTGGTGTTAGATGTGCATGCTATATAAACCCAAAGTGGACAACTGCTGCTCTGTGCTCATATTCCTTAGTCGGGATAAAAGTCCTGTCAATGCAGACACCATACTGCCACAAATTGAATATATTGCATTTATTAATAAAAGCCCAAAGACAACACATATTGTTGTTAAACCAATACTTTATCATGTCTCTCTTCTTTCAGGACAAACACTGTATAGCTGCTGGTTCAGCCTGTAACTGGAAGAGAAGGGACATAGCTAAGGCCAGTGATTGGCTAATCTAGCCAGGTCTGCTTCAAGCTATGTTATGCGCACTTTTAAAAGATTCGAATCACAGGGCTTTGCAAATTGCCCATTTTGGGGGGATTGGGTTGTACATGAGTTCTACATGTGGGAGCTCTACATAAAATAGAAAACCCAAACTGAGGATACTGTGTTGCACATAACCCAATGTGCCAGTAGTGAATAAGGGGATAATGAATGGTAGCAGTCCTTCTAGGCTAAGGATAGTGAATATCAGAGATAGAGAGGAAGCAGGTATAAAAGAATATACAAGAAAATTGTTCAGTAATAAAATAACATTTATTCAATAATTGTAATGTGGGGTCTTTGTAAAACGTGCTAAAATTCAATAGATATAGTATACAATAGATGCATATATACTGGATAGGTCACACTTGTAGTAATTCCTTTGTAGAAGAATAGGTTTGGGACATGGAGTATAACAGTCTCTGCGCTGTGGTTGGCGCGGTGTGCTGGTAAATACTGAGTGAATACTTTCCCACAGCATAAAATGTGAAAATAGGAGACTTTGAGCGTCAGTGATTTAGTATTGCGTACTGCTGGCAGGGGCGGCGCCGTGCCATTAAGGTGGATTAAAATGCAGAACTGTGAAAAGTTCAGTAGCAGCACTCGGCAGCGCTGGAAGCCCCCTATTTGTCGACCACTCTATCCTGTCGGCACAGGGCTGCTGTATGAGTGGTTTAGAGGGGTGTGGGGATTAAAGCTAATTGTCACTCATGTGCGCATTGCAGCGCTGGAGTCCTCCGCTTTAGGACCCTCTTTACCCTGACGGCAAAGGGACACAATTAACTGAATCAGTCAACCATCCTTATCGCTATTGAAAAAGGGGACATGGCTCCCCAAAATGTGTCTAGCCTAAGACTGCACACACCAACACCCCAATCTTGGACACATTGGAGTACCTACAATTCAGGAGCCACTGCTGAACACTGCTGGCCAGCCGAATTGGATCACAGCCCAGCGACCTCACCATTTGTATCACCGGTAAGAGGCACATAGAGCCAATCCTTCATCCCGCTTGGAACTTGTTTAATTGTGTCCCTGTGCGGTCAGGGTAAAGAGGGTCCTAAAGCGGAGGACTCCAGCACTACAATGCGCACATGAATGACCTTTAGCTTTAACCCCCCCTTACCACTCAAAACCACTCATACAGCAGCCATGTGCTAACAGGGTGGAGTGGTCGCCAAATAGGGGGCTCCCAGCGATGCAGAGTGCTGCTACTGAACTTATCAAAGTTCTACCTTTTTATCCACCTTACCAGCACGGTGCCGCCCGTGCCAGCAATATGTAATACTAAATCACTGACACTCAAAATCTCCTATTTTTCCATTTTACACTGTGGGAAAGTATTCATTCAGTACTTACCAGCACACCATGCCAACCACAGTGCAGAGACTGTTATACTCCATGTCCCAAACCTATTCTTCTACAAAGGAATTACTACAAGTGTGACCTATCCAGTATATACTGTATGCATCTATTGTATACTATATCTATTGGATTTTAGCCCATTTTACAATTATTTTAATATTTGGTGATCCATCTGAAGCAGGGGCCCTGCTAAAGACCCCACAATGCAATTATTGAATAAATGTTATTTTATTACTGAACAATTTTCTTGTATATTCTTTTACACCTTCTTCCTCTCTATCACTGCTATTCACTACCCTTAGCCTAGCAGGGCCAATACAATTCTGTATATGATAGTAGCAGCAGCAAGGGTGATGGACTGATGGTAGTTGTAGTAGCCAGCGGACAGCAGGCAGTGTTGGACTAGTGGTAGTTTTAGTAGCCAGCGGACAGTAGCCAGTGGTAAACTAGTAATAGAGACAGACAGCAGGCAGTGGTGGACTGGTGGAAGCTGTAGTAACCAGCAGGCAGTGGTGAACCAGTAGCAGCTGTAGCAAATTAATAGCAGGCAGTGATGGACTGATGATAGTTGTAGTAGTCAGTGAACACCAAGCAGTGGAGGACTGGTAGTAGTTTAAGTAGCCAGCAATTAGTGGTGGACTGGTGGTAGCTGTAGTGGCCAATGGACAGCAGACAGTAGGGGTCGGTGGTAGATGTAGTAGCCAGCAGAGAGCAGGCATTGGAGGACTTGTGGTAGTTAAGGTAGCCAGTGGACAAAAGGCAGTGGTGGACTGGTGGTAGCTGTAGTAACCAGCAGACTGTGGTGAATTAGAGGTAGCTGGAGCAAATGGATAACAGGCAGTAGTGGACTGATGATAGTTGTAATATTCAGCGGATGCCAAGTAGTGGTGGACTGGTGGTAGTCGTAGTAGCCAGCAGGCAGTGGTGATCTAGTGGTAGCTGTAGCAGATGAATATTAGGCAGTGTTAGACTGTTGGTAGTTGTAGAAGCCAGCAGACAGCAGGGAGTGGTGGACTGGTTGTAGTTGTAATGAAATAGAGAAAAAACAACCGCATACGGTGCCTCGTGTATTACCCTTGTTAGGCTTGTAGATATAGCAACGATATGCTGTCTTCAGGGACCAGTACCGTCCCTTCAGATTTGTGCTCACCTTAGCAAAGAATAAAAAGAGCGTATTGCCCCACTACAGGGGTACACTGATGTGGATGGCTGCTGCCGAGATATGGTCACCGGACCACGTGTGCAGACGTAGTCCTGGGTAGATGCAGGAGAAGGAGAACAAAAAAGACCTCTGGAATCCTGGCGCTGCCAGTCAACACACAGGGTATTTTTAAGAAAATCCTGGGCAGGATTACATTTATTAAAATAAAATAAAAAATGTGGCATACAGCATGCAGATAGATTACGTGTTTCAAAGGGAAACCCCTTCTTCAGATCAGTATGCATAGTCAGAACACAGATAGCAACACATATATACACTTAAAAATGGCGCCAAATATAAGTGGGCATGGTTAGCTTTGTCATAGGTCAGTAATCATGATACAATAGACAAAAGCAAAAGAAATACATAAATATTATAAAAACCATTAGGGGGGCATTGGAGGAAGATTTGGGGCTTAATCAGATTAATATGACATAGTTATAGACACTAAAATTCTATAACCGAAGAGGAGCCGAGTTGCTGTGATGCCGTGTTCACAGCGGCGTTCACAGCGAGCGGCTGCGTTGTTAGGGATGCGTCGCCCTGCTTCTGTAGTCACATGCGCAGGAGGACCAATCGAGAAGCGAAGGCGAGGCTTCGACTGTGCTTCCACAGCGCTACAGTACAAGATCGCGATCTTACGGAGGGCCCTTAATGGTGAGTCTGCAGCGGTTATAAAACACGCTGCAAACCAATCACAAGGTGGGGGCGGGGGAACGCCCAGGACGAGAGCGATTGCTCATGTGTGATCCTCAAGTTATGTGGTTTACCTTCTGGAATGCACCTGTAAAAAACAATATGTGGGACTCACGATTCAAACGCTATGGGAAAGGATCAACAAACATCGCAATAATACAGCCCACGGTTTCCTATTACACAGTGTCTCTAAACATCTTACCCAGGACCATAAACAGGATTTCAACAGCATTTCTATGCCTGTTATTGATTCTATTCCTAAAGACAACCCTCATCGTTTCAGTGCACTTAAAAAAAGAGAAAACTATTGTATATTTAAATTACAAACTGTGATGCCTTGGGGTCTAAATGAGGTCATTGAAAGTTCGTTGTAGAGATTTCACCTACTTTCCCCTCTGCTATTTCCCTACTTTTCGTGCCTTGTTATACTGTAGTCATTATATTACATCATTATGACTTCATCATATCCTGGTTTTTGAGTTTTGTCTGGCATGTCCAGTCTCCATTGATTTACACTCGCCCCATCATCTATACTTCTCTATGCTGTAGAGAATACTTATGGTTATGACAAGTTATTTTCCATATATATCTATCTATCTGTTCATATGTTAATTATGTTTACCTTGTAATTGTAATATCTCTAAATCAGGTTTTAATAGTGCTCTCCTGTGTTTGAGTAGTATCATCACCATTTTAAATTGTCTCATGGTTCATTTAGTATTTTGAGGTATGCGGCTTGCAACCGCTGGAGACCTCATGTTTCCAGCCCACTGTGGATGTCCCCCAGCGGATATACGGCAGTCCATGAGCAATCGCTCTCGTCCCGGGCGTTCCCCTGCCCCCACCTTGTTATTGGTTTGCAGCATGTTTTATAACCGCTGCAGACTCACCATTAAGGGCCCTTCGTAAGATCGCGATCTTGTACTGTAGCGCTGTGGAAGCTCAGTCGAAGCCCCGCCTTCGCTTCTCGATTGGTCCTCCTGCATATGTGACTACAGAAGCAGGGCGACGCATCCCTAGCAATGCAGCCGCTCGCTGTGAACGCCGCTGATCACAGCAACTCGGCTCCACGGCATCACAGCAACTCGGCTCCTCTTCGGTTGTAGAATTTTAGTGTTTATAACTATGTCATATTAATCTGATTAAGCCCCAAATCTTCCTCCAATGCCCCCCTAATGGTTTTTATAATATTTATGTATTTCTTTTTCTTTTGTCTATTGTACCATGATTACTGACCTATGACACAGCTAACCACGCCCACTTATATTTGGCGCCGTTTTTAAGTGTATATATGTGTTGCTATCTGTGTTCTGACTATGCATACTTATCTGAAGAAGAAGGAGTTTCCCTTTGAAACGCGTAATCTATCTGCATGCTGTATGCCACATTTTTTATTTTATTTTAATAAATGTAATCCTGCCCAGGATTTTCTTAAAAATACCCCGTGTCTAGATGTGTTGACTGGCAGTGCCAGGATTCCAGAGGTCTTTTTTGTTCTCCTTCTCCTGGTTGTAGTTGTGGTAGACAGAAGACAGTGGTGGACTGGTGAAAGCTGTAGGGGCCTACAGACAGCAGGGGTGGTAGCCTAGTTGTAGCCAGTCACAATTCCTAAACTTTTGCCCTGGCCATGCCTTACTTTCTGTTTCCAAAAATGGCACTGTCTCGGTTTTTCCCCATTTTGTAAAAAAGAATTCCCACACTGCAGAACACTGTAAAGAGATAGGCACCAACTGTAGGCCTCCTCTGGAAGTATATGTTCTATAGCCTTGAAATGCAGCATTGTCTTCATCACCGGTTAATATGCTGATCCCGCCTGCAAGCCTACGTCTAGTATGTTTGACAGATGTTGTACCACTTCTGAACTTCTTATGTGTGATCATGGGCTCCTAGCTCCCCCTTAGCATATCCACCATAGCATATCACCCTCTAGTCCCACTAGTGCTATGCTTGGTCACTGCTTCCACCTCCACCACACACCTCCTGCAACACACTCCAAAGGCTGAATGTCCTCACACAACTCCTCCTTGTGGCAAATGTAATCCTTCTGCTTAGCACAAGGAGCGGGGCAAGAAGAGAGATGATGGAACCGACCATTTAAAAATGCCACTTCCACTGCCAACAGTGGGCAGTCCACAATAGCCAGAAGCCACATTATCGTGCAAAACAACACAACCCCTGGATGAAGCTGACAACTATTACTTGCTGATACTGCTGATACTACCATCAAGCATCTGGCTGCTGCTGCTACTTGTACTGGGCCTGAGCAATTGGGTGATGCCCACTGTACTGGTACTGCCACCAACATGCTCACTGGCAGAGGGCATGTCAGGGGTGCTCTTTCCACTACCTGTCTTCTTCTAACCATTCCTTTACCAAACATTTTTTCTTGAAAAATATTTTTAGGGGATTTTTTGTTTTTAATCATATTTTTCACCCACCAACTAGTCAAGTGGCAGAGAAACTCTGGTTTGTGGCTTGGGATAGAATTAGATTTGTCTGAAAAGGTTATACAGGAATTGCATAGTCAAATGTTCACAAGCCATGTGCCTGAGGTCATCAAGATGGCTGCCCAAAAACCATTTGACCAGTGTAGACTCAAAATGTCTGACAACCCGTAAGCCTCAGTAAATATTCAAAATGGCTGCTCACCATGTGGATTAGTGAATATAATATATGCACAGAGCTCAGATACATTTGAACACTTATCTAAGCAGTATTACTGGAGCCCAAATGCTTTCATGAATACCCCAAAGGCCAACCTATTTATTAGGAATTTTGGAAGAGTTATTTTCTAATATCCAATGCACAAATTAACACTAGACACCAGAATACTTGCAGAGATTAAAAATGTTTACTAAACAATCAACTAAACGTGCTCTAACAAAAAACAAACAAAAAAAAAGAAACATACAATGCTAAAGTAGTTAGATACTTAAAACTACAGTGTAAAGTAACACATTTGCAACAATTATAGTAGAAACACTATCTGTTGGCTATTCAGGTGGATTTTCCTTATAAGGTACAACTGTCAAATATGAAACAAACAAAAGATTATAATGCTGAAATACTTAGCTTCGGGGGCACCCTTATGGCAAGTATTAAACTGGAACAAAAGCAGGCGTGGAAAAATAGCTGCATCTCTTGGCTTGAGAATCAGGTCCTACCAGGAAGTTGAAAGACAGTTGGAGTGGTCACTGGCAGGAGGAGGAAGAGCGAGAGTTTGGGTCCATTTCAATGGGTTTTATTGTGTTTTCTCTGCCCCTTTTCCAGCCCACCTGTGGGTTGGCTTTGTTAACAAAACACCTATGCCCCTGCAGGCTTGCTTTGAAGACCCCTTTTTTTTTTTTTTTTTACCTGTGTCTATAGAAGACTTTGCTTTTAATTCTATGTGGTTTTCTGGTTTAGGAACACAAAATGAATCATTCCACAATACCCTCATAGCTAAAAATAATCTGTTTTTAAACTCAGAAAATACAGACAACGTGGCAAGTGACACTCTGTTCATTATTTTTTTTAAGATAGATAGTAGTCCCAGAGGTCAGACCCCAACTAATCATAATATTATGGCATATCCTCTAGAAATGCCATGAAATGAACAAAAACAAGAATGAAGAGCGCTCCATATCGTAAAACCGCCACTCCAGGGTCCAATTAGTAATAGTAAAAAACCCTTACCGAAGGCGGTTGTGTGAACTCACACACAACAATGGTCTGCGTGAATGAGAGAACAAGTCTGGTCTGCAGCCTCCCCAACCTAGGCAATATTCAACAGGTGAGGACTTCCAAGGGGCGGTGAGGGATATTGGCGCTGACCAGGAACGGACACGTCCGGTGAGTAAAAGATTTTTTATTTAAATGCAACGCGTTTCACCGGACTAAGACGGTTCCTTCATCAGGCATGACAAACAGGATAAGGAGGGGGTTTATATACAAAATAGTATTAACCCTATCGGGTCAGGATACATCATTTAAAAAATGTAACCCATTCAGGGTATATAACAACATTGCATGAACATTAAAAAAAGGAAAGAAAATTCAAATCAATGTAAAAGTACATACAGACTGCACATATTATTTAGGCAACCCTACAAAAACTGGATTTTATGAATGAACAAATATACAAAAATAAGTATTATATAAGACAAAATATATATATATATATATATATATATATATACATACATATATAAATATATAACTGGGTGTAAAAACATATAATCAATTACGACATTCTAACATAATTTTTTTTTTCATGTATAACGTAAACTAATAAGATATAAAGGTACATGAAAACATATAAAAACACATATATGTAGGTATAAAATATATATATAAAAAAAAATCTGACAAAAAATCTCTGAAAAGTTCACTGGGTGTGAACAGGGCACGGAGATAACATTCACCTCACGTTTTCAATCATCTAATTTAGTCCCTGAAAGGCCAATGTGGCAAGTTTATGAATCCAAAAGGATTCCCTGTTGATTAAACGCTGGAATCTCCCAGGGCAACCCTCAGGGATATATTCTAGTATGACTAAATTTAAAGAGCTCATGTCTCCTTTATGAATAATTGAAAAGTGTCTGGAGACACTATGTAATAAAAATGTATTTTTGATATTCGACCTATGCTTGCACATGCGGGACCGCACCGTCTGCATGGTGCGGCCCACATATTGCAAACCGCAACTGCAAGTCAAGAGATATATCGCGAATTGTGTACCACAGTCAACATTATGTTTTATAGAAAAAGTTTTTTTAGATTGAAGTGAGGTGAAACTATCAACTCCAGTGCCCTGAATCATATCACAGCACAAACAACAATTTTTATTGCAAGGAACACAACCTTTTAGTGTAGTCGCATGTGCCACTACCACAGAATAATTTTTGAAACTGCTGGGTGGCAGAATATTTTTCAAATTTTTAGCACGTTGAAATGTGATATTCGGGGAATTTAAAGCAGGATACGAGAAGAAAAAAAGGACCTCTGTGCCAGCGCTGCTCGGAACGTCAGAAATCAATGAAGATCCCGAATGTATAGTCCAACAATATTTTAATCAGACACATACATTTGGGGGTGATACAAGGACAAGACGCGCAATTTTTCAATTGTGGATGTATGCAGTCTATTGTAACAGTGATCAGTGCGTACATAAATACATTTAGAAAATGGTGCCAATGAAAATTAACATAAGTCAAAGGTCATGCAAGACTGTAACATTACATGGTGGTATAAATTGAATACATACAGAAAAAACATATTGATCAAGCTTACATATAGTAAAATTGTACTGAAACTGTGTGTTTTCTGTTTTGATCAAAGGAACACATAGAAACACTATAAATAGTGGTCACTTTTATGATTTCATTAGCCACGGCTCTGAAACGAGGCTCGGGCTGGCTGGTGTTTGGAAATGAGGCTTGGACGGGTTGCCGTAGTTTGTAATTCGCGCTGAACACAGTGTGTGACGGGCGACCAATCAGAGCATAGTTACGCGATGACGTACTATGCTAGTGTAAAAAGGTAAGTCAAAAGGACCGCTGTTTGTTGCGAACGGTCGTTGACCAATCAGATTCCAGGGCTGCAAAGGCAGAGACCAACCGGATGATGGATAAGTGATGACGTGGTCCGCCGGTGTTTCGGCTGAATGCCTAGGCTTATGTTGTCACGTGGTGTGTGACATGACCAATATAGTCCAGGATACGTCAGCCAATCAGCGGGCTGTAGGAGTGGCGGTAGAGGGATAACTTCAAAGTGAATTGATGGTGTGCTTTTGGCCAATCAGGGGTTTCAATTTGTGACGTCACCTGGGAAGCGACCAACCGGATTCAAGCTGTTACGCCCAGCGCTCCGGGTCCCCGCTCCTCCCCGGAGCACTCGCAGCGTTCTCTCATTCGCAGTGCCCCGGTCAGACCTACTGACCGGGTGCGCTGCGATATTACTCCCAGCCGGGATGCGATTCGCGATGCGGGACGCGCCCGCTCGCGATGCGCATCTCGGCTCCCGTACCTGACCCGTTCCCCGTCTGTGTTGTCCCGGCGCGCGCGGCCCCGCTCCTTAGGGCGCGCGTGCGCCGGGTCTCTGCCATTTAAAGGGCCGCTGCGCCACTGATTGGCGCAGCAGGCCTAATCAGTATTCTCACCTGTGCACTTCCTACTTATACCTCACTTCCCCTGCACTCCCTCGCCGGATCTTGTTGCCATTGTGCCAGTGAAAGCGTTCCCTTGTGTGTTCCTAGCCTGTGTTCCAGACCTCCTGCCGTTGCCCCTGACTACGATCCTTGCTGCCTGCCCTGACCTTCTGCAACGTCCGACCTTGCTCTTGTCTACTCCCTTGTACCGCGCCTATCTTCAGCAGTCAGAGAGGTTGAGCCGTTGCTGGTGGATACGACCTGGTTGCTACCGCCGCTGCAAGACCATCCCGCTTTGCGGCGGGCTCTGGTGAATACCAGTAGCAACTTAGAACCGGTCCACCAGCACGGTCCACGCCAATCCCTCTCTGGCACAGAGGATCCACCTCCAGCCAGCCGAATCGTGACAGTAGATCCGGCCATGGATCCCGCTGAAGTCCCACTGCCAGTTGTCGCCGACCTCACCACGGTGGTCGCCCAGCAGTCGCAACAGATAGCGCAACAAGGTCACCAGCTGTCTCAACTGACCGTGATGCTACAGCAGCTACTACCACAGCTCCAGCAACAATCTCCTCCGCCAGCTCCTGCACCTCCTCCGCAGCGAGTGGCCGCTTCCGGCTTACAATTATCCTTGCCGGATAAATTTGATGGGGACTCTAAGTTTTGCCGTGGCTTTCTTTCGCAATGTTCCCTGCACTTGGAGATGATGTCGGACCAGTTTCCAACTGAAAGGTCTAAGGTGGCTTTCGTAGTCAGCCTTCTGTCTGGGAAAGCTCTGTCATGGGCCACACCGCTCTGGGACCGCAATGACCCCGTCACTGCCTCTGTACACTCCTTCTTCACGGAGATCCGAAGTGTCTTTGAGGAACCTGCCCGAGCCTCTTCTGCTGAGACTGCCCTGCTGAACCTGGTCCAGGGTAATTCTTCTGTTGGCGAGTACGCCATCCAATTCCGTACTCTTGCCTCCGAATTATCCTGGAATAATGAGGCCCTCTGCGCGACCTTTAAAAAAGGCCTATCCAGCAACATTAAAGATGTGCTGGCCGCACGAGAAATTCCTGCTAACCTGCATGAACTTATTCATCTTGCCACCCGCATTGACATGCGTTTTTCCGAAAGGCGTCAGGAGCTCCGCCAGGATATGGACTTTGTTCGCACGAGGCGGTTTCTCTCCCCGGCTCCTCTCTCCTCTGGTCCTCTGCAATCCGTTCCTGTGCCTCCCGCCGTGGAGGCTATGCAAGTTGACCGGTCTCGCTTGACACCTCAAGAGAGGACACGACGCCGCATGGAGAACCTATGCCTGTACTGTGCCGGTACCGAACACTTCTTGAAAAATTGTCCTATCCGTCCTCCCCGCCTGGAAAGACGTATGCTGACTCCGCACAAAGATGAGACAGTTCTTGATGTCTACTCTGCTTCTCCACGCCTTACTGTACCTGTGCGGATATCTTCCTCTACCTTCTCCTTCTCTGCTACGGCCATCTTGGATTCCGGATCTGCAGGAAATTTTATTTTGGCCTCTCTCATCAACAGGTTCAACATCCCGGTGACCAGTCTCGTCAGACCCCTCTACATCAATTCTGTTAACAATGAAAGATTGGACTGTACCGTGCGTTACCGCACGGAACCTATCCTAATGTGCATCGGACCTCATCACGAAAAAATTGAATTTTTGGTCCTCTCCAACTGCACTTCTGAAATTCTTCTTGGATTACCGTGGCTTCAACGCCATTCCCCAACCCTTGATTGGTCAACAGGAGAAATCAAGAACTGGGGTACTTCTTGTCACAAGGACTGTCTTAAATCGGTGCCCAGTACTCCTTGCCGTGACCCTGTGGTTCCCCCTGTATCCGGTCTTCCTAAGGCTTATATGGACTATTCTGATGTTTTTTGCAAAAAGCAAGCTGAGACTTTGCCTCCTCACAGGCCTTATGACCGTCCTATTGACCTCCTCCCGGGTACTACCCCACCCCGGGGCAGAATCTATCCTCTGTCTGCTCCAGAGACTCTTGCCATGTCGGAGTACATCCAGGAGAATTTAAAAAAGGGGTTTACCCGCAAGTCCTCCTCTCCTGCTGGAGCTGGATTTTTTTTTGTGTCCAAAAAAGATGGCTCCCTACGTCCTTGTATTGATTACCGCGGACTTAATAAAATCACGGTAAAAAAACGCTACCCCTTACCTCTTATCTCGGAACTCTTGATCGCTTACAAGGTGCCCACATCTTTACCAAACTGGACTTAAGAGGTGCTTATAATCTCATCCGCATCAGGGAGGGGGACGAATGGAAGACCGCATTTAACAACAGAGATGGACACTTTGAGTATCTGGTCATGCCCTTTAGCCTATGCAACGCCCCTGCCGTCTTCCAAGACTTTGTTAATGAAATTTTTCGTGATCTCCTATATTCCTGTGTTGTGGTTTATCTGGACGATATTCTGATTTTTTCTGCCAACTTAGAAGAACACCGCCAGCATGTCCGCATGGTTCTTCAGAGACTTTGTGACAATCAACTTTATGCCAAAATGGAGAAATGTCTCTTTGAATGTCAATCTCTTCCTTTCCTAGGATACTTGGTCTCTGGCCAGGGACTACAAATGGACCCAGATAAACTCTCTGCCGTCTTAGATTGGCCACGCCCCTCCGGACTCCGTGCTATCCAACGTTTTTTGGGGTTCGCCAATTATTACAGACAGTTTATTCCACACTTTTCCACTATTGTGGCTCCTATCGTGGCTTTAACCAAGAAAAATGCCAATCCCAAGTCCTGGTCTCCCCAAGCGGAAGACGCATTTAAACATCTCAAGTCTGCCTTTTCTTCCGCTCCCGTGCTCTCCAGACCTGACCCATCTAAACCCTTCCTATTGGAGGTAGATGCCTCCTCAGTGGGAGCTGGAGCTGTCCTTCTACAAAAAAATTCTTCCGGGCATGCTGTGACTTGTGGTTTTTTTTCTAGGACCTTCTCCCCGGCGGAGAGAAACTATTCCATCGGGGATCGAGAACTACTGGCCATTAAATTGGCGCTTGAGGAATGGAGGCACCTGCTGGAGGGATCAAAAAATTTCCAGTTATCATATACACTGATCACAAGAATCTCTCCTACCTCCAGTCTGCCCAACGACTGAACCCTCGCCAGGCTAGGTGGTCGTTGTTCTTTGCCCGTTTTAACTTTGAAATCCATTTTCGACCTGCTGACCAGAACATTAGGGCCGATGCCCTCTCTCGTTCTTCTGATGCCTCTGAAGTAGAGGTCTCTCCGCAACACATCATTCCTCCGGACTGTCTGATCTCCACTTCTCCAGCTTCCATCAGGCAAACTCCTCCAGGGAAGACCTTCGTTTCTCCACGCCAGCGTCTCGGGATTCTCAAATGGGGACACTCCTCCCACCTCGCAGGCCATGTGGGCATCAAAAAATCCTTGCAACTCATCTCTCGATTTTATTGGTGGCCGACTCTGGAGACTGATATTATTGATTTCGTGCGGGCCTGTACTGTCTGTGCCCGGGATAAGACTCCTCGCCAGAAGCCTGCTGGTCTCCTTCATCCCCTGCCTGTTCCTGAACAGCCTTGGTCACAGATTGGTATGGACTTTATTACGGACTTGCCCTCATCCCGTGGCAACACAGTTGTTTGGGTGGTCGTTGATCGATTTTCCAAGATGGCACATTTTATTCCTCTTCCTGGTCTTCCTTCAGCGCCTCAGTTGGCAAAGCAATTTTTTATACACATTTTTCGCCTTCACGGTTTGCCCACGCATATCGTCTCAGATAGAGGCGTCCAATTCGTGTCTAAATTCTGGAGGGCCTTCTGTAAACAGCTCAAGATCAAATTAAACTTTTCTTCTTCTTATCATCCCCAATCCAATGGGCAAGTAGAAAGAGTTAATCAGGTCCTGGGTGACTATTTACGGCATTTTGTTTCCTCCCGCCAGGATGACTGGGCAGATCTTCTACCATGGGCCGAATTCTCATACAACTTCAGAGTCTCCGAATCTTCTGCTAAATCCCCATTTTTCGTGGTGTACGGCCGTCACCCTCTTCCTCCCCTCCCTACTCCCTTGCCCTCTGGTTTGCCCGCTGTGGATGAAGTGACTCGTGATCTTTCCACCATATGGAAAGAGACCCAAAATTCTCTTTTACAGGCTTCATCCCGGATGAAAAGATTTGCTGATAAAAAAAGAAGAACTCCCCCCATTTTTGCTCCCGGAGACAAGGTATGGCTCTCCGCTAAATATGTCCGCTTTCGTGTCCCCAGTTACAAACTGGGACCACGCTATCTTGGTCCTTTCAAAATCAAGTGCCAGATCAACCCTGTCTCTTACAAACTCCTTCTTCCTCCTTCTCTCCGTATTCCCAATGCCTTCCATGTCTCTCTCCTTAAACCACTCATCCTTAACCGCTTCTCTCCCAAAGTTGTTTCTCCCACTCCAGTTTCCGGATCTTCTGACGTCTTTTCTGTGAAGGAGATTCTAGCATCCAAAACGGTCAGAGGTAAAAGATTCTTCTTGGTCGACTGGGAGAATTGCGGCCCTGAGGAGAGATCCTGGGAACCTGAGGACAACATCCTGGACAAAAGTCTTATCCTCAGGTTCTCAGGCTCCAAAAAGAGGGGGAGACCCAAGGGGGGGGGGGGGTACTGTTACGCCGAGCGCTCCGGGTCCCCGCTCCTCCCCGGAGCGCTCGCAGCGTTCTCTCATTCGCAGCTCCCCGGTCAGACCTGCTGACCGAGTGCGCTGCGATATTACTCCCAGCCGGGATGCGATTCGCGATGCGGGACGCGCCCGCTCGCGATGCGCATCTCGGCTCCCGTACCTGACCCGTTCCCCGTCTGTGTTGTCCCGGCGCGCGCGGCCCCGCTCCTTAGGGCGCGCGCGCGCCGGGTCTCTGCCATTTAAAGGGCCGCTGCGCCACTGATTGGCGCAGCAGGCCTAATCAGTATTCTCACCTGTGCACTTCCTACTTATACCTCACTTCCCCTGCACTCCCTCGCCGGATCTTGTTGCCATTGTGCCAGTGAAAGCGTTCCCTTGTGTGTTCCTAGCCTGTGTTCCAGTCCTCCTGCCGTTGCCCCTGACTACGATCCTTGCTGCCTGCCCTGACCTTCTGCTACGTCCGACCTTGCTCTTGTCTACTCCCTTGTACCGCGCCTATCTTCAGCAGTCAGAGAGGTTGAGCCGTTGCTGGTGGATACGACCTGGTTGCTACCGCCGCTGCAAGACCTTCCCGCTTTGCGGCGGGCTCTGGTGAATACCAGTAGCAACTTAGAACCGGTCCACCAGCACGGTCCACGCCAATCCCTCTCTGGCACAGAGGATCCACCTCCAGCCAGCCGAATCGTGACACAAGCCTACCCGGCAATGTGAAGAATGGGAGGTATGGATATGATATGTTGGTTGCTGCTGATAAGTGGGATTCTCAGCAAATCAAACCATCGCCTACTTAATAAAGAAGGTCTGTGATGGATTTTTGGTGTGCAGTAAGTGTCCTGACCGGGGAGTTGTAGTAGCAGTCTAAGCCGATTTCAGGACCGCCCGTGCTGATGGTAATGTCTCTGGTATAACGAATGGAAGTAGGGGACTGGGCATGGAGGGTTTTAGGTGGGATTTTCAATATATTCGTTCAAACCCTGGGGGGTAAGAGTTTTGAGCTTGAAAATCCAGTAGTTCTCCCTCCTGCATAATTGTGTGTAGCGGCGGTGACAGGTGTCCGGTATCTGTTCAATTGGAGTGACAGAAAACTGTGAGAAGTCGCAATTGTGTGCCATCGCAGCATGACATGATACACTATGTAATTGATAGCCGGTTTTCACATTAAAGCGATGCTTGTTCAATCTAGTGTTTAAACACTGGGTGGTCCGACTTACATATTGGGTCTTGCAGGAGCACTCGAGTAGGTATATGACAAAGGCTGATTTGCAGGTCAGTATGGACTTGATCTGGAATGTTTCTCCTGTAGTGTTGGAGGTGAAGTTCTTGTTTCGGTGTTTGATGTTTGAGCAGCATTTGCATTTGAGTGTTCCACATTTGTAGGAGCCTTCTAATCCTTCGGTCAGGAAGGTGGTTTTCTTGGGGTTCTTCAGTTTACTTGGAGCAAGTATGCTCTTCAGTGATCGATTTCTCCTGAAAGTGATTTGCGGTTTCGCTGGAATGTTTCCTTTCAAAAAGGGGTCCAGTAGTAGGGTTGCCCAGTGTTTCTCCAGGATCCTCTTGATGTTTTATGATCTGTTGAGTAGGTAGTCAGGAAGTTATAGACATATGGTTTGTCTATATCGGCTGAGATGATGGATGTTTTTGGTTTCAGTTGAAGGCAGGTATTTTGATCAGTCTGAATGGCCTTGAATTTGCTATTTTGGATCAGAGTTTTGGGATGGCCCTTGGCCTTGAATCGCTTGTCTAGAATTTTACTCTGCGTGTGGAAGTCTTTGTCGGAGGTGCAATTACATCTAAATCTTTTGTACTGACCATACGGAATGTTATTGATCCATTTTTGGTAATGGCAGCTGGAATAATCTAAATAACTATTACCGTCAACTGCTTTGAAGAAAGTTTTGGTTGTTATTTCTTTTTTATTGTTGTGTGACACAATAACGTCTAGAAATTCAGCATCCTTGTCATATTGTTGACAATAGTTTTTTAACCCCTTAAGGACCAAGGACGTACCGGTACGTCCTTGGTCCTGCTCTTCTGATATAACGCGGGGTTACACAGTAACCCCGCATCATATCATGGCGGGCCCGGCGTCATAGTGAAGCCGGGACCCGCCTCTAATAGCGCGCAGCGCCGATCGCGGCGCCACGCGCTATTAACCCTTTAGCCGCGCGCTCAAAGCTGAGCCGCGCGGCTAAAAGTGAAAGTGAAAGTTCCCGGCTAGCTCAGTCGGGCTGTTCGGGATAGCCGCGGCTAATCGCGGCATCCCGAACAGCTGACAGGACAGCGGGAGGGCCCCTTCCTGCCTCCTCACTGTCCGATCGCCGAATGACTGCTCAGTGCCTGAGATCCAGGCATGAGCAGTCATCCGGCAGAATCGTTGATCACTGGTTTCTTATGAGAAACCAGTGATCAACATAGAAGATCAGTGTGTGCAGTGTTATAGGTCCCTATGGGACCTATAACACTGCAAAAAAAAAGTGAAAAAAAAAAGTGAATAAAGATCATTTAACTCCTCCCCTATTAAAAGTTTGAATCACCCCCCTTTTCCAATAAAAAAAAAAACACAGTGTAAATAAAAATAAAAATAAACATATGTGGTATCACCGCGTGCGGAAATGTCCGAATTATAAAAATATATCATTAATTAAACCGCTCGGTCAATGGCGTGCGCGCAAAAAAATTCCTAAGTCCAAAATAGTGCATTTTTGGTCACTTTTTATATCATTTAAAAATGAATAAAAAGTGATCAATAAGACCTATCAATGCAAAAATCGTACCGTTAAAAACTTCAGATCACGACGCAAAAAATGAGCGCTCATACCGCCCCATACACGGAAAAATAAAAAAGTTATAGGGGTCAGAAGATGACAATTTTAAACGTATTAATTTTCCTGCATGTAGTTATGATTTTTTCCAGAAGTCCGACAAAATCAAACCTATATAAGTAGGGTATCATTTTAATCGTATGGACCTACAGAATACATATCAGGTGTCATTTTTACCGAAAAATTTACTACGTAGAAACGGAAGCCCCCAAAATTACAAAACAGCGTTTTTTTTTCAATTTTGTCGCACAATGATTTTTTTTCCCGCTTCACCATAGATTTTTGGGCAAAATGACTGACGTCATTACAAAGTAGAATTGGTGGCGCAAAAAATAAGCCATCATATGGATTTTTAGGTGTAAATTTGAAAGAGTTATGATTTTTTAAAGGCAAGGAGCAAAAAACGAAAATGCAAAAACGGAAAAACCTCCGGTCCTTAAGGGGTTAAATGATGTATCCTGACCCGATAGGGTTAATGCTATTTTGTATATAAACCCCCTCCTCATCCTGTTTGTCATGCCTGATGAAGCCATCTTAGTACGGTGAAACACGTTGCATTTAAATAAAAAATGTTTTACTCACCGGATGTGTCTGTTCCTGGTCAGTGCCGATATCCCTCACCGCCCCTTGGAAGTCCTCACCTGATGAAGTGAACAAGTCATCATAAATTAAACTTTTGACATGTCACATGGCCATACTGAGTTACTGCAGCTGTCATTCACTTTAATGAGATGTTATATAATACAATACTAGGGCTTATCCACCAAACATAAAAAGGTTCAATGTACTACTATCAGATATAGAGTACCTGTCCTATCCCATAATAAAAATTATGTGTTACTCAGTATCTAATTCTGTTTATGTACATATAATTTGTAAGTGTATAGCACTTATATTTCTCTCACAATTACCTTCTTTCTGTTGCTCCCTTGGTTTGACATTCTATGCTTTGGAGGAGGCGTGTCCCTCACTCTGCATAACTCATCTTCCTCCTTGAGACTGCTGTGCTGGGTCTTTTCATCCAATCATGCAGGGTGCTCTGTATTTCTTACTGTTCTTATATTGAAGTCTTATAGGGCAGGAGTGAGCAGAGAGGAGTATAAGTTCCACCCTCATTTACTGGACTTAGTTCCAGCCTGTGCTTCAACTTGAACAAAGATAATGCTACAATGTGAATTCGGGTAGAAAAACAGACATGGTGCACATCTACAATCTTGTATAATGATCTGATTGCTTCTCAGCATAATATCAAAAACTAACAGGTTGTTAGTATACATTTTTGATCAAAAAGTACAAGCCCACTCGCCACGTCAAGGCCACCTATTTAGAGTGGGTCCCTAACGTCCCTAGCATAAAATGGCACAGCACCGAGCGGCGACCACCACCGCCGCGACACCAATGCCAATGCTAGGGACGTTAGGGACCCACTCTGGATAGGTGGCCTTGACGTGGCGAGTGGGCTTGTACTTTTTGATCAAAAATGTATACTAACAACCTGTTAGTTTTTGATATTATGCTGAGAAGCAATCAGATCATTATACAAGATTGTAGATGTGCACCATGTCTGTTTTTCTACCCGAATTCACACTGTGATTCTATCCCCTCCTTTTTCTTTGTTTTACCATGTGCTGCACTCTTCCCCACCCCCTCAGCCCAACCCTATATAAGCAGTAGTTAGCTGCACATGGGCCATTTCTTTCCTAGCTGCCTCCCAGTCTGACTGGGAGAGTATGGTAAGTGAGCTATTACATCCCTGTTCACACTGGTGTGGTGCTGTGCGGTGTCCGTTGCTGCCGTGGTGCCGTGTCTGCGGGGGGGTGCGGCCCATAGACTGGTTTGAGTGGCATTGGGGCTGCTCTGCCAGTGGGTCGTTCCCCCCTGTGGGCATTGGCGTCGCGGCGGTGGTGGTCGCCGCCCAGGGCTGCGCCATTTTATGCTAGGGACGTTAGGGACCCACTCTGGATAGGTGGCCTTGACGTGGCGAGTGGGCTTGTACTTTTTGATCAAAAATGTATACTAACAACCTGTTAGTTTTTTATATTATGCTGAGAAGCAATTGGATCATTATACAAGATTGTAGATGTGCACCATGTCTGTTTTTCTACCCGAATTCACAAAGATAATGCTACAGTTGGACAAAATATTGTTCTTGATGGTATGAGTGCCCTTAGTAGTGTTTTTCATATGCAATGATTTCTATTAAAAGGTTAATGTTTTGCCGCCAGGATGTACAACATATAAAAAGTTTTTGAATCTGACCGTGTTTATTTAAAAATTAAAGATCCAAAAATATTTTTTATATTCTGACCTTTGTAGTTTCTATATACCAGTAGATCCTTAAAGGGGTACTCCGCTGCCTGTGTTGTTTTTTGACCATGTTCCCTTGTTTCTCCTAGCTATGTGTTAGCCTGTGTTTCGTTTCATAATTGCTGAGGGTTTAGTGAGAGTTTTACCTTTTTTTGGGGGGCTGGATGTTGGGTAGTTCTGTTTAGACCTCTTTGCTGGCGACCACTTTTTTTTAGGCTTGTCCTCCATGTTGCGCTCGTGACATGGTTTTGCTGGTTTGTGACGGGAATTTCGCCATCCCACCATGTGATTCATTCTGCTCTGCCCCCTTCTTGAATATTCATTTGTTATTACGCTTATCTCCTCCTTTATTTTGCCCGTCACTACCCTGTGTCTGTTCTTATTGGTTGCTTCTCATCCAATCAGGTAGCTGCTGTGACGCAGGCGTGCGTCTGCATCTCAGTGTCTTTTCTTCCTGTGTAGTTAGGTGGCCTGAGTGTTCTCGCTGTGATCCTGCAGATGCAATTGGTTTAGTTTGCGCATGCGCACACCATGTTCCTCGGATTCAAGTACAATACGTTACTGCCGGTAGGTGCGCACACAATAGCAGGAGGATGAGTCAGCAGGATGACACAGCCTTAACTAGCCCTGATTGCCCCACGCTTCACAGAGAAACAGAGGGCAGAAAACAAGCAAAGGTGCAGATTTTACAAAGACACCATGACCACAAAGACTACTGGAAAATGTAGTTCCAAAAGGAAGAGCGACAGGAAGTCACAGGAGTATGTACAGCCCAGGTCCCAACGGAAGGATAAGGTCACAGCAGGAAAAATTAACAGCTTTAAAACAGGATTAGATACATTCCTGGAACAAAATAACATTAATGCTTATGAAGAAATATAAAATCCCATCCCTTCCCCCAATATCGCGCCGCACCCCTACCCTTCAATTCCCTGGTTGAACTTGATGGACATATGTCTTTTTTCGACCGTACTAACTATGTAAGCTACAATATAGAAACACACTTGGGGCGCAAAAAACACTGGCCCAGCAGAGTACCCCTTTAAGATCCTGGAAAGCTTTTTAGATACCTGGGCTTCCATCATAACCCTAAGTGTTTTTATTTGGGGTGAAGATTGGTGCAGAGTGGACCCAATTGGATGGTCATAATAGACACAAATATTCTTTCAGAACAATTATGATGTGGTTTGATTGAATTAATATCCGCTACCTTTTGCACCATGCACCAAAATGGATATCAATGTATCAATTTTTGTTTCTTTGTTTTTGATCATTTTCTCTAGCTATTGGTATGTGTACACATTTCATAATTTACATACAATAGCATGTTTGTTTTTTTGTAAATATGTATTTTGTAACACTGTATGAATCTACAAATATTTATCTTGTAACACTATTTACATGAATTTTTCTGTTTGTGTATATCCTTGTATATCCTATTGACTTTTTAATCATTGCCATTTATTATCTTAACACTGTGTATGTTTTCATGTCATTTTTTGCACTTTGTTGTTTGCATGTAGCACTTTACGGGGTATGTAAGCTTCACCATACTGTGCCTGTATGACTTTCCTCTTCCAGGTTAAGTTTCATATGTCGGTCTGTGCATGTTCCCTCCCAGCGCATTGCTGCTGATCATGTGACTATGACATGGGTGATTAGCGCATGCCCAGTAACCTCTAATATAGCAGATGATGCTGGCCATGAGAAACCTTTGTTTGCCCAGTGTTTATTTATTTTTTGTCCTAGATAATTACTCTTCTATCCTATTGGTGAGTAGCTATATAAAAAGATAACTTGTTCATGTACTGAGATACTTCCGTGACAAAATTATGTTGGGCCCTGTGCACTGACTGTGGGCACATGGTAGGTAGTTGTGTGTGATCTATTGTTATAAGAACCTCCATTGCAGTTCCTATGCTGGGACTCTCTCAGCTTGGTCCTTTGATTGTTTTTAGATGTACCACTTGCTTTAATTTGGTCCATGTTTGTGTCTGTTTGCAACAATTCAAATACACTGCATGTGTAAAGAGAGATGCTAATATTACTACTCATTAAATTTTAAGGCAGCGAAAAAGAATTCTCAGATAAGACAGCAGTGAGCCTGTTTTGATGGAAACTACTGTGACTGAGAAAGGCTTCCTTCTACCATAAAATCTAAAGAGCAGTAATATGAGCTCCACCTCCATATTACTGGTCCCTCCCTGAACAGACAGAAGGGGAGGGGGTGCAGGGATGGAAGCTCTGAGTGGGACGTAACGTCACAGCTACAAAGGAGAGATAAGACCTGATATGGAGAGATCTGTGGTGTATGGCTAATAACATCAGTTTGCTATATCATACTTTTTGACACCATACACATTATTTTTTTCACTGGAGCACCCTTTTGAATAGTACCTGTCACCAAATGAAACTTTTAATATATTGTTCCTTATGTAATTATAAGACGCTTTGCTCTTTACTTGCTGTTAAAATTCTCAACCTTTATATGTTTTTAATGTGATTGAAAAAATGGCCACTAGGTGGCTCTGTTCTGTTCCCTGCCTCAAGTCAAACAGTTAGTTTGGTCTTCTCCTGGCCTGGCAGGAGACCAAACTCAGAAAGTGCGTGCGGCGCATGGCGAGGCACAGCTCTCACAGGCTTCAGTGACTTTCAGCCTGCTGGAGAACGCCTACTTTCTCCTGCCGGGAGCTCACACAATGTGAGCAAGGGGAAAGGTATGATACAGAGCTTTTTAAAGCTCGGGAAAAAAATTCAAGGGCAGGAGGGGTGTTAGGAGTAGAGAGGGACTATAATCTGAGTTAGTTTAGAAAATATGGTTTGATGACAGGTACTCTTTAAGCAACTTTCAAAAGAAACCTGACTAAAAATGTTCTCCTTGCTGAGAAAACAAACCCCTGTACAGTCTGATGCTGCAGTCATACTCTGTGTCATCTGTCCTGTTTTCTAACATATTCAGAAGTTTAGAATGAAGTAGGTGGTACAAGGAAAGGGATAATTACTTCAGCATCAAAGTGTTTGGTTATTTTGTGATATAGTAGAGACCCATAGATCTGCAAAGAAGAACATTTTTAATCAAAACTATTTACAGAGTTGGTTTATTTTAGATGAACTGGAGCAATAAACACTAATTTGGATGGAAAGGGGAAGATAACTTTATTTTTCTCCACCTTTCTGAATAAAGTAATTGCAAGACAAATCACATACTTTTGATTGTATTTTTAATTTATTTTTTTGCCTAATATAATTATTTTCGAAATGGAGCGCAATGTCCTGATACAACCTTTATGCAGGCTCATCTATTTAACAATAATATGTCCCCGAGAATCATAACTTACCTTCTCAAATCTTTGCCTTCTCCCAGCAGCCCTGCTATATATTTTCGCAGCATTCTGCACTTTTACTGCCAATCTGTTTGTTCTTTCTCCTCTCTCTAGAGGCCGTAATTGCTAAATCACATGAGGACAGAGCACAGCAGATAATCAGTTGTTTTAAGAGCACATACTAAACTCTAAAAGATAAAAGGCATGACTAGACCTCCCCAACTTCAGTTGCTACATCCTTTTTAAAAGAAGCTCTCATCTCCTGTGCTCTGTTCAATGCCTTTCAAGTTAGTTTTCAGGCTGATGCTGCTATTTTCAACTGATTCTTTGATATCAAGAAAGGTCAGTGAATAGCGTTCACCAGAGTGCGAGAACAAATACTCAACATTAAAAAGTGTCATGGCCATGTGCAAATGTTTACCAGAAATGTTAATAGGAGATGACATAGTTATGAGGAGGAATTGTGACTTTTATGTGTACAAAATTGCATTTTCCTTTATTTCCATGTACACCAAATTTTTCCCCCCTAAGAATATGAGCAAAAAAAAAACCCACACACAATCTGAATATATGGCCTAAAATTCTAAAATTAAAGGGGTATTCCGGCTTTATACATCTTATCCCTATCCAAAAAATAGGGGGAAAGATGCATGATCGCAGTGCTCTCAGTGCAGCCCCCAGCATTCTGTGGTCAGACAGAAAAGAAATTCAAAAATAAAAGAACTTCCTGTGGAGCATACAGTATCTGAAAAGTACTGAAAGAATTAAGATTTTTAAATAGAAGTAATTTACAAATCTGTTCAACTTTCTGGCACCAGATGATTAAAAAAAATAATAATAATAAATTCCACCGGAGTACCCCTTTAATCTGGATGTGAAAATGAAGTGAGGCAGTAGGTAGCAGTTGAAGGATTTCTCTGCTTCACCATGCCATCCAACTGACCACTTTTGTCTCAGTAAGACCAAGTCCTCACCTAACCAGTGTATGACATTATTTACAAGGAATATATAAGGGAACACTAATATATTCAGGAGAGACTGGGAGACAAAATTTTATCCAGGAAGCCAATATTAGTACACCATTATAGTCAGGAAGCACAGTTTAGGACAGTATTATATTTAGTGGGGCACAGGGACGTTTGAAGGAATTTGGGGGCCCCAAGCAAAATGGACATGGAGCCCCCCCCCCCCCCCTGATGTTCACGCACGTCACGCTCTAGGGCCGGCATCAGGACATAGTAACGCCAGCCCTTGAATTCTGGGAGCGCGACGTGAGCGAACGTCGATACGAGGCCCCCACATTAGGTGCAGCACAGTTACCCCCACGTTAGGTGCGGCACAGTTCCCCCCACGTTAGGTGCGGCACAGTTCCCCCACGTTAGGTGCAGCACAGTTCCCACCCACGTTAGGTGCAGCACAGTTCCCACCCACGTTAGGTGCGGCACAGTTCCCCCCACATTAGGTGCGGCACAGTTCCCCCCACGTTAGGTGCGGCACAGTTCCCCCCACGTTAGGTGCGGCACAGTTCCCCCCACGTTAGGTGCGGCACAGTTCCCCCCACGTTAGGTGCGGCACAGTTCCCCCCATGTTAGGTGCGGCACAGTTCCCCCCACGTTTGGTGTGGCACAGTTCCCCCCATGTTTGGTGCGGCACAGTTCCCCCCACATTAGGTGCAGCAGAGTTCCCCCCACATTAGGTGCAGTATAGTTCTCCACATTAGGTGCAGTATAGTTTACCCCACATTAGGTGCAGTATAGTTTACCCCACATTAGGTGCAGTATAGTTCTCCACATTAGGTTGGCAATATAGTTTACCCCACATTAGGTGCAGTATAGTTCTCCACATTAGGTTGGCAGTATAGTTTACCCCACATTAGGTGCAGTATAGTTCTCCACATTAGGTTGGCAGTATAGTTTACCCCACATTAGGTGCAGTATAGTTCTCCACATTAGGTTGGCAATATAGTGTACCCCACATTAGGTGCAGTATAGTTCCCCAACATTAGGTGTAGTATGTTCCCCCACAGACATACAGCCTCCAGCCATACAGTGTATGGCTGGAGGCTGTATGCCAGTTTACTGCCCTACTTCAGTGCTCCGACCACCGCTCCTCTGCACCATAGCAATAGGTCCCGGGACTGGAGGAGTGGTGGTCGGAGCACTGAAGCTGATGTGCCGCTGGTCACTTACCAAGCTGCCCAGCGCATGTCCTGTTCGCTGCTCCGCTCCTCCGCGTTGCTTTCCAATGGGCGCATGCACGGGACGTCAGTGACATCCCTGCGAGGGCCACAGAAGGTTAACAGGGGCATGGGATGTCCTTAATAGGGATGTCCTTAAAAGTGATGGGGAAATTAATCTGGGGGGGCAATTGCCCCGTTTCTTCCCCCCCCCCTCTGGATCTGCCACTGCATGCATTATATACACACACAACACACTGTACAGATTACATACTGTACATGCATGCTTCATACAAACACATACTGTACACATTACATACTGTACATGCATCATACACACACATACTGTACACATTACATACTGTACATGAATCATACACACATACTGTACACTACATACTGTACATGCATCATACACACCCACATACTGTACACATTACATACTGTACATGCATCATACACACACTCACATACTGTACACATTAAATACTGTAGATGCATGCTTCATACACACACACTGTACACATTACATACTGTACATGCATCATACACACACACATACTGTACACATTACATACTGTACATGCATCATACACACATACTGTACACATTACATACTGTACATGCTTCATACACACACAGATACTGTACACATTACATACTGTACATGCATAATACACACACACATACTGTACACATTACATACTGTACATGAATCATACACATATACTGTACACATTACAAACTGTACATGCATCATACACACACATACTGTACACATTACATATTGTACATTGATCATACACACATGGATACTGTACACATTACATACTGTACATGCAACATACACACACATACTGTACACATTACGTACTGTACATGCATCATACACACACATACTGTACACATTACATACTGTAGATGCATGCTTCATACACACACTGTACACATTACATACTGTACATGCATCATACACACACTCACATACTGTACACATTACATACTGTACATGCATGCTTCATATACACGCACACTGTACACATTACATACTGTACATGCATCATACACACACACATACTGTACACATTACATACTGTACATGCATCATACACATACTGTACACATTACATACTGTACATGCATCGTACACACACATACTGTACACATTACATACTGTACATGCTTCATACACACACATACTGTACACATTACATACTGTACATGCATGCTTCATACACACACACACTATACACATTACATACTGTACATGCATCATACACACACAGATACTGTACACATTGCATACTACATGCATGCTTCATACAGACACATACTGTACATGCATCATACACACACACTGTACACATTACATACTGTACATGCATCATACACACACTGTACACATTACATACTGTACATGCATCATACACACACATACTGTACACATTACATACTATACATGCATCACACACACATACTGTACACATTACATACTGTACATGCATCATACACACACACACACTGTACATATTAAATACTGTACATGCATCATACACACAGATACTGTACGCTACATACTACATGCATGCTTCATACACACACATACTGTACACATTACAACTGTACATGCATCATACACACACTGTACACATTACATACTGTACATACATCACACAGATACTGTACACATTACATACTGTACATGCATCATACACACACACATACTGTACACATTACATACTGTACATGCATGCTTCATACACACACACACACTGTACACATTACATACTGTACATGCATCATACACACACATACTGTACACATTATGTACTGTACATGCATCATACACACATAATGTACACATTACATACTGTACATGCATGCTTCCTACACACACATACTGTACACATTACATACTGTACATGCTTCATACACACACAGATACTGTACACATTACATACTGTACATGCATCATACACATACACATACTGTACACATTACATGCTGTACATGAATCATACACACATACTGTACACATTACACACTGTACATGCATCATACACACATGGATATTGTACACATTACATACTGTACATGCAACATACACACACATACTGTACACATTACATACTGTACATGCATCATACACACACACATACTGTACTGATTACATACTGTACATGCATGCTTCATATGCACACACACTGTACACATTACATACTGTACATGCATCATACACACACACACATACTGTACACATTACATACTGTACATGCATCATACACACACATACTGTACACATTACATACTGTCCATGCATGCTTCATACACACACTATACACATTACATACTGTACATGCATCATACACACACAGATACTGTACACATTGCATACTACATGCATGCTTCATACATACACATACTGTACACATTACATACTGTACATGCATCATACACACACTGTACACATTACATACTGTACATGCATCATACACACACACATACTGTACACATTACATACTATACATGCAACACACACACATACTGTACACATTACATACTATACATGCATCACACACACACACACACACACACACATACTGTACACATTACATACTGTACATGCTTCATACACACACACACTGTACACATTACAACTGTACATGCATCATACACACACTGTATACATTACATACTGTACATGCATCATACACACACAGATACTGTACACATTACATACTGTACATGCATCATACACACACACTGTACACATTACATACTGTACATGCATCATACACACATACTGTACACATTACATACTATACATGCATCACACACACAGATACTGTACACTACATACTACATGCATGCTTCATACACACACATACTGTACACATTACATACTATACATGCATCACGCACACACACATACTGTACACATTACATACTGTACATGCTTCATACACACACACTGTACACATTAAATACTGTACATGCATCATACACACAGATACTGTACACTACATACTACATGCATGCTTCATACACACACATACTGTACACATTACAACTGTACATGCATCATACACACACAACATACTGTACACATTACATACTGTACATGCATTATACAACACACAACACACTGTACACATTACATACTGTACATGCATGCTTCATACACACACACTGTACACATTACATACTGTACATGCATCATACACACACACACTGTACACATAACATACTGTACATACTTCATACACACACAACACACTGTACACATTACATACTATACATGCACCATACACACACTGTATACATTACATACTATACATGCACCATACACACACAGAGAATAGATCAGTGTTTACCAACCAGGATGCCTACAGAGGTTGCAAAACTACAACTCCCAGCATGCCCAGACAGCATTTAGCTGTCCGGGCATGCTGGGAGTTGTAGTTTTGCAATAACTGGAGGCACCCTGGTTGGGAAACACTGCTATAGATACACACATGCACTTTACATATAGTCATCCACAGTAGTAACACACACAGGAACAGTACATAGACATACACATATGTGTACACACACATATCTACACATATATCCACACACACATGCTAATACACATATATACATGCAGGGACACCTACTATAGTCATGCCCCATGTTGTACAGCCTATGCGGTCTCCTTTCCTCACAGCTCTGTGCTCCCCCCTCCTCCTGCTCAGACGGCTGAAGGCTGAGAGAAGAGTCCGGGCTGAGGGAAGATACCAAGTGCAGCGGGGGTGGGGGGAGCGTGATTGTGGTGAGGTGAGAAGGCCTCCAAAGCTGCAAGTGAGTTTATTTTAAAAAATGTCAGACATTTGGGGGCCCTCTTGTTTGACTGGGTGCTAGGGGCCCGGAGCACAAACTCCAAGAGCACGATTGTTAATCCGGCCCTGGTGATGGGGGAATTGCCCCATCACTACAGGACGGGCAAGCACTGGCTCTGCTCGGGGCCCCCCAGCAAGCTCGGGGCCCCAAGCAATTGCTTGGTTTGCCTGTCCTGTAGCGACGGGCCTGGTGGGGCATAGTGTGGGAAAGCATTTTATTCAGAGGGTGAGACTGCATTATGTATGGAGAACACAATGCCCACCAGCATTATATTCCAGGGGCACATTGTGTAAAAATAACATTAATAACAAAATAACATTATGTTCCGAGGAAACTTTACAGTACGGAACAACAAGATATTCAAGGGACTTTGTGTGCAACATCATTCTGTTTAAGAGGTAAAGTGTGAGAATCCATTATATTCACAGGGGTACCATGTGTAGTACTATGCTGTTAAGGACTAAAAAATTAAGAAACAATAGGACGAGCTCCGTAGTGTGATATCTTCAGGGAAAATAGATAATGCAACATGTGAATTTGGGCTTACCAGATAAGGTTGTACTCTGTCCAAGTACAATCATGGATAAGGGTATAATAGTGATGGGTCTCTGCAGCTGCTCCACCTCATACGAATGTAAATACAAAAGAGAACTCCTCCAAACCCAGCAGAGTATATGAGGTGCTGAGACCAAAGTAAAGGCAAGGTATTCTTTATTCCCACAATGGCATGATAAAGTGGAACTTCTGCGAAATGCGTTGCATTGTGGGAATGCCTTGCCTTTACTTTGGTCTCAGCGCCTCATATACTCTGCTGGGTTTGGATGAGTTCTCTTTTGTATCTATATTCTGTTAAGGGACATTGTATGGTGTTATTATTTTTAAGGGAACAGGGTGGGGCACCATTTCATTCATGAGTTGTCATGTAGGATTCCATTATATTTAGATGATGCCATGTGAGACATTATTATAGTACAGGGGGCACAATGTAAGATACTATTATTTTGAGAAGGGCACTGTATATGGCACAATTATTTTACAGTGGGATATGATGTGAGGCCATTACTTTAAGGGGGTTCAGTATGTGGCATTATGATATTTTGGGAGTGAGCAGCCATAGATGAATGGACAGCAAACTCTGGAAAGTAGAATTGCAGGCAGGTGTTGTCATGATTGTCTGGGCTGAAAAGAGAAAAAAAGAAGAAAACATCTACAATCAGAAATGATGTTACTCAATGTTATTAATACTGCCTTTTGGATGGTCTATTTGTATGGTCTGCACGGTGATGGGTGGTACTATTCTTGTTTGTGAAAGGATGACTTCCACCATACCTATGTCCAGTTCATATTGAAAGCTGCCCTTTTACTTGGTACTAATTTATATAGCAGGGGTCAACCTGATTTGGCACTTGATCTTTGACTTGGTTCTGGTACTGTATTTATGCAATGAGGTCAGTCCTGACATTGTTTGTAAAGTGTTGTGCCTGGATATAAAATGGAAGTAAAATCTATATCTAAATCAGTTACAAGTAAAGACAGGAGGCAGTACTGTCAGAGTCTATGTAAGATATGTCAGACAAGATGGCATGTGAAAGGTTGGACAATAGCCACCACTTAAGAGAAAATGCTGCAGCAAGGACCACACAGTTCACAGTAGTTTGCTAAAACTCAAGATTGCTTTACTACTTCTTCATATCTGATAGTTTTCTTTATTGTTCTACAACATTTTTGTTTACATGGTTAGATTAGTTAAATAGGCTGACAGTTGCGGCACAATTCTTAAGATCTCTTGTAGTCTGTCTTGTTATCTTTTTCCCTGGCAAACATCCTTCTTGTTTCTTTGTAATTTTAGGAGACTCCCTTCCACTGGCTCCAGTCACTCTCCATCCACCCACAGCTTTCACTTACCTTTTTGGACCTCCAGTGGTACAAGACCCTTGGGCTTCCAGCCCAGCAGGACATCAGTTTAACAATGCTGGAAGAAAATTAGACCATTTTTGATTATTTTTTTTTCTCGATTTGTCCCAGGCCACCATTAAGATATCTCATGATGACTGCAACATTTCCTTCAAAGACATCTTTGCCCCCTGAATTCTGCAGACATCCCTCTCCTCTATAGCTACACAAATAAATGTAGATACCAGGCCAGATCTAAAATAATTGTAGACCACAGACCTGGCCCCCTAACAAAAGACAGATATGAGACCTGGCCTCTTTAAAAATACAGACAGGAATCTGCCTGCAAAAACTGTTTGCTAGTCTGGGCCTGGGCCTCTTACACAGCAGTAGGGTGTATTTTTCCCCATTATCCTTGTTACGCCGAGCGCTCCGGGTCCCCGCTCCTCCCCGGAGCGCTCGCTACACTCTCTCCGCTGCAGCGCTCCGGTCAGATCCACTGACCCGGGGCGCTGCGATTCTGCTTCCAGCCGGGATGCGATTCGCGATGCGGGTAGCGCCCGCTCGCGATGCGCACCCCGGCTCCCGTACCTGACTCGCTCTCCCTCGGTCCTGTCCCGGCGCGCGCGGCCCCGCTCCCTAGGGCGCGCGCGCGCCGGGTCTTTGCGATTTAAAGGGCCACTGCGCCGCTGATTGGCGCAGTGATTCCAATTAGTGTCTTCACCTGTGCACTTCCCTATGTCACCTCACTTCCCCTGCACTTCCCTGCCGGATCTTGTTGCCATTGTGCCAGTGAAAGCGTTCCTTGTATGTTCCTAGCCTGTGTTCCAGACCTCCTGCCGTTGCCCCTGACTACGATCCTTGCTGCCTGCCCCGACCTTCTGCTACGTCCGACCTTGCTTCTGTCTACTCCCTTGTACCGCGCCTATCTTCAGCAGCCAGAGAGGTTGAGCCGTTGCTAGTGGATACGACCTGGTCACTACCGCCGCAGCAAGACCATCCCGCTTTGCGGCGGGCTCTGGTGAAAACCAGTAGTGACTTAGAACCGATCCACTAGCACGGTCCACGCCAATCCCTCTCTGGCACAGAGGATCCACTACCCGCCAGCCGGCATCGTGACAATCCTGTTACTATTCACATGAAAAATCATCAACTTTAAACAATGAAAACAGATTTTACAGCAAATCAAATAAACAGAACATAAAAGCAATAGTTGGCTAGTTGGAAATGACAAAAAACAACATATATAATGTTCATTAATAAGTCTTATGACTGTGATGTTTACATGAGGGAACAACCATGCAAAAATAATCATTGCACTGTGTATTGACTGGTTACATCAAGAGACACATTTAGTAGAATGTGAACTTAAATTATTTTGTTATGTAAATTTTGAGACTTTGTGACATTGAAATAATCTACACTAGCTCCATGGGTAACATTTCTTCTTGTTTTGCATACATTCATAGCTATTTTGTCTGTTTATCTTTGTTGAGCCGTATTGGTGTAAATTTGTGTCTGCAGAGCCACTCATGTTTAATGACAGCTCCCTTGATTAGAGCTCATTGCATCTTTAAGAGCCATTGAGCATCTGTCAGTGATATTTAATTCTATACACAGCTGGAGGTCTAACATTGTATAGAGAGTCCTGCCTTAAAAAAAGATCAATAGTTACAATTAAAAGACTTGTGTATCTTTTCCTGCAAAATAGCAAGGTGACTGACTGATGAAATGTCTGTGTGAAACATCATGGGATTAGTAAATTGGCAATGTCAAAAGGCTCATCCTATCCTTCCATTACACAGGACCACCATGATGCCAAATAAAGTTATGATTAAATTTCCACCTCTATCATCACATCAATGCCCATACTCAACGCCTCAACTGCATACTATAACTAAGAAAATGGAAACCACAATAATGGATCCACTTTATAGAAAATATGATCGTTTTTTGCACTATATATACATTATACTTAATCTGGGATTCTCCCTAATGTAACACGAGTCCACTGTAGGATATCAGAAGAAAGGACATGGAATCCCCCAGGGCCGAAGCTTCAGGGCCCCAATGCAAGTCTGTAACAGGGCCCTGTGTCTACTGTGCACCATTTACAATACTGGGGCAGAAATAACGCCCCTGCCCCTGTGTGTTGACATTTTGAACTAGTGAATTGGTTACAAACATAGTAGAGTAGTAAAGAAGATAACTGTTCATAGTAAAGGAGTCCTGTCAACAGAAAAATATTGGTGTAAACAAGCAAATGGCTCATCCGCCTTCTGTGCATACATCTTTTATTTCGAAAGTCCTTTTCAGTGCCAAGACTTAAGTCTTTTTTGTAAGTTTGCAAACTTTTGTCATTATTACCTCCCACTGGCCCTCTTGCATCCAACTACCCTATTTTACAGCCACTAAAGAAGGCAAGGGCTTGGGATCTTGCTATGCTGGTAAAAGCCCCCTGCGCTTTTAAACCTCATTTTTATAATAGCAAAAAGGCTTATATCTCAGCACTGGAAAGGACTATGGAGATTAAAAGAAAGTATTCCCGGAATCCTGATGAATAGGCCATTTAATTGCCCCTAACTCCCCAAACCCCCCGGTTTTCCATTTTGACAGGTCTACTTAACATACAGAACATATTTTCACTAAAAGTTCTGTAATATATCTGCTACATACTGAACATTCCCATATACTAAAGTAATGACAGTAGAGGGGGAAAAAACAGTCGATAAAATGGCTGCCAATTGCCTTATTTTAAGGCAAAAATCCTTTTAAATCCCTGAATCAACTGGGCATCTAACACTTACTCACCTTTGCATAAAAACTGTAACTACAACATATCTGTAACCAATCTGTAACTACTTTTGCAAAATCTGTTTGGAAATCAGATCCCATTCCCTCCCAGTGGCTCAGGTTCTTTGTAAATCATAGGGCATCTAGTCCAAGTTTAGAATAACTATTACTTGTCCTTAAAGGGGTACTATGGTGGGAAAACGTTTTTTTTTTTTTTAAATCAACTAGTGCCAGAAAGTTAAACAGATTTGTAAATAACTTATATTAAAAATCTTAACCCTTCCAGTACTTATTAGCTGCTGAATACTACAGAGGAAATTATTTTCTTTTTGGAACACAGAGCTCTCTGCTGACATCATGACCACAGAGCTCTCTGCTGACATCACGAGCACAGTGCTATCTGCTGACATCTCTGTCCATTTTAAGAACTGTCCAGAGTAGGAGAAAATCCCCATGGCAAACATATGCTGCTCTGGACAGTTCCTAAAATGGACAGAGATGGCAGAGAGCATTGTGCTTGGGATGTCAGCAGAGAGCTCTGTGTTCCCAAAAGAAAAAAATTTCCTATGTAGAATTCAGCAGATAATAAGTACTGGAAGGATTAAGATTTTTTAATAGAAGTAATTTACAAATCTGTTTAACTTTCTGGCACCAGTTGAAAAAAAAAGTTTTCCACCGGAGTACCCCTTTAACTTCACCAGAATCTTGTGCCAGAATTCTGGTGCAATTTTGGTGAATTGCATTTTGCTGATGCCACACCTCCTTTATCTAAAATACATAATAAATGTGGTGCACAACATATAAGCCATGTTACGCCGAGCGCTCCGGGTCCCCGCTCCTCCCCGGAGCGCTCGCAACATCCTCGCATTTGCAGCGCCCCGGTAAGACCTGCTGACCGGGTGCGCTGCAATACCTCTCTCAGCCGGGATGCGATTCGCGATGCGGGAGGCGCCCGCTCGCGATGCGCATCCCGGCTCCCGTACCTGACTCGCTCTCCGTCGGTCTTGTCCCGGCGCGCGGCCCCGCTCCTTAGGGCGCGCGCGCGCCGGGTCTCTGCAATTTAAAGGGCCACTGCGCCACTGATTGGCGCAGCTGGCTTAATTAGTGTGTTCACCTGTGCACTCCCTATTTATACTTCACTTCCCCTGCACTCCCTCGCCGGATCTTGTTGCCATTGTGCCAGTGAAAGCGTTTCCTTGTGTGTTCCTAGCCTGTGTTCCAGACCTCCTGCCGTTGCCCCTGACTACGATCCTTGCTGCCTGCCCTGACCTTCTGCTACGTCCGACCTTGCTCTTGTCTACTCCCTTGTACCGCGCCTATCTTCAGCAGTCAGAGAGGTTGAGCCGTTGCTGGTGGATACGACCTGGTTAATACCTCCGCTGCAAGACCATCCCGCTTTGCGGCGGGCTCTGGTGAATACCAGTAGCAACTTAGAACCGGTCCACCAGCACGGTCCACGCCAATCCCTCTCTGGCACAGAGGATCCACCTCCAGCCAGCCGAATCGTGACAGTAGATCCGGCCATGGATCCCGCTGAAGTTCCACTGCCAGTTGTCGCCGACCTCACCACGGTGGTCGCCCAGCAATCGCAACAGATAGCGCAACAAGGCCACCAGCTGTCTCAACTGACCGTGATGCTACAGCAGCTACTACCACAGCTTGTCACGATTCGGCTGGCAGGAGGTGGATCCTCTGTGCCAGAGAGGGATTGGCGTGGACCGTGCTAGTGGACCGGTTCTAAGTTACTACTGGTATTCACCAGAGCCCGCCGCAAAGCGGGATGGTCTTGCAGCGGCGGTAGTAACCAGGTCGTATCCACTAGCAACGGCTCAACCTCTCTGACTGCTGAAGATAGGCGCGGTACAAGGGAGTAGACAAGAGCAAGGTCGGACGTAGCAGAAGGTCGGGGCAGGCAGCAAGGATCGTAGTCAGGGGCAACGGCAGGAGGTCTGGAACACAGGCTAGGAACACACTAGGAAACGCTTTCACTGGCACAATGGCAACAAGATCCGGCAAGGAAGGGAAGGGGAAGTGAGGTTAAATAGGGAAGTGCACAGGTGAATGACTGATTAGACCCACTGCGCCAATCAGCGGCGCAGTGGCCCTTTAAATCGCAGAGACCCGGCGCGCGCGCGCCCTAGGGAGCGGGGCCGCGCGCGCCGGGACAGGACCGACGGAGAGCGAGTCAGGTACGGGAGCCGGGGTGCGCATCGCGAGCGGGCGCCACCCGCATCGCGAATCGCATCCCGGCTGGGGGCGGTATCGCAGCGCACCCGGTCAGTAGATCTGACCGGGGCGCTGCAGTAGCGAGGATGTTGCGAGCGCTCCGGGGAGGAGCGGGGACCCGGAGCGCTCGGCGTAACAGTACCCCCCCCCTTGGGTCTCCCCCTCTTCTTGGAGCCTGGGAACCTGAGGAGCAGACTTTTGTCTAGGATGTTGTCCTCAGGTTCCCAGGATCTCTCTTCAGGTCCACAGCCCTCCCAATCAACCAAAAAGAACCTTTTTCCTCTGACCGTCTTGGAGGCCAGTATCTCCTTCACTGAGAAGACGTCAGAAGAACCGGAAACAGGAGTGGGAGAAACAAGCTTGGGAGAGAAACGGTTGATGATGAGTGGTTTAAGAAGAGAGACATGAAAGGCATTAGGAATACGAAGAGAAGGAGGAAGAAGAAGTTTGTAAGAGACAGGATTAATTTTGCACAAGACTTTGAAAGGACCAAGATAGCGTGGTCCCAGTTTGTAACTGGGGACACGAAAGCGGACATATTTAGCGGAGAGCCATACCTTGTCTCCGGGAGCAAAAATGGGGGGAGCTCTTCTTTTCTTATCGGCAAACTTTTTCATGCGAGATGAAGCCTGTAAAAGAGAATTTTGGGTCTCTTTCCATATGGTGGAAAGATCACGAGTCACTTCATCTACAGCGGGCAAACCAGAGGACAAGGGAATAGGGAGGGGGGGAAGAGGGTGACGGCCGTACACCACGAAAAATGGGGATTTAGCAGAAGATTCAGAGACTCTAAAGTTGTACGAGAATTCGGCCCAAGGTAGAAGATCTGCCCAGTCATCCTGGCGGGAGGAAACAAAATGCCGTAAATAGTCACCCAGGACCTGGTTAATTCTTTCTACTTGCCCATTGGATTGAGGATGATAAGCAGAAGAGAAGTTTAATTTAATCTTGAGTTGTTTACAGAGAGCCCTCCAGAATTTAGACACGAATTGGACACCTCTATCCGAGACAATCTGCGTGGGCAAACCCTGAAGACGAAAAATGTGTACAAAAAATTGTTTTGCCCACTGAGGCGCTGAAGGAAGACCAGGAAGAGGAATAAAATGTGCCATCTTGGAAAATCGATCAACGACCACCCAAACAACAGTGTTGCCACGGGATGGGGGTAAGTCTGTAATAAAGTCCATACCAATCAGAGACCAAGGCTGTTCGGGGACAGGCAGAGGGTGAAGGAGACCAGCAGGCTTCTGGCGAGGAGTCTTATCCCGGGCACAGACAGTACAGGCCCGCACAAAATCCACAACATCTGTTTCCAGAGTCGGCCACCAATAGAAACGAGAGATGAGTTGCAAGGACTTTTTGATGCCCGCATGGCCTGCGAGGTGGGAGGAGTGACCCCATTTGAGAATCCCGAGACGCTGGCGTGGAGAAACAAAGGTCTTCCCTGGAGGAGTTTGCCTGATGGAGGCTGGAGAAGAGGAGATCAGACAGTCAGGAGGAATGATGTGTTGCGGAGAGACCTCTACTTCCGAGGCATCCGAGGAACGAGAGAGAGCATCGGCCCTAATGTTCTTGTCGGCAGGGCGAAAATGAATTTCAAAGTTAAAACGGGCAAAGAACAACGACCACCTGGCCTGGCGAGGATTCAGCCATTGGGCAGACTGGAGATAGGAGAGATTCTTGTGATCGGTGAAAATGATAACTGGAAATTTTGATCCCTCCAGCAGATGCCTCCATTCCTCAAGTGCCAATTTAATGGCCAGTAGTTCTCGATCCCCGATGGAGTAGTTCCTCTCCGCCGGAGAGAAGGTCCTAGAAAAAAAACCACAAGTAACAGCATGCCCGGAAGAATTTTTTTGTAGAAGGACCGCTCCAGCTCCCACTGAGGAGGCATCAACCTCCAATAGGAAGGGTTTAGATGGGTCAGGTCTGGAGAGCACGGGAGCAGAAGAAAAGGCAGACTTGAGCCGTTTAAATGCGTCTTCCGCTTGAGGAGACCAGGACTTAGGATTGGCATTCTTCTTGGTTAAAGCTACGATAGGAGCCACAATAGTGGAAAAATGTGGAATAAATTGTCTATAATAATTGGCGAACCCCAAAAAACGTTGGATAGCACGGAGTCCGGAGGGGCGTGGCCAATCTAACACGGCAGAGAGTTTATCTGGGTCCATTTGTAGTCCCTGGCCAGAGACGAAGTATCCTAGGAAAGGAAGAGATTGACATTCAAACAGACATTTCTCCATTTTGGCATAAAGTTGATTGTCTCGAAGTCTCTGAAGAACCATGCGGACATGCTGGCGATGTTCTTCTAAGTTGGCAGAAAAAATCAGAATATCGTCCAGATACACAACAACACAGGAATATAAGAGATCACGAAAAATTTCATTAACAAAGTCTTGGAAGACGGCAGGGGCGTTGCACAGGCCAAAGGGCATGACTAGATACTCAAAGTGTCCATCTCTGGTGTTAAATGCAGTTTTCCATTCGTCCCCCTCCCTGATGCGGATGAGATTATAAGCACCTCTTAAGTCCAGTTTGGTAAAGATGTGGGCACCTTGAAGACGATCAAAGAGTTCTGAGATAAGAGGTAGGGGGTAGCGGTTCTTTACCGTGATTTTATTAAGTCCGCGGTAATCAATGCAAGGACGTAGGGAGCCATCTTTTTTGGACACAAAGAAAAATCCAGCTCCGGCAGGAGAGGAGGATTTGCGGATAAACCCCTTTTTTAAATTTTCCTGGATGTATTCAGACATAGCAAGAGTCTCTGGGGCGGACAGAGGATAAATTCTGCCCCGGGGTGGAGTAGTGCCCGGGAGGAGGTCAATAGGACAGTCATAAGGCCTGTGAGGAGGTAAAGTCTCAGCTTGTTTTTTGCAAAATACGTCTGCATAGTCCATATAAGCCTTAGGGAGACCGGTTACAGGGGGACCCACAGGGTCACGGCAGGGAGTTCTGGAAACCGGTTTAAGACAGTCCTTGAAACAAGAAGTACCCCAGCTCTTGATCTCTCCTGTGGACCAATCAAGGGTTGGGGAATGGCGTTGAAGCCACGGTAGTCCAAGGAGAATTTCGGAAGTGCAATTGGAGAGGACCAAAAACTCAATTTTTTCGTGATGAGGTCCGATGCACATTAGGAGGGGTTCCGTGCGGTAACGCACGGCACAGTCCAATCTTTCATTGTTAACACAATTGATGTAGAGGGGTCTGGCGAGACTGGTCACTGGGATGTTGAACCTGTTGATGAGAGAGGCCAAAATAAAATTTCCTGCAGATCCGGAATCCAAGAAGGCCTTAGTGGAGAAGGAGAAGGTAGAGGCAGATATCCGCACAGGCACAGTAAGGCGTGGAGAAGCAGAGTTAACATCAAGAACTGTCTCACCTTTGTGCGGAGTCAGCGTACATCTTTCCAGGCGGCGAGGACGGATAGGACAATCCTTCAGGAAGTGTTCAGTACCGGCACAGTACAGGCAAAGATTCTCCATGCAGCGTCGTGTCCTCTCTTGAGATGTCAAGCGAGACCGGTCAACTTGCATAGCCTCCACGGCGGGAGGCACAGGAACGGATTGCAGAGGACCAGAGAAGAGAGGAGCCGGGGAGAAAAAACGCCTCGTGCGAACAAAGTCCATATCCTGGCGGAGCTCCTGACGCCTTTTGGAAAAACGCATGTCAATGCGAGTGGCTAGATGAATGAGTTCATGCAGGTTAGCAGGAATTTCTCGTGCGGCCAGAACATCTTTAATGTTGCTGGATAGGCCTTTTTTAAAGGTCGCGCAGAGGGCCTCATTATTCCAGGATAATTCGGAAGCAAGAGTACGGAATTGGATGGCGTACTCGCCAACGGAAGAATTACCCTGGACCAGGTTCAGCAGGGCAGTCTCAGCAGAAGATGCTCTGGCAGGTTCCTCAAAGACACTTCGAATTTCCGAGAAGAAGGAGTGTACAGAGGCAGTGACGGGGTCATTGCGGTCCCAGAGCTGTGTGGCCCATGACAGAGCTTTCCCAGACAGAAGGCTGACTACGAAAGCCACCTTAGACCTTTCAGTAGGAAACTGGTCCGACATCATCTCCAAGTGCAGGGAACATTGCGAAAGAAAGCCACGGCAAAACTTAGAGTCCCCATCAAATTTATCCGGCAAGGATAGTCGTAGGCCGGAAGCGGCCACTCGCTGCGGAGGAGGTGCAGGAGCTGGCGGAGGAGATGATTGCTGGAGCTGTGGTAGTAGCTGCTGTAGCATCACGGTCAGTTGAGACAGCTGATGGCCTTGTTGCGCTATCTGTTGCGACTGCTGGGCGACCACCGTGGTGAGGTCGGCGACAACTGGCAGTGGAACTTCAGCGGGATCCATGGCCGGATCTACTGTCACGATTCGGCTGGCAGGAGGTGGATCCTCTGTGCCAGAGAGGGATTGGCGTGGACCGTGCTAGTGGACCGGTTCTAAGTTACTACTGGTATTCACCAGAGCCCGCCGCAAAGCGGGATGGTCTTGCAGCGGCGGTAGTAACCAGGTCGTATCCACTAGCAACGGCTCAACCTCTCTGACTGCTGAAGATAGGCGCGGTACAAGGGAGTAGACAAGAGCAAGGTCGGACGTAGCAGAAGGTCGGGGCAGGCAGCAAGGATCGTAGTCAGGGGCAATGGCAGGAGGTCTGGAACACAGGCTAGGAACACACTAGGAAACGCTTTCACTGGCACAATGGCAACAAGATCCGGCAAGGAAGGGAAGTTGAAGTGAGGTTAAATAGGGAAGTGCACAGGTGAATGACTGATTAGACCCACTGCGCCAATCAGCGGCGCAGTGGCCCTTTAAATCGCAGAGACCCGGCGCGCGCGCGCCCTAGGGAGCGGGGCCGCGCGCGCCGGGACAGGACCGACGGAGAGCGAGTCAGGTACGGGAGCCGGGGTGCGCATCGCGAGCGGACGCCACCCGCATCGCGAATCGAATCCCGGCTGGGGGCGGTATCGCAGCGCACCCGGTCAGTAGATCTGACCGGGGCGCTGCAGTAGCGAGGATGTTGCGAGCGCTCCGGGGAGGAGCGGGGACCCGGAGCGCTCGGCGTAACACAGCTTCAGCAATCATCTCCTCCGCCAGCTCCTGCACCTCCTCCGCAGCGAGTGGCCGCTTCCGGCCTACGATTATCCTTGCCAGATAAATTTGATGGGGACTCTAAGTTTTGCCGTGGCTTTCTTTCGCAATGTTCCCTGCACTTGGAAATGATGTCGGACCAGTTTCCTACTGAAAGGTCTAAGGTGGCTTTCGTAGTCAGCCTTCTATCTGGGAAAGCTCTGTCATGGGCCACACCGCTCTGGGACCGCAATGACCCCGTCACTGCCTCTGTACACTCCTTCTTCACGGAGATTCGAAGTGTCTTTGAGGAACCTGCCCGAGCCTCTTCTGCTGAGACTGCCCTGCTGAACCTGGTCCAGGGTAATTCTTCTGTTGGCGAGTACGCCATCCAATTCCGTACTCTTGCCTCCGAATTATCCTGGAATAATGAGGCCCTCTGCGCGACCTTTAAAAAAGGCCTATCCAGCAACATTAAAGATGTGCTGGCCGCACGAGAAATTCCTGCTAACCTGCATGAACTTATTCATCTGGCCACCCGCATTGACATGCGTTTTTCCGAAAGGCGTCAGGAGCTCCGCCAGGATATGGACTTTGTTCGCACAAGGAGTTTTTTCTCCCCGGCTCCTCTCTCCTCTGGTCCTCTGCAATCCGTTCCTGTGCCTCCCGCCGTGGAGGCTATGCAAGTTGACCGGTCTCGCTTGACACCTCAAGAGAGGACACGACGCCGCATGGAGAATCTGTGCCTGTACTGTGCCGGTACCGAACACTTCTTGAAGGATTGTCCTATCCGTCCTCCCCGCCTGGAAAGACATACGCTGACTCCGCACAAAGGTGAGACAGTTCTTGATGTCAACTCTGCTTCTCCACGCCTTACTGTGCCTGTGCGGATATCTTCCTCTACCTTCTCCTTCTCTACTATGGCCTTCTTGGATTCCGGATCTGCAGGAAATTTTATTTTGGCCTCTCTCATCAACAAGTTCAACATCCCGGTGACCAGTCTCGCCAGACCCCTCTACATCAATTCTGTTAACAATGAAAGATTGGACTGTACCGTGCGTTACCGCACGGAACCTCTCCTAATGTGCATCGGACCTCATCACGAAAAAATTGAATTTTTGGTCCTCTCCAACTGCACTTCCGAAATTCTTCTTGGATTACCGTGGCTTCAACGCCATTCCCCAACCCTTGATTGGTCCACAGGAGAAATCAAGAACTGGGGTACTTCTTGTTTCAAGGACTGTCTTAAACCGGTTCCCAGTACTCCCTGCCGTGACCCTGTGGTTCCCCCTGTAACCGGTCTTCCTAAGGCTTATATGGACTATGCTGACGTGTTTTGCAAAAAGCAAGCTGAGACTTTACCTCCTCACAGGCCTTATGACTGTCCTATTGTCCTCCTCCCGGGTACTACTCCACCCCGCGGCAGAATTTATCCTCTGTCTGCTCCAGAGACTCTTGCCATGTCAGAGTACATCCAGGAAAATTTAAAAAAGGGGTTTATCCGCAAATCCTCCTCTCCTGCCGGAGCTGGATTTTTTTTTGTGTCCAAAAAAGATGGCTCCCTACGTCCTTGCATTGATTACCGCGGACTTAATAAAATCACGGTAAAGAACCGCTACCCCCTACCTCTTATCTCGGAACTCTTTGATCGCCTACAAGGTGCCCACATCTTTACCAAACTGGACTTAAGAGGTGCTTATAATCTCATCCGCATCAGGGAGGGGGACGAATGGAAGACTGCATTTAACACCAGAGATGGACACTTTGAGTATCTGGTCATGCCCTTTGGCCTGTGCAACGCCCCTGCCGTCTTCCAAGACTTTGTTAATGAAATTTTTCGTGATCTCTTATATTCCTGTGTTGTGGTTTATCTGGACGATATTCTGATTTTTTCTGCCAACTTAGAAGAACACCGCCAGCATGTCCGCATGGTTCTTCAGAGACTTCGAGACAATCAACTTTATGCCAAAATGGAGAAATGTCTGTTTGAATGTCAATCTCTCCCTTTCCTAGGATACTTCGTCTCTGGCCAGGGACTACAAATGGACCCAGATAAACTCTCTGCCGTCTTAGATTGGCCACGCCCCTCCGGACTCCGTGCTATCCAACGTTTTTTGGGGTTCGCCAATTATTACAGACAATTTATTCCACACTTTTCCACTATTGTGGCTCCTATCGTGGCTTTAACCAAGAAAAATGCCAATCCCAAGTCCTGGTCTCCCCAAGCGGAAGACGCATTTAAACATCTCAAGTCTGCCTTTTCTTCTGCTCCCGTTCTCTCCAGACCTGACCCATCTAAACCCTTCCTATTGGAGGTAGATGCCTCCTCAGTGGGAGCTGGAGCTGTCCTTCTACAAAAAAATTCTTCCGGGCATGCTGTTACTTGTGGTTTTTTTTCTAGGACCTTCTCTCCGGCGGAGAGAAACTACTCCATCGGGGATCGAGAACTACTGGCCATTAAATTGGCGCTTGAGGAATGGAGGCATCTGCTGGAGGGATCAAAATTTCCAGTTATCATATACACTGATCACAAGAATCTCTCCTATCTCCAGTCTGCCCAACGGCTGAACCCTCGCCAGGCCAGGTGGTCGTTGTTCTTTGCCCGTTTTAACTTTGAAATTCATTTTCGCCCTGCCGACAAGAACATTAGGGCCGATGCCCTCTCTCGTTCCTCTGATGCCTCGGAAGTAGAGCTCTCTCCGCAACACATCATTCCTCCTGACTGTCTGATCTCCACTTCTCCAGCCTCCTTCAGGCAAACTCCTCCAGGGAAGACCTTCGTTTCTCCACGCCAGCGTCTCGGGATTCTCAAATGGGGACACTCCTCCCACCTCGCAGGCCATGCGGGCATCAAAAAATCCTTGCAACTCATCTCTCGTTTATATTGGTGGCCGACTCTGGAGACGGATGTTGTTGATTTTGTGCGGGCCTGTACTGTCTGTGCCCGGGATAAGACTCCTCGCCAGAAGCCTGCTGGTCTCCTTCATCCTCTGCCTGTCCCCGAACAGCTTTGGTCGCTGATTGGTATGGACTTTATTACAGACTTACCCCCATCCCGTGGCAACACTGTTGTTTGGGTGGTCGTTGATCGATTTTCCAAGATGGCACATTTTATTCCTCTTCCTGGTCTTCCTTCAGCGCCTCAGTTGGCAAAACAATTTTTTGTACACATTTTTCGTCTTCACGGTTTGCCCACGCAGATCGTCTCGGATAGAGGCGTCCAATTCGTGTCTAAATTCTGGAGGGCCCTCTGTAAACAGCTCAAGATTAAATTAAACTTCTCTTCTTCTTATCATCCCCAATCCAATGGGCAAGTAGAAAGAATTAACCAGGTCCTGTGTGACTATTTACGGCATTTTGTTTCCTCCCGCCAGGATGACTGGGCAGATCTTCTACCATGGGCCGAATTCTCATACAACTTCAGAGTCTCCGAATCTTCTGCTAAGTCCCCATTTTTCGTGGTGTACGGCCGTCACCCTCTTCCCCCCCTCCCTACTCCCTTGCCCTCTGGTTTGCCCGCTGTGGATGAAGTGACTCGTGATCTTTCCACCATATGGAAAGAGACCCAAAATTCTCTTTTACAGGCTTCATCCCGGATGAAAAGATTTGCCGATAAGAAAAGAAGAACTCCCCCCATTTTTGCTCCCGGAGACAAGGTATGGCTCTCCGCTAAATATGTCCGCTTTCGTGTCCCCAGTTACAAACTGGGACCACGCTATCTTGGTCCTTTCAAAGTCTTGTGCCAGATTAACCCTGTCTCTTACAAACTCCTTCTTCTTCCTTCTCTTCGTATTCCCAATGCCTTCCATGTCTCTCTCCTTAAACCACTCATCTTTAACCGCTTCTCTCCCAAACTTGTTTCTCCCACTCCTGTTTCCGGTTCTTCTGACGTCTTCTCCGTGAAGGAGATTCTGGCCTCCAAGACGGTCAGAGGGAAAAAAAATTTCTTGGTGGATTGGGAAGGCTGTGGTCCAGAAGAGAGATCCTGGGAACCTGAGGACAACATCCTAGACAAAAGTCTTGTCCTCAGGTTCTCAGGCCCCAAGAAGAGGGGGAGACCAAAGGGGGGGGTACTGTTACGCCGAGCGCTCCGGGTCCTCGCTCCTCCCCAGAGCGCTCGCAACATCCTCGCATTTGCAGCGCCCCGGTCAGACCTGCTGACCGGGTGCGCTGCAATACCTCTCTCAGCCGGGATGCGATTCGCGATGCGGGAGGCGCCCGCTCGCGATGCGCATCCCGGCTCCCGTACCTGACTCGCTCTCCGTCGGTCTTGTCCCGGCGCGCGCGGCCCCGCTCCTTAGGGCGCGCGCGCGCCGGGTCTCTGCAATTTAAAGGGCCACTGCGCCACTGATTGGCGCAGCTGGCTTAATTAGTGTGTTCACCTGTGCACTCCCTATTTATACTTCACTTCCCCTGCACTCCCTCGCCGGATCTTGTTGCCATTGTGCCAGTGAAAGCGTTTCCTTGTGTGTTCCTAGCCTGTGTTCCAGACCTCCTGCCGTTGCCCCTGACTACGATCCTTGCTGCCTGCCCTGACCTTCTGCTACGTCCGACCTTGCTCTTGTCTACTTCCTTGTACCGCGCCTATTTTCAGCAGTCAGAGAGGTTGAGCCGTTGCTGGTGGATACGACCTGGTTGCTACCGCCGCTGCAAGACCATCCCGCTTTGCGGCGGGCTCTGGTGAATACCAGTAGCAACTTAGAACCGGTCCACCAGCACGGTCCACGCCAATCCCTCTCTGGCAGAGAGGATCCACCTCCAGCCAGCCGAATCGTGACAGTAGATCCGGCCATGGATCCCGCTGAAGTTCCACTGCCAGTTGTCGCCGACCTCACCCCTGTGGTCGCCCAGCAGTCGCAACAGATAGCGCAACAAGGCCACCAGCTGTCTCAACTGACCGTGATGCTACAGCAGCTACTACCACAGCTTCAGCAATCATCTCCTCCGCCAGCTCCTGCACCTCCTCCGCAGCGAGTGGCCGCTTCCGGCCTACGATTATCCTTGCCAGATAAATTTGATGGGGACTCTAAGTTTTGCCGTGGCTTTCTTTCGCAATGTTCCCTGCACTTGGAAATGATGTCGGACCAGTTTCCTACTGAAAGGTCTAAGGTGGCTTTCGTAGTCAGCCTTCTGTCTGGGAAAGCTCTGTCATGGGCCACACCGCTCTGGGACCGCAATGACCCCGTCACTGCCTCCCCCACCAGGACATGTATACTCGTCCATGCTTCTCGTGGGTGCTGCCCAGTGCACCCACGAGATCGCGGCAGGGACTCGGCTGTAACACACAGCCGGGACCCTGCCGCACTGCCGGGACTGAAGTAAACTTTGGTCCCGGCAGTTAAACCCTTACAGCCGCGATCGGAAGTGACCGCAGGCTGTAAGAGTTATGACAGAGGGAGGGAGCTCCCTCTGTCACCCCTGCAGCACCCTGCAGCGCGATCGCAGGGTGCTGTGTGTGATCCCCGGCGGGCGGGAACCTGCCGCACTGCCGAGACCGAAGACAACTTCGGTCCTGGCAGTTTAACCATTTCAGCCACGGTCGGAAGCGACCGCGAGCTGTAAGGAGTTTTGACAGAGGGAGGGGGCACCCCGCAACGATCGCGGGGTGCTGCTGCTTACCTGGGCAGCCGGGGGTCTTTACTAGGACCCCCAGGTCTGCCCCGGTTATTACCTGTGAGGACGTGCCAGAGGCACGTCCTCATATGCTGCCTGCTAGTGTAAAACTAGCAGGCAGCATATATCTGCAATGCTTTCTAATACTAAGTATTCCAAAGCATTAAAAAAAGTGAAAAAAAATAAAATAAATAAAAGTGTATAAAAACAAGAAGTATAAAAAAAGTGTAAAAAAATAAATAAATAAAAAAGTGTAAATAAAAAAATAAAAAAAAATAAAAAAAAAAATAATAAAAACACATTTATTAAATAAATATAGTAAAAAATAAAGATGTATAATGTGTAGAATCACACGGCAGGTGCCCGCCAACAGTCACAATAATGAGCTCCCTGCTGTGGCTGGGTAGCTTTGTGTGTCCACTAATAGGGGTGGATTTCCCGCCGGCAGTCATGAGCGGACACACTGAGCTACCCAGCCACAGCAGTGATCTCGCCCTTGTGACTGCCGGGGGCATCCGCGGTGTGAAATATGCTGCGGATGCGCTCTATGTGACCCTACACTGCGTCCCATTCATACTGCATTTCCGCAGTGTTAGAGGTATCCGTCAGCATCACGTCAAAAAGAGTGATGCTGACGTATACTGTAGCAGCTCCATTCATTTCTAAATGAGACGGTACAATATAAATTTACATCCCTTTTTTGACATGACAACGGACACCTATACTGCAGAAATGCAGTATGAATGGGGACTAGTCATATAATGATGCCCTGAAAGCCAAAGGGGGCTCCTCTCCTTCTGGGTCCTACCACGCGGCCAAGGAACCAAATATGGCCTAAGAGGGGGTATTTCCAAACACGGGCCGAGCAGCTTAATAAAATATAGGGTGCATTTCTTGCAATATCAGAAGTGATGTACAAAAAATATGCCCCACAAATGATGCATTTGTGAAAAAAGGCAAATTTCGAATTTTTAACACTGACATTGTAATAATTCCTGCCCAAAAACGATGGCGTTAAAATACTCACTGTACCCCCTAGCGAATACCTTGAGGGGTCTAGTTTTTAAAATTAGGTAATTTGGGGGGTGTTCCTATGTTCTACTACCTTAAAATGTCTGCAAACCTTGCATAGCACACACAAAAAAAGATGTGCTTTTCAAATTTTCAAAATGTCAAGTTAAATTGTTAGGCTTCTAATTAATTGAAAATGTTAATTAAAAACAAAAAAAATGCTGTCATAATAAAGTAAACATCTGAAAGTATAAGTTTCATAAACTATTTGGTCAGTATGCATAAATATATGCAACCTATTAGTGTTAAAATAGCAAAAAATCGTAATTTTTTAAAAAATGTCATGATTTTTTGCATTGTAAAAAAAAACTACAAATGATATCGTCTTACGTTTACTATCTACATGAAAGACAACTTGTGACAAAAAAAATGTCAGAATTATCGTGATTGGCAAAACGTTACCAGAGTTATTCTCTAATAAAGACAGACATCCCCGATTTGAAAAAACAGACCTGGTCTTTCAGGGGCGTACAGGTTTATTTGTGTTGGTCCTTAAGGGGTTAATCATTTATTTTCTATTTAGAGTTATAGGTGTATATCATAGTCAGGAAGGGCATCTGAAGGAGAACAATACACTTCAAAGTAATTTGTATTTTTTATTTTGAGAAAAAGGGGTGACCTGATCTTTCTACTTTCCCATCAGTGAACTTAGCCTCTGCTTGTTTTAAGCATAATGTCTTAGATAATAACTACTAAGGGATCAGTTCTGCTCGGGAAGGCCCTGCTTTTCATGAAATGCTTTTTTTCCTTGACCTTTCACTCTAATATACCTCTTCAATGCCTTCCATTACAGCCGAACAAGACCAGCAACAAAGAACCTGTAATTGACTATAGTGTTACTGATGTTCCTTCTCCGTCTTTGCCATCTGTATGGCTTCTGATAGCAGTCCCAATAAGATGACAGAACAGAGAGTCGGATTTTTAGCTCACTTTGAAGAAAATGTTTAGCACAGTTTTTAAGAGTAAAAAGCTTACTTCTAGCAATATTAGGCACAAAGAGACAAATCTTCTTCCATTTACCTTTTTACTGTAACAGCACAGGGAAATTTCCAGCAAGTTTTTAGGTCTTCACAATTACAAATGAATCCCACAACATAAAGAAAACAGAAAGAACATCAAGAAAATAGTGCCCACCAAAAAATAAAAAATAAATTATTTACAAGCTTTATTATTGACAATTGTTTAAAAAAAAAAACATATATACAAACCAGCTTCATTAAAAAAAATTATTTCCCATGTTTTGAGCACACTTCCACATCAAAGGAGAGGGCCTTGAACCTTTCCAACCTGTCCAACCATCAATATAGTATATGTAACTCTGGTTTTACAAATATCAAAGGAATTGAACCAAAAATAATGAATACAAGCCCACATGCAATCCACACTAGTCCCTGCATTAACTCAGTGAACATAGAGAGCGATCCAAATACATACAGAGTAAAGAGTTTTGGCAGCAAATGGACAAAGGAACCAGAAGATGAATGTGCATATGATGGATGGTGTATAATTCTTTTGGAAATATTGTCGATAATAAAGCTTGTAAATAATTTCTTGGTACTTTTTTGTGTGCACCATTTTCATGGCATTCTTTCTATTTTCTTTATTATGTGGGGTTAATCAGTATTTTGAACATTTAGGCAGCACCTTTTGAAACTTTATTGGTTGACAACTTATTCCCTATCCAAAGTATAGGGGATAAGTGTCTAAGACTGGGACCCCCGGAATCTCCTGCAAATTGAAATGACTCTTCTATGACTCTTCCATGCACAGAGCTGTGCACGAAGTGGAGGCCAACATGCCCCCTCTATAAGCCTCTATGGGACACATTCATGTATCTCCAGCTCTCCCATAGAGAAACATGTCGACCACCACTTCGTGTGGGGGTCGACAGTCTCTTGCATGGAGAGGAGATCGCTCCGAGCACGAAGAGAGCTGGGAGCTGGGCAGGAAATTGCAGGGGGTCCCAGGTGTCGGACCCACCACACTCAATCACTTATAAGTTGTCTTATACTGCAGAACTCCTTTAATATTTCATAAAGGTAATGTGTAGAAAATAGCCTATTGTTTTAATCTAATCTTTATTTTTTTTTGTCAGAAGACAAGAAGGCACTTCACATCCTGCAGTCAGTCTTCATCAGAGGAGTCTCAGCCCAGGGATCAAAATTATATTAAAATTTAAAATATATACGTTTATATATAAAAATAAATGGTCAGCATCAAACAAAATAAAATACAAGCACTAATGCACATTGCTGGTTTTGTGTGTTACCAGTGAAGGACAAATAATACTGCAACACCATGACCACCACGTCCATTACAACTGACTAATGAGTAAAACTGCTATATCTCTGCCGACTCTTCCAGACAAATATATTAGGCTTTTTTTCTCTAGCAGTAGTTAGTAGTCTCCTCTGTGCCCCAATGAAGTAGTTAGGCCCCTCATTGTCCCCTTATAGTAGTTAGACTCCCTCTGTGCCTCCATATTTAGTAGGCCTCCATACTGCCCCATATAGTAGAAGGCCTCTATACTGCCCCCGTATAGTACTAGGCCTTCATACTGCCCCCATGTAGAAGTAGGCCCCCACACTGCCCCATACCGTAGTAGGCTTTAATACTACCCCCATATAGTATTAACCCCCCCCTGTACTGCCCGCATATTGTATATAATCCCCATATTGCCCCTATGCAGTAGTAGGCCCCATACTGCCTCCATATAGTAGAAGCCTCCCATACTGCCACCTTATTGTATTAGACCAGAGATGCTGCTCGCACCTGAAACCCCAGCAAAAGGGTCAGGACAGAGGTATAGTTTGCTCCTATACCATATTAGCTATCCAATGGTGCCTGGAGATCTTAGTAGCAAATACAGCTGACAGATTCCCTTTAATAAAAAAAAAAAACTTCCTCAGAAAGCCTGTATTTTCAAAAAAGTGTGTAAACCCTAACAGTTTTGAACATGGCTTTTGAGGACAAAAGTAGAAGTGGATTGGAAAAGAGAGTGAAGTGGAACCTGTCAAATATAATTTTATTCCCTTTACTATTCACTCTGGCTTCAAAAACTGCAGAAACACTGCATCAAAATGGCACAAGTGAAAGGACCCTAAGCCAAAAGAAAATTAGCACATTTAAATTCAGAAATTGGTAAATCAAATCTCAACATCAACATATTGATTTATTCAAAAAGACAAAAACAAAGCACCATAACTGTTATCCTCATTAAAGGCAATACTACAGGAGGCTGATGAATGGCATTTGTTAGTATCAGTTGCTGCCGGCAGGACCATTTTATTGCTTGTTCACATAAAAACACAGTTATTCTTTTATATCTGCCCAAATTACCTTTCAGCAAGCTTAACATAGCTACATGGGTTACAACAAGCTGTGGAATAATAAAGAAGAAAAATTGTCCCTGGAATAAATGCAGTTTCATTACAATCTCTGATTTCTTATAGTCAGATCACTGCTGTGGATTAAAAAAAATCAGCATATCATGCATTTCAGAAGAAGGATTTGCGTCTGCTTCTATATTTATGACAGTGAGCATAAGCAGGATTCACAGTTAAGAGCTACAAGTGCATGTGCAGTAGGATTACACATTAACATTCAAAGGCAGAAAATTTGCATTCAATAAAAAAGATAAATAGTTTATTCTGTTACTTAACAACTTTACATGTCAATCTGCAATTTTCTGATAGATTTTTATTGGAAAAATATTTTTTAAAAATGCAATGTTATTTTCTTACATACTACTCTGCTTTAAAGCCATGGGTGTGAAACTGGAATGTTTCAACTAAATTATTATTTTATTTTTTTTTCATTTTTTCATTTTCATTTTTTTTCTCTCTCCTCTTCCTTAAGCACTTATGAGTTTTAAAATATAAAAATATAATCTTTTGAACACCGGCGATAATGGTACAAAGAAAGCTGCTGAAACAACCCTCAAATGGCTCCCTGCTTTACCATTAATTTATGACTAAAGATATACAGTGTTTGTGGGTGGTGTTAGCACTAAATTATCTACAGATTACTAGGCTTACCTGAACAATCTGATGACTTACCAACTGTACGATCGGAAATTGAACAACAAAATAAATATTTTTTAGAATTAAGTCCAGTGAAAACCACAAAGATCTCGGACTTTCAAACGGGAAAAAGAAAAAAGGAAGAACCAAAAGAGGCTGCCGGGGTGGCCAAAAAAGGAAGGACCTCGGACCTATCACAAATCAACATCAACAAGAAAGTAAATGATTATCCTTCTGTCCTGATACCTCCAGTAATTCAATTGATTTAATTCTGGATTTCCAGAAATTTATACACAAACTTACTCTTCAGCGTCATTTTGAAATGCAAAAGCACAAGAATCTAGGCACATCTATTTCGCCCTCTGATGTTCCTGACCATCATACCCATCTAAAACCCACAGCAAATTTTTACCCCTTGCACTCTCAAGGGTCACACATCGAAATCCTTCAAAAATTAGTTAGCGATGATCTCAACAGCGAGCTCTCTAAAGCTGAGCAGCATACTAAAGATAACCTGACAAAAGAGGAAATAAAAGCCCTGAAAAACTTACGGTCCAACACCGAAATAGTCATCCGTCCGGCAGACAAGGGCGGCGGTTTGGTCATATTGGATTACGAACAATATGACCTGGAATCTCTACTTATCCTATCAGATACCGATTATTACTCCGTTGTGAACACAGATCCTTTTGACAATATAAATAAAGATCTGTTAACCCTGGTTAACACAGCAACTGAAAACATGATTCTCTCAAAAAATGAACAAAAATTCATTCTTCAAACATTCCATAATAAGCCGTATTTTTACCAATTACCCAAAATTCACAAATCAACTACTTCACTGCCAGGACGTCCGATTATAGCCTGCACCAACTCCACGCTTAGCAATCTTGCGCTTTGCCTGGATCTTCATTTTCAAACATACGCCATAAATCTTCCAAGTTACCTCAAAGACTCCACACAATTAATCGAACATCTTATTCCACTGCAATGGCAACCTGAATATATACTTATAACCTGCGATGTCTCATCGCCATATTCAAATTTTAAACACTATCTCGGCATTCAGTGTGTACAACAAGTGCTTGAAAAAGACAGTACCATTTCTCCTGAGCACTGTAAATTCCTTATTGATTCCCTCTCCTACATTCTTGTCTAACCATCACAAAAAAAGCGTCAAACTAAAAAGGGACAGACTAGACCATGCAAACGGGATTTATAGAACATGGAACAAAAATAAAATGTCAAAAGACCAAACAACGAACTCGGACAACCAAACTCCCATCGCCGATCATGGAGCCTCTAACTCACCAAAAACCATTCGTTCACAACCATCCTACAAAATCCATTACTACAAAACCCGGACATATGTGAAAACATATGCACCCCGCTTATCGGAAAAACAATACATTTCTCCAAAGGAAACGCCTACCAAAAGGAAACCTATCATAACACACAATAGTAATTCCAACCTTTGCGTAAATCAACCAAGCACACCAAACACACAGAAGCACCCCCACACACCGGCCAACAACAGTTCAAGCTCAAACCAAACCAATACTCCGGCAAAAAACTACGATTACACCCAGACAAGCAAAAATAAATTATATCATGCAAACAATAGAAGTCCTCAAAAAACACATTCACAAATCACCAGTTCCCAGCCGCAAACCATCACCAAAAGAACATACCAGCAATAAACTCTCACCATCTATTTCACTACTAGCAAATTTATCAACGCACGAAGATCCCCCCAGCTTGGACTATACATCTGAACTTCTGATCACATTATCTCCTACCAATACTATTAAAACAACCGACCAAGAAATTCTAACAATTGACAATACTAAAAACGGCAATCGCAACCTGGTCCCCTTCCTACGACCTGGGAACAAGACCTCAAGTCAAGCTATAGCCACACCGGAGGATTTTTTAGAAGTAACCCCGAAACCAACCTCCAAGAAGAAATAGAACATTTCTTCCTACCAATTACCCCAATAAAAAGAAAAAATACAGAAGAGGTAACAGGGGAGGAAAAAGAACGCAAGAGAGAAAGAAAAACAGAAGCTCACCAATAATACCCACAAATGCAAAAGAAGAAAGAGAAACAACTGTCAAAATTTTCAATCTATCAAAACACACTATAAATCCTTATGAACTATCACTTCTAAGAAAAGGATTATCCTACTGTCCAGCAAACAAACCAGATGATTTTGCCTTATTTCTGGATCTACACAAATTTACCAGAAAACTAACACTACAGAGGCATTTTTTACTTCCTAACCAACAGAAATCTGATCCTATAATATCTAACCCTCCAGAAGGAAAGCACCCGCTGGTTAAAAACAAATCTACATTCTACCCAATTCAAAGTCAGGGACACCTGATTAAAACATTTTACGACCTGGTAGCACAAGATCTCCAACAACTACCCATAAACAATAAAAAAAACAAAAATGGATCACTCACAAAAAAAAGAGAAGGAAGCCTTGAAGAATTTGAAAGAGAACAAAAATTTGGTGATAACAGCAGCGGACAAAGGTGGGGGCATAGTTTTACAATACTATGAAGACTACCACACGGAAGCCCTGAGAAACCTTCAAGACCCTGACTACTACCAGAAACTAACCCATAACCCTTATCCAGGACTACAAGAAATGATCAAGGAAACTTTAGATCAAGCACTAGGAAACAAAGTGATCAATAAAAACGAAAAAAGATTTCTTTATATCATCAATCCTTCAATACCTTTTTATTATCATCTAGCGAAAATTCATAAAGACCAAACTCATCCACCAGGCAGATTTATCATCTCGGGCATAAATAGCCACACTTCAAACATCTCCCACTATTTAGATCTCATCCTGCAAGAATATGTACAATCACTCCCGAGCTACCTCAAAAGCTCTGATGACCTCATTAAACTATTACGACCCACACCCTGGCACAATAATCTCGTCTTCATCACAATGGATGTCACAGCCCTATATTCTAATATCAGGCACAACATCGGACTGGCCTGCATAAAATCAATACTGGAAGGTGACCCTGAAATTCCACCGGAACAATGTTAATTTCTGCTGGAATGCCTGAATATCATCTTGAACCACAACTACTTCACGTACGACGGTGCCACCTACCACCAGACGCGGGGCACCGCCGTGGGTGGCACCGTCGTGCACAAATCTGGTAATGGGAGCATTTGAGACTTCCTTCATCACCTCCCATCCACTTTTCAAACAACATGCAATAATTTACCGCCGCTACATAGATGATTTATTTCTCCTGTGGAACGGACCCGCCCATTCAATTCAAGAACTCATCAGTCATATCAATGATAACAACTGGGGCATCAGGCTGACCACAAACACATCCTCCGATAAAATCGACTTCCTAGATCTCCAGATATCCCACGAGGACACCAACATCATTACATCTACTCATTTCAAAAAGGCCGACTCAAACAGTTACCTCTCATTTGATAGTGGACATTTAAAAAAAATGGAAACTTAACATACTATTCAATCAGTACAGGCACATTAGAAAAAACTGTACATCCAACAGCACCTTCAGATCCCAGGCTAAAACTCTGCAAAACCGGTTTTTAGCGAAAGGATACCCAAAAGAAATACTAAATGAAGCGTACAACAAAACAAAAATACTAACCCAAGATGAATGCCTTCTACCAAAAAAGCACCAAGAAAATCCAGAAGAAAGGAGCAAATTAAACTTCATAACTACTTGCAACTATTCACACAATAACATCAGGTCCATTCTGAACAAACATTGGCATATACTCCAAAGTGAACCCATCTTGAAAAGCACCCTACCGAACAAACCAGGACTCACCTTTCGGCGAGCACCCACCATCCAAAATCTCATAGCCCCAAGTAGACTTCGATGTCACATCAAACATCAGAGCACTGATTCCAATTCCAAACCAAAAGGGGCATTCCGCTGTAAAACCAAAAGATGCCTATGCTGCACCACCATTGACCATGGAAAAACAACTTTTTCCAACTCAAAAACAGAGGAAGCATTTAACAACAAATTTCACCTTAACTGCAAATCCAGCTATGTCATCTATCTCCTCACCTGTATCTGCAACAAACAGTATATCGGAAGAACCACCCAGGAACTGCACACCAGACTCAATTACCACAGAAACAACATCAAACGGAAATTTACATTACATAGTGTATCAAGACACTGCTCCGAAAAACATCCTATAGACTACATCCCGTTGCAGCAGAATGACAGATTCACATCCCTGAAGAAAAGAGAGATGTACTGGATCTACCGACTCCGTACATTACAGCCCCATGGTCTTAATGATGCAACAGAACTAATAACCTAAACAGAACTAAAACTGCCCAGTAATTGAATCCCAAACCCAAAAATACAAAAAGGGAACAACACCAAACTAACAACAATAAAATAAACTCAAACCCAATGCTTCTAACAAACAAAACAAAAAAAACAATAATTATCCACAAACCAGAATAACCATTTCTCCTACCAATATGTTTGATGGATCTGTACCACCATCTACTGGCAAAACAAAGTATTTATAAAACTACTCTAAGCCTGAAGAACTGCCCAGGAATTGTAACAATTTGTAATCACAAAATCTATCAGTTTTTACTCACCCTGTCAATCTCAATTGGATTAACATTTAACTATGTATCCTTTTCAATCACAAACCCCATAAACCATTGATCCTACATAAACAGCTAAAGTTAAATTTTTGACCACTTCATTTGTTCAACAGTCGGTCTCCAATACCGGTTGCTGCCGGCCTCTAAGCTGTTCAGCTACACAGTCAGACCAAGAACAACCACCATAGACCTGAACAGGCCCATTTGGAATAAAGCAGCGCTTCCATACTAGCTAAAGATAAACCCTTACTAAAAAAATTTTTTAAAAAGCTCAGTGGAGGTCAGAGAGGCTGACGTCATCGCCCAGTCCCCCATGACCTCACTTCCTGCCAAATTTCGAAATAGTAATGCACTTGCACTGTATATAAGGACACTAATCACACCATACTACAGACCTGAGGAAGAAAGGGATACCTTTCGAAACGCGTAGTCCGTACAAGATTGCTATCCCCCCCCCCCTGTTTTTTGTTTTCTGTTACCTTTATCATAGCTAATAAATACCTATTGGATTTTAAGACTGCAGTCTGCAGTTCTATTTCACCAGTACCAGTGAAGCGCTCCATCACTGTCTGCATTTTTGGGGAAGCCTCCTGCCAGAGACACCTCCTTCCAATACATTCTTGTCTAGCACCTATATTTCTTTCACAAATACTCTTTTTCTCTTGCTCACTTGCTTTTCCATCTTCTCTTGTGGAGAGGGCATGTCCATCTTTCTCTCTACTTGACTCATCTTCCTCCCTCAGTCTGCTCTGAGTTACTGGGTCTTGGGAGCCACCCTGGGCAGTCATCTAATCACTACAGGTTGCTCTGTAACATCTTCTTATTTGTTTTTAAGCTGTATATGTTACACAGAGAGGAGGATAATTGAAGTTTGCCTGCAGCAATGGTGTCACTAGGGGGGCTATAGCCGCGGGTCTGGCCTAAGCTTGCTAGCTAATGTGAATCCACAATACTTGTCCCGCATCACCAGATGAGCAAGCACAGCTTTCACCTGCATTGCTTTCCTGGGACCTATTTATCATAATGGTGCACATTGATAAATTTGGCTCATGTAGGTAAAAGTCAATCAATAAAAGACAATCAATGCGCTTAAGCTCTACCTCCAATGATAAACATCCCTCATTGGTCTTTTGTATAGTAAATCTTATTCAGTAACAATATAGCGGTATTAGTCAGTGATAATCATAGCGGTAGTCATAGTGTGGTGGTATTAGTCAGTAGTTATTGAAGTGGTGGTTATTATTATTGGTTATTAGTGGTGGTTATTATTATTTGTCCTTTACTGGTAAGACACAAAACTAGCAGTGTGCACATATTTTATTTTCTTTGGAGGACCATTTTTAATGACCATTTTTGTTTTTTGTACTAGTAGTATTAGCATTATTGGTCTCAGTTTTGGACAGATTTGGTCAGTAACAGTAAGATGGAAATATGTATGGTGGTAATATTCCTCCTTGCATACTGCTATTATTGGAAATATTGATCTAAGTATACAGGATTTGGTTTGTAATAGTATAATGGTAAACCGTATGGTGAAAATATTTATCCTTGTATACTGGTATTATTGGTAATATTGGTCTTAATATACAGGATTTGGTCATTATCAGTATGATGGGGATATATATGGTGATAGTTGCTCCCTGTATACTTTTAGACCGGGTTCACACGGCAGAATGTCCACTCGGAAATTCTCTGTGCAGACATTCTGCAAACTGCGGGCGCTAAGACCACTCGGAAGTGTCTCAATAGACTGCAAAGCATTTCCGTGCAGACTGCAGAAACACAAATTCTGCCAACTGCATGGTGCTGCAGTATCCCATTGTAATCAATGAGACTCTGCTGCTGCAGAATTTCTGTGTGAAATTCTAATGCGATATTTCTGCACGGAAATTCTGCCATGTGAACATAGCCGTAGGGGTACTATGTTGACATTACATATATTTTTTCACTTTTTTTTTATTTCAAAAATAAGATTTTCTTTTTTACTTTGTGATATCCTACCTGAGTCTGTATAGGTTGTGTGAGGGTGAGAGTGGTGAGATCTGAAGTAAGATTATTACAGGGTAAAATGAGTAAAAAAAAAAAAAAAAAATCCAGCCGCTGCAAAACTACAACTACAACAGATATCATTGGCCTATTCCATCTAATTAGTAAATATAGAGCGCTCCTCCCTTCCAACAGTTAGTGCATATTATTGTGAACTGCAGGGTGGACCTGGAATTGCCAATTTAAACAGTGGAGTGTCAAGGTAGGTCCTTCCAGCAGTTTGCATACACTACAGCCGCAGCCCCTGGTGTTGGAAGGCATGCAGCTGGGTACATATGCTACAGTGACCTACCACCCTCTACTACCAGGAGTATGGCCCCTACTAAATGTCTGCTGGCACTATCACACATAATAGGCTTATTTACAAGACTCTGGGCAGTATCTCTTTGAATAGGTTTACATACATGGCTATGGGTAGTATCACACTGAATTGGCTTATAAACAAGGCTCTGGGCAGTATCACACTGAATGACTAAGATACAAGGCTTTGGGCAGTAGCACACTTAATAGGCTTCAGGCAGTATCACACATAGTGTGTTTAGATACACTGTTGTAAAGTCAATATCACACATAATATAGTAACATAGTTCTTAAGGTTGAAAAAAGACCAGAGTCCACCAAGTTCAACCTATAACTTTAATGAGTCCCTACTGAGTTGATCCAAAGGAAGGCAAAAAACCCTCATAATAGAGGTAAAAATTCCTTCCCGACTCCAAATATGGCAGTCACAATAAATCCCTGGATCAACCTTCTGTCCCTATAAATCTAGTATACATAGCCAGCTATGTTATTATTCTCCAAAAATGCATCCAGACCCCTATTGAACTCTTTTACAGACTTCACCATGACCACCTCCTCAGGCAGAGAATTCCACAGTCTCACTGCTCTTACAGTAAAGAACCCCCGTTTGTGCTGGTGTAGAAACCTTCTTTCCTCTAAACGTAGAGGATGTCCCCTTGTTATAGATACAGTCATGGGTATAAATAGATCATGGGAGAGATCTCTGTAAGGTCCCCTGATATATTTATACATAGTTATTAGGTCTCCCCTAAACCTTCTTTTTTCTATACTAAATAACCCTAATTCTGATAATCTTTCTGTGTACTGCAGTCCTCCCATTCCCTGTATTGCTCTGGTTGACCGTCTTTGAATCCTCTCCAGCTCCACTATATCTTTATTGTACACTGGTTCCAGTACTGTACACAGCATTCTATGTGTGGTCTGACTAGTGATTTGTACAGCGGTAGAATTATTTCCTTGTCGTGGGCATCTATGCCCCTATTGATGCACCCCATGATTTTATTTGCTTTGCCCTCAACTGCCCGACACTGGTCACTACAGGTAAACTTACTGTTAACTAAGACTCACAAGTCCTTTTCCACGTCAGTCGTCCCAATTGTGCTCCCAGTTAATACATAATCCCAGCCCGGATTTTTCCTCCCCATGTGCATTACCTTACATTTATCAGTGTTGAACCTCATCTGCCACTTCCCAGCCCAAACCTCCAACCTATTCAGATTCATTTGTAACAGTGCACTGTCCTCTATAGTGTTTACCGCTTTACAGAGTTTAGTATCTGCAAAGATTGCTACTTTACTATTCAACCCCTCTACAAGGTAATTAATGAATATATTAAATAGAACAGGACCCAAGACTGACCCCTCTGGTACCCCACTAGTAACAGTCACCGAATCAGAGTAAGTACCATTAAAAACCACCCTCTATTTCCTGTCACTGAGACAGTAACTTACCCACTTACACACATTCTCCCCCACCAACTTTTATGTGCTTTTATGTTCAGATGCTTTGGAAAAATCCAGATATACGACATCCAGCGATTGCCCATGGTCCAGTCTGGAGCTCACCTTCTCATAAAAGCCGATCAGGTTAGTTTGACAGGACCAATCCCTCATAAACCCATACTGATACGGAGTCATACATTTATTTTTATCAAGATACTCCAAAATAGCATCTCAAACAATTTACATACAACAGAGGTTAAACTAACAGGCCTATAATTCCCAGGGTCACCTTTTGACCCCTTTTTAAATATTGGCACCACATTTGCCATGCGCCAGTCCTGGAGAACAGTCCCTGTTACTATAGAGTCCCTGAATATAAAAAATAGGGGTCTGTCTATTACATTACTTAATTCCTTTAGAATACAGGGGGTGAATGCCATCTGGATCTGGGGATTTGTCTATTTAGATTTTTTGTAGGCACTGTACTTCTTCCTGGGTTAGACAAGTGACCTGTACTGGGGAGTTTACCTTATCTTGCTATATTTCACCTGGCATTTCATTTTCCTCGGTGAACACAGTGGAGAAGAATTTGTTTAATATATTTGCTTTTTCCTGATCCTAGTTTATAATTTCTTCCTCGTCATTTTTTAAAGGGCCAACACTGTTACGCCGAGCGCTCCGGGTCCCCGCTCCTCCCCGGAGCGCTCGCTACACTCCCCCCGCTGCAGCGCTCCGGTCAGATCCACTGACCCGGGGCGCTGCGATTCCGCTTCCAGCCGGGATGCGATTCGCGATGCGGGTAGCGCCCGCTCGCGATGCGCACCCCGGCTCCCGTACCTGACTCGCTCTCCCTCGGTCCTGTCCCGGCGCGCGCGGCCCCGCTCCCTAGGGCGCGCGCGCGCCGGGTCTTTGCGATTTAAAGGGCCACTGCGCCGCTGATTGGCGCAGTGATTCCAATCAGTGTCTTCACCTGTGCACTTCCCTATATCACCTCACTTCCCCTGCACTTCCCCGCCGGATCTTGTTGCCATTGTGCCAGTGAAAGCGTTTCCTTGTGTGTTCCTAGCCTGTGTTCCAGACCTCCTGCCGTTGCCCCTGACTACGATCCTTGCTGCCTGCCCCGACCTTCTGCTACGTCCGACCTTGCTTCTGCCTACTCCCTTGTACCGCGCCTATCTTCAGCAGCCAGAGAGGTGAGCCGTTGCTAGTGGATACGACCTGGTCACTACCGCCGCAGCAAGACCATCCCGCTTTGCGGCGGGCTCTGGTGAAAACCAGTAGTGGCTTAGAACCGATCCACTAGCACGGTCCACGCCAATCCCTCTCTGGCACAGAGGATCCACTACCTGCCAGCCGGCATCGCGACAGTAGATCCGGCCATGGATCCCGCTGAAGTTCCTCTGCCAGTTGTCGCTGACCTTACCACGGTGGTCGCCCAGCAGTCACAACAGATAGCGCAACAAGGCCAACAGCTGTCTCAACTGACCGTTATGCTACAGCAGTTACTACCACAGCTTCAGCAGTCATCTCCTCCGCCAGCTCCTGCACCTCCTCCGCAGCGAGTGGCCGCTCCTGGGCTACGCCTATCCTTGCCGGATAAATTTGATGGGGACTCTAAGTTTTGCCGTGGCTTTCTTTCCCAATGTTCCCTGCATCTGGAGATGATGTCGGACCTGTTTCCTACTGAAAGGTCTAAGGTGGCTTTCGTAGTCAGCCTTCTGTCTGGAAAAGCCCTGTCTTGGGCCACACCGCTCTGGGACCGCAATGACCCTGTCACTGCCTCAGTACACTCCTTCTTCTCGGAAATCCGAAGTGTCTTTGAGGAACCTGCCCGAGCCTCTTCTGCTGAGACTGCCCTGTTGAACCTGGTCCAGGGTAATTCTTCCGTTGGCGAGTATGCCGTACAATTCCGTACTCTTGCTTCAGAATTATCCTGGAATAATGAGGCCCTCTGCGCGACCTTTAAAAAAGGCCTATCCAGCAACATTAAAGATGTTCTGGCCGCACGAGAAACTCCTGCTAATCTACATGAACTTATTCACCTAGCCACTCGCATCGACATGCGTTTTTCCGAAAGGCGTCAGGAGCTCCGCCAAGATATGGACTCTGTTCGCACGAGGCGTTTCTTCTCCTCGGCTCCTCTCTCCTCTGGTCCCCTGCAATCTGTTCCTGTGCCTTCCGCCGTGGAGGCTATGCAGGTCGACCGGTCTCGCCTGACACCTCAAGAGAGGACACGACGCCGCATGGAGAACCTCTGCCTGTACTGTGCTAGTACCGAACACTTCCTGAGGGATTGTCCTATCCGTCCTCCCCGCCTGGGAAGACGTACGCTGACTCCGCACCAAGGTGAGACAGTCCTTGATGTCTACTCTGCTTCTCCACGTCTTACTGTGCCTGTGCGGATGTCTGCCTCTGCCTTCTCCTTCTCTACTGTGGCCTTCTTGGATTCTGGATCTGCAGGAAATTTTATTTTGGCCTCTCTCGTCAACAGGTTCAACATCCCAGTGACCAGTCTCGCCAGACCCCTTTACATCAATTGTGTAAACAATGAAAGATTGGACTGTACCATACGTTTCCGCACGGAGCCCCTTCTAATGAGCATCGGATCTCATCACGAGAGGATTGAACTTTTGGTCCTCCCCAATTGCACCTCGGAAATTCTCCTTGGACTTCCCTGGCTTCAACTTCATTCCCCAACCCTGGATTGGTCCACTGGGGAGATCAAGAGTTGGGGGCCCTCTTGTTCCAAGGACTGTCTAAAACCGGTTCCCAGTAACCCTTGCCGTGACTCTGTGGTTCCTCCAGTAACCGGTCTCCCTAAGGCCTATATGGACTTCGCGGATGTTTTCTGCAAAAAACAAGCTGAGACTCTACCTCCTCACAGGCCTTATGATTGTCCTATCGACCTCCTCCCGGGCACTACTCCACCCCGGGGCAGAATTTATCCTCTCTCTGCCCCAGAGACTCTTGCCATGTCTGAATACGTCCAGGAAAATTTAAAAAAGGGCTTTATCCGTAAATCCTCCTCTCCTGCCGGAGCCGGATTTTTCTTTGTGTCCAAAAAAGATGGCTCCCTACGTCCTTGCATTGACTACCGCGGTCTTAATAAAATCACGGTTAAGAACCGCTACCCCTTACCCCTCATCTCTGAACTCTTTGATCGCCTCCAAGGTGCCCACATCTTTACTAAATTGGACTTAAGAGGCGCCTATAACCTCATCCGCATCAGAGAGGGGGATGAGTGGAAAACGGCATTTAACACCAGAGATGGACACTTTGAGTATCTGGTCATGCCCTTTGGCCTGTGCAACGCCCCTGCTGTCTTCCAAGACTTTGTTAATGAAATTTTTCGTGATCTGTTATACTCCTGTGTTGTTGTATATCTGGACGATATCCTAATTTTTTCTGCCAATCTAGAAGAACACCGCCAGCATGTCCGTATGGTTCTTCAGAGACTTCGTGACAATCAACTCTATGCCAAAATTGAGAAATGTCTGTTTGAATGCCAATCTCTTCCTTTTCTAGGATATTTGGTCTCTGGCCAGGGACTACAAATGGATCCAGACAAACTCTCTGCCGTCTTAGATTGGCCACGCCCCTCCGGACTCCGTGCTATCCAACGCTTTTTGGGGTTCGCCAATTATTACAGGCAATTTATTCCACATTTTTCTACCGTTGTGGCTCCTATCGTGGCTTTAACCAAAAAAAATGCCGATCCCAAGTCTTGGCCTCCTCAAGCGGAAGACGCCTTTAAACGACTCAAGTCTGCCTTTTCTTCGGCTCCCGTGCTCTCCAGACCTGACCCTTCCAAACCCTTCCTATTGGAGGTTGATGCCTCCTCAGTGGGAGCTGGAGCTGTTCTTCTACAAAAAAATTCTTCCGGGCATGCTGTCACTTGTGGTTTTTTTTCTAGGACCTTCTCTCCGGCGGAGAGGAACTACTCCATCGGGGATCGAGAGCTTCTAGCCATTAAATTAGCATTTGAGGAATGGAGGCATCTGCTGGAGGGCTCAAGATTTCCAGTTATTATTTACACCGACCACAAGAACCTCTCCTACCTCCAGTCTGCCCAACGGCTGAATCCTCGCCAGGCCCGGTGGTCTCTGTTCTTTGCCCGATTTAATTTTGAGATTCACTTTCGTCCTGCCGATAAGAACATTAGGGCCGATGCTCTCTCTCGTTCCTCGGATGCCTCAGAAGTTGAACTCTCTCCGCAACACATCATTCCACCTGACTGCCTGATCTCCACTTCTCCTGCCTCCATCAGGCAAACTCCTCCAGGAAAAACCTTTGTTTCTCCACGCCAACGCCTCGGAATCCTCAAATGGGGTCACTCCTCCCATCTCGCAGGTCATGTGGGCATCAAGAAATCTGTGCAACTCATCTCCCGCTTCTATTGGTGGCCGACTCTGGAGACGGATGTTGTGGACTTTGTGCGAGCCTGCACTATCTGTGCCCGGGATAAGACTCCTCGCCAGAAGCCCGCTGGTTTTCTTCATCCCCTGCCTGTCCCCGAACAGCCTTGGTCTCTGATTGGTATGGATTTTATTACTGATTTACCCCCTTCCCGTGGCAACACTGTTATTTGGGTGGTCGTTGATCGATTCTCCAAAATGGCACATTTCATCCCTCTTCCTGGTCTTCCTTCAGCGCCTCAGTTGGCTAAACAATTTTTTGTACACATTTTTCGTCTTCACGGGTTGCCTACGCAGATCGTCTCGGATAGAGGCGTCCAATTCGTGTCTAAATTCTGGAGGGCTCTCTGTAAACAACTCAAGATTAAATTAAATTTTTCTTCTGCATATCATCCCCAGTCCAATGGACAAGTAGAAAGAATTAACCAGGTCTTGGGTGATTATTTGCGACATTTTGTTTCCTCCCGCCAGGATGACTGGGCAGATCTCCTTCCATGGGCCGAATTCTCGTATAACTTCAGAGTCTCTGAATCTTCCTCCAAATCCCCATTTTTCGTGGTGTACGGCCGTCACCCTCTTCCCCCCCCTCCCTACCCCCTTGCCCTCTGGTCTGCCCGCTGTGGATGAGATTTCTCGTGACCTTTCCATCATATGGAGAGAGACCCAAAATTCTCTCTTACAGGCTTCATCACGCATGAAGAGGTTCGCGGATAAGAAAAGAAGAGCTCCTCCCGTTTTTTCCCCTGGAGACAAGGTATGGCTCTCCGCTAAATATGTCCGCTTCCGTGTCCCTAGCTACAAGTTGGGACCACGCTATCTTGGTCCTTTCAAAATTTTGTGTCAAATTAATCCTGTCTCTTACAAACTTCTTCTTCCTCCTTCTCTTCGTATCCCTAATGCCTTTCACGTCTCTCTTCTTAAACCACTCATCCTCAACCGTTTTTCTCCCAAATCTGTTCCTCCCACTCCTGTTTCCGGCTCCTCGGACATCTTCTCTGTCAAAGAGATCTTAGCGTCTAAAAAGGTCAGAGGAAAAACTTTTTTTTTAGTGGACTGGGAGGGTTGTGGTCCTGAAGAGAGATCCTGGGAACCTGAGGACAACATCCTAGACAAAAGTCTGCTCCTCAGGTTCTCAGGCTCTAAGAAGAGGGGGAGACCCAAGGGGGGGGGGTACTGTTACGCCGAGCGCTCCGGGTCCCCGCTCCTCCCCGGAGCGCTCGCTACACTCCCCCCGCTGCAGCGCTCCGGTCAGATCCACTGACCCGGGGCGCTGCGATTCCGCTTCCAGCCGGGATGCGATTCGCGATGCGGGTAGCGCCCGCTCGCGATGCGCACCCCGGCTCCCGTACCTGACTCGCTCTCCCTCGGTCCTGTCCCGGCGCGCGCGGCCCCGCTCCCTAGGGCGCGCGCGCGCCGGGTCTTTGCGATTTAAAGGGCCACTGCGCCGCTGATTGGCGCAGTGATTCCAATCAGTGTCTTCACCTGTGCACTTCCCTATATCACCTCACTTCCCCTGCACTTCCCCGCCGGATCTTGTTGCCATTGTGCCAGTGAAAGCGTTTCCTTGTGTGTTCCTAGCCTGTGTTCCAGACCTCCTGCCGTTGCCCCTGACTACGATCCTTGCTGCCTGCCCCGACCTTCTGCTACGTCCGACCTTGCTTCTGCCTACTCCCTTGTACCGCGCCTATCTTCAGCAGCCAGAGAGGTGAGCCGTTGCTAGTGGATACGACCTGGTCACTACCGCCGCAGCAAGACCATCCCGCTTTGCGGCGGGCTCTGGTGAAAACCAGTAGTGGCTTAGAACCGATCCACTAGCACGGTCCACGCCAATCCCTCTCTGGCACAGAGGATCCACTACCTGCCAGCCGGCATCGTGACAAACACTTTCATTTTTGACCTTTTTGCTATTTATATAGTTAAAGAACATTTTGGGGATAGTTTTACTCTCTTGGGCAATGAGTCTTTCTGTCTCTATTTTTGCGGCATTTATCAGTTTTTTACATATTTAACATTTTTCTCTATAGCTTTTTAATGCTTCTTCCCTGCTGTCCTGTTTAAATGCTTTATTTTTGTCATTTATTGCCCCTTAACATTTTTATTCATCCATATTGGTTTTCTTTTATTTCTGACTCTTTTATTCCCATAAGGTATATACATCTTACAGTGAGAGTTTAAGATGTTTTTAAGTCTCCCATTTAGTGTCAGTATTCTTGTTTTTGAGGACATTATCCCATTTTATAGTGTTAAGGGCTTCTCTGAGTTGGTCAAACTTTGCCTTCCTAAAGTTCTTTGTTTTTGTGGCCCCTCCCAAGATTCCCTTATTGAAGAACAAGTTATAATGTATTATATATGATCACTATTTCCTAGGTATCCTTCTACTTGCACATTAATTACTCTGTTAGGTACGTTGGCTAATATTAAGTCTGGTAGGGTGCTGCCTCTGGTCGGGCCCTGCACCATTTGGGACAGATAATTGTCTTTAGCTATAGTCAGAAACCTGTTTCCTTTATGAGATTCACAGGTGTCAGTCTCCCAGTTTATATCACGATAGTTAAAGGGGTATTCCAGGATTTTTTTTTTTTTATTTGACTATGCAACAGGGGCTGTAAAGTTAGTGTAGTTCATAATAGACTTGTGCACTAGAAAAATTTTCGTTTAATTTCGTTTCGTTTTTTCGTTTTGGAAAAAAATTTCGGTTCGGCAATATTTTCGGTTTAGATTTTTCGGATACATTCGGTATTCGGGTATTCGTGTTGTTTTTTTCGGATACATTCGGTATTCGGGTACATTCGGTAAATCTTTTTAGTCTTTTTTTTGGACTTTAGCGATCCTAATAAATAATGGAGATACCTTTTTTATTAAAATTTCGCAGGGTATCATAAAAAAATCATAATAAAAAAGATACAGTGGTGATGAAAAAAATTGTATCTAACGAAATGTATCTTTTTTATTATGAAATGTTTATTCATTTTTAAACAGGGATCAATTTATGTGAGCGGGTAAAGCACTAAAAATGTAGCCGACAATAATGAAAATGTAGTGTGTGCGTGTTTTTCACTTTTTTTAAAACATTTTTTAGGTAGTACTACTACTCCCAGCATGGAACACACTCTTCCATGATGGGAGTAGTAGTTACCTGTACTAATTGACAGATTGCAGGGGTCCCTTGCGATCCTCCTGTATAATGTATAGATGCGGCGGCTGCTCTTCTATGGTCCCCTGCACTCACGTATATATACACATATTCATATTTCCCGCAGAGCTGTGATTGGCCAGATGGTTCCAGCCAATCACAGCTCTCTGTGAGAAATAGGAATATGTGTATATATACGGCCGTGCAGGGGACCATAGGAGAGCGGCCGCCGCATTCATACATTATACAGGAGGATCGCAGCGGGTGTCAGGAGTGATACCTGCAGTGATCTTTCCTTTACTACAAGTACTAATACTCCCAACATGGAGCACACTCTGCTCCATGCTGGGAACTGTAGTACCTGTATTAATAGACAGATCGCAGCGGTTACACTCGCTGCCATATGTCTATTAATGCAGGTACTACAGCTCCCAGCATGGAGCAGAGTGTGCTCCATGTTGGGAGTATTAGTACCTGCAGTAAGGGACAGATCCCAGGGATGTCACTCCTCCTGACACCCGCTGCGATCCTCCTGACGTCAATGTCGGGATCAACTGTTCTCAGGGCTACAGAGCCAGGAGAACAGCTGACGCTGAGCCGTAGGTATACATCGTATATCTACTGCCCAGCAAGAACTTACAGTGAGCTTGCAATGTGTATACAGTATACACATTGCTGGCTCACTTAACCCCTTGCTGAGCTGTGCGCTATGCGCAAGCCCAGCAAGGGAAGAGTTAACTTACACTGCTGGACAGTGTAGGTTAACCCTTTGTGCGGTATACACTTTATACAGCTATCTATAGATAGCTGTATACAGTGTATACAGAAGACGAAGTCCAGCTTACTTCCCTCGAGTCCCGGGCCGGGTTCGTGTAGCTCCGCCCCCTAGTGGTGACGTCATTAGGGGGCGGAGCTACAGAAGGGAACAAGGCTAGTTTATCTGAAGCTCTGTTCACATTGTACGTTTTGTATAATGTGAACAGACCCTTCTGGCAGTGTCTACCCAGACAGGGAGACTCCAGCTGTTGCTAAACTACAACTCCCAGCATGCCCAGACAGCCAAAGGCTGTCTGGGCATGCTGGGAGTTGTAGTTTTGCACCAATTGGTGGCTCCCTGTTTGGGTAGACATTGCATCATGGGTGCTCTCCCCAGCGGACAGCGCCAAAAATGTCATAACCAATTTTTTGTGTTTTTTTTTCTTCTCGTTTAAGATCCGTGTATGCAGAGGATTACTGCGGATTCGATGGATTACGGCGGATAATTTTTTTTCCCTTTAATAAAATGGTTAACGAGGGCTGTGGGGGAGTGTTTTTTTAAATAAAATAATTTTTACAATGTGTTGTGTTTTTTTTTTTTTTTTATTGAATTTTCAGGGTTAGTAGCGGAAGCTGTCTTATTGACGGAATCCATTACTATGCCAGGGCTTAGTGCTAGCCCCAAAAACAGCTAGCGCTAACCCCCAATTATTACCCCGGTACCCACCGCCACAGGGGTGCCGGGAAGAGCCGGTACCAACAGGCCCGGAGCGTCAAAAATGGCGCTCCTGGACCTAGGCGGTAACAGGCTGGCGTTATTTAGGCTGGGGAGGGCCAGTAACAATGGTCCTCGCCCACCCTGGTAACGTCAGGCTGTTGCTGTTTGGTTGGTATTGTGCTGAGAATGAAAATACGGGGAACCCTATGCGTTTTTTTTTTAAATTTAAATAAAAAAATGTAAAAAAAAAACGCATAGGGTTCCCCGTATTTTCATTCTCAGCCAGATACCAACCAAACAGCAACAGCCTGACGTTACCAGGGTGGGCGAGGACCATTGTTACTGGCCCTCCCCAGCCTAAATAACGCCAGCCTGTTACCGCCTAGGCCCAGGAGCGCCATTTTGACGCTCCGGGCCTGTTGGTACCGGCTCTTCCCGGCACCCCTGTGGCGGTGGGTACCGGGGTAATAATTGGGGGTTAGCGCTAGCTGTTTTTGGGGCTAGCACTAAGCCCTGGCCTAGTAATGGATTCCGTCAATAAGACAGCGTCCACTACTAACCTTGAAAATTCAATAAAAAAAAAAAAAACACAACACATTGGAAAAATTATTTTATTTAAAAAAACACTCCCCCACAGCCCTCGTTAACCATTTTATTAAAGGAAAAAATAAATAATCCGCCGTAATCCATCGAATCCGCAGTAATCCTCTGCATACACGGATCTGAAACGAGAAGAAAAAAACACAAAAAATTGGTTATGACATTTTTGGCGCTGTCCGCTGGGGAGAGCACCCATGATGCAATGTCTATCCAAACAGGGAGCCACCAATTGGTGCAAAACTATAACTCCCAGCATGCCCAGACAGCCTTTGGCTGTCTGGGCATGCTGGGAGTTGTAGTTTAGCAACAGCTGGAGTCTCCCTGTCTGGGTAGACACTGCCAGAAGGGTCTGTTCACATTATACATAACGTACAATGTGAACAGAGCTTCAGATTAATTAGCCTTGTTCCCTTCTGTAGCTCCGCCCCCTAATGACGTCATCACTAGGGGGCGGAGCTACACGAACCCCGCCCGGGACTCGAGGGAAGTAAGTTGGACTTCGTCTTCTGTATACACTGTATACAGCTATCTATAGATAGCTGTATATAGTGTATACCGCCCAAAGGGTTAACCTACACTGTCCAGCAGTGTAAGTTAACTCTTCCCTTGCTGGGCTTGCGCATAGCGCACAGCTCAGCAAGGGGTTAAGTGAGCCAGCAATGTGTATACTGTATACACATTGCAGGCTCACTGTAAGTTCTTGCTGGGCAGTAGATATACGATGTATACCTACGGCTCAGCGTCAGCTGTTCTCCTGGCTCTGAAGCCCTGAGAACAGCTGATCCCGACATTCACATCAGGAGGATCGCAGCGGGTGTCAGGAGGAGTGACATCCCTGGGATCTGTCCCTTACTGCAGGTACTAATACTCCCAACATGGAGCACACTCTGCTCCATGCTGGGAGCTGTAGTACCTGCATTAATAGACATATGGCAGCGAGTGTAACCGCTGCGATCTGTCTATTAATACAGGTACTACAGTTCCCAGCATGGAGCAGAGTGTGCTCCATGTTGGGAGTATTAGTACTTGTAGTAAAGGAAAGATCACTGCGGGTATCACTCCTGACGCCCGCTGCGATCCTCCAGTATAATGTATGAATGCGGCGGCCGCTCTCCTATGGTCCCCTGCACGGCCGTATATATACACATATTCCTATTTCTCACAGAGAGCTGTGATTGGCTGGAACCATCTGGCCAATCACAGCTCTGCGGGAAATATGAATATGTGTATATATACGTGAGTGCAGGGGACCATAGAAGAGCAGCCGCCGCATCTATACATTGTACAAGATGATCGCAAGGGACCCCTGCGATCTGTCAATTAGTACAGGTAACTACTACTCCCATCATGGAAGAGTGTGTTCCATGCTGGGAGTAGTAGTACTACCTAAAAAATGTTTTAAAAAAAAGTGAAAAACACGCACACAATACATTTTCATTATTGTCGGCTACATTTTTAGTGCTTTACCCGCTCACATAAATTGATCCCTGTTTAAAAATGAATAAACATTTCATAATAAAAAAGATACATTTCATTAGATACAATTTTTTCCATCACCACTGTATCTTTTTTATTATGATTTTTTTATGATTCCCTACGAAATTTTTATAAAAAAGGTATCTCCATAATTTTTTAGGATCGCTAAAGTCCAAAAAAAGAATAAAAAGATTTACCGAATGTACCCGAATACCGAATGTATCCGAAAAATCAAACTATCTATAGCCTTTTTATTATATTTGTTATCAGAATGAATTCTTCACGTTCGTTTACAGATAACGAATGCATTCGTTATTTACAGCATTATGTACGGGAAATAACGAATGTATTCGTTACTTTACTATTCGTATTATCGTGGCTATTCGGGAATGTTCAAAATATGTTTTCGTGCATTCGGATCGGTCCGAATGCACGAAAACGGTAAAATTCGTTAATTTAGACATTCGTGCCGAACCGAATTGCACATGTCTAGTTCATAATATAGGCCCTCATTTACTAACATAATTCCAACTCTTTTTGTCGTGTTTAACGCCTCAATTCTGACAGAATGTGCGACAGAAAAAACATGACAGAATCTGAATCACTCAGAGTAAAAAAAAAAACTACAAATCGGGCGTTTTTTTTGGGAAAATGGGCGTATTCCCTACATTTCAGCCATAATCACTCGTCTTTTCCTAAAACCACTCTGAAATTCATGTGAATTATCTGGGAAGAAAATCTGACACATTAAAGCATGTATAAAGTTTCAGAAAGCAGAGTAAATTCTCTGGCTGTTTGCTCCTTTGCCTGCCTCGTCTTTTGAAGCAATTCTTACTTGTAATTTTTCATTTTTTTCTTTTCCACAATTTAATTTTTAAGCAAGGTTTTAGGTTTATGAGTCTTTTCAACACTTTTTTTTTCCTATCATTTCAGTAATGATGGTGATAAAAAAAAAAAAAAGGAAAAAAAAAAATATATATATATACACACACACTCATTTAATACATCTATCTATATGTGTCTCCCTCCTTCCTCAGGTCCGAGTTACAGTGTGTGGATACAGTACTTTATATATACATATTTCCATGAATACATTAACCCATTAAACATTTGAAGTTTGCCGGGTTTGAATGCCATCGGCGGCTGAGTATGATGTCAGCCTCCAGGGTTTATTGGTGGTGTATAGGAATGAATGGGCTAGATCTATTACATTGTGTTTTTTTGCACATTGAACTCGATGGGCCGATTGTGGTCTATGGGGATCTTGTGGCAAATGGGGTAGAGAGCTAAACAGCAGGTTCCTGGTAGTAATGTGGATGGGAAACCCTGGTGTGGGTTCAATTCCTGGGTTGATATACAGTGTTGGGAGTATACTTTAATTAGGATAGATATATGGGTCAATTGATAGTTAAGAAAGTGTTCAAATTGTGGGAACTTGGTCAATTAGATACCATAAATGGGCAACTAGGTTAATTGAAACAGGAGGTAATGTGTAGACCTAGTTCCCATGGTTTAAAAAAATCATGTCTATCCTAATTAAAGTATAATCCCACCACAGTATATCAACCCAGGAATTGAACCCACACCAGAGTCTCCCATCCACAGTACTACCAGGACCCTGCTGTTTAGATTTCTACCCCATTTTCCACAAGATCTCCATAGACCACAATGGGCCCATTGATTTTAATGGGCAAAAAATCACAATGTTATAGATCTGGGCCAGTCATTCCAATTAGAGATGAGCGAACTTACAGTAAATTCGATTCGTGGCCGAGAACTGACTCACTAGTCATCTGATGACAGGGAGCCTGTCTGCTTCAATTCGTGGAGCGATTGCTTAGTGGGAGAGAGATCAATCTGCAACTAATGCAACAGCTGTAGGCAACCTGATTGAAAACCACAGGTCTTTTAAATGGATGCAGCTCATTTGTGTTTCAATGGGTGGGGTAGCTGATGTGTGGGAGGGAGGAAAATGGAAAAGACAACAAAAAGGAAATACCAGTTTACTGTCTGCCAGGTACTGTCACGATTCGGCTGGCAGGAGGTGGATCCTCTGTGCCAGAGAGGGATTGGCGTGGACCGTGCTAGTGGACCGGTTCTAAGTTACTACTGGTATTCACCAGAGCCCGCCGCAAAGCGGGATGGTCTTGCAGCGGCGGTAGTAACCAGGTCGTATCCACTAGCAACGGCTCAACCTCTCTGACTGCTGAAGATAGGCGCGGTACAAGGGAGTAGACAAGAGCAAGGTCGGACGTAGCAGAAGGTCGGGGCAGGCAGCAAGGATCGTAGTCAGGGGCAACGGCAGGAGGTCTGGAACACAGGCTAGGAACACACTAGGAAACGCTTTCACTGGCACAATGGCAACAAGATCCGGCGAGGGAGTGCAGGGGAAGTGAGGTATACATAGGGAGTGCACAGGTGAACACACTAATTAGACCAACTGCGCCAATCAGTGGCGCAGTGGCCCTTTAAATCGCAGAGACCCGGCGCGCGCGCGCCCTAGGGAGCGGGGCCGCGCGCGCCGGGACAGGACCGACGGAGAGCGAGTCAGGTACGGGAGCCGGGGTGCGCATCGCGAGCGGGCGCCACCCGCATCGCGAATCGCATCCCGGCTGGGGGCGGTATCGCAGCGCACCCGGTCAGTAGATCTGACCGGGGCGCTGCAGTAGCGAGGATGTTGCGAGCGCTCCGGGGAGGAGCGGGGACCCGGAGCGCTCGGCGTAACAATACCCCCCCCCCTTGGGTCTCCCCCTCTACTTGGAGCCTGAGAACCTGAGGACCAGACTTTTGTCTAGGATGTTGTCCTCAGGTTCCCAGGATCTCTCTTCAGGACCACAGCCCTCCCAATCAACCCAAAAAAATGTTTTCCCTCTGACCGTCTTGGAGGCCAGTATCTCCTTCACGGAGAAGATGTCAGAAGAACCGGAAACAGGAGTGGGAGAAACAAGTTTGGGAGAGAAACGGTTGATGATGAGTGGTTTAAGGAGAGACATGAAAGGCATTGGGAATACGAAGAGAAGGAGGAAGAAGAAGTTTGTAAGAGACAGGATTAATTTGGCACAAGATTTTGAAAGGACCCAGATAGCGTGGTCCCAGTTTGTAACTGGGGACACGGAAGCGGACATATTTAGCGGAGAGCCATACCTTGTCTCCGGGAGCAAAAATGGGGGAAGCTCTTCTTTTCTTATCGGCAAACTTTTTCATGCGAGAAGAAGCCTGTAAAAGAGAATTTTGGGTCTCTTTCCATATGGTGGAAAGATCACGAGTCACTTCATCCACAGCGGGCAAACCAGAGGGCAAGGGAGTAGGGAGGGGGGGAAGAGGGTGACGGCCGTACACCACGAAAAATGGGGATTTAGCAGAAGATTCAGAGACTCTGAAGTTGTACGAGAATTCGGCCCATGGTAGAAGATCTGCCCAGTCATCCTGGCGGGAGGAAACAAAATGCCGTAAATAGTCACCCAGGACCTGGTTAATTCTTTCTACTTGCCCATTGGATTGAGGATGATAAGCAGAAGAGAAGTTTAATTTAATCTTGAGTTGTTTACAGAGAGCCCTCCAGAATTTTGACACGAATTGGATGCCTCTATCCGAGACGATCTGCGTGGGCAAACCGTGAAGACGAAAAATGTGTACAAAAAATTGTTTTGCCAACTGAGGCGCTGAAGGAAGACCAGGAAGAGGAATAAAATGTGCCATCTTGGAAAATCGATCAACGACCACCCAAACAACAGTGTTGCCACGGGATGGGGGTAAGTCTGTAATAAAGTCCATACCAATCAGAGACCAAGGCTGTTCGGGGACAGGCAGAGGATGGAGAAGACCAGCGGGCTTCTGGCGAGGAGTCTTATCCCGGGCACAGACAGTACAAGCCCGCACAAAATCAACAACATCCGTCTCCAGAGTCGGCCACCAATAGAAACGAGAGATGAGTTGCAAGGACTTTTTGATGCCCGCATGGCCTGCGAGGTGGGAGGAGTGACCCCATTTGAGAATCCCGAGACGTTGGCGTGGAGAAACGAAGGTCTTCCCTGGAGGAGTTTGCCTGATGGAGACTGGAGAAGTGGAGATCAGACAGTCAGGAGGAATGATGTGTTGCGGAGAGACCTCTACTTCCGAGGCATCCGAGGAACGAGAGAGAGCATCGGCCCTAATGTTCTTGTCGGCAGGGCGAAAATGAATTTCAAAGTTAAAACGGGCAAAGAACAACGACCACCTGGCCTGGCAAGGATTCAGCCGTTGGGCAGACTGGAGATAGGAGAGATTCTTGTGATCGGTGTAAATGATAACTGGAAATTTTGATCCCTCCAGCAGATGCCTCCATTCCTCAAGTGCCAATTTAATGGCCAGTAGTTCTCGATCCCCGATGGAGTAGTTCCTCTCCGCCGGAGAGAAGGTCCTAGAAAAAAAACCACAAGTAACAGCATGCCCGGAAGAATTTTTTTGTAGAAGGACCGCTCCAGCTCCCACTGAGGAGGCATCAACCTCCAATAGGAAGGGTTTAGATGGGTCAGGTCTGGAGAGCACGGGAGCAGAAGAAAAGGCAGACTTGAGCCGTTTAAATGCGTCTTCCGCTTGGGGAGACCAGGACTTAGGATTGGCATTCTTCTTGGTTAAAGCCACGATAGGAGCCACAATAGTGGAAAATGTGGAATAAATTGTCTGTAATAATTGGCGAACCCCAAAAAACGTTGGATAGCACGGAGTCCAGAGGGGCGTGGCCAATCTAAGATGGCAGAGAGTTTATCTGGGTCCATTTGTAGTCCCTGGCCAGAGACCAAGTATCCTAGGAAAGGAAGAGATTGACATTCAAACAGACATTTCTCCATTTTGGCATAAAGTTGATTGTCTCGAAGTCTCTGAAGAACCATGCGGACATGCTGGCGATGTTCTTCTAAGTTGGCAGAAAAAATCAGAATATCGTCCAGATACACAACAACACAGGAATATAAGAGATCACGAAAAATGTCATTAACAAAGTCTTGGAAGACGGCAGGGGCGTTGCACAGGCCAAAGGGCATGACTAGATACTCAAAGTGTCCATCTCTGGTGTTAAATGCAGTTTTCCATTCGTCCCCCTCCCTGATGCGGATGAGATTATAAGCACCTCTTAAGTCCAGTTTGGTAAAGATGTGGGCACCCTGAAGGCGATCAAAGAGTTCTGAGATAAGAGGTAGGGGGTAGCGGTTCTTTACCGTGATTTTATTAAGTCCGCGGTAATCAATGCAAGGACGTAGGGAGCCATCTTTTTTGGACACAAAGAAAAATCCAGCTCCGGCAGGAGAGGAGGATTTGCGGATAAACCCCTTTTTTAAATTTTCCTGGATGTATTCAGACATAGCAAGAGTCTCTGGGGCGGACAGAGGATAAATTCTGCCCCGGGGTGGAGTAGTGCCCGGGAGGAGGTCAATAGGACAGTCATAAGGCCTGTGAGGAGGTAAAGTCTCAGCTTGTTTTTTGCAAAATACGTCAGCATAGTCCATATAAGCCTTAGGGAGACCGGTTACAGGGGGACCCACAGGGTCACGGCAGGGAGTACTGGGAACCGGTTTAAGACAGTCCTTGAAACAAGAAGTACCCCAGCTCTTGATCTCTCCTGTGGACCAATCAAGGGTTGGGGAATGGCGTTGAAGCCACGGTAGTCCAAGGAGAATTTCGGAAGTGCAATTGGAGAGGACCAAAAACTCAATTTTTTCGTGATGAGGTCCGATGCACATTAGGAGGGGCTCCGTGCGGTAACGCACGGTACAGTCCAATCTTTCATTGTTAACACAATTGATGTAGAGGGGTCTGGCGAGACTGGTCACCGGGATGTTGAACCTGTTGATGAGAGAGGCCAAAATAAAATTTCCTGCAGATCCGGAATCCAAGAAGGCCATAGTAGAGAAGGAGAAGGTAGAGGCTGATATCCGCACAGGCACAGTAAGGCGTGGAGAAGCAGAGTTGACATCAAGAACTGTCTCACCTTTGTGCAGAGTCAGCGTACGTCTTTCCAGGCGGGGAGGACGGATAGGACAATCCTTCAGGAAGTGTTCGGTACCGGCACAGTACAGGCAAAGATTCTCCATGCGGCGTCATGTCCTCTCTTGAGGTGTCAAGCGAGACCGGTCAACTTGCATATCCTCCACGGCGGGAGGCACAGGAACGGATTGCAGAGGACCAGAGGAGAGAGGAGCCGGGGAGAAAAAACGCCTCGTGCGAACAAAGTCCATATCCTGGCGGAGCTCCTGACGCCTTTCGGAAAAACGCATGTCAATGCGAGTGGCTAGATGAATGAGTTCATGCAGGTTAGCAGGAATTTCTCGTGCGGCCAGAACATCTTTAATGTTGCTGGATAGGCCTTTTTTAAAGGTCGCGCAGAGGGCCTCATTATTCCAGGATAATTCGGAAGCAAGAGTACGGAATTGGATGGCGTACTCGCCAACGGAAGAATTACCCTGGACCAGGTTCAGCAGGGCAGTCTCAGCAGAAGAGGCTCGGGCAGGTTCCTCAAAGACACTTCGAATTTCCGAGAAGAAGGAGTGTACAGAGGCAGTGACGGGGTCATTGCGGTCCCAGAGCGGTGTGGCCCATGACAGAGCTTTCCCAGACAGAAGGCTGACTACGAAAGCCACCTTAGACCTTTCAGTAGGAAACTGGTCCGACATCATCTCCAAGTGCAGGGAACATTGCGAAAGAAAGCCACGGCAAAACTTAGAGTCCCCATCAAATTTATCCGGCAAGGATAGTCGTAGGCCGGAAGCGGCCACACGCTGCGGAGGAGGTGCAGGAGCTGGCGGAGGAGATGATTGCTGGAGCTGTGGTAGTAGCTGCTGTAGCATCACGGTCAGTTGAGACAGCTGGTGGCCTTGTTGCGCCATCTGTTGCGACTGCTGGGCGACCACCGTGGTGAGGTCGGCGACAACTGGCAGTGGAACTTCAGCGGGATCCATGGCCGGATCTACTGTCACGATTCGGCTGGCAGGAGGTGGATCCTCCTTGCCAGAGAGGGATTGGCGTGGACCGTGCTAGTGGACCGGTTCTAAGTTACTACTGGTATTCACCAGAGCCCGCCGCAAAGCGGGATGGTCTTGCAGCGGCGGTAGTAACCAGGTCGTATCCACTAGCAACGGCTCAACCTCTCTGACTGCTGAAGATAGGCGCGGTACAAGGGAGTAGACAAGAGCAAGGTCGGACGTAGCAGAAGGTCGGGGCAGGCAGCAAGGATCGTAGTCAAGGGCAACGGCAGGAGGTCTGGAACACAGGCTAGGAACACACTAGGAAACGCTTTCACTGGCACAATGGCAACAAGATCCGGCGAGGGAGTGCAGGGGAAGTGAGGTATACATAGGGAGTGCACAGGTGAACACACTAATTAGACCAACTGCGCCAATCAGTGGCGCAGTGGCCCTTTAAATCACAGAGACCCGGCGCGCGCGCGCCCTAGGGAGCGGGGCCGCGCGCGCCGGGACAGGACCGACGGAGAGCGAGTCAGGTACGGGAGCCGGGGTGCGCATCGCGAGCGGGCGCCACCCGCATCGCGAATCGCATCCCGGCTGGGGGCGGTATCGCAGCGCACCCGGTCAGTAGATCTGACCGGGGCGCTGCAGTAGCGAGGATGTTGCGAGCGCTCCGGGGAGGAGCGGGGACCCGGAGCGCTTGGCGTAACAGGTACGTACTAAAATTAAATTATGGTGGATAACCCCTTTAACCCGATAACGATAATGGACGTCTATACTCGTCCAATGGCCGTTACCGGGGTATGACGCGGGCTCCCGACTCGAGCCCGCGTCATACCGGCCAGCCCCCAGCTGATTCCTGTAGCGATCGCCGCGGCCGGCTATTAACCCTTTAGATCGCCGCTGTCAAAGTTGACAGCGGCGTCTAAAGGTGCCTATATTAAGTCCCTGGTGGTCCAGTGGGGTGTATCGCCCGTCCCCCGTCCCCCCCCCCCCCGCAGCGCGATCGCGGGGGAGCGATCCACTACTGAGGTAGCCTGAGGGCTTACCTCTCCTGCTGCGGCGGCTCCGGTGCTCCAGGGCCAGGCTTTATCAATCGAGCGCAGAGCATGCAGATCATTGTGGTTTTATGAAACCACAATGATCTGTATGAGAAATCTAATGATTCCTCCTAAAAGTCCCCTAAGGGGACTAAAAGTGTAAAAAAAAAGTTTAAAAAAAGTTTAAAAACACACACATTAACCCCTTCCTTATTAAAAGTTTAAATCACCCCCCTTTTCCCAAATTCCATATTAAAAATATGTAACCATAATAAAAATAAACATATGTGGTATCGCCGCGTGCGTAAATGTCTGAACTATAAAAGTATATAACTAATTAAACTGCACGGTCAATGGCGTACACGCAAAAAAAATCTAAAGTCCAAAATAGCGTATTTTTGGTCACTTTTCATACCATAAAAAAAGGAATAAAAAGCGATCAAGAAGTCCAATCAAAATGGTACCGATTAAAACTTCGGATCATGGCGCAAAAAATTAGCCCTCAAACCACCCTGTACGTGGAAAAATAAAAAAGTTATAGGGGTCAGAAAAGGACAATTTTAAATGTATACATTTTCCTGCATGTAGTTATGATTTTTTCCAGAAGTATGACGAAATCAAACCTATATAAGTAGGGTATCATTTTAACCGTATGGACCTACAGAATAAAGATAAAGTGTCATTTTTACCGAAAAATGTACTGCCTAGAAACAGAAGCCTCCAAAATTTTCAAAATTGTGTTTTTTCTTCAATTTTGACGCACAATGATTTTTTTTTCCGTTTCGCCATAAATGTTTGCGTAAAATGACTGATGTCATTCCAAAGTAGAATTGGTGGCGCAAAAAATAAGCCCTCATATGGATTTTTAGGTGCAAAATTGAAAGGGTTATGATTTTTAAGAGGTAAGGAGGAAAAAACGAAAGTGTAAAAACAGAAAAATGCTTGGTCCTTAAGGGGTTAAAGTCCCCCATTATTATCACATCATTCTGATTTGCTGCCTTGTTTATTTGCCTAAGTTATTGATCTTCTGCCTCTTCCGTTATATTTGGTGGCTTATAGCAAATCCCTATCAGAATTTTTTTTTTATCTCCATATATTTCTACCCATAGTGACTCCACATTATCGTTTCCCTCCCATATATCCTCCTGCAGTGCGGCCTTCAGACTGGACTTTATATAAAGACAAACTCCTCCCCCTTTCCGTTTTGTCCGATCCTTCCTGAATAGACTATAACCCTGTATGTTGGCTGCCCAGTCACAGCTATCGTCCAACCAAGTCTCTGTTATACCCACTATGTCATAATCCTCCTCAGACATTATCAACTCCAGTCCGTCAGTTTTATTGGACAGACTTCTGGCATTAGTCAACATGCAATTTAATGGTGTATGTTTTTTTTTCTATGAAGCCTATCCCTATTAACTATTCTAACCCCTCCCTCCGCTCCACCCCCAGGTACATTAATAAGTCCCCCCTCTCTATCTAAACTATTTTCTCCCTCTATGTTGTAGGTTCCCTCCCCCCCCAGTTTCTAGTTTAAATACTCTTCCACCCTTCTAGCCATCTTCTCCCCAAGCACAGCTGAACCCTCCCCATTGAGGTGCAGCCCGTCCCTACGGTAGAGTGGTAACCGACAGCAAAGTCGGCCCAGTTCTCCATGATCCCAAACCCCTCCTTCCTACACCATTTTCTGAGCCATTTGTTTACCACCCTAATCTCCCACTGCCTCTCTAGTGTGGCTCGTGGTACAGGTAATATTTCAGAAAATATTACCTTGGAAGTCCTTGCCTTAAGCTTGCGGCCTAAATTAAGGACACTCCACCTACCTCTTACTTTGTCATTTGTGCCAAATGTACCATGTCATCCTCTCCAGTCCCACCCAGCAACCTGTCAACCCGATCCGCGATGTGCCGAACTCGATTGCCAGGAAGACATCACACTGCTCGGCGATCCCGGTCTTTGTGACAGATTGCCCTGTCTGTCCCCCTAATAATTGAGTCCTCCACTACCAGTACCTGTCTCGCCTGCCCTGAACTCCTCCCGCCCTCCTTACTGGAGCAGATGCCCCCCTGGCGGTCAGAGGCAGTATCTTGCTGCAGTACTGCTAGCTCTGAAATGGCCTCCCCTTCATCTGCCAACCGGGCAAACTTGTTGGGGTGTGCCAGATCAGGACTAGCCTGCCTGACACTTTTCCCTCTAACCCGTTTTCTAACTGTAACCCAGCTAACTGCCTGACTGTTGTACATTGTTGTAAAGCCAGAATCACACTACTTAGATACCCCGTTTTTAAGTCAGTATCACACATACTAGGATGTAGGCGGCATCCCACATAATATGCTTAGATAGACTGTTATAAAGTCAGTACCACACATAGTTGCATACAGTGGGGCAAAAAAGTATTTAGTCAGCCACCAATTGTGCAGAACCAGCAGCGATGAATGTAATACTTGCTACATCCCAATCGCTGGTGGGACAGTGTATTATTATCTCACCGTCATGCTAAACATTAATGACAGCCAGTATATTATCACTTATGTCCCTGACATCAGCATTTATTGATGTATTCCGCACTGTGTTTTCATGGTTTGATGTTTGAGCAAAGAAATTTCACACGGGGGAACGTTTGTGACACGCATTGGTGTACACATTATATATATATATATATATATATATATATATACTTTGTATTGTTCCATGCACCGTGTTACTAATGATCATGTGTTATTTGGTGGTATCCATGGATATATATGAGTTACACAATAATATAGTTCAATATATCTCCACGAGCATACTTGTGTGTTTTAACTTTTCTATTTAGGCCAGGAAGAGGTTAATGTGGCTTCATCCCTGCTAGGTGTAATTATGCCTCACCTGGTTGACCTCGCCTGGCTCTCCCTTGATCCATATGTCAGTTCCTATCTGACAGGGGCGGAGAGTGGGACCCACGGTGGGTTCTGGGATTGTCTCAGTAGGTATTTAAACCCCCTTGGGACATGGTGTCAGTGCCATGACTAAGAGCAACAGCTCAAAACGCGTCGGTGTTTACTCCTGATTTTAGAGTGACGTGTCACTTGCCACCTGCCGTGGCATTCCCCTTTTTTAATGTGCCTGATTAAAAGTTAAGTTTTAGAATGTCTGCTATTCCCCAGGAGCTGGATTTTTTTCCCTTGATTTTTTCCTCACAAATGATCTTTATATACACTGTTGACACTAGGTTGACACTTCATACTATCATACCAAACCCATCCATTACAGCACACGATATGTGAACAACACATTATATGTGAACAATCTCTGGATCTATCCCCCTTTTTTTCCTTCTTCTTGTTCTAGCATGTTTTTATGCTTTTTATGCCTATATATATATATATATATATATATATATATCATGGTATATTCGGAACTGCATGTCCAGGCAGAACGAAGTAATTCATGATAATTTATATCTTATTACTAGCTGAGTACCCGGCATTGCCCGGTTTTTCCTTCCTAATCCTTGTTGGGGAGGAAAATAAACAAAGGAGGAAGCTTTTGACTTCATATGCAGTCCTCATATATTGTTGTCATATCCCAACCCCACATCCCGACCTCCTATCCCGTCCTCCTATCCCGACCTCCTATCCCGTCCTCCTATCTCGACCTCCTATACCGTCCTCCTATACCGTCCTCCTATCCCGACCTCCTATCCCGATCTCCTATCCCGTCCTCCTATCCCGTCCTCCTATCTCAACTTCCTATCCCGTCCTCCTATCCCGTCCTCCTATCTCGACCTCCTATCCCGTCCTCCTATCCCGTCCTCCTATCCAGTCCTTCTATCTCGAGCTCCTATTCCGACCTCTAATCTCGAGCTCCTATCCTGACCTCCTATCCCGACCTCCTATCCCGTCCTCCTTTCTCAACCTCTTATCTCATCCTCCTATCTCAAACTCCTATCCCGTCCTCCTATCCCGACCTCCTATCCCGTCCTCCTTTCCCGTCTTCATATCTCGACCTCCTATCTCAACCTACTATCCCATCCTCCTATCTTGACCTCCTATCCCGACCTCCTATCCCGTCCTCCTATCCCGACCTCCTTTCCCGTCCTCATATCTCGACCTCCTATCTTGACCACCTATCCCGTCCTCCTATCTCGACCTCCTATCCCATCCTCATTTCCCATCCTCAAATCCTGTCCTCCTATCCCGACCTCCTATCCCGACCTCCTATCCCGACCTCCTATCCCGACCTCCCATCCCGTCCTCATATCCCGACCCGTAATATGTGTACCAGGTATTGAAATAGATCCAGCTGTACGGAAATTATATGGGAACATACATTTCTCATTGATTTGCCCGGTTTTTCCTTCCAAATCCTTGTTGGGGAGGAAAATCAACAGAGGAGGAAGCTTTTGACTTCATATCCCATCCCCATATATTGTTGTCATATCCCAACCAATATCCCGTCCTCATACCCCGACCTCCTGTCCCGACCTCCTATCCCGACCTCCTATCCAGACTTCCTATCCCATCCTCCTATCCCGTCCTTATCCCGACCTCCTATTCTGACCTCCTATCCCGTCCTCCTATCCCATCCTCCTATCCCGTCCTCCTCTCTCCACCTCATATCCTGACCTTCTAACTCGACCTCCTATCCCATCCTCCTATCCCAACCTCCTATCCCCTCCTCATATCTCGACCTCCTATCCCGACCTCCTATCCTGTCCTCCTATCCTGACTTCCTATCCCGACCTCCCATCCCGTCCTCATATCCTGACCCGTAATATGTGTACCCCGCCCCTGGCAAATGGGGGTGAGTAAGGGTTAAATTACCTATCCTATGTTTGTTGTTGACATATAAGTAATATGTGTGCCAAGTTTCATGTTAATATCTTTAGCCGTTTGGAAGTTTTGGGGAACATACACACATACATACACACACACACACACGTTGAGTTTTATATATATACTAGCTGATTACCTGGCGTTGCCCGGTTTTTCCTTCCTAATCCTTTTTGGGGAGGAAAATAAACAAAGGAGGAAGCTTTTGACTACATATGCAGTCCTCATATATTGTTGTCATATCCCGACCCCACATCCCGACCTCCTATACCATCCTCCTATCCCGTCCTCCTATCCCGACCTCCTATCCCGTCCTCCTATCCCGTCCTCCTATCCCATCCATCTATCCCGTCCTGCTATCCCGTCCTCTACCTTCTATTCCGTCCTCCTATTCCGACCTCCTATCCCGAGCTCCTATCCCGTCCTCCAATCTCGAGCTCCTATCCCGACCTCCTATCCCGACCTCCTATCTCAACCTCCTATCCCATCCTCCTATCCCGTCCTCCTATCTTCACCTCATATCCTGACCTTCTAACTCGACCTCCTATCCCATCCTCCTATCCCAAGCTCCTATCCCCTCCTCATATCTCGACCTCCTATCCCGACCTCCTATCCCGTCCTCCTATCCCGACCTCCTATCCCGACCTCCTATCCCGTCCTCCTTTCCCGTCTTCATATCTCGACCTCCTATCTCAACCTACTATCCCATCCTCCTATCTTGACCTCCTATCCCGACCTCCTATCCCGTCCTCCTATCCCGACCTCCTTTCCCGTCCTCATATCTCGACCTCCTATCTTGACCACCTATCCCGTCCTCCTATCTCGACCTCCTATCCCATCCTCATTTCCCATCCTCAAATCCTGTCCTCCTATCCCGACCTCCTATCCCGACCTCCCATCCCGTCCTCATATCCCGACCCGTAATATGTGTACCAGGTATTGAAATAGATCCAGCTGTACGGAAATTATATGGGAACATACATTTCTCATTGATTTGCCCGGTTTTTCCTTCCAAATCCTTGTTGGGGAGGAAAATCAACAGAGGAGGAAGCTTTTGACTTCATATCCCATCCCCATATATTGTTGTCATATCCCAACCAATATCCCGTCCTCATACCCCGACCTCCTGTCCCGACCTCCTATCCCGACCTCCTATCCAGACTTCCTATCCCGTCCTCCTATCCCGTCCTTATCCCGACCTCCTATTCTGACCTCCTATCCCGTCCTCCTATCCCATCCTCCTATCCCGTCCTCCTCTCTCCACCTCATATCCTGACCTTCTAACTCGACCTCCTATCCCATCCTCCTATCCCAACCTCCTATCCCCTCCTCATATCTCGACCTCCTATCCCGACCTCCTATCCTGTCCTCCTATCCTGACTTCCTATCCCGACCTCCCATCCCGTCCTCATATCCTGACCCGTAATATGTGTACCCCGCCCCTGGCAAATGGGGGTGAGTAAGGGTTAAATTACCTATCCTATGTTTGTTGTTGACATATAAGTAATATGTGTGCCAAGTTTCATGTTAATATCTTTAGCCGTTTGGAAGTTTTTGTGGAACATACACACATACATACACACACACACACACGTTGAGTTTTATATATATACTAGCTGATTACCTGGCGTTGCCCGGTTTTTCCTTCCTAATCCTTTTTGGGGAGGAAAATAAACAAAGGAGGAAGCTTTTGACTACATATGCAGTCCTCATATATTGTTGTCATATCCCGACCCCACATCCCGACCTCCTATCTCGACCTCCTGTCCCGACCTCCTATACCATCCTCCTATCCCATCCTCCTATCCCGACCTCCTATCCCGTCCTCCTATCCCGTCCTCCTATCCCATCCATCTATCCCGTCCTGCTATCCCGTCCTCTACCTTCTATTCCGTCCTCCTATTCCGACCTCCTATCCCGAGCTCCTATCCCGTCCTCCAATCTCGAGCTCCTATCCCGACCTCCTATCCCGACCTCCTATCTCAACCTCCTATCCCATCCTCCTATCCCGTCCTCCTATCTCCACCTCATATCCTGACCTTCTAACTCGACCTCCTATCCCATCCTCCTATCCCAAGCTCCTATCCCCTCCTCATATCTCGACCTCCTATCCCGACCTCCTATCCCGTCCTCCTATCCCGACCTCCTATCCCGACCTCACATCCCGTCCTCATATCCTGACTCGTAATATGTGTACCAGGTATTGAAATATCTCCAGCCGTATGGAAATTATATGGGAACATACATTTCCCATTGATTTGCATGGGACCTTAAACAAAAACCCTGACACTCACAAATGGGGGTAGTTAAGGGTTAAATTAACCATCCTATACTTTAAGTGGACATATAAGTAACATGTGACCAAGTATTATCGAAATATCTCCAGCCGTTTGGAAGTTATGTAGTAACATATATTTCCCATTGACTTGCATGGGACTTTAAACATAAGCCCCGCCCCTGGCAAATGGGGGTGAGTAAGGGTTAAATTACCTATCCTATGTTTGTTGTTGACATATAAGTAATATGTGTGCCAAGTTTCATGTTAATATCTTTAGCCGTTTGGAAGTTTTTGTGGAACATACACACATACATACACACACACACACGTTGAGTTTTATATATATACTAGCTGATTACCTGGCGTTGCCCGGTTTTTCCTTCTTAATCCTTTTTGGGGAGGAAAATAAACAAAGGAGGAAGCTTTTGACTACATATGCAGTCCTCATATATTGTTGTCATATCCCGACCCCACATCCCGACCTCCTATCCCGACCTCCTGTCCCGACCTCCTATACCATCCTCCTATCCCGTCCTCCTATCCCGACCTCCTATCCCGTCCTCCTATCCCGTCCTCCTATCCCATCCATCTATCCCGTCCTGCTATCCCGTCCTCTACCTTCTATTCCGTCCTCCTATCCCGACCTCCTATCCCGAGCTCCTATCCCGTCCTCCAATCTCGAGCTCCTATCCCGACCTCCTATCCCGACCTCCTATCTCGACCTCCTATCTCAACCTCCTATCCCATCCTCCTATCCCGTCCTCCTATCTCCACCTCATATCCTGACCTTCTAACTCGACCTCCTATCCCATCCTCCTATCCCAACCTCCTATCCCCTCCTCATATCTCGACCTCCTATCCCGACCTCCTATCCCGTCCTCCTATCCCGACTGCCTATCCCGACCTCACATCCCGTCCTCATATCCTGACTCGTAATATGTGTACCAGGTATTGAAATATCTCCAGCCGTATGGAAATTATATGGGAACATACATTTCCCATTGATTTGCATGGGACCTTAAACAAAAACCCTGACACTCACAAATGGGGGTAGTTAAGGGTTAAATTAACCATCCTATACTTTAAGTGGACATATAAGTAACATGTGACCAAGTATTATCGAAATATCTCCAGCCGTTTGGAAGTTATGTAGTAACATATATTTCCCATTGACTTGCATGGGACTTTAAACATAAGCCCCGCCCCTGGCAAATGGGGGTGAGTAAGGGTTAAATTACCTATCCTATGTTTGTTGTTGACATATAAGTAATATGTGTGCCAAGTTTCATGTTAATATCTTTAGCCGTTTGGAAGTTTTTGTGGAACATACACACATACATACACACACACACACGTTGAGTTTTATATATATACTAGCTGATTACCTGGCGTTGCCCGGTTTTTCCTTCTTAATCCTTTTTGGGGAGGAAAATAAACAAAGGAGGAAGCTTTTGACTACATATGCAGTCCTCATATATTGTTGTCATATCCCGACCCCACATCCCGACCTCCTATCCCGACCTCCTGTCCCGACCTCCTATACCATCCTCCTATCCCGACCTCCTATCCCGTCCTCCTATCCCGTCCTCCTATCCCATCCATCTATCCCGTCCTGCTATCCCGTCCTCTACCTTCTATTCCGTCCTCCTATCCCGACCTCCTATCCCGAGCTCCTATCCCGTCCTCCAATCTCGAGCTCCTATCCCGACCTCCTATCCCGACCTCCTATCTCGACCTCCTATCTCAACCTCCTATCCCATCCTCCTATCCCATCCTCCTATCTCCACCTCATATCCTGACCTTCTAACTTGACCTCATATCCCACCCTCCTATCCCAACCTCCTATCCCCTCCTCATATCTCGACCTCCTATCCTGACCTCCTATCCCGTCCTCCTATCCCGACCTCCTATCCCGTCCTCATATCCTGACTCGTAATATGTGTACCAGGTATTGAAATATCTCCAGCCGTATGGAAATTATATGGGAACATACATTTCCCATTGATTTGCATGGGACCTTAAACAAAAACCCTGACACTCACAAATGGGGGTAGTTAAGGGTTAAATCAACTATCCTATATTTTAAGTGGACATATAAGTAACATGTGACCAAGTATTATCGAAATATCTCCAGCCGTTTGGAAGTTATGTAGTAACATATATTTCCCATTGACTTGCATGGGACTTCAAACATAAGCCCCGCCCCTGGCAAATGGGGGTGAGTAAGGGTTAAATTACCTATCCTATGTTTGTTGTTGACATATAAGTAACATGTGTGCCAAGTTTCATGTTAACATCTTTAGCAGTTTGAAAGTTTTTGTGGAACATACATACATACATATATACATATACACACACACGTTGAGTTTTATATAGATTACTAATTTATAATATTTTATAACCTTTGTCAATAATCTACTTTTGTCAATTTGCGCATGTACGTTCATGTAACCTTTTATCTTTGTCACCATTTATTCTGTTTTCAAACACACATATTGGCCCTCATTTACTATTGCAAACCCGACATGTTTTGTTGGGTTGTGCGCCAGTTTTGGGCGCATTGCGCCTGAAATTCTGTCTGCGCCAGAATATGCGCCTGAAATTCTGTCTGCGCCTGAATTTGCGCCTGAATTGAAAAAACCCCAACTAACTCTCCATTTTGCTAAGAAAACCCCGGAAAAGGGGCGTGACTGAACGGAAAAGGGGCATGGTCACAGAAAGGGGGCGTGTTCCCCAGCATTTTCACAAAATCCCTACATATTTACTAAAGTTTCCACAGAAATTGTGGTGGATTTCAGTTGAGGAAAACCCTACAGATCAGAGCATGTGTAAAAAAAAAAAGCATGGGACGCGTATGGCGGAGGACGCTAGATAAGTGAGCTCCGTCTGTCTCCGGCTCTATAGCGGCACAAACCGGCTACATCCTGCATATACCTCTTACACCTGCGTGGCTATCTGTTCTAGAGACTGGTGAGAGATGCCTCGGGCAAAAAAAAGCAAGAAAAGCCCGTTAAAACTCACTCAGTTCTTTCCAGCAGCGGACTTCCAAGATGGCGCCGGCGGCCTGCCTGCTGCTGGGGCGCTTGAAGCTAGCAGCCACCCTAACTCTCCTGCTTCCAGCGGGTCTGCTTCACCGGGAGGTCAGTCTCCTCAACTGTCGAGCGGCTCCGGACCGTCGGCCTTATCTCCACTGATATCTCCGGCCTCCTCAACGCTGGCCACGGCCGCTCCCTCACCGCACTCTAGGGCTCGAAGCGGGCTGGTCCCCAGGAGTGCCTCTCCCGCCCTGACGGAAGCGGCCTTGCTGGCTGACCTCTCAGCCACCATACGCAGCGAGATACGCTCGGCAGTGAACAGCATTCACCAAGAACTCCAGGCGCTCGGGACCCGAACTGCTCATGTGGAGAACAAGATGGGTGAGCTGACTTCTGCACACAACTTAGTGGTGGACAGCGTTACTGCCCTGGAGGATGAGGTGACGGACCTAAAAGCCAAGCTAGCTGACATGGAGGATCGTTCCCGCAGGAATAACCTCCGTATAAGGGGGATCCCTGAAGAGGTTAAAGCTGAAGATCTTACTGGCTTTGTAACTGACTTTTTTGCTGCCCTCCTTCCATCTGCCTCAGCACAGGACTTACTCCTGGACAGGGTTCATCGCCTCCCCAAACCGAAGTCGATTCCTGCAACCTCCCCCAGGGATGTTATCATGAGGGTGCATTTTTTCCACGTTAAGGAGCGCCTGATGCTGGCTGCCCGTGCCCCTATCAACCTGCCGGAAAGATTTTCCAAGCTGGCTGTTTTTGCGGATCTGTCCGCCACCACCTTGGCGAAGCGCCGGGAATACGCGGCAGGCACTTCCCTTCTCCGGGCTCATGGTGTACCCTACAAATGGGGTTTCCCCACGAAGATTATCGTTACCTATGGTGGTTCTAAACATGTGGTATCCACCCCAGAGGCGCTTCTTGAGTGCTGCCGTGCCTGGAATCTTTCTCCCCCTGAGCCGACCGAGAGGGGCTCTCCCGGTTCCAATCTCCCTTTACAGAAGGTCTCAGATGACTGGTCGGTGGTCCATTATGGTAAACGTAAAACCAAGTGAAGTTATGTTAGTTTCTATAAGGATGTCATATTGAATGCCGGATAGGCACATGTTTCACTAGGTATGGTTTTGTTTCTCTCTCCATACCTCCCCGATGTTGGCCCTCTTCAGGGGTCACTATGGTTACCTGCTATTACCTGTTCTTTTTTTATTTTTCCCCAGTTCTACCATATTGTTATTTATTTCTGTATGTGTTCTCCATTAGGTCCACCTGCACTGCAAATGATGTATGAGCTCTCTGACTGTCACTGTGTTTGCATCACTGTGCTATTGACGGTTAATCAGCTGCCACCGCGGTCCGCCTCTCCACCTCTGTAATGGTCATTCAAATTGTTTCCCTCAATGTTAGAGGTCTGAACTCGCCCTTTAAACGTTCATTACTTTGGGCAGAGTCGAATAGGCTGGGTGCCGACATACTGTGCCTCCAGGAGACACACCTGTCGGAATTGGATTCCGTGAGGTTGCATAATAAGCACTTCCCGCACATCTATTTCGCCCATGCGGCGCAGAAGAAAAGGGGGGTAGCCCTGGCCATTAAAAATACTATTGCTGTTTCTGACGTGGAGGTGGCGGCGGATAGCGGTGGCAGATATCTTATTGTGCGTTCTTCCCTTAATTTGGTGCCGCACACCCTTGTGGTCGTGTACGCTCCCAATAGAAAACAACATGCTTTTGTCCGGCACGTATTGAACAGAATTGCAAGCTCCAACCCTGCGTCTCGTCTGATTGTGGTGGGCGACTTTAATGCTGCCCTTTGGCCGTCAATGGACTCCACTTCCCTTGTCCCTCATTCTGAACCCACTCCCATTTTTAATACCCTGTCCCGTGAAGGTTTATTTGATATATGGCGGATACAGCATCCTAGTAGCCGGGACTTTACTTATTTCTCCCATCCCCATTTGGTCTATACCAGAATAGATTTTTTCCTCATTAGTCGACCGCTTCTCAACTCAATCTCCAAATCGCATATTCACGCTATATCCTGGTCCGACCACGCCCCTATTTCAATTACTCTACAGGAGACGTTCTCCTCCCCGCGTGCCTCCTTGTGGCATGCTAGCCCATATGTCATTTCTCATCCCACATACAAGCCCCGCCTAGCCGAGGATGCATCTTCTTTTTTTGCTACTAATACTGGGTCGGTGTCCAATGCCGCCACGATGTGGTGCGCATTCAAGGCCACAATTAGAGGGTCTCTTTTAAGCCAAGCGGCCCACCACAGACGTCAGACAAGGGAGAAACGATTGTCTATACAATTGGAGCTTGCAGATCTACATAGGAAAAATAAGTTAGCTTCTACTCCTGACCTTACTGCACGTATATCAGTCCTAACTGGTAAACTACACAAGTTGGATTTATACAAGTATGATTTGGCGCTGCGCCGCCTTAAACTTAATTCCTATTGGTGTGCCAACAAACCAGGCAGGGTCCTCGCTAGACAGGTTAAGGTACAAGAGGCGAGAAGCCGTATAGCCTATCTACAATTGCCTACGGGCACCAGGGTGTTTGATCCTCAGGGCATCTCTGATGCCTTTGCTTCTTACTACACCACGCTGTACAATCTTTCCACTTCTGAACCCCACTGCCTTCCTACCCTTACTTCTATCAATTCTTTTCTTGACTCAATCTCCTTGCCCTCCCTCTCTGATTCTGATCTGTCCGCTTTGTCTCTCCCCTTCACTACTCAGGAGGTGCTTGGTGCGATCGGGACGTTGAAGGGTGCCAAGGCTCCGGGCCCTGATGGACTGATTAACGAACTTTATAAAACGCATGGCCCAATTATTGCCCCCCACCTCACCACTGTCTTTAATTTTATAGCTTCTACGGGATCAATCCCGTCAGAAATGTTAGACGCCACAATAGTGACGCTCCCTAAACCAGGAAAGTCTCCCACTGAACCTGCTAATTTTAGTCCAATCTCGCTCTTTAATACGGATCTTAAATTATACTCCAAATTGTGGGCGATGCGCATAGCTAACATCCTTCCGTCTCTGGTGCATGCTGACCAGGTCGGCTTTGTGAAGGGACGACAGGCCTCGGATGGCACTAGGAGGGTACTGAACATCTTGGCAGCTGCTCACCGGGGTCGGGCGCCTTCTCTGCTCCTTTCTTTGGACGCGGAGAAGGCGTTCGACCGGGTCCACTGGGGATATTTGAGAGCTGTACTGTCCAAATTTGGCTTCCCCTGTCCTGCTATTGCAGCAATCATGGCCCTCTATTCATCGCCATCCGCGAGGGTTTTTACGTCGGGCGCCCTGTCCTCCCCGTTTACCATCACTAACGGCACCCGACAGGGGTGTCCCCTCTCTCCTGTTTTATTCACCCTTGTGATGGAACCATTTGCTGAACATGTCCGATGCCATCCTTTAATCCCGGGGGTTGAGGTGGGGACTGATACCCACAAAATAAGTCTCTTCGCCGATGACGTCCTGATCGCACTGACTCACCCTTCCTCTTCTTTACCCCATGTAATGTCCCTCATAGCCGACTTTAGTGCTGCTAGCATGTACAAGCTTAATGAGTCGAAATCGACTGTTCTCCCTCTTCAGCTGAGTGCACCTTCTATTCTGTCCCTCTCCCAACGGTTTTCTTTTAACTGGGCCTCTACTGGTATTACCTATCTGGGTATCTTTCTCACTCCCTCTCCTTCTGACTTGGTCTCCTCTAACCTCTCCTCCCTTTCCACACAGCTGGCCCGAGACACTAAAGCATACTCTCGCTTTCCTCTCTCCTGGTGCGGCCGCATTGCTGTGGCCAAGATGTTCCTCTTGCCTTCTATCCTTTATCTATTTCGCACTTTACCTGTCAGGTTCCCCCTCTCCTCTATTAAGAGACTTCAATCCCTTCTGATGAGGTTCATCTGGCAGGGGTCTAGGGCGAGAGTTTCAGCTAGATTACTGTTTCTACCTACACATATGGGGGGCTTGGGATGCCCAGATCTGCTTAACTATTATAGAGCGGCTCATTTGGTCTACTTGCAGCAGTGGTGGAGGGGGGATTCAGATGCCCGTTGGGGGGCTATGGAAAGAGAGATTGTGGGTGTGCCCTCTCTTCGATGCCTCTTGTGGTCAGTGGCGATTACACGTAAGACCGTGGACACCCTTAGTCCCACAGTCTCCGCTTCTCTACATATGTGGCTCTTCATTCTGTCCTCTAAGTTGCTATCTCTTGTCTCCTTCCAGTCTACTCCGTTCTCTGTTTTATCTCTTCTCCTCCCGCATACTTCCTTCTCAAATTGGATCGATAGTGGGGTTACATGTTTGGGTGATGTCTCACCCCTGGGTTCCCTAGGCACATTTGAGTTCATTAGGTCCAAGTACGACATACCAGCTGGGGACTTTTTTAAATTTTTGCAGCTACGTCATTTTATTTCATACCATGAGTGGCCTTCTGAGTTAACTCCTAGACCGTATGATGCCTTTTTCCTCCGACACTCTGGTGCCAAGGGCGGAATATCGATCTCCTATAAAGCGTTGCAGTCCTCCTTGGCACCGGAGTCATTCTCATTTCAAGCTGCCTGGGAGCAGGATCTGGGTATCTCTATTAATGCAGAGCAGTGGCATGATATCTATAATATACCACTACACCTTTCTAAATGTAGCACTCACCTAGAATCTGCCCGTAAAATGCTATACCGGTGGTATTATACCCCCGAGCGTTTGTCCCATATTTACAACACTGTTAACCCTACATGCTGGAGGTGTGGTGATCAAGTAGGCTCGTTTTTACATGTGTGGTGGACCTGTCCTTTGATTGCCTCTTTCTGGGATTCCATATACGCATTTCTCTCCACAATCTTACCCCATCCCCCCGTGAAAGATCCAGGCATGGCATTGCTCGCACTCAACTTGAAGGATTTACCTGCGGACTCCCAAACCATTCTTTTTCATATTTTTTCTGCTGCACGGACTTCCATAGCAGCTCTCTGGAAATCCAGGGAGGTTCCAGGTGTTCCTGAAGTGAGGGCAAGGGTGGAATACTCATGCTCCATGGAGAATCTTATAGCCAACCGTACTGGACGTGAGCTACAATTCCTTATAAGATGGGACTATTGGAGGAACTCCCGAGACCCTGATGGTACAGTGGTGCCTTAAGGCGGCGTGATTCAACTGCACAGATCTTCCTTACGATTTTTACCTATGCCCCACCAAATGTCCTTTTTTAACTTGTGGTGCATACCTGTTATCATCCCCCATTCTTTGTTGTGCAATATACTGTTGTGTATTTTGGTGTACCTTATGTCCTTATGTCCTATTGTCTTTCCCCATATCCTTATTATTTTCTTTTGCTTTCCTCCGCCCCCCCCCCCCCCCTCGCCTCCCCTATCCTTGTTGTTCCTTGTTCTTATTTTCATTATTGTGCTGTTTTTGTTTTTATTGAAATCTGATAAATAAACGTTTGGATAAAAAAAAAAAAAAAAAAGCAAAGTGTAGGGAAAGTGGAAAATGTAGGGAAACCTTAAATACCGTGGAAACTAAATTGTAGGGAAATAAAACCCACAAAGAAACCTACACAACACTCTTAGTAAATAAGGGCCATTATTTCTGTTCTATGCAGCTCCCCTTCTGCACCATCATCACTGTGATACATGTTCAGCAAACATTGCCATTTCCCTCATATTGCCCAATACATTCATATACATATACTATACAATGATTGCCACAACGCAAATAACGGCAATCACCAAATCCATCCCATACCACTCTAATAGAAATTCATATTAACATGCCCATATTGAACACACCTCCAACGCTTAGGGGCCCATAAAGATCACTATACACATATAGTGCATATTCTCTAAGTGAAAGCATTTTCTAGTGCACCTTACTGTTTGTTATACTATAAGTTTCACATCGTAAACAATTAATACACCACAGTACCATCTATAGTAGAACGAACACATCGCTCACCCAGCCCCAAGCCGCACACTTGCGCTCGGTCGGAGCACAAGAATATACCACTTTCATTTCATTTTACTTACCATAGCGCAAATGCGGCCCGAGAATGACACTGTATGTTTCATTCACTGCTCTATACATAATACGGTACCTTATCAACAAAAGAATGATGGCCTTCACCCTCCATTCCAATACACCGGCAATCCATTCATCTTCATATGGGAGTTTCACATAAAGAAAGCATCATTTAGCACACCTTACTGTTGTTACTGTTGTTACATTACAAGTTCAACATCGAAAAGATACTAAATATCACAATACTACCCATGGCAGAGCGAATTCATAGCCTAAAGCTGCACACTTGCGCTCGGTCGAAGCGCAACAATATATTACTTTCATTTTCTTTCATTTATCCACCATAGTACCAGATGCGGCCCTAGAACGGCATTACATGTTCTATATACCACCCTACATCCATAGGGGTCATACACTATGGGGCCCCACGAATAAATGTATGATCTTCTGTATTCCCCCCTTCCAATACTTCGGAAGCTACCCATCTGCATATGGATGATTCACATGTAATTTACCAGTGCATATTAGCATCCTATATTCGCATTGCCTTCACACCAAAACTAAGTCTTGTTATTTAACAAGTAATACTTACTCACCAATACACCGGCAATGCCTATAGAAATATGCACGGCAAATAGGATCGCCCCACTCCATTATTCTGTGAATTAACACTTCTGCAAACCAATAGGAACATCCTACTTTTTTATGAATGAATACCCTCAACTCCAGCCGACAACTCACATCCTGCACTCAGATGACGTGCAGGACACGTCACAAACGCCCACACTTTTTTCAAATGAACAGTGTATATGAAGATCATTTGTACCATATTTGTTATGACCTGATGAAGCAAGGGACCCCTTGCGAAACGCGTTGTCTAAATAAAGCCTTTTTAAACTTCCACCTGCTCCAGCATCATCCTTCCACAACCCAGGCTTGGGACGGAGGTTTGAGGATTCACACAGCCTGAGGCGCCCCAGAGAAGCATCATCTTTATCAGGGTTGGACAAGCACCTTACCGAGGTTCTCCAGCACCTACACCAATACTGAACAAACCGATACCACGGACATCGGGACAGATGATCGTCAGCCTAAAGGACCATTAGAGTGAATACACTCACAAAGCGAACACCAGTGTTGTGCCTGAGCTTGCACGACACAATAAGGCGAGTGTGATAATCACACACTTGTTTGCTCAGCATCCAATATATGCATTTGCATCCACTTTTTATACATACAAATCACCATCTTTTACGGCACTTAGATAGCGCTCCCTTTGTTTCCTTTTTTCTTTTTACTGCACAGTACAGGGATAATACATACAGTGAAGTCACAGTATAGGGATAATACACACGGTGATGTCACAGTACAGGTATAATACACACAGTGATGTCATAGTACAGGAATAATACACACAGTGATGTCATAGTACAGGAATAATACACGCAGGGATGTCAGGGTACAGGGATAATACACGCGGTGATATCACAATACAGGGATAGCAAACACAGTGATGTCATAGTACGTGGGGCAATACACATGGGGCATTTGTAAAGATGTGGGGTTAATGCTGAAGCAAGGAGCCTAAAATGTTTGTCTGGAAGATTCTGCAAAGACAAGTCTTGTCTGGGAGAAGTCATCATTTCGATCTGAGCTGGATAAAAGAAAAAGAAGGGAACGATCAAAGACTATATCACCTATGAGTCAGTAGATGTAACTTTAATCGCTTATATGATGTATAGATCCTGTATATGGTCATTGCATGTGGGAATGTTGGTCTTTGTATAGTGTTAGTCATTCATTAGTCAGTCACAATAGAAGTAGTGGTCATAGTGTAGCAGTATTATTTTTTCCTCACTGATAACACACACAACTAGCACCTGTACACCTATTTCATTTTGGTTTGTATGGTGATGATATTTCCTCCTTGTATACCGGATTTATTGGTAATATTGGTCTCAGTATGCAGGATTTGGTCAGTAACTGTATGATGGTAAAGTGATAATATTCCTCCTTGTATACTGGAATAATGGGCAATATTGGTCAGTATACAGGATTTGGTCAGAAACAGTATGATGGTAATATGAATGGTGATAATATTTCTCCTTATATACTGGTTATAATGATCTCATTATACAGGATTTGGTCAGTAACAGTATGATGGTAATATGTATGGTGCTAATATTCCTCCTGGTTTATTGGTATTATTGGTAATATTGGTCTCAGTATACAGGATTTGGTCAGTAACAGTATAATGGTAATATGTATGGTAATCATATTTCCTCCTTGTCTATTGTTACTGGTGATTGTGGTCTTGATGTACTGAACGTAATTTGCCATGGGGCCCACAGGACATTAGTTATACCTCGATCTTATATCTGCCCCTATGCCACTTGAGATTGGTGCTCCGGGGACACTGCAACTATTGCACAGCCGATCGGATCACCATAGGAAGTCTCCAGAAAATAATGCAGGGCCTCATGTTCAAGTTTTGCCTAAGGCCTCACAAAGTCTAGAGCCACCTCTGGTTGAACAGGTCACATGGTTAGGAAAGCAGTGAATTTAGATGAGGGAGGTGTGTGCAGATTCAGTCAATCAGGTCACTATCCAGAACAAGCCTAGAGAGGAGCCTGCACAGCACAGATTTCCTATACTGGATAATGGCTTGCCTTATGGCTGTTAGGGTAGAACATGGTGGTTGCCAAACCTACAAAATCTATATTTGCTTTTACACCCTAAAAGCAGTGTCTGCAACTCTTCACAGCAAATGCAGCTGACAGATCCCCTTTACTTAGCTGTTGGTAAAAACTTGCCCATTCATTTTTTTTGTGTTGATATAATTCAGGCATACTAGTAGATTTTTGTGCATGAAGTGATTGGTTCAGGTGCAGACTAGATGCAAAAAAGGTTGAAGACATACAGTTTGCAAGAATAGAAAGGGTTATAAAGCCATTTCTATGTAATCTCAAATTGGAGAAAACAGTTGTGATTCTTCCTGGAAATGGATGGTCCGCTGAAATTACAGCAACACTGCAGTGTCAATTCATCCAGGAAATCACAAAACATGTCAGCTGTGGTGATTGCCCGCAATTCCACAATAAGAGATTGGGCAGCATTGTAGCTATTAAGGAGAATGTCTAGTCACCAGTTCTGTGAGCTGGAGCATAATCCAAAATACATAAGCTACTGACAGCTAAATGTCTTAGGGAAAACTCAGACATTGAACTACACTTAGGGGGAGAGGTATCAAATCCTGTGCAGAGATTGGTTGTAAATAGCAACCAATCAGATTGCTTCTTTCATTTTTTAAAGAAGCAATCTGATTGGTTGCCCTTCCTCTGTTACCCTAATAGACTACAGGGTTAACACAGTGCCCGTGGGTGGCCTCATCCGATGGTGCCCCCCTCACAACCAATGAAGCGATGGAGGAGAGGGGGAAGGAGAAGACCTGCTCCAGATTCCTGCTATTGGTCCATCTGTACTGAAGGACCGATAGAAGGGATCGCCAGCCGGGGACCGCTGTGATTGGTCCCTGGCCGGCTTCAGGGAGGCTCGGCTGTGCATCACTGTGACAGTTTATTTTCATTAGGTACATGTACGTGGTGATGCGGGAAGTCATCCCTAATCATCACGTACATGTACCTGATTTTGCAGGAAGGGGTTAAGAAGACGTGTTTTGCTTTCTTGGGCTACCTTCCTTTCATTGTGAATTTTTTCTTCTTCCATTATATTCATCATACTGCGCTGAGCTTATCGCTGGATGCAGCAATGTCTCGCCTTGGCCAGCTATGCTCTGAGCTGCAGTGTAATGTAACAGGCCCAGCCACCAGGAAAAAGGAGGGGCCCGGGCATGTTACATGACACTGCCGCTTATTGTATCAAGGCTGGACATTGCTGTGGTTGGCAATAAGATCAAGCACAGTGGGACCTGAAGGACGGGAGACTGATATCAGCGCATTAGGGGAGCACTGGAAGGTAAGTTAAGGTTTGTTATTTTTGTTTTTGCAGCCTGGACAAAATGGAAACATAAAAAAATAACTGGGTAACCCCTTTAAAGGGAAACATTCACCCGTTCACCCACTCTAAACCCGATACACCGGGTTATAGTGTGGGTGAACAGGAGACCAATCAGGGGTTTCTGACCTATATACGTACCTGAAGTCTGTCTGAATTGCGTAATGGAGGAGGGCCTGCTGGCTGGATTTGAATATTCATGGGCGCTGGTCACGTAAGCGCTTGTGCCTACTGAGCACTCACGTGACCAGCACCGATGAATATTCAAATCCAGACGGTGGGCCTGCCTTCTGCGCGCAATTCAGTGCTGGAAGAAGCCGGACTTCAGTATAGGACAGAAACCCTGCATCGGTCTCCTGTTCACACACACTATAACCCTGTCAGGTTTAGTGTGGGTGAACAAGTGACCGTTTTCCTTTAAGCTCTTTGTAAATTTTGAAAATTAAAGCTGACCACTCTGATTTGTATTTTTGAGATGCTATTTCCTTTTTTGCCATTTATTGCTCTTTTAACCTCTGTTGTCAGCCATGTTGGATTTAGTTGTTTATACTTTTCCTCCATAGGAATAAATCTAGCTGTATAATTATTAAAGGGGTACTCCGGCCCTAAGACATCTTATCCCCTATCCAAAGGATAGGGGATAATATGTCTGACCGCGGGGGTCCCGCCGCTGGGGACCCCCGCAATCTTGATTTCAGCACCCACCTCTCGGTGCTGCACGCCGCACTGCCAGCTCAGAATCTGCCGTCATGCCCCCTCCCATAGACTTTCATAGCGGAGGCAGGGCGTGACGTCACACGGGGGCAGAATCGTGACGTCCCAATACTCTGGCCCCGTGGTTGTCACACGGCAGATTCTGAGCTGGCAGCGTGGTATGCAGCACCCCGAGGTGGGTGCTGAATGAAAGATTGCAGGGGTTCTCAGTGGCGGGACCCCCGCGGTCAGACATCTTATCCCCTATCCTTTGGACTTTTACTAGTACTCCTGTAAGTGTTAATTTGAAAACTTCCCATTTATCATCTGTATCAGTATTTGACAACAGTTCCTCAAAGGTCTTAGCCCAGGGAAATTAGATTTTTAAAATATGTTCTTTCTCTCACAACATGTCTTTGTTTTCTACACTTTAAACCAAAAATAACTATATTGTGATCACCTTTACCAAAGTTTTCACGCACAGTTACATTCCCAACCAGCTCTGCGTTGTTAGAATTGACCAGATCCAACAGAGAATCACTTCTTGTTTGGTCCTCCACAAACTGGCCCAGGAAGTTAGCCTGCAATTTTCTCCCCTTTGCCGTTTTAGCTGAACCCTAATCCCAATCTATATCTGGATAGTAAAAAAATCTCAAGTTATCACGACAGTAAAGTCTCTAATTCCTTTTCTTTGCCGTCCTGACCACTATTACAACTTCTGATGACTGCAGTTTCCTGCTGAGCCATATTTCCACAATGACTTCAGACCCCAAGGCAAGACCCCTTAATAAATTACAGAATCCTAAATTCCCACTCCTGACTAATGTAAAGAAAATTATTTAGGCCACATACCTGACTCCTTCATTAACCCACCTTACTAATTCCTGAGTTCTTCTTCAGCTCCTGCCGCACAACACATATCCTGCCAGTCCCAATGCTGGACAGCAACAACAACAAAAGCTATTTAGAGCAGAACAGGAGTCTGAGAGCAAGGAGAAGCACACTACATTATATATTTTATTAATATATCTATTGGATAAATCCTATTGTTAATGGCCAATTGAAAATCCACCTGTTTTCTAAAGAAAGATGTACTGAACATTGTCTTGAGGATTTCACTAACAACACCCAGGGACGGCGCTGCAATAAGGTAGCTTAAAGAGGATATCCACCAGAAGTAGATTTTAGCGCTTACCTGCCAGACATTAATGGACATGCTTAGGAAGGATTTGTGCTTGTCTTAAGGCTAAATGATTATGTTGTTAGATTACTATTAGGATGTGGCTTTCTTTTGATGAACTGGCTATTTCCTGTTGGAGTTTCCTTCTTCAACTACAAATACCATAGTTCCTTGTCTATAAGTGTGAGGTCACTTTCCTCCCTCCCACACATCAGCCACCCCACCCATTTAAACACAAATGAGCTGCATTTCATTCAAAAGACAAGTGTTTTCTAACCAGGGTGCCTACAGCTGTTGCAAAAATACAATTAGCTGCAGAATTATCTCTCTCCCACCCAGCGGTCGCTCCACCCATTGAAGCAGGACAGGCTCCCTGTCCTCACCTGACTAGTGATGTAATGTCTCGGGAAAACCGGAGACAACAGTAATTTTGTATACTGTTAAACAATAAATATTGGGGCAAACATCACAGAAGAATTGCGAGACGACTGTGACAACCAGGTACAGACACTGTATTAGGAGCTACACTAACTTTACAGCCCCTGTAGCATAGTAAAATAAAATAAAAAATCCTGGAATACTGAAAAATCCCAATCCCCAGTCACTGGCAGGGGATTTGGATCTAACCCCTTTTTCTAACTCCCGTGGAAAACTTTTTTTTTTTTTTTTTTTTTTTAATCAGCTTGTGCCAGAAAGTTAAACAGATTTGTATATCACTTCTATTAAAAAATCTTAATCCTTCCAGTACTTTTTAGGGGCTGTATACTAAAGAGAAATACAAAAAAGAAATGCATTTCCTGTGATCTCCTGACCACAGTGCTCTCTGCTGACCTCTGCTGTCTATTTTAGGAACTGTCCAGAGCAGCATATGTTTGCTTTGAGGATTTTCTCCTGTTCTGGACAGTTCCTAAAATGGACAGCAGAAGTCAGCAGAGAGCACTGTGGTCAGGACATCACAGGAAATGCATTTCTTTTTTGTATTTCTCTTTAGCATACAGCTCCTAAAAAGTACTGGAAGGATTAAGATTTTTTAATAGAAGTGATTTACAAATCTGTTTAACTTTCTGGAACCAGTTGATTTAAAAATTAAAAAAAAAAAGGTTTCCATGGGAGTATCCCTTTAACCCCTTAAGGACCCAGCCATTTTACACCTTAGGACCTGGCCATTTTTTGCACATCTGACCACTGTCACTTTAAACATTAATAACTCTGGAATGCTTTTAGTTATCATTCTGATTCCGACAATGTTTTTTCGTGACATATTCTACTTTAACATAGTGGTAAAATTTTGTGGTATCTTGCATCCTTTCTTGGTGAAAAATCCCAAAATTGTATGAAAAATTTGAAAATTTTGCATTTTTCTAACTTTGAAGCTCTCTGCTTGTAAGGAAAATGGATATTCCAAATAATTATTTTTTTTATTCACATATACAATATGTCCACTTTATGTTTGCATCATAAAATTTACATGTTTTTACTTTTGGAAGACACCAGAGGGCTTCAAAGTTCAGCAGCAATTTTCCAATTTTTCACAAAATTTCCAAACTCACAATTTTTGATTTGAAGGATCTTCATATTAGAAATACCCCACAAATGACCCCATTATAAAAACTGCACCCCCAAAGTATTCAAAATGACATTCAGTCAGCGTTTTAACCCTTAAGGTGTTTCACAGGAATAGCAGCAAAGTGAAGGAGAAAATTCACAATCTCCATTTTTTACACTCGCATGTTCTTGTAGACCCAATTTTTGAATTTTTACAAGGGGTAAAAGGAGAAAATGTATACTTATATTTGTAGCCCAATTTCTCTCAAGTAAGTACATACCTCATATGTCTATGTAAAGTGTTCGGCGGGCGCAGTAGAGGGCTCAGAAGCGAAGGAGCGACAAGGGGATTTTGGAAAGTACGTTTTTTTTAAATGGTTTTTGGGGGGCATTTTGCATTTAGGAAGCCCCTATGGTGCCAGAACAGCAAAAAAAAAACACATGGCATACCATTTTGGAAACTAGACCCCTTGAGGTACGTAACAAGGAATAAAGTGAGCCTTAATACCCCACAGGGGTTTCACGACTTTTGCATATGTAAAAAAATAAAAATAAAATTTCACAAAAATGTGTGTTTCCCCCCAAATTTCACATTTTTGCAAGGGTTAATAGCAGAAAATACCCCCAGAAAATTGTAACCCCATCTCTTCTGATTATGGAGGTACCCCATAAATTGACCTGAAGTGTACTATGGGTGAACTACAATGCTCATAAAGAGAAGGAGTCATATTTGGCTTTTTGAGAGCAAATTTTGCTCGGGGGCATGTCGCATTTAGGAAGCCCCTATGGTGCCAGGACAGCAAAATAACCTCCCCATGGCATACTATTTTGGAAACTAGACCCCTTGAGGAACGTAACAAGGCATAAAGTGAGCTTTTACCCCCCACTGGTGTCTGTCAGATCTTTGGAACAGTGGGCTGTACAAAATTTTTTATTTGCACAGCCCACTGTTCCAAAGATCTGTCAGACACCTGTGGGGTGTAAATTCTCACTGCATCCCTCATTACATTCCATGAGGGGTGTAGTTTCCGAAATGGGGTACATGTGTTTTTTTTTTTTTTTTTTGCGTTTGTTAAAACCGCTGTAACAATCAGCCACTCCTGTGCAAATCACCTCAAATGTACATGGCGCACTCTCCCTTCTGGGCCTTGTTGTGCGCCCCCAGAGCACTTTGCGCCCACATATGGGGTATCTCCGTAGTCGGGAGAAATTGCATTACAAATTTTGGGGGGCTTTTTTCCCCCTTACCTCTTGTCAAAATGAAAAATATAGGGCAACACCAGCATGTTAGTGTAAACAATTTTTTTTTTTCTGGTGGTGTAGACCCCAACGTCATGCTGGTGTAGACCCCAACGTCACCTTTTCATAAGGGGTGAAAGGAGAAAAAGACCCCCAAAATTTGTTAGGCAATTTCTCCCGAGTACGGCGATACCCCATATGTGGCCCTAAACTGTTGCCTTGAAATAAGACAGGGCTCCGAAGTGAGAGCGCCATGCGCATTTGAGGCCTGAATTAGGGATTTGCATAGGGGTGGACATAGGGGTATTCTACGCCAGTGATTCCCAAACAGGGTGCCTCCGGCTGTTGCAAAACTCCCAGCATGCTTGGACAGTCAACGGCTGTCCGGCAATACTGGGAGTTGTTGTTTTGCAACAGCTGGAGGCTCCATTTTGGAAAGAGTGGTGTACCAGACGTTTTTCATTTTTATTGGGGAGGGGAGGGGGGCTGTGTAGGGGTATATGTATATGTAGTGTTTTTTACTTTTTCTTTTATTTTGTGTTAGTGTAGTGTAGTGTTTTTAGGGTACAGTCACATGAGTGGGGGATTACAGCGAGTTTCCCGCTGCGAGTTTGAGCTGCCGCGCAAAATTTGCTGCATTGCAAACTTGCAGCCTGATACTCACTGTAAGCCCTCTGCCCATGTGAATGTACCCTGTACATTCACAGGGGGGGGACCTCCAGCTGTTGCAAAACTACAACTCCCAGTATGCACAGTCTATCAGTGCATGCTGGTAGTTATAGTTTTGCAACAGCTGGAGGCACACGGGTTGGGAAACACTGAGTTAGAAAACAGACAATGTTTCCCAACCAGTGTGCCTCCATCTGTTGCAAAACCACAACTCCCAAACATTCTCAGGCATGCTTGGAGTAGTAGTTCGGCAACATCTTTAGAGCCAGATGTTGTCGAACTACAACTCCCAGCATGGTTGGAGTTGTAGTTTTGCAACATCTGGAGGACTACAGTTTGTAGACCACTAATACAGTGGTTCCCAATCTGTGCCCTTCCAGATGTTGCAAAACTACAACTCCCAGTATGCCAAAACTGTCCAGGCATGCTGGGAGTTGTATTTCTGCAACATCTGAAGGGCCAGATGTTACAGAACTACAACTCCCAGCATGCCTGGACAGTAAGGGCATGCTGAGGATGTGTAGTTTTGCAACATCTGGAAGGGCACAGTGGTCCCAAAACTGTGGACCTCCAGAAGTTGCAAAATTGCAACTCCCAGCATGCCCAGACGCCAAGGGCTGTCTAGGCATGCTGGGAGTTGTAGTATACAGGGTCCCAATACAGCAATGTATGTCGCTTTACGGCGATGTGCATTGCTGTAAAGGGCCCGACCGCGGCTGAAGATCCACTCACCTGTCGCCGCCGCTGCCGCCGCCGTCTTCATTGCCGGGATCCGGGTCTTCAGGGACGAGGTAAGTACCGGGGCCGGGCCCCAGCACTCCCCGGTCCCCCGCCACGTCCTCCGGTCTTCCTCCCGTCCTCTCCGGACTTCAAGGGGCCGGGCAGGGCAGGGCGGGAGGAAGTAACCGCCCCCCCCCCTGCGATTGGTCGGTTAGTTAACCTACCTACATAGCCCCCCACGGCGTTTGCCCTGGATGCCTGCTGAAGCATTTCAGCAGGCATCCGGTTCCGATCTCTGCCCGGCGCGCGGCAGGGACCGGAAAACACCAGGACGTACGGGGACGTCCTGGGTCCTTAAAGCCCAGGTTGCGGGGACGTCCCCGTACGTCCTGGGTCCTTAAGAGGTTAAGGACACAGCCCATTTTGGCCGTAGGGACCTCCTCTCCTTTTAAGAGGCATAACTCTTTTATTTTCACCTACAGACCCATATGAGGGCTTGTTTTCTGCATGTCCAATTGTACTTTGTAATGACATCTTTGATTTTACTATAAAATGTATAGCAAAACCCAAAAATTTTATTTGGGGTGTACGTTTATAAGAAAACTGCAATTTTGCAACTTTTGGGGATTTGGTTTTATTATTACTTTATGGTAAATACTATACTTTATCTTTATTCTGTAGATCAATGCGATTCAAACAATATCCAAGTTATACAGTTTATTTAATATTTTACTATTTTTGTATCATTTCTCTCACAGTTTTTAACATAACTGATATGCATAAAATTGTCCTTTTCTGACCTCTATAACTTTTTTATTTTTTAAGTATACAGAGATGTATAAGGGGTAATTTTTTGTGCTGTGAGCCGAGTTTTTCTTAGTACCATTTTTGTTTTGAATATATGATGTGATAAAAATGTGTATTTGTATTTGTGTTCGGTATTTTTTTACATTTGGGATCATAAACATAGTCTGGATATTTATGCACACAGTAATAAGGGTGAACATTTTTTTATTAGGAGAGGAGGTTTTATATTATTTAATAGAGTTTTTTTATTTTACACTTTTTATATGCAATCATTAAATTACATTTACTGTATAATGTGGTGATCCACTGATCTAGTCTGGCTAAGCCAAGATACATCACTGGATCAGCGATTGGCGTAAGGATGCAGGTAAGGGGACCCTCCTCCACCATTTTAGCCCACGGAACCCCCATGATCACATCGCGGAGGTTCAGTAAGCTTCTCTGAGCTACCACAAATGTGCAGATGTTTCACTTTCACTTTAGATGCCATGATCTGCATTGATGTCTTTCCAAAGTGGTTGAGGTCCTTCAACAGCCCTCTATACAAATGTAAAGAGAACCAGCAAGCACAAGGACCTGTGGAGCTTAGTCTCCATGACAATGACCGGAGGTGGAGCATGCATTCTCCTAGGTCCTTTTTCAGCAGATTGCATACCACCAGGGACTGAGCCTTTCCATATGTAAGAGTCTTTTATTTATTTTGTTTCTTTAATATTAATGTTTTTGAAACTTCATAGTTGCACAGTGTATATTTTAGGGGGGGGGGATAGTATATAAAATATAGGGGGCCTGTTGTGTGTTTTATTTCATGTCAGAGGACTCAGTCTGTATTATATTTAATGTCAGGAGGCTCGGTGCGTATTATGTTTAATGTCAGGGAGACTGCTGTTCAGATGTGCATGGCAGTGAAAGCCTGAAACATTAGTTCAATTAGGTTATATTTTGTCTTTAGAGCAGTAAACTGCTGAAGAGATGCACCATGTAACGTGGCTGGTTGAAAACCACTGGTGTACTATGTGTCCTATACCATGTTCTGTTGCTTCTGCCATTGTGGCAGTTTCCCCTCTGTCCTCTAGGGGCTGCGTGCAAGCACTGGCTGAGGCTTATAGGGTCAGTGTGCACTCCCTATTGGATTTCCAGCCAATCCCAACATGGCATCACCTATAAAAGAGCACTCCTCTCTTTCTGTGGTGCCTGAGCAATATTATAGGTTTCTATAGAGAAGGTCCCTTTATCCAGTGTTTCTGTGTTCCAGTCTGTTGCACCTGAGCTATCGAGTTCTACTGTTGTTACAGCACCTGCCTGCTAAGTCACCTAATTTAGCTCTGCTGCGACTGACGCCTTCTATAGTATCCGTTTGTCCCATTCGAAAGCTTGGCCAGCTGCCACTTGTGGCACAGTGGATCTACACCCATGAAGCGTTACACACCAAAAGCAAAAAACAGCTAAAAAAAACTGTTGCACCTTTGCCTTTGGTCCATTTTATGGCTCAAAAAGTTTTAGGGCCCTAGCAACTCTTCTTCTTTGGGCTGAAAACTTACTTTGTGATATGGCGATTGAGGGAAAGGTTACCCCCAGCCGGGGATTCGGACGTTTGAACCCTGCCTCCTGGCATCACCAGGCAGGGACGCACTCATGCAGCAGAGGGGGCACCAAAATGCACCTTTGCCTATCTAGTTGAAAATTCTTGCACCTGCGCTGACAACACCTACTATATATAGGTACATATAAAAAAGCAGTATTCTGACATGTTAAGTAAGATAATTGGAAGATAGTTTAAAAGTATTGGTGGCCATATGCAGCCCCTCTAATTCTGTAGAAGATAAAATTCTACCATCACATGAATGCACATGAACAGGAAATGCACATATCAAAAGGTAAAGTATTTAAGTAATGTATTAATGCAGTCAAGAATAAAGAAATAAGATAAGAAAAATGCCAAAGATCATTTTTCAAGGCACTAGTGAATTCAAGGTGACCTTACAACATTAGAAGTCTTAATTCAAGATGCTATATACAAATCCAAGATAATAAAATCTTTCATATAATTCAATGCCACGGATGAATGGATAACCTCCTCCAATGAGGAAAAAACAATTCTAATTTCTAAAACTCATAAAGTGATTCAATTTATCAAATCACTGTAATTAAAGCAGATCATAAATCATTCCCTACAGCCAGGATGTAAATGTCGGTCAGTTGATCTGTCAATGGATAACTTCATTCAAACCGCACTACAATCAAAATAACATTGAAAACCTGTAAAGATACAGAAAGGTTATATTTAACATAAGAATACAACAAGCTGACTCAACCTTTAGGTCATGCATTGACAAAAGCACAGTAACAAGTTACGCATTCATAGGAAGGAAATAGAGGAGACTGATGTCCTTGTTTAAAGAATATGGATTTACAGTTTATGTGTAAAAAAAAGTTGGGGTAAGTTTCATTCTCTAATCTTCATTACTTTATTACTGTTCAGACCCAATAGTTCTGGTGGGTATAGCTCTGCTAGTAATATATGCTAAATATAAGTTCTAGCTCCCATAAACTAATATTTCTTCATTTTTTAACTAATTTTCTCTTCTTCAGACACATATAGGCCAGACATAGGTCTTGCATGAAATCTTTATGGAAAAAATTATGACATACAAAACAATAAAACAGAATCACTACTGTGTACATATAGGGATGTGGCAACAGGGAACACAGGGGACAATCAAGGCTATACAATTGATACACAATGAAAAGAACAGGATTTTTTTTTTTTAGAAGAAGGGGAAAAGAGCAGAGACAACAGATAATCAGTATAGTAGATAGATATATGATGTTGGTCCTGAGCCAGCATTATTGTGAGAAGAATACGGACAGCCAGCTTTGTAATAGTATTGCACAGACTCTGCAGTAACAAAATGGTATGAAATTTCTAATAAACACTTAGAATGTACCCAAAAACTAAGTATAAATATCATTTATATATATATATATATATATATATCTATACAGTGGTCCCTCAACATACGATGGTAATTCGTTTCAAACGAGCCATCGTTTGTCGAATCCATCGTATGTTGAGGGATTCGTGCAATGTAAAGTATAGGAAGCTGTACTCACCTGTCCCCGCCGCTCGAGATGGTGTCCCCGGGCCTCTGCTGGGCTCTCCTCTGTCTCTCCGGTCCTCTGCTGTCTTCTCCGGTCCTCTGCTTTCTTCCGCAAGGCCTGCGTAGCGACGTCATTACGCCGCTGTGTACGCCATTCCTATTGGATGACGTGCGCAGCAGCGTATTGACGTCAACGGAGAGGGCCGAGAAGACACCAGAAGACCAGCGCTGGACCCGGAGGGCACCCCGGGGAACATTAAGCTGCTATCCGGCAGCAGCTTAAGCATTTGGCGCTGCCGGCTAGCACTTAATGCGATGGCCCCGACATAAAAAAGCATCGTATGTCGATGCTGACATCGACTTGCGATGGCCTCTGAGAGGCCATCGTATGTCGATTTGATCATATGTCGGGGCCATCGTAGGCCGGGGGGTCACTGTATATATATATATATATATATATATATATATATATATATATCACCTTGTAAGAGGAATAAGGGAGGATTCATCACTGTCTGTGTAAATAAAGTTCTTTTAACCCTTGTTTTGCCTGGGTGTACATCATATCTACATTTATCAGAGAGGTGCATTCTTCATCAATAGGTCAGCAACTTTGATGTAGAAGTGTGATCTGGGCTGGCGTGAGATTGTGTCAAAATATAAGCATTTGCGCAAATTTTTTTCTTTTTTTTATAGTTACATTAAGCTGCATTCAAATTGTTCTCTTGAATCTAGATGCATTAAAGGAGTACTCCGGTGGAGAACTTTTTTTTTTTTTTAAATCAACTGGTGCCAGAAAGTTAAACAGATTTGTAAATGACTTCTATTAAAAATTCTAAATCCTTCCAGTACTTCTTAGCGGCTGTATACTACAGAGGAAATTCTTTTCTTTTTGAATTTCTTTTCTTTCATGACCACAGTGCTCTCTGTTGACACCGCTGTCCATTTTAGGAACTGTCCAGAGCAGCATATGTTTGCTATGAGGATGGATTTTCTCCTGCTCTGGACAGTTCCTGACATGGACCAAGATGTTAGCAGAGAGCACTGTGGTTTTGACAGAAAATAAATCCAAAAAGAAAAGAATTTCCTCTGTAGTATACAGCCGCTAATAAGTACTGGAAGGATTAAGAGTTTTTAATTGAAGTAATTTACTAATCTGTTTAACTTTCTGGAACCAGTAGATTTAAAAAAAAAAAAAAAAAAAGTTTGCCACCGGCAAAAATGAGCGACTTTTTGACCAACTGTGGAAAAATTACCTTTTTACCACAAAAAAAAATTGTGCAAAAGCAATGACAAATTTTCCCCTATATCTTCCTTTGCAGTGCTCTATCTATCTACATATATATATATATATATATATATATATATATATATTATATATATATATATATATATATATATATATATATATATATATATATATACATACATACAGCACAGACCAAAAGTTTGGACACACCTTCTCATTCAAAGAGTTTCTTTATTTTCATGACTATGAAAATTGTAGATTCACACTGAAGGCATCAAAACTATGAATTAACACGTGGAATTATATACATAAAAAAGTGTGAAACAACTGAAAATATGTTATATTCTAGGTGGAAAGTGTCCCCCAAGTGCAGTCACAAAAACCATCAAGAGCTACAAAGAAACTGGCTCACATGCGGACCGCCCCAGGAAAGGAAAACCAAGAGTCACCTCTGCTGCGGAGGATAAGTTCATCCGAGTCACCAGCCTCAGAAATCACAGGTTAACAGCAGCTCAGATTAGAGACCAGGTCAATGCCACACAGAGTTCTAGCAGCAGACACATCTCTAGAACAACTGTTAAGAGGAGACTGTGTGAATCAGGCCTTCATGGTAGAATATCTGCTAGGAAACCACTGCTAAGGACAGGTAACAAGCAGAGACTTGTTTGGGCTTAAAAAAACACAAGGAATGGACATTAAACCAGTGGAAATCTGTGCTTTGGTCTGATGAGTGCAAATTTGAGATCTTTGGTTCCAACCACAGTGTCTTTGTGGGACGCAGAAAAGGTGAACGCATGGACTCTACATGCCTGGTTCCCACCGTGAATCATGGAGGAGGAAGTGTGATGGTGTGGGGCTGCTTTGCTGGTGACACTGTTGGGGATTTATTCAAAATTGAAGGCATACTGAACCAGCATGGCTACCACAGCATCTTGCAGCGGCATGCTATTCCATCCGGTTTGCGTTTAGTTGGACCATCATTTATTTTTCAACAGGACAATGACCCCAAACACACCTCCAGGCTGTGTAAGGGCTATTTGACCAAGCAGAAGAGTGATGGGGTGCTGCGCCAGATGATCTGGCCTCCACAGTCACCGGTCCTGAACCCAATGAAGGCAAAAGGTCCAACAAGTGCTAAGCATCTCTGGGAACTCCTTCAAGACTGTTGGAAGACCATTTCAGGTGACTACCTCTTGAAGCTCATCAAGAGAATGCCAAGAGTGTGCAAAGCAGTAATCAAAGCAAAGGGTGGCTAGAACCTAGAATATGACATATTTTCAGTTGTTTCACACTTTTTTGTTATGTATATAATTCCACATGTGTTGATTCATAGTTTTGATGCCTTCAGTGTGAATCTAAAATTTTCATAGTCATGAAAATAAAGAAAACGCTTTGAATGAGAAGATATATCCAAACTTTTGGTCTGTACTGTGTATATATATATATATATATATATATATATATATATATATATATATAATATATATATAATATATATATATATATATATATATATATATATATATATATATACAAGAGATGTAGAGCAGCACTCCCAAGTCAGCAAAATAGTAGATGGGTGCAAGAAGTCTCAGGGATCCCGGTCCTGGATCCAATGGCTGTATATACAATGAAGGCGACTGCGGCACACCAATTCAAAGTGCAAAAAAGTGATTTATTCCAGAAAATACAGGCAACGTTTCTGTGGCCTCACTTGAAAATGGTGGTGTGAGGCCACAGAAGCGTTGCCTGTATTTTCTGGAATAAATCACTTTTTTGCACTTTGAATTGGTGTGCTAGTCACCTTCATTATATATATATATATATATATATATAGATATATATATATATATATATGCCTATCACTTAAAATGGATATTTAAAATTTGAAGGACTATTCAGTGAATATTTGCACTATATATGCGTAAGTTCTGCAATATTGCAGGTGATAAGAGATGTGTCCCTTGGTGCCCAGCAGAATGGCTATATCAGATTATGTTTGGCAATAGGGATAAAAATCCCTCCTGTGCTGTCAACCACAGAAGAATGTACAGGCATAAACCCCAAGAAAACCAATACTAGCAAAGAAAAGTACACAATGATGTTTACATACTGCCCCAATGCTCTGAGGGGGGGGGGACACCTTTAAGAGCTTTGAAAGGCAGGCCTGTTTGCACCAAGTGGATAGAATAAGGCTTGTGAGATGCAATGAGTGCTGTTGACCTATGTGCCAAAGAGGTAGTTGTCACGTACCTGGATGCGGATGTCACGGAGCAGGTAGTGGATGCTCTACCTGTGTGGCTGATGACTCGGACCGTATCGAGGAGCATATCTAAGGTGCCGCTGGTCTTCACCAGAGCCCGCCACAAGGCAGGATAGATTTGCTGCGGCAGGCGGCAACCAGGTCGCTACCCCCAATACGGCACGACCACACAGGTACTGGGCAAGGCGAGGTACAGGAGGATGAGACAGAGGCATAGTCAACGTAGCAGAAGGTCAAGGCAGGCGGCAAAGGTTCGTAGTCAAAAAACGTAGCAAGGAAGTCTGGTAACATGGGTAGGCAAAACAGGCAATGGGAACGTTTTATCTTAGGCAATAAGCACTGAAGATCCGGTAGGGGGGTGTGGGAGGTGCAGCAACTTATAATGTGGTGTCAGGTGCAAAGACTAATTATGGGCGCACTGGCCCTTTAAATTTCAGAGCTACGCCGTGCGCGCGCCCTAGCAGACAGGGACGAGCGCGGCAGAGCTGAGTTACAGAAGCAGCAGAGCGGGGTAAGTGACGGGCTGGGATTTGCATGCAAATCACAGCCCCGCCAACAGATGGGGACCCCGGGACACTGCGCTCACGGACGGAGCTTGCAGCTGGAGCGCAGCGCATGACAGTACCCCCCCCCCTTTTGGTCTCCCCATCTTCTTACAGCTCAGAAACTTTTTAAGAAGATCTTGGTCCAGAAAATTGGCTCCCAAGACCTCTCCTCAGGACCGAATCCTTCCCAATCCACAAGGAAGTAGCGTTTCCCTCTCACCAGCTTGGAATCAAGAATTTCCTTTACAGCAAAAACATCAGAGGTACCAGAGATGGAGGAAGTCGTAATGCCGTGATGTGATGTTGAGAAAAACGGTTGTGGATGACAGGCTTTAAGAAGGAGACATGGAAGGAATTCGGGATCCAGAGAGAGGAGGACAGACGGAGGGAATAAGCCACGGGATTAAGTCGTTTTTTTTATTTTATAGGGACCCAAAAAACATGGACCTAGTTTATAAGAGGATACCTTAAAGCGGATGTACTTGGAGGACAACCACACCTTGTCTCCAGGAGAGAACTCGGGAGCAGGACTTCTTTTCCTGTCCGCTTGTGACTTCATATAGTTCGTAGCAAGAAGAAGGGAGTGACAAGTCTTCTGCCAGATGGAGGCGAAATTCCGAACCAATTCGTCAGCCATAGGTACTCTGGAGGAAGACGAAGACAAGGGAAGAGGTGGACGAGGATGAAGGCCGAAGACCACAAAGAAGGGGGAAGTTCCAGTGGATTCAGAATTCCTATGGTTATAAGAAAATTCGGCTCAGGGTAGTAAGTCGGTCCAGTCGTCTTGACGAGCAGAGACAAAATGGCGAAGATAGTCACCCAGGACCTGATTCACCCTTTCGACTTGACCATTGGATTGAGAGTGCTAAGCCGAGGAGAAGTCTAATTTAACTTGGAGACGAAAACAGAGGGCCCTCCAGAACTTGGAGACTAACTGGACCCCCCCGATCGGAGACAATATGGGTAGGCAAGACGGAAGATGTGAGCGAAGAAAAGCTTGGCAAGCTGCAGTGCAAATGGCAAACCTGGCAAGGGCACAAAATGATCCATTTTAGAAAACCAGTCAACCACAACCCAGATGACCGTGTTACCTCTGGAAGATGGAAGGTCGGTGATGAAGTCCATTGCTATGTTGGTCCAGGGCAACTCAGGAACTGGCAAAGGTTGTAGTAGACCAGCAGGCTTGGCACGAGGGGTCTTGTCCCGGGCACAGACCGAACAACATCTTTTCTCAGAGTTGGCCACCAATACTGTCTGGAGATGAGCTGCAAGGACTTACGTATACCGGCATGACCGGCCAAAAGAGAGGAATGACCCCATTTCAAGATTTGGAGTCTTAAACGGGGAGTAACGTAGGTCTTCCCAGGAGGCAGGTGCTGAAGAGTTGCTGGTGCTGCAGAAATGAGACGATTGGGAGGTATAATATGCTGAGGATGTGACTCTTGATCTAGCTCTTCAGAGGATCTAGCCACACAAGAAATGCGGAGACAGCACGGCCAGAGTAGTCACACAGCAGGTGAGTGCAAGCCAAGTTTCCAACAGTCCCAGTCGCAGACTGTACAGGTAAGTATCCAATGCAGGTATCAGGCAGCACACCGAGTAGTGTTCAAATAAAGTGCAGTTTAATGTCCCATATCTTCAGAGGATCTAGATAGCGCGTCAGCACGACAATTCTTCTCTGCTGGCCGGAAATTAATAAAAAAGTCAAATCTGGAGAAAAACTGAGACCAACGGCCTGTCGAGGGTTGAGACGATGAGCAGTCTGTAGATATAGCAAGTTCTTGTGGTCAGTATAAATGGTAAGTGGATGTACAGAGCCCTCCAAGAGTTGGCGCCATTCTTCCAAGGCCAACTTAATAGCCAAGAGCTCATGATCTCCTAGTATAGTTTCTCGCAGGTGAGAAGGTTTTAGAGAAGAAACCGCAGGTTACAGTTTTTCCTTTGGATGATTTTTGTGTCAAAATAGCACCTGCACCAACAGAAGAAGCATCCACTTCCAAAATAAATGGCTTGACTGGATCTGGTCTCGACAACACAGGAGCAGAAGCGAAGGCAGATTTTAACTGTTTAAAGGCTTCTTCGGCCTCTGAAGTCCAGATCTTCGGATTAGCAGTTTTCTTTGTAAGAGAGACGATGGGGGCAACCCAGATGGAATAATGCGGAATAAATTGCTGATAGTAATTGGCAAAGCCGAGGAAGCGCTGGATCGCTTTCAAGCCAGAAGGTCGAGGCCAATCCAGTACTGTGGATAACTTGTTAGGATCCATTTGCAGACCTTGACTGGTGACAATATACCCCAGAAACGGAAGGCTGGTGTTCTCAAAATTACACTTTTCAAGTTTTGCTAGAGATGATTGTCTCGGAGGCGCTGTAAGACTTGGCGGAGGTGAGAATGATGAGTATGGAGGTCGGGATAGTAGATAAGACTGTCATCTAAGTAGACAACAACACAGGAGTATAAGAGATCACGAAAAATGTCATTGACAAACTCCTGGAAGACCGCCGGAGCATTACAGAGTCCAAATGGCATCACCAGATATTCAAAATGTCCATGACGAGTATTAAATGCAGTCTTCCATTCATCCCCTTCTCGTATACGAATCAAATTATAGGCCCCACGAAGATCCAACTTAGAAAAGATTTTGGCCCCTCGCAGACGGTCAAACAACTCTGTGATCAAAGGAAGTGGGTATCAGTTCTTTACAGTGATTTTATTCAGGCCACGGTAGTCAATGCAAGGTCGTAGAGACCCGTCTTTTTTTTCTGCGAAAAAGAAACCAGCTCCGGCAGGGGAGGAGGACTTCCTGAGGAATCCCTTCTGTAGGTTTTCCTGGATATAATTAGACATGGCCTGAGTTTCGGGAACAGACAAAGGGTAGATTCTGCCCCTGGGAGGTGTGGTGCCGGGCAGCAGGTCTATTGGACAATTTTAGGGGCAATGTGGAGGTAACACTTCAGCTTGCTTTTCGCTGAAGACATCAGCATAATCCAGAAGAAAGGGAGGCAAACCGGGCAGTGGACAACATGATGGTTCCAACTTGGTCACCCATACGTGAATGCAATGATTGTTGCAGTTTGGACCCCAGGGAAGTACTTCTCGGGTTTTCCAATCCAGCTGTGGGGCATGGAGCTGCAAGGTAGACCCAGCAAGAGAGGAGAAGTACAGTGTGGAAGCACATAGAAGGAAAAGTACTCCCTGTGTGAGACTCCGACCTGCATCAACAGGGGTTCTGTGCGGTAAAGCACGGTACAGTCCAGTTTTTCTCCATTGACCGTTGAGATGAACAGCGGTTTCGGGAGGCATAACATAGTAACATAGTAACATAGTTCATAAGGTTGAAAAAAGACCAGAGTCCATCAAGTTCAACCTATTACCCTAATAAATCCCTATTGAGTTGAGTTGATCCAGAGGAAGGCAAAAAACCCTCATACTAGAGGTAAAAATTCCTTCCCGAATCCAAATATGGCAGTCAGAATAAATCCCTGGATCAGCCTTCTGTCCCTATAAATCTAGTATACATAACCAGTAATGTTATTACTCTCCAAAAATGCATCCAGCCCCTTTTTGAACTCAATTACAGAGTTCACCATGACTACCTCCTCCGGGAGAGAATTCCACAGTCTCACTGCTCTTACAGTAAAGAACCCCCGTCTGTGCTGGTGTAGAATCCTTCTTTCCTCTAGACGTAGAGGATGCCCCCTTGTTATTGATACAGTCCTGGGTATAAAAAGATCATTCGTAGAACTGGCAGAAGATACTTGTGCACTTGAGAGGCATCAATGAAGTTACTAGCAGAGCCAGAGTCCAGGAAGGCAAAAACTGAGAGGTTCACTTTAGAAGAAAGAAGAAGCTGAACCCTCATATTTAAGCGTGGAGAGGTGGAATTCACACCTAGGGAGACCTCTCCAACAAACCCTAGGTGCGAGCGTTTCCCTGTGGCTGAGGATGCAGAGGACAGTCCTTAAGGAAGTGGTCTGCACTGGAGCAGTAAAGACAAAGATTTTCAGTTCTTCAGTGAGTCCTTTCCTGCAGGGTCAGGCGAGACCAATCCACTTGCATAGCCTCCACTGCAGGAGGGAACATAGAAGATTGCGGTGGTTGCTGGAAGACGGGTGCCAACCGAGGATAGCGCCGAGGTCGTGCAGATTCCCTTTCTTGATGTATCTCCTCTCGTCGCTCGGAGAAGCGGATATCGATCTGGGATGCCAATTGTATCAGTTCATTCAGGGAGGCTGGAAATTTCCCAGGCAGCAAGGACATCTTTAATTTGACTCAATAAACCTCTCTTAAAAGTAGCACAGAGGGCTTCATTATTCCAGGACAACTCCGACGCCAAGGTTCGGAACCGGATGGTATACTCGCCAACAGTGGAGTTGCCCTGGGAGAGACTTAGTAGAGCCGACTCGGCTGAGGAAGCACGGGCAGATTCCTCGAAGACAGTGCGAAATTCCGTCAAGAATGCCTGGAGATTTGAAGTGATGACATCACTGCGATCCCATAGCGGAGTTGCCCAGGCCAAGGCCTTTACAGACAGGAGACTGATGACGAAGGCCACCTTTGCACGTTCCGTGGAGAACTGGTCCACCATGAGCTCAATGTGCATGGAACACTGTGTCATGAAGCCTTGACAGGACTTGGGATCCCCCTCATATTTTTTAGGAAGAGACAAGCAGAGTCTGGTCCCAGAGGAAACTGCAGCAGCGGGAGGCTGTACTGGAGCAGGAGGAGGAGGCTGTGGCAGTGGTGGTTGCTGCTGAGTGGATAACAACTGCTGCATCATGGCATATAGCTGGTTAAGCTGCTGGGCCAACTGCTGAGACCGGAGCGCCACGATAGATGCAAGATCCGAGTTGTCAGGTGGAGGAACCCTAGTTGGATCCATGGTCGGATCTTGCTGTCACGTACCTGGATGCGGATGTCACGGAGCAGGTAGTGGATCCTCTACCTGTGTGGCTGATGACTCGGACCGTATCGAGGAGCGGAGTCTAAGGTGCCGCTGGTCTTCACCAGAGCCTGCTGCAAGGCAGGATGGATTTGCTGTGGCAGGTGGCACCCAGGTCGCTACCCCCGATACGGCTCGACCACACAGGTACTAGGCAAGGCGAGGTACAGGAGGATGAGACAGAGGCGTAGTCAACGTAGCAGAAGGTCAAGGCAGGCTGCAAAGGTTCGTAGTCAAAAAACGTAGCAAGGAAGTCTGGTAACACGGGTAGGCAAAACAGGCAACGGGAACGTTTTCTCTTAGGCAATGAGCACTGAAGATCCGGCAGGGGGGTGTGGGAGGAGCAGGAACTTATAATGTGGTGTCAGGTGCAAAGACTAATTATGGGCGCACTGGCCCTTTAAATTTCAGAGCTCTGCCGCGCGCATGCCCTAGGAGACAGGGACGAGCGCGGCGGAGCTGAGTTACAGAAGCAGCAGAGCGGGGTAAGTGACGGGCTGGGATTCGCATGCGGGCACGTCCCGCGACAGACGGGGACCCCGGGACACTGCGCTAACGGCCGGAGCTTGTGGCCGGTGCGCAGCATGTGACAGTAGTCCTGGGCTTGGACTCAATCAGGAGGACTAGAAGCTCATGTTTAGCTGATCTGGGTGGTCACATATGCAGTAATGACAGTGCTGACTTACCCCTCTTTTGTGCTCTGTTGAAGTGTTGTTGGCTGAGTTAGGCATGTGAGTGGCCTTATTGGGCATAGGTAATAAGTTAAGCTGTGCCAGTCCCGATTGGTTGGGCCTGCTAGATAATAAAAAAGGGGGGGGGGGGGGTAAACTCAGAAGCCCTATAGTGGAGTCTAACACAACAGATTATCCTTTGTCTATATCAAAAGAGATGCCATTGCAAAACCTGGTGGTGCCAGGATTGAGAGATGGCCCACTAGACTATAAGAAGGCAGAAAACTATGTCTCTGCAATTTAGAGTCTGACACAAAAAGTAATCGTCAGATAGAAGGTAAAAACTACCAAGCAAAGGTTGTTTTGAATTAACACAGTCAAGTAAGAGGCTCCTGTGAAGTGAACAGGAACATTAGACTAATTGGAGGGTTGAATACTGTTAAGTACCTGTTAATACTTATTATCTGTGACATCTAAGAAATTGAACCACCAAGCATGCAAGTAACAGCTAAGCTTTTGTGCCTATTTTGGGAACCACAAACACCAAGATTGCTGCATTGTGAAAAAGTTTAGTGAACTTGCTTGTTTGGGTTACATAGATCATTACTTGTCAAAAAAAAAAAAAAAAAAAAAAAACAAAGGTTGGTACTGCCGTCTGGGGCCTGGGCCAAATGAAACATGAAAAGGGGTCCCTTTTTGCTGGCTTGGGCTGACATCTCCCATATTCTTCACACCATTGTGATTGGTAAAAACAACTGGCCCCTTGCAAGGCAGTAGGGCACATAATTTTTAACAAGCTAAAATCATGGGGTCCTCCACTCAAGCTGCATATTCTACTCTATAGTTGAGACAGAGGAGGAATAAAAGGGGGTGAACAGTGCTGGGCTCTAAGGAGCAAAAGTCCTGCAGGGTAATGACTAATCTCTTTATATGGACCCCTGGAGATTTTTTTGCATTAAAAGGTAAATGTCCCTGTGTTGTTCTGGTGAATTAATATTTTTGTGAAGCTAGAATACGAGACACTACTGCATTCAACAACCTCGGTACACAATAGCAGTAGGGCCTTGCACTAGGAATCTACAAAAAAGTGTGAACATTATTACACCTATACAAGCTGCTAGACTTTTAACTATGTAGGTCTGTTTACACACCATTTACGGCTCAGAAAATGGCCCATAAATCATCAGGTTTTTTTTCAATATTAATTTCCATCTAACTAGATAGTTAAACAACTTGTGCACCCATGTATTACTTTTATGTCTGTAATTGTAGTAGCTGTCAAAGTAAATGTACCTCAGCTTTTATCCAACTTCTAGTGTGTTGTGATCGGTGGGGGGTCTGGCTGCTGAGATCCCCACCAATTGTTAGGGACCGGAGATCTCAAGCTATGTGTCCCTTGTTTCTGCTCTGCTTCTCTTAGAAAGCAGAGCAGAAATAAGGGAAAGCCAGGGGGGGGGGGGAATAAAAAATGTGTGTGAGGGGGGGGGGGGGGTTGGGTGATTCAGGGTTTTTGACAATTCAAAGTAAATTTGAGTTGTTTTGTTTTTCCAGAAAAAATTTAAACAAAATGTATGTAATATGTTATTTTATGATGGTAAATAATATTTAGACCTTCATGAAAGACATTTGAGAATATTTGTAAGCTCTCCTGTCTTATCAGAAGATAAACAACTATGGAGAATGCTATGTTTAAAGAAAAGCAATGCGCATTTCGGTCTCTAAAGTTGCTGCAGGGGAAAAGGTTTCAGTTTAGTTTGGCTGTGGCTCCTGCATCTCACTAACTGAAGATTCCTGCATATTTTGCTGCAAGTTAAAGAATCTGGTCAATGTTGGTAATACTCATACCAAAACAAACTGGCCTTTGAAAGGGAAGAAAGGCTTATTTCAATAGGTGCAAACCTTAAAAGGGTTATCTTGTAAAAATAAATATTCCTTTTCCACAGGCAGATTTCATTTCATGTATATTTTGTACCTTTGTTTGCTTTTCTTAATTTTCATACATTTTTTAAGGACCATTCCAGTGTTAAATACGTACTCCACTGCCCCAGCGTTTCGAACAGATTGTTCCAAACGCTGGGTTCCGGCTCCGGGGGGTCATGACATGACTGCCACGCCCCCCCGTGATGTCACGACACCAGCACCCGGAACCCAGCATTCGAAACAAAATGTTCTCATCGCTGGGGCAGTAGAGTACCCCTTTAAACCTCGCTATGAAGCTTGTTCCATTTGTAGCAAAGTAATGTTTACTGATTAAGCTGTACTTTTATTCCAAACATATTACTTTTATGTACAATGTATTTTATATTCCCAGTGTAACAAAATGATTTTCAATTTGTAAAACTTCTCTTCTCTGCATTTTTGAAAAATATTTTTTAGAATTTTTTTTCTGAGGGAAAAATGTTGCTGTGACATGTCAGATGATGTATAAAAGTTCAGGCCAACAAAGATGTTTTTTCCCAAAGCATTCAAACAACTTGAAAAGCTGATAAATTATCGCTAGGCTGATTACACAGGACAATATTAGCCTGTTAGGGGGATAATTGGCCTATGTAAAAAACACTTAACACTATTTACATATGGAAATCCAGACACAATTTTAAATTTGCTATATTAGCACTCTGTCCAAGTGTCTAAAGTTAAACAGAGAAATTAGATGAAAGCAGAATGTTGATATTTATAGATGTCTTGAAAACATGTTGGCATTTGGGAGTACATTGACCCATGTTTCCCCACACAGAATTTTTCTTGGTGCTTAAATGGGCACTGTCAGATATAGAAACTTTTGATATGTTGTAAAGCATGCAAAACCAATAGGTCTTATAATTGCTTTCATTAGAACATTTTTAGTATTTCATACTGAAAAAGATGGTCAGGCTAAGTTTCCACTTGGTTTTTTTTCTGGCAGTTTTTGGAAAACTGCCACTGCAGTTTTTGAGCCAAAGTCAGAAGTGGATCCATAAGGGAGGAGAAGTATAAGTCCTTCCTTTATATGTCCTATTCCTTTTGAATACACTTCTGAATTTGGCTCAAAAACTGCAGTGGTAGTTTACCAAATACTGCCAGAGAAAAAAACAAGTGGAAACTTAGCCTCAAACCCTCCCATACCAGGCCGAAAAAATTTAGCCCTATTGCCGAAGAAAAACGCTACAGTACGCACTGGAATATTATAGCAAAGGCTTATGAACTATAACCTGCAGCTAAGCAAAAAACCCGGGTCTCATTCAGACCGGGCCAAAGTCTAAGTAATATTCTTGTTTGTAGCAATCTACAAAATAGACCCATTTAAAAAAAAAATTAAAAAGAAAAGACAAAACGTGGTTGTCACATAACAAACTAACTGGCAATTATATATATGGACATTGTCTGTATTGCAAACAAGGTCACAAAACTGAAACGACATACAGTGACCCCCCGACCTACAATGGCCCCGACATACGATCATTTCATCGTACGACGGCCTCTCAGAGGCCATCGCATGTTGATGGCAGCATCAACATACAATGCTTTTGTATGTCGGGACCATCGCATAAACAGCTATCCGGTAACGCAGACTGCTTCAGCTGTCCGCTGACGATCACTTACCTGTCCTCGGGGCTCCGGCACGTCCTCTTTGGGATCCCCTGCACCATCGGCGCTCTCAATCGACGTTATCACGTCGCTGCGCACGCCTTCCCATCATCCAATAGGAGCGGCGTGCGTAGCGACGCGATGGCGACGAAGTGAGAGCGAGGATGCCGGGGAAGCAGAGGCCTTGCCGGAGCATCGGGGACACCCCGGGGACGCGGCGACAGTGATGGATGGCGACATCCCGGGCAGCGGTGACGAGTGGTGGCGGTCCAGAGCGGCAGGGACATATGAGTATAACCTCCAATACCAGTGGTCTTCAACCTGCGGACCTCCAAATGTTGCAAAACTACAGCTCCCAGCATGCCCGCACAGCCAACGGCTGTCCGGCCATGTTGGGTGTTGTAGTTTTGCAACATCTGGTGGTCTGCAGGTTGTAGACCACTGTCCTATACTTTACATTGCACGGATCCCTCAACATACGATGGTTTCAACAAACGATGGTTCATTTGGAAGGGATTACCATCGTATGTTGAGGGACCACTGTAATACATAAATAAGTGGAATTATGGTAAAAACAATTCATCTGTTCCCAGTAAATGTATAGTGTACTGGCTCCACAATCAGATGTCTCTTCACACAGGTCAGGGAACATCTACACTCATTTTATTCTCTGTCCTCGTGCTGACCACTACCCTTCTACCCCTGGGCATGCTTTTAAATGGATGAACAAGTTTTATTAGACTCCACTAGTTTTTCTCTTTTTGTTGGTTGTATTATATTATTCCTAATCTGTTAAACTTGTCAAGAAAACTTTAAAAAGGGCTGAATTAGCCAACCATCTGCTTTGGATTTCTTATGTTGTTAGCACTATTCTAGGGAAATTCCTTCATGGATTATCCTCTGTAGTTCAAACATTCATCCAATCATATTGTACATGACAAAGTTTAGTAATAAATCAAAGAACTCCCCACTATTTCTACTATACAGGAGGTTTTCGAATCACCCATATGTGTGGATGGAGTGATCTCTGGTGAGAATATCTGGTACTGCTATAGACATCAGATTTGTGTGCACATAGTGCCCTCTCATGGTAAATGTTTGTAATGCAGGATCCAGTTTTGCAGAGGTGAATTTCTTCTTTTTGGTTAGTTGACTGTATTGTCTGTGCAGTGATTAATTACTAAGTGTAATACTATTCTAAGGAACAGCACAAGAAAACAAAGTTTTTCACATTGTTTGGGGTTGCCAACCAGAGATGAGCGAATTTACAGTAAATTCGATTCGTCACGAACTTCTCGGCTCGACAGTTGATGACTTATCCTGCATAAATTAGTTCAGCTTTCAGGTGCTCCCGTGGGCTGGAAAGAGCACCTGAAAGCTGAACTAATTTATGCAGTTATCAACTGCCGAGAAGTTTGTGACGAATCGAATTTACTGTAAGTTCGAAAGAAAGAAGCAATCTGACTGGTTGCTATGGGCAACTGGGCAACTTTTCCTCTGGACAGGTTTTGATAAATCCCCCCATGGTGCTCTCTTCTGCCAGTTAAAAAAAAAAATGTAAAAACAATTGAAAAAAAATATTTAAATATATATATATATATATATTGCAATATAGGGATAAAAAAAAATTATATATATATATATATATATAACGAAGAAAGCAGCAGCACTCAATTCCGTGAAAAAATGTGTGGCTTTATTCAACCAAACATACAGGAGGCGACGTTTCAGCTGTCTCACACAGCCTTTGTCAAGCAGTGACTGGTACATAGTGTGAGGTTTATATAGTCAACAGGTGACAATCAATTAGTGTCATAATTGTTTACAAAACAAAGTGAAACAGTACAGTGGTCATTGCGATCATAGATAGTAGGGCAAAATTAAAACACCTTACATGCATCAGGCGCCTACAATACATGAAATAAACTCAGTGCAAAACAATAAGTAAACTCAAAACTGTTCACAACTTTTATAAAGTGCATAATTATTGTGCAATTATTCACCGTGATGAGTGAATCTCCCGGGAGGGAGGAGTTCCGCCGCGCGTCTTCCATTCACCGGTACACACGAGGACGCCAACCAGTCCAGCCCAGGTCCGTCTTCTACGTCTTTCCGGTTTGCGCCGGAAGTGATCTCATGGTAAACAAAAGCACGTGTATGGCTTGCGCTTGCGCACTAGAGTGAACGCGGGCAGTACGCCATCTTGGGTCCTGGCTACCCTTACTGTCAGTCCATATATGCGATAGTGGTACCTATGATACCGGTTATACCGGCGCATCGTGGGGGTGGGATTGTCATCTGTTATGGGGTGATGCCATGGAACGGGAAACCCGTTCTGTTTGGCATATCGGCTCTGTGTCTCCCTGTCTGGCAATCCAGTCGGGTGGCACAATCCGGATATACCACCCCAAAAGTGACAACCTGGCATCCACTCACCCATCTTTGCATTCGTAGGTGTATTTCATGCGGCTCATTTTCGGGGTGCTCAGGTACCCGGCGTCAGGTGCTTAGGAGTATCCGTAGAGTAAGGAAAAGGGTGTCGTGATGGCGTCCTCAGTAACCTCTGGAAGAAAAATAAAATAGCATAAATATATAGAAAAAATATATAGAAAAGAAGTACCAAACATACACCATATTCCGTGTACTTGTCCTGTGGCGTGTCTCCATGCCAGAGGAGAAATTATGGATTACATATTTTATGGCTGATTTTATATTCAGTATTCAAACCATGAGGTTTGAGAGTATTCAACTCGTAGATCCACCTCAGCTCTCTCCTTTTTAACTTACATTCCCTATCTCCACCTTTTTTAAGAGGGGGAATGTGGTCTACCAACATAAAACTTAAATCACGTTCTGTATGGCCCAACTCCTCAAAATGTTTAGCCACTGGAAGGTCTTGACGTTTCTTTCTAATGGTGTAGCGATGGTGATTTATCCTGGTTTTAAAATCCCAGGTGGTTTCCCCAACGTATAACAATTTACTCGGGCACCATAGTACATAGATTACGTAAGTAGAATTGCAAGTGAGGTAGTGTTTGATACCGAACTCCTGCCCTGTGTTTGGATGTATAAACTTATTGCCTTTATGCATCAGGGGGCAATTGATGCAAGATCTACACGGGTATGATCCCAAGTTGGCACTGGTAATAAAACTCTGTTTGGGACCTCCCCCTCCCACATCAGCCCTCACCAGACGATCCCTCAAATTGCCGGATCTCCGGTATGACATGAGTGGGGGGGGGGGGGGGGTGGCAAATTCCTGTATTCGCATGAAATGAAATACACCTACGAAGGCAAAGATGGGTGAGTGGATGCCAGGTTGTCACTTTTGGGGTGGTATATCCGGATTGTGCCACCCGACTGGATTGCCAGACAGGGAGACACAGAGCCGGTATGCCAAACAGAACGGGTTTCCCGTTCCATGGCATCACCCCATAACAGATGACAATCCCACCCCCACGATGCGCCGGTATAACCGGTATCATAGGTACCACTATCGCATATATGGACTGACAGTAAGGGTAGCCAGGACCCAAGATGGTGTACTGCCCGCGTTCACTCTAGTGCGCAAGCGTGAGCCATACACATGCTTTTGTTTACCATGAGATCACTTCTGGCGCAAACCGGAAAGACGTAGAAGACGGACCTGGGCTGGACTGGTTGGCGTCCTCGTGTGTACCGGTGAATGGAAGACGCGTGGCGGAACTCCTCCCTCCCGGAAGATTCACTCATCACGGTGAATACTTGCACAATAATTATGCACTTTATAAAAGTTGTGAACAGTTTTGAGTTTACTTATTGTTTTGCACTGAGTTTATTTCATGTATGGTAGGCGCCTGATGCATGTAAGGTGTTTTAATTTTGCCCTACTATCTATGATCGCAATGACCACTGTACTGCTTCACTTTGTTTTGTAAACAATTATGACACTAATTGATTGTCACCTGTTGACTATATAAACGTCACACTATGTACCAGTCACTGCTTGACAAAGGCTGTGTGAGACAGCTGAAACGTCGCCTCCTGTATGTTTGGTTGAATAAAGCCACACATTTTTTCACGGAATTGAGTGCTGCTGCTTTCTTCGTTGGATTTACTGGACCTGTGACCGGGTTTACCTGCAGCACCAGCATACACTTAACAGTGCTGCCCACCTTTCTATAATCTCTACTTGGGTCAAGTGGAGCCTGCACTGGATATAATTTGTTTTCCTTTTTCATCTGGATATGTACTCCATGGCTACTTCGGCCAACATATACTCATACACCAGTAATGATGCGGACCGTATCCTTGGGGACGTGGAAGAAGATCCCTCTTTTTTGCATAAACTATCTGCACGGGATCTCCAGAGGAGATATGAATTTGAATCTAAAAGACTTTTATCTCTCAGTTTACACGCAGCCACACTGCGGGAATATCACCGCCAGCAACCCATCCCACGTGGCATGCGATCTCAACCACAGGAGAACAGTTATGCTACAGACTCTGATTTCCGTACAAGGTACTAACAGATTTCTAATAAATACGCATTAGACCTGATTTTGTTAAATTTGGAATATTTACATAAAGACATTGACTGTACCAAGAAAAAAGTATCTGACCTTGAGGCTCTCATCAAGATCCATGTATCACAGGAAGAGGGCACCAAATTCCTGGACAAACAGAGACTCTTTTTGTCTAAACTTAAATCTGAACAGGAAGAGATCAAACGCACCAAGTGGGCAAGAGACCAGCAGGATTATACTGACAATAGGGTCTACCAGTGGAATAATAACCAGACGGGTCCAAGACGGTTCAGAAGGAACAGAAAACAACTCCAAGAACCATCAACATCAACAGCTCATGCAAAAGGACACTCCACTACAGCACCTTTTTTAGGACTGGGCAGCAATTCCACCGCAGGACCACCAGAAGAGGTGGTAGGAGACACAAACGACACCATAAAGACAAGGGGACAGCGCAACCAGAAGGTGATACAACCCAAGATCCCCTACAAAAAGAAAGACACAAAAAATTAGTGGTAAATATTTCCTCTATTGATTTAACTGAAAGTCAACTAGATGTTTAAATTATTGTCCGGCTTCTAAACCTGACTGGTTCCAGTTGGAGCTGGACCTCCTCCAGTTCTTTAGGAAGTTAAAACTACGGGTTTGGTTTTCTGGAGAGCGGGGGGAGGCCCCACCGTTGGAACAGAATTGTCACGATTCGGCTTACGGGTTGTGGATCCGCTGTGTCAGCGAGGGATTGGCGTGGACCGTGCTAGTGGACCGGTTCTAAGAGGCTACTGGTTTTCACCAGAGCCCGCCGCAAAGCGGGATGGTCTTGCTGCGGCAGTAGCAACCAGGTCGTATCCACTAGCAACGGCTCAACCTCGCTGACTGCTGAGAAGGCGTGGGACAGAAGGACTAGGCAGAGGCAAGGTCAGACGTAGCAGAAGGTCGGGGGCAGGCGGCAAGGTTCGTAGTCAGGATGGATAGCAGAAGTTCAGGTAACACAGGCTTTGGACACACTAAACGCTTTCACTGGCACAAGGCAACAAGATCCGGCAAGGGAGTGCAAGGGAGGAGATCAGATATAGCCAGGGAGCAGGTGGAAGCCAATTAAGCTAATTGGGCCAGGCACCAATCATTGGTGCACTGGCCCTTTAAGTCTCAGAGAGCTGGCGCGCGCGCGCCCTAGAGAGCGGAGCCGCGCGCGCCAGCACATGACAGCAGGGGACCGGGACGGGTAAGTGACCTGGGATGCGATTCGCGAGCGGGCGCGTCCCGCTGTGCGAATCGCATCCCCGACGGCCATGACAGTGCAGCGCTCCCTGCAGCGGGACTGACCGGGGCGCTGCAGGGAGAAAGAGGCCGTGAGCGCTCCAGGGAGGAGCGGGGACCCGGAGCGCTAGGCGTAACAGTACCCCCCCCCCCTTAGGTCTCCCCTTTTTTTTGTCCGGTAACTGCCTCCCCTGGGATGAGGACACCGGGAAAGAATGGAGGTTTTCCTCAACGGCAGGCAGTACAGCAGGAGTTGGAATGGGGAGGGAGGGAAGAGGGTGAAGCTTGGCACGGGGCAGGGAGACACAAGGACGGGAGCCATGAGGAGGCACAGAGGCTTGCCTGACGGGACTGGGAGGGGGGGAGAGGCACTTCCTGTGGCAGGCAGAGACCCAGTTCTTGATCTCCCCGGTGGTCCAATCAAGGGTGGGAGAATGAAGCCGGAGCCATGGCAGACCGAGGAGGACCTCAGAGGTACAGTTGGGGAGAACGAAGAGCTCAATCCTTTCGTGGTGGGGTCCAATAGACACCAGGAGGGGTTCTGTGCGGTAACGCACGGTGCAATCCAATCTGACTCCGTTGACCGCGGAAATGTAGAGCGGCTTGACGAGACGGGTCACCGGGATGCTGAATTTATTCACAAAGGACTCCAAAATAAAATTCCCAGAGGTACCAGAGTCCAAGCAGGCCACGGCTGAGAGGGAGGAGTTGGCTGAAGGAGAAATCCGCACGGGCACCGTGAGACGTGGAGAAGCAGACTTAGAACCAAGAGACGCCACACCCACGTGAGCTGGGTGCGTGCGTGCGTTTCCCAGACGTGGAGGACGGATAGGGCAATCCACCAAGAAATGCTCGGTACTGGCACAGTAAAGACAGAGATTTTCTTCCCTACGGCGATTCCTCTCTTCCTGGGTCAGGCGAGACCGATCCACTTGCATGGCCTCCTCGGCGGGAGGCCCAGGCGTAGATTGCAACGGATACTGTGGGAGAGGTGCCCAGAGATCTAAGTCTTTTTCCTGGCGGAGCTCTTGGTGTCGCTCAGAAAAACGCATGTCAATGCGGGTAGCCAAATGGATGAGTTCTTGCAGGTTGGCAGGAATCTCTCGTGCGGCCAGCACATCCTTGATGCGACTGGATAGGCCTTTTTTAAAGGTCGCGCAGAGAGCCTCGTTATTCCATGATAACTCGGAAGCAAGAGTACGAAATTGGATGGCGTACTCGCCCACTGAAGAATTACCCTGGACCAGGTTCAGCAGGGCAGTCTCGGCAGAAGAAGCTCGGGCTTGCTCCTCGAAGACACTCCGGACTTCAGCGAAGAAGGACTGGACTGTGGCTGTGGCAGGATCATTGCGGTCCCAGAGCGGTGTGGCCCAAGACAAGGCCTTTCCTGAAAGAAGGCTTACTACGAACGCCACCTTAGACCGTTCTGTAGGAAACAAGTCCGACAACATCTCCATATGCAGGGAACACTGAGACAAAAATCCACGGCAGAGTTTAGAGTCCCCATCAAATTTGTCCGGCAGGGACAAGCGGAGGCTAGGAGCGGCCACTCGCTGCGGAGGAGGTGCAGGAGCTGGCGGAGGAGATGGTTGCTGCTGTAGCAGAGGCAGAAGTTGCTGTAACGTGGCGGTCAACTGCGACAGGTGCTGTCCTTGTTGGGCAATTTGCTGCGATTGCTGAGCGACCACCGTGGTAAGGTCAGCGAGACTTGGCAGCGGCACCTCAGCGGGATCCATGGCCGGATCTACTGTCACGATTCGGCTTACGGGTTGTGGATCCGCTGTGTCAGCGAGGGATTGGCGTGGACCGTGCTAGTGGACCGGTTCTAAGAGGCTACTGGTTTTCACCAGAGCCTGCCGCAAAGCGGGATGGTCTTGCTGCGGCAGTAGCAACCAGGTCGTATCCACTAGCAACGGCTCAACCTCGCTGACTGCTGAGAAGGCGTGGGACAGAAGGAGTAGGCAGAGGCAAGGTCAGACGTAGCAGAAGGTCGGGGGCAGGCGGCAAGGTTCGTAGTCAGGATGGATAGCAGAAGTTCAGGTAACACAGGCTTTGGACACACTAAACGCTTTCACTGGCACAAGGCAACAAGATCCGGCAAGGGAGTGCAAGGGAGGAGATCAGATATAGCCAGGGAGCAGGTGGAAGCCAATTAAGCTAATTGGGCCAGGCACCAATCATTGGTGCACTGGCCCTTTAAGTCTCAGAGAGCTGGCGCGCGAGCGCCCTAGAGAGCGGAGCCGCGCGCGCCAGCACATGACAGCAGGGGACCGGGACGGGTAAGTGACCTGGGATGCGATTCGCGAGCGGGCGCGTCCCGCTGTGCGAATCGCATCCCCGACGGCCATGACAGTGCAGCGCTCCCGGTCAGCGGGACTGACCGGGGCGCTGCAGGGAGAAAGACGCCATGAGCGCTCCGGGGAGGAGCGGGGACCCGGAGCGCTAGGCGTAACAAGAATGCATGTTGTTTCATGTTAAAAAACTATGATATACGTGTACCAAGCGATTACACTCCTATGTTACATTCTTCTACCTTGGAAACTTTTGCGATGTTAATTAAAAAAGATGTTGAAGGCCTCAAAACTGATTTTTCACAAAATTTTTACCTGAATCTCACTAAAACACAAATGACTGCCATGATTGAACTTGTCCAGAACCACAACCTGGTCATCAAGCCAGCGGACAAGGGTGGAGCGGTTGTGGTGATGGACAAGTCCAAGTACATTGCAGAGGTCAATCGGCAATTAAGTGACACAGTCACCTACAGACAGGTACAGTCCAACCCCAGGTGGGAAGTCGAGAGAGCTATAAAAGGGATATTACTCCCTGCGGTACACAAGGGCATGATTGATAAAGCATTGTTTGAATTTTTGATAGTCAAACACCCGGTTACTCCTTACTTCTACATACTACCTAAAATACATAAATCGTTGCAGAGCCCCCCCGGACGACCTATCGTTTCGGGTAGGGACTCTGCAACAAGCCACATCTCCATCTTTTTGGATAAGGTCCTACGCCCTTATGCCAGTAGAGCCAAATCCTACATAAGGGATACCTCAGATTTTCTTGAAAAAATACAACCCATCTTTATACCTGAAGGTACCATATTGGCATCACTCGACATTGTGAGCCTCTACACGTCCATACCCCATGAAGGGGGTGTCGACGCTGTGAGGCAAACAATTGCCGGCGACTTCTCAAGCGTACAAGTCACCCTGCTCATCGACCTCTTGAAGATAGTTCTAACCAAGAACTACTTCAAATTTAATGACCAGTTCTATATACAATGTGTCGGGACCGCAATGGGGACGAATGTCGCGCCCACGTACGCGAATGTATTCGTCGCCCATCTGGAGGAGGACGTCATCTCTGTATCCCACCACTTCAGTCATGTACTGGGGTGGTGGAGGTACATTGATGACGTCATCCTCATCTGGTCCGGCAGTGAGAGCCAACTTCAATCCTTTCATCAACATCTGAACAATATCCATGAAAATATTAAGTTCACATTAACACATTCCACCACAAGAGTACAATTTCTCGACACGTGGGTACGGATTGAGGGAAACTGTCTGCGGACTGACCTTTATGTTAAGCCCACGGACAGTAACTCAATCCTGCGCTACGATAGTCAACATCCCAGACACATGATCAACTCCCTACCAACCAGTCAAATGTTGCGGGTCAAAAGGATAGTCAGCTCTGAGGATAAGTTGGAGACCGCCCTTACCACAATGGCGTCCAACTTTGCAGAACGTGGCTACCCGGCACATATAATCAGAGAGAGTAAACAGAAGGTTCTCCATCCGCTTGAAGAGAGTACACAACAGAGACCAGCCTCTAAAAGAGTAACGTTTGTGTCCACATTTTCGGGTATCTCTGGTAGGGTGGCAGGTGTCTTATGTAGACACTGGCACATCCTACAAGAAGGACACACAGGAATACAGGAATTTGCCTCCCCCCCACTCATGTCATACCGGAGATCCGGCAATTTGAGGGATCGTCTGGTGAGGGCTGATGTGGGAGGGGGAGGTCCCAAACAGAGTTTTATTACCAGTGCCAACTTGGGATCATACCCGTGTAGATCTTGCATCAATTGCCCCCTGATGCATAAAGGCAATAAGTTTATACATCCAAACACAGGGCAGGAGTTCGGTATCAAACACTACCTCACTTGCAATTCTACTTACGTAATCTATGTACTATGGTGCCCGTGTAAATTGTTATACGTTGGGGAAACCACCTGGGATTTTAAAACCAGGATAAATCACCATCGCTACACCATTAGAAAGAAACATCAAGACCTTCCAGTGGCTAAACATTTTGAGGAGTTGGGCCATACAGAACGTGATTTAAGTTTTATGTTGGTAGACCACATTCCCCCTCTTAAAAAAGGTGGAGATAGGGAATGTAAGTTAAAAAGGAGAGAGCTGAGGTGGATCTACGAGTTGAATACTCTCAAACCTCATGGTTTGAATACTGAATATAAAATCAGCCATAAAATATGTAATCCATAATTTCTCCTCTGGCATGGAGACACGCCACAGGACAAGTACGCGGAATATGGTGTATGTTTGGTACTTTTTTTCTATATATTTTTTCTATATATTTATGCTATTTTATTTTTCTTCCAGAGGAGTGAATGAGAGACGCTGCGCCTCCAGCCATGACCGGTTACTGAGGACGCCATCACGACACCCTTTTCCTTACTCTACAGATACTCCTAAGCACCTGACGCCGGGTACCTGAGCACCCCGAAAATGAGCCGCATGAAATACACCTACGAAGGCAAAGATGGGTGAGTGGATGCCAGGTTGTCACTTTTGGGGTGGTATATCCGGATTGTGCCACCCGACTGGATTGCCAGACAGGGAGACACAGAGCCGGTATGCCAAACAGAACGGGTTTCCCGTTCCATGGCATCACCCCATAACAGATGACAATCCCACCCCCACGATGCGCCGGTATAACCGGTATAATAGGTACCACTATCACATATATGGACTGACAGTAAGGGTAGCCAGGACCCAAGATGGCGTACTGCCCGCGTTCACTCTAGTGCGCAAGCGCGAGCCATACACGTGCTTTTGTTTACCATGAGATCACTTCCGGCGCAAACCGGAAAGACGTAGAAGACGGACCTGGGCTGGACTGGTTGGCGTCCTCGTGTGTACCGGTGAATGGAAGACGCGCGGCGGAACTCCTCCCTCCCAGAAGATTCACTCATCACGGTGAATAATTGCACAATAATTATGCACTTTATAAAAGTTGTGAACAGTTTTGAGTTTACTTATTGTTTTGCACTGAGTTTATTTCATGTATGGTAGGCGCCTGATGCATGTAAGGTGTTTTAATTTTGCCCTACTATCTATGATCGCAATGACCACTGTACTGCTTCACTTTGTTTTGTAAACAATTATGACACTAATTGATTGTCACCTGTTGACTATATAAACCTCACACTATGTACCAGTCACTGCTTGAGAAAGGCTGTGTGAGACAGCTGAAACGTCGCCTCCTGTATGTTTGGTTGAATAAAGCCACACATTTTTTCACGGAATTGAGTGCTGCTGCTTTCTTCGTTGGATTTACTGGACCTGTGACCAGGTTTACCTGCAGCACCAGCATACACTTTACAGTGCTGCCCACCTTTCTATAATCAATATATATATATATATATATATATATATATCAATAGGGAGTGAAGGAGAGAAAAAGAGAGGGGATGTTGATGGGGAGGGCGGTGATTATAAATGGATATCTGATAAGGCTGTAAACACAAAAGAGTAGACTGAAAATATTAAAGGAGAACAGCATTGCTCTACAATCTGCAGCTCAGAAAATTTAACAGAGAGGTTAAAGGGGTACTCCGACGCTAAGACATCTTATCCCCTATCCAAAGGATAGGGGATAAGATGCCTGATTGCAGGGGTCCCGCCGCTGGGTCCGGGTCTGATTACTGGCGATCACGGGGGGCCGGAGCATTGTGACGTCACTGCCCCGCCTCCGTGTGATGACACACTCTGCCCCCTCAATGCAAGCCTATGGGAGGGGGCATGATGATAGGGGATAAGGTGTCTTAGCGCCAGAGTACTCCTTTAAGTTACTTCTCATAATTGCCTACACCTTATGCTAGGGTACTGGGAGCTGCATAAAGCTGGTATGATTTCTAGTTCCTCCAGTTTGTAGATATAAGGGCTGGCTCTAGCCATAGGCAAAATAAGCTGCTGCCTAGAGCGCTCCCATGATGAGGGCGTCGCCTGTGGAACCGTTTTTTTTTTTTTTTGTGAGGCAGCAGCGCTGCCCTGGCTCCTCTATCCGGCTGTCAGGAGCGCACTGTCATATCACATACATAGCAAAAATGACTGTGTATGTGATGTGATGTGACAGTGCTGCTCCTGGCGGCCGGATAGAGCGTGCAACATAGCCGATGCATGCTCCTCCTCAATCATCCAGGGCTCTAGTCATGCATGACACACTCAGGCTTACCCCTCCCACTGCCTTCTTCCCAAACTGGCCAACTAGATGGTGAAGAACCTTTGATAATGTCGCCATCATGTGACCATGTTAAGGACAGAGTTCAGCCGTACAGGATAGGAGAGATGATGCTTGAAGGACCTTTGGCGATGCTGTGGAGGAGGCAGGGCTCAGCTATGATTCCTGCATAGCCACTACTGTCCTGTTGTGTGTGAAGAAATCTGCACCTTATTGGCACCAGGGCCGTTTGAAGGAATTTGGAGCCCCCCCCCCCTTTGATGTTCACGCACGTCACGCTCTATGGCCGGCGTCAGGACATAGTAACGCCGGCCCTTGAATACTGGGAGCGCAACGTGAGCGAATGTCGATACGACGCACATTCGGTGCAGCAGAATTCCCCCCACATTAGGTGCAGCAGAGTTCCCCCCATATTAGGTAGACAGTGTTCCCCCCACATTAGGTGCAGCAGTGTTCCCTACCATACCCCCTGTCCAGACCCCCCCCCCAGGGCCATTTTTTTTGGTGGGGGTTTGACTGCTGAGACCCCCACCGATCACCTCGGTTAAAGTGGTTCTCCAGCTGTTGGAAAGCTAAAACTTCCATCATCTCTGAAGAGCCTCTGGCAATGGGAGTTGTAGTTTTGTAACAGCTGGAGAGACACAGATTGGACACAGTTTTACGCATCATCACTGCAGAACTTACAAGTGACTACAGCTCTGATGGGACAGTCAGGAGAACACACAATGATATCAGTGACCTGAGTGACGTCTTCTGACTTGAGTGATATCTTCTCTGTTATCTTTTCTTCTTCATCTGGTCCAGAGACCAGGTCTTCCTCCAGCGCCATCTTCTCTGCAGAGTCTGACATCCAGACATCATTGGCTCCTCACTTTGTCAGCAGATCCTCATCCTCTGCATGAAGACAGTAATCATTATAACCTTGCCAGAAAGTGTACCCTAAATAAAATACTGCCACACACTGTACCCTGAACATAATACTTCTATACACTGTACCCTGAATATAATACTGCCCCACACTGTACCCTGAATATAATACTGCCACACACTGTACCCACTAAATATAATACTGCAACACACTGTACCCTAAATATAATACTGCTATACACAGTACCCACTAAATATAATACTACCACACACTGTACCCACTAAATATAATACTGCCACACACTGTACCCACTAAATATAATCCTGCTATTCACTGTACCCACTAAATATAATACTGCTATACACTGTACCCTAAATATAATACTGCTATACACTGTACCCTAAATATAATACTTCCCCACACTGTACCCTAAATAAAATACTGCCCCACACTGTACCCTAAATAAAATACTGCCCCACACTGTACCCTAAATATAATACTGCCCCACACTGTACCCTGAATATAATACTGCCATACACTGTACCCTGAATAAAATATTGCTATACACTGTACCCACTAAATATAATACTGCCCCACACTGTACCCTGAATATAATACTGCCACACACTGTACCCACTAAATATAATTCTGCCACACACTGTACCCTGAATATAATGCTGCCACACACTGTACCCTGAATGTAATGCTGCAACACACTGTACCCTGAATATAATGCTGCCACACACTGTACCCTAAATATAATACTGCCACACACTGTACCCTGAATATAATGCTGCTCCACACTGTATCCACTGAATACAATACTGCCACACATGCATACACATCATATATACATATACAACCCCTCTTATCCTCTGTGTCCTCATCACCCCATAACCCCCACCAAACTTCTCCTCATCATTACTATAACTCCCTATAACTATAACTCCCCCCCCCAACCTCTCCTCATCACTATTATAACCAGGGGGGGGGCACCTCTCATGACCCCCATAACACCCCCCCTGCACCTCTCATAACCCCCATAACACCCCTTGCCTCTCTCATGACCCTCATAACACCCCCCTGCATCTCTCATGACCCCCATAACACCCCCTGCATCTCTTATGACCCCCATAACACCCCCCCTGCATCTCTCATGACCCCCATAACACCCCCCTGCATCTCTAATGACCCCCATAACACCCCCCTGCATCTCTCATGACCCCCATAACACCCCCCCTGCATCTCTCATGACCCCCATAACACCCTGCATCTCTCATGACCCCCATAACACTTCTGCATCTCTCATGACCCCCATAACACCCCTGCATCTCTCATGACCCCCATAACACCCCTACATCTCTCATGACCCCATAACACCCCCCTGCATCTCTCATGACCCCCATAACACCCCCCCTGCATCTCTCATGACCCCCATAACACCCCCCTGCATCTCTCATGACCCCCATAACACCCCCCTGCATCTTTCATGACCCCCATAACACCCTGCATCTCTCATGACCCCCATAACACTTCTGCATCTCTCATGACCCCATAACACCCCTGCATCTCTCATGACCCCCATAACACCCCTACATCTCTCATAACCCCATAACACCCCCCCTGCATCTCTCATGACCCCCATAACACCCCCCTGCATCTCTCATGACCCCCATAACACCCCGCCGCATCTCTCATGACCCCCATAACACCCCCCTGCATCTCTCATGACCCCCATAACACCCCCCTGCATCTCTCATGACCCCCATTAAAAAAAACTGCATCTCTCATGACCCCCATAACACCCCCCTGCATCTCTCATGACCCCCATAACACCCCTGCATGTCTCATGACCCCCATAACACCCCTGCATCTCTCATGACCCCCATAACCCCCCTGCATCTCTCACGACCCCCAGAATACATCTGCATCTCTCATGACCCCCATAACACCCCCGACATCTCTCATGACCCCCATAACACCCCCCCAGCATCTCTCATGACCCCCATAACACCCCCCTGCATCTCTTATGACCACCATAACACCCCCCTGCATCTCTCATGACCCCCATAACACCCCCCTGCATCTCTCATGACCCCATAACACCCCTGCATCTCTCATGACCCCCATAACACCCCTGCATCTCTCATGACCCCCATAACACCCCTGCATGTCTCATGACCCCCATAACACCCCCCCCCCCCACACACACACACACACACACACCTCATCACCATTGCAGTCCCCTAACCTCCAAACAATCCACAGTAGTAATGTGATTACATGGAGATGGTTAATTACAGTGTGTCAAGCCAGTAGTCAGGTACTTACATAAGGAGGAGGTTTGTTACAGTATCCTAACCCAGTAGTAAGATAATTACATGATGAGGAGTTTTGTTACAGTGTTTCACCCCAGTAGTAAAGCGAGTACATGAGGAGGAGGTTTGTTACAGTGTGTTACAACAGTAGTAAGGTAATTACATGATGAGGAGGTTTGTTACAGTGTGTCACCCCAGTAGTAAGGAGATTACATGAGGAGGAGGTTTGTTACAGTGTATCACCCAAGTAGTAAGGAGATTACATGAGGAGGAGGTTTGTTACAGTGTGTCACCCCAGTAGTAAGGTGATTACATGAGGAGGAAGTTTGTTACAGTGTGTCACCCCAGTAACAAGGTCAGTAGTCAAAAGGTGGAGCCAATGGGCAGCAAAATTAGCTTTTGCCTAGGGTGGTAAAAATCCTTGGTAGATAAAAATATTATGAATCTAATAATAGAAACAATCCCAGGAAGTTTGCACAATGGAGCAAGAGCACCACATGTGGAAATACAGTATGTTACTCTATTGCTTTTACCTTTCCAAAAAACATGAGGTAGTATGTAGCATTCATTTAGTGTAATTTAGTAACGTATAGAAAAATACCTGGATGTGACTTTAAATGCAAACAAGATAAAGTTGGTAAATGTATTATGTTACTATGTTAGATTCTTCTGCAAACGAACTTGTGAGTCTCTATCCCAGAAAGGAATGAAAGCAAAAGCACTACAATGTGGAGTGGTCAATATAAGCCTTTTCTTATAAACACATAGCTTTTTGAAGCTTCTGTGGTGTCTGGGGTGTTGCAATGATATTACAGGGTCTGGTTGTGTTAACCTTTACTTATCGTTATGCCAGGGTGCGGTTTGCTTAGTATTGAAGGTCCTGCCGCCAACCGGCCCACAAACGGCAGGGACAAAAAATGGAATGTCCAAAGCAGATTTTCTGAGATAACTGGAAACTTTTACTTGAACTTTTATGCAAACAGTCTTTACAATTGTATAGTTTCTCTTGAGGTAACCGGGATGCAGGTTCCTCACAGGCTTTGCTGGGACTTGTAGCTTTTAGCTTTAATCAGGCCACTGTGCTACTAATTTGAGTGGATTTGAGTGGAATAGTAGTCACAAAGTATTTGTAGGTTGAGCTTTATAACTCACGGTTTTAGTGACTGCTGGTTCTTTAGGCTTTGGCCTAGATGAATTGAATGAAGATATGCTGATTGTGCTTGCTTGATAGTCCGGAACTAAGAGCAGGAACCAAGAGCAGGAACAAAAGAGAGAATTTACAGACTACAGCTCTTTATATACAAGGGGGCTGGACTAATCCCATTGGTTGCCAAGCCTGTAAGTCCTGAACCCAGAGAATTCTGGGTACATCACATGACATTAACACATGACCCCGGAAGGTCCTAAATATCTATACAACCATTATAATATATCATGTGACCTGGGTAGGTCCTATACATTTATATACTATACAAAAATATATTTATATGAGGCGACCAAGGGGCAAGCCCTGAAGGAGAGCCATGTCGAATGGAGGGACTCTAGCTGAGGGGACTTTAGACAGGGACAGGACAAGGTTCTGTACCAGGACACCACAAACCCCCTTACTTAAGATAAATTGTCCTCGGCGTAGGTCCCCTAAGGTAGAGGGACGGAATGGCCATAGGGCCAGATGCAGTCCTGAAGCATTAATACAAATGTCCAAGTCCAGGCTGATGGTAATAAAAATGAAAAAAAAAAATATAAGGAGTCTCTGTGCATTGAGGTAAGGTCCACACATGCTCTAAAAATTATACACAAACAGGATTATTGGGGATTAATTCACGAACAGGATAGCATAATTCCCATTTATGAACAGGATGAACTGAATAGGAGGAGCATATATTTTATACCTTTGAGTTTCTACATTTTATTTTATCATGTGACATTATGGATTTGCTGACTATGCATGACATTTAGACCTAGATAACAATTAACCTAATAAGGACCCAGGGCGTACCTGTACGCCCTGAGTCCGCTCCCGATCTATAACGCGGGGCCACGGGGCATATTAACCCTTTAGACGCAGCGTTCAAAGTTGAACGCCGCATCTAAAATGAAAGTGAAACCATGCCGGTTAGTTCAGGGAGCTGTTCGGGATAGCCGCGGTGAAATCGTGGCATCCCGAATAGCTTACAGGACAGCTGGAGGGTCCCTACCTGCCTCCTCGCTGTCCGATCGCCGAATGACTGCTCAGTGCCTCAGATCCAGGCATGAGCAGTCAAGCGGCAGAATCATCGATCACTGGTTTCTTATGAGAAACCAGTGATCAATGTGAAAGATCAGTGTGTGCAGTGTTATAGGTCCCTATGGGAGCTATAACACTGCAAAAAAAAGTGAATAAAGATCATTTTACCCCTCCCCTATTAAAAGTTTGAATCACCCCCCTTTTCCAATAAAAAAAAAAAACAGTTTAAATAAAAATAAACATATGTGGTATCGCCGCGTGCGGAAATGTCTGAGTTATAAAAATATATCATTAATTAAACTGCACGGTCTATGGGGTGCGCGCAAAAAAATTCCAAAGTCCAAAATAGTGCATTTTTGGTCACTTTTTTTAGCATGAAAAAATTAATAAAAAGCGATCAATAAGTCTTATCAATGCAAAAATGGTACCGCTAAAAACTTCAGATCACGGCCCAAAAAATGAGCCCTCATACCGCCCCATACGCAGAAAAATAAAAAAAAGTTATAGGGGTCAGAAGATAACAATTTTAAACGTATACATTTTCCTGCATGTAGTTTAGATTTTTTCCAGAAGTACGACAAAATCAAACTTACATAAGTAGGGTATCATTTTAACCGTATGGACCTACAGAATAAAAAGAAGGTGTCATTTTTACCGAAAAATGTACTGTGCAGAAACGGAAGCCCCCAAAAGTTACAAAATGGCGTTTTTTTTTTTCAATTTTGTCTCACATTGATTTTTTTTTCAGTTTCGCCGTAGATTTTTGGGTAAAATGACTGACATCATTACAAAGTAGAATTGGTGGCGCAAAAAATAAGCCATCATATGGATTTTTAGGTGAAAGATTGAAAGAGTTATGATTTTTTAAAGGTAAGGAGGAAAAAACGAAAATGCAAAAACGGAAAAACCCCGGGTCCATAAGAGGTTAAGCATACTGTTACCTTACTGGATACGTGTATTTTTTTTTAGTTAGCTACTGGTATACCTTCTGGCCAGGAAGAGCATCCTGAACACGTAAAGACAAAAGAACATATTAGTGCATGACACTTGTGCATAACAGTGGTATGGACTGATATTGAACATGGTTACAGTCCCTAAGACTTATTTTCTTTGTTTGTTTGTGAGATATATTTTATAAGTTATGTGACTGAGTTATGTGTACTGGACTTTATGAATGTACACTAATGAAGTTTATGTACTGTACTATATATACATTGAGTTTTATGAATGTAGTCAGTCTTGATACCTGATTGGTATGTTTCCTTGTGTTGACCTTTGAGACCGACGCAACACCACCTCTTGGGTTTCAGGAATGTCTTCTTCTGCCGAAACTCTTGTTTCTTCAGTCCCAGAGGGACCAGCTTGAGGGCTGGAGTCAGGAGTTGCAGTTGGTCCTAGACTGAGAGGATCCATGGGGATCGATGAGATCAAATCTCGACTTACAGAAGTTGCCGTGGGAGACAGGCTCACAGCAGGTGAGGAAACCAGAGACAACTGTGCTGGAACTGGATAGGGCATTGCATAGAACACAGCAGGCTGGTTAGATGAGAACATCGGTATGTCCATTGACGGATGGATTCCTTCTCCTGGGACATATTCCCTCACGGGTCTAGCAGCTGCAGGTTCTGGCAGGTCCTCTTTAAGGCACAATTTGATTCTGTTCCAATGAACCCCCTGCGGTTCAAATCCAGTCTTTTGGACCTCGTAAACATCTGAGTCCGGGTATGGCACGGCAGTTATAGTTAGTATAAAGTTCTGTCTTTCAGATGGAATCCAACTTGTGAGTTCTGGGGAAATTCCTTAGCCAAACCCTATCTCCCAGCTGTAATGGCTTGGCAGATGCATGGCGGTTGTAGTCTCTCAGCTGACGTTCTTGGGCGTCGCCCATTTTCTTTCCAACAATCTCCTTAGCTTCCTGAATTCTCCTTTGATGATGAGAGACCCAGTCTTGCGAGGCTTGTGGAGAGTAGTTGAAGGGTGCTTGTAACCCTTAGTCCTTGGGAAGTTGCCCATACCATCCCATCATTAAGAAGAAGGGAGTGTACCCTGTGGAGCAGAGGATGGTGTTGTTGTTTATCTCCAACAGTTCAGGCAATAGCCGGGGCCACTCTTCTTGCTTGGATACTGATGCTGCTTGCAGCATGTGTATGAAGACCTGGTTGATGCGTTCACACAATCCATTGCCCTGGGGGTGGTAGGCTGTAGTCCGGAGCTTCTTACAGTCATGAAACTGGCACAATTCTTGGAACAGTTGGGCTTTAAACGCTGTTCCCCGGTCCGTGAGGACCGACTCCGAACATCCCAAGGGCTGGACCCAGTTGGAATAGAACATCTGCGCAGCAGTCTTCACCGTGAGGTCCTTGACAGGCACTACCACCACCACCTTTCAGTTTGAATGGGATGAAGGGGTACTCTCGCATCCTTGGGGACATTGCAGACAGTACATTCACGGCATCACTTTTCAATGTCTCCTCGCATCCCTATCCAATGGAATCTCTGTCTGATGGTGGCTTCGGTTTTGTGGATCCCAAAGTGTCCCGACTGATCATGATAAGCATTTAGGACCATTGCAGCATCTCTTCTGGGAATCAGGATCTGATGGAGTCGTTCACCAGAGACTGGATCCAGCGAGTTCCTGTACAGCGAGTTCCTGGTACCTTTTTCAGGAGTAGGTAGTCCAACAGATCCCCCATGACTCGACTTTCATCCTGTAGAATCTTCCATGTATAGAGGTCCTCAGGAACCTTTGTAGATCCAGGTTCACCGTCTTCCTGTGTAGTCAGGACATTCTGACTCACGAACCTCTGATAGAATGGGGGCATCTCCACGTTTTCCCACTCGTCCTCGACAGATGGTTCTTCGCTAGGGGCCATATGGGATAACACATCCGCGTTCACATTAGACTTGCCGCTTCGATACTTAATGTTGAAGTTGTTTTTGCTGTATTCAGATGTGCCAATGGGTTGTTGTCGGTGTACACGGTGAAAGGGGTGGCTGCTAGATAGTCCTTAAACTTTTTGGTCACTGCCCAGGCCAAGGCGAGGAGCTCCAGCTTGAAGGAACTGTAGTTGGAGTCGTTCTTCTCCGCCCCTCGCAGATGTCTGCTGGCATAGGCTATCACCCTTTCTTTACCGTCTTGCACCTCGGATAGAACGGCCCCCAGGCCTTCGAAGCTGGCATCTGTGTACAACCTGAAGGGCAGGCCACAATCAGGATACGCCAGGATAGGTGACTCAGTGAGCAGGTACTTCAAAGCCCGGAACGCCATTTCTTGTTCTCCCCCCCACTGGATTGGGAGTCTTCCGTTATAGTTCTCCTTCACAGTACCCCGGAGAAGAGCTGTAAGGGGTCCAACAATTTTGGCGAAGTGAGGGATGAAGCGCCGGAAGTAGCTAGCAAATCCCAGGAAGCTTCTGATATCCTTCACCATGCGTGGGGTAGGCCAGTCCTTGACGACACTCACTTTTTCTGGATCAGGCTTGACAACTGCTGCGCTGACCACATGGCCGAGATAATGGACCCGTGGCTTCAGTAGATGACACTTGGAGGGTTTGATCTTCAGTCCATGTTGAATCAGGACTTGAAACACCTCCTTCAAGTGGTCCAGATGCTCTTGATAAGTCTTGGAATAGTCAATGACATCATCCAGATGCAATAACACACTCTGAAAGTTGAGATGTCCTAGGCATTGCTCCATTAGGTGTTGAAAGGTGGCAGGGGCGTTGCATATACTTTTGAATTCGAAAAGCCATCGGTGTCACAAACGCCGTCTTCTCACGATCTTCTTCTGCCATCGGTACTTGCCGATATCCACTGGTCAAGTCTAGAGTAGAGAAGTAGGTAGCTGATCCCAGGGCTGTCAGGGATTCTTCAATTTGAGTTAGAGGGTAGGCATCTTTGTGGGTGACGTTATTCAGCTTTCTGTAATCTACGGGGGAACGCCGAAAATGTGTATCAAATAGTGCACACAAAACATGAAATCATGATAAATCCATATACTTTATTAGATACAAAAAGTTAAAAATATACATAGAAAAGTGCAGAGTACATAAAAAGGGCACTGAATCACCATGGAAGGGTAGGTATGAGTCATAAAGCAGAAAAGTATATAAATAACAGGCAATGCGGGTAGTAAATGCAAGGAAACCTTAGTATGGGACTGTGACAAATATAAGTCAATAAAGAAAAGGACAGAGCCCCATACCTAATCAAGAATGCCAGACCATACCTACCTACCCCAACGATCGTTTCGCTTCTAAAGTGCTTCCTCAGGGGGTGTGACTATCCTAAGAAACAGCCTACCTTATATCTGGCCAGACAACCACTCACATACATCCATCCAGATTGGCACGCTGACCAGCCAATGACAATACCTAAGATTAACAATAAGATGACGCCCACAGAATGGTAATAGCGCCAGAATGAAAGTGGACTGGCCAGGGGGACCAACTAACCAGTTTCCGGAACGCTAACTGCGTGTTTCCGGACAGAAGGTGTCACATGATCAGTTCCGATCATGTGATAGAACAGCATAATTGGCGCATGCGCGCCACCGGGAAGGAGACATTGAGGTGTGGGTCGCGTGTGGGCCAGACACGTGACCCAGACCGGAATAGGCAGAGCGCAAGCGCAGCAATGGACACGGCGCATAGAAAAAGACCGGAACAAGTAAAAAATAAGGCGGTCAAAAGAAATGAGCGGCGCGCGTCATAGAACGCCCACTCTGATCACGTGATACCATGGTCATATGATCGGAGGGACAAGGGCGCAGGCGCAATAGTGCAAGTGACATGCAAGGTAAAGTGAGAAGAGAATGAATAGGTGAGAAGTGCTGGAGAGTGTGAAATAGGTGAATAAAGAGAAAAAGTGAACAAACAGTGTAAAAATGCACACAAATATATAAATGTGTATATAAAAAATGTGTTAAAAATTAAAAACATTATGAATGTGTAATGTGACACAATAATGAAATGTATATGTGAAAGATAAAATGAAATATAATTAATAGGTGAAGTGCAACGGATGGGTATGTAAATGATCTATAGTGTATGAATAAACAATAAAGGTGTAGCCCATACCTAATGTGAAAATGGTGTAACGTGAATGAGTGAGTGAGTGTGTTATATAATTGAAACATAGAATAACATGAAATATGAAAAAGTAAAAAAATACAAAAATGTTAAAATAAAAAGGTCTGGCAAATCTTGTGGGTAAAAACATAAAATATTAAATATTAAGATGGCATAGGCCTAATACTAATAATTAATAACATACATAACATTAATAATAGCATTTTAATGATGGACGGATGGTGACTTGTTGACACTGGATGGTCGGATGGATGGAGACTTAAGATATAGGAACAAAGGCTGTGGAAAAAATTTTTAAAAAAAAGAAAAGGAGAGAAAAGAAGAAAAAGAGAAAAAAGATTAAAATCAAATCTAAAACCAATAAAAACAAAGTGTGAGAGCCGTAACTAGGACAGTCACATTTTAAGGGACCAAGTCAGCTAACTATATAATAAGTGTCCAAAATACATGTAGTGCCGGAGGGATTAGTGTGACAGAAAATGTCTCACAGAAAAGGAGCAAAGCTCAAGGAGTCATTGAGACCGAGGGGCTGAATAGTTTTGAGTTTAAAAATCCAATAAGCCTCTCTTTGTGCCAATAATTTTTTCCAATTCCCACCTCTCAGCCCTGGGAAGACACGGTCAATACCTCGAAATTGGAGGCCGGATGGATCACTTTGATGGTGGAGCTTGAAGTGTTGTGGTATAGTTGTTAAGGTTGTGATATCTTCTTCATCTTTGGCCGATAAGATACCCAAGACATGCTCGCGGATCCTCCTTTTGAATTCCCTTGAGGTAAGTCCTATATAGATCAAACCACAAGGACAGGTAGCATGATATATGACTCCAACAGTATTACAAGAAATGGTATGTGTAATTTTGTATTGTTTCAATCTTTTTGAGTCCCAAAATTGTGTATCAGGAACCAAATTACAACAAGCCACACAGGATCCACATGATTTACAGCCCCATTTCGGACCTTTGGAACCAAATAACCGTTGAGGTACATTGCCCACATGATGACTATGTACCAAGACATCTCGTAGGTTGGTTGCTCTTTTGTAAGTGATAGACGGATGGGGGTTCAAATATAATTTTAAGATCGGATCCACCGTCAATATGTCCCAATATTTGGACAAAATTTGCTGAACCTGCCTTGATTGTGAGTTATATGTTGTTATAAACCTCACCTGGTTATCATTATCCCTTGGGGGTCTTTGTTGTAGTAGAGAATCACGATTTGAATATTTGGCTCGTTTATATGCCTTCTTAATACATGCTTCGTCATATCCACGATCACGAAATCGTTGGCTTAGGTCCCTGGCTTGTACCTCAAAAGACTCCATGGAAGAGCATATTCGACGGGCCCGTAGAAATTGCCCAAGTGGTAGAGTGGATATGGAATTCTTGGATATTTTATTTACGGTGGACGATAATGGTCTCTTACATTCTAATCTATACAGGAAACCTACCTCTACTAATGCACTTCTGCATGCGGATTCTGCACATCCTACCAAGTTGATCCAAAGCATTCCAGTTGGGCAATTTCTACGGGCCCGTCGAATATGCTCTTCCATGGAGTCTTTTGAGGTACAAGCCAGGGACCTAAGCCAACGATTTCGTGATCGTGGATATGACGAAGCATGTATTAAGAAGGCATATAAACGAGCCAAATATTCAAATCGTGATTCTCTACTACAACAAAGACCCCCAAGGGATAATGATAACCAGGTGAGGTTTATAACAACATATAACTCACAATCAAGGCAGGTTCAGCAAATTTTGTCCAAATATTGGGACATATTGACGGTGGATCCGATCTTAAAATTATATTTGAACCCCCATCCGTCTATCACTTACAAAAGAGCAACCAACCTACGAGATGTCTTGGTACATAGTCATCATGTGGGCAATGTACCTCAACGGTTATTTGGTTCCAAAGGTCCGAAATGGGGCTGTAAATCATGTGGATCCTGTGTGGCTTGTTGTAATTTGGTTCCTGATACACAATTTTGGGACTCAAAAAGATTGAAACAATACAAAATTACACATACCATTTCTTGTAATACTGTTGGAGTCATATATCATGCTACCTGTCCTTGTGGTTTGATCTATATAGGACTTACCTCAAGGGAATTCAAAAGGAGGATCCGCGAGCATGTCTTGGGTATCTTATCGGCCAAAGATGAAGAAGATATCACAACCTTAACAACTATACCACAACACTTCAAGCTCCACCATCAAAGTGATCCATCCGGCCTCCAATTTCGAGGTATTGACCGTGTCTTCCCAGGGCTGAGAGGTGGGAATTGGAAAAAATTATTGGCACAAAGAGAGGCTTATTGGATTTTTAAACTCAAAACTATTCAGCCCCTCGGTCTCAATGACTCCTTGAGCTTTGCTCCTTTTCTGTGAGACATTTTCTGTCACACTAATCCCTCCGGCACTACATGTATTTTGGACACTTATTATATAGTTAGCTGACTTGGTCCCTTAAAATGTGACTGTCCTAGTTACGGCTCTCACACTTTGTTTTTATTGGTTTTAGATTTGATTTTAATCTTTTTTCTCTTTTTCTTCTTTTCTCTCCTTTTCTTTTTTTTAAAAATTTTTTCCACAGCCTTTGTTCCTATATCTTTAAGTCTCCATCCATCCGACCATCCAGTGTCAACAAGTCACCATCCGTCCATCATTAAAATGCTATTATTAATGTTATGTATGTTATTAATTATTAGTATTAGGCCTATGCCATCTTAATATTTAATATTTTATGTTTTTACCCACAAGATTTGCCAGACCTTTTTATTTTAACATTTTTGTATTTTTTTACTTTTTCATATTTCATGTTATTCTATGTTTCAATTATATAACACACTCACTCACTCATTCACGTTACACCATTTTCACATTAGGTATGGGCTACACCTTTATTGTTTATTCATACACTATAGATCATTTACATACCCATCCGTTGCACTTCACCTATTAATTATATTTCATTTTATCTTTCACATATACATTTCATTATTGTGTCACATTACACATTCATAATGTTTTTAATTTTTAACACATTTTTTATATACACATTTATATATTTGTGTGCATTTTTACACTGTTTGTTCACTTTTTCTCTTTATTCACCTATTTCACACTCTCCAGCACTTCTCACCTATTCATTCTCTTCTCACTTTACCTTGCATGTCACTTGCACTATTGCGCCTGCGCCCTTGTCCCTCCGATCATATGACCATGGTATCACGTGATCAGAGTGGGCGTTCTATGACGCGCGCCGCTCATTTCTTTTGACCGCCTTATTTTTTACTTGTTCCGGTCTTTTTCTATGCGCCGTGTCCATTGCTGCGCTTGCGCTCTGCCTATTCCGGTCTGGGTCACGTGTCTGGCCCACACGCGACCCACACCTCAATGTCTCCTTCCCGGTGGCGCGCATGCGCCAATTATGCTGTTCTATCACATGATCGGAACTGATCATGTGACACCTTCTGTCCGGAAACACGCAGTTAGCGTTCCGGAAACTGGTTAGTTGGTCCCCCTGGCCAGTCCACTTTCATTCTGGCGCTATTACCATTCTGTGGGCGTCATCTTATTGTTAATCTTAGGTATTGTCATTGGCTGGTCAGCGTGCCAATCTGGATGGATGTATGTGAGTGGTTGTCTGGCCAGATATAAGGTAGGCTGTTTCTTAGGATAGTCACACCCCCTGAGGAAGCACTTTAGAAGCGAAACGATCGTTGGGGTAGGTAGGTATGGTCTGGCATTCTTGATTAGGTATGGGGCTCTGTCCTTTTCTTTATTGACTTATATTTGTCACAGTCCCATACTAAGGTTTCCTTGCATTTACTACCCGCATTGCCTGTTATTTATATACTTTTCTGCTTTATGACTCATACCTACCCTTCCATGGTGATTCAGTGCCCTTTTTATGTACTCTGCACTTTTCTATGTATATTTTTAACTTTTTGTATCTAATAAAGTATATGGATTTATCATGATTTCATGTTTTGTGTGCACTATTTGATACACATTTTCGGCGTTCCCATTTAGTTGGTGCACCCCCACCTGCTTGTTATAGTAGGTTGGTTTTTCTCTTTTTTGGTGTTTCTGTAATCTACGCAGAAGCGGATGGTCCCATCTTTTTTCTTGACGGGACCAAGGGGACGGCCCAAGGGCTTTGGCTCTCCCGGATGACGTCTGCCTCCATCTCGTTAACATTTTTTTCACTGTCTGGTACATACCAGGGGCCACTGGACGATGCCGTTCCTTGATTGGAGGACTATCACCCGTTAGGATCCGATGTTGGATCATCATGGTCCGGCCAAAATCGGTGGGGTACTTGCTGAAGGCCTCCTGATATTGTTTGGCCATTTGGATGGCTCCACCAACCTCATCTCTGGGGGTTTTCTCATCCCCTATCTGCAGCTGGGTCCACCATGGTTCTGGATAGCTGTTATCGGCTCCATGAGTAGTCTGTGTGGTCCGCTGTCGGGCTACTTGTCAGTACATCCTCTGGCCCAAGATGGTATAGCTGAGCGAGAGGAGTATACATTGGGAGCCTGGTGGCGACATCCGACAAGTTGACTACTCGGACCGGGACCCTTCCGTTAGACACAGTAACTAGGCTCCTCGCTGCACGGACCAATGGGTAGTCTTCCAGCTGTATTGGTTCCAGTATTTTTTTTATAGCACAATTTAATTTTTGTTTTTGGTCACATCTTGAGCCCTGAGGGTATACATCCACAGAACTATTCAGTTACCTACTGCCTCTTCATTTTTTTTTTCTCCCTCACTTAGACAGAGTAGGGCCCGGCACCATGGTTGAGGCCCCCCTGTTAAGGAGATGGGTCCCTCAAAAGGCAGGGACAGAGGAGTTAGCCGTTAGTGGGCACTCTCCCTTTTCCAGCATTTATCAACATATCTGTAGGCATAAGATATCTACCCGTTATCTGCATATATTTCATCTGTACATCTATATGCCCCTCCTAGCAATTCTGTTATCTGAGATTTATCTTATATCGGGATGGTATACCTTCAGACTCATTTGTTGACATTTTTTTGAGATTTTTGTTTTTTGTGTGACACCACTGTACACTTTTTCATTATTTTATTGTATTGTTGTGTTTTTTTCTATATTATAAGTTTTTTTTTTTTTATCGTTGCTATTAAAGGCTATGTTTTATACTGTATTATAATTTAGTAGATCAGGAGGAACTGTCTCGGTCATTAATTGGTTCCAGTAAGGCCTGATAATTCTGGTTCTTCACCCCTGGTCGGGCCCGGCACCAGATGATCCTCTCCGTCTGTGGTTGGAGGATCACAGACCGTATATCTTGAATCCTCACTCGGCAGATCTCCCCTTGGCGGTTGACGAATTTCTGTTCGGCTTGCAGAGTCTTCAGATGGTGTTGCGCAGCGCGCCAGCCTGAGGGTGACATGTGAGGCTTGCACATAAACTGTTGTATTGCTAAACCGGATAATACAGCTATAGCTGATGGCGCCCAGGTGGGCTTTATTAATTACCCTATAGCGACACTTTTTAATCAGGTTGATGTCATCCTTGGTGACAGACTAATATCCTAGTCAGATAACCTCTATATTTATAGAGCCTACATAGAGCCTATTTAAAATTATAGCCCCCAAACACTTGAATCACAGTTTACAGCTGGACTGCTTTATAAAGATACAGCCAGCTCGCACCATGAAAGAAATATTGATGCCGACAATTCAGGATTCTACAATAGAGCTCATGCTGCATCCCTCTCTAAACCTGTAGAGCTTTTGGGCCCAATTTTTGGGGACATTTTTAATCAGCCAAAGCTCATACTAAATGGCCTGGTTCTGAAGATTAAATTGACCAGAAATAAAGATGCTTTTTGTCTGATGTCTGGTGAAGCCAACCAATTTAAAGTACAGATCTTACAAGCCGCACTGTATGTGAAAAGAGTGCACGTCTAACCGGCTGTGAGAATAGGCCACAGCCAGGCACTGTTGACTGCTGCAGCAAAATATCCTTTAGAAAGGGCAAGTCTAATGGTCTATTCTATATCAACGGGCAGTTGCATATCCAACCATGAAAATCCATTCCTAGGCCATATCCCTAAAACAGTTGTTATAGGATTTGTGGACAATGAGGGCTTCAGTGGGAGCTATCAGAGAAACCCTTTATGTTTCCACTACTATTAAATAAACCAGGCCTCATTATATCTAGATGGGCAGCAGATCCCGACAAAAAACTTTTGCACCTAACTTTGCTGATGGCCTGGCCATTAGAGAATACTCTGCTCTGGTGCATATATCTGGAAAACAAAAAGCGGATAGTGGTCTAGCCATAGACCGTGAGGAATTTATGAACAGATACATGTTTTTTGCCTTTGATTTGACATTGCATAAAGAATTTGGAGGGTACTTGTTACGACAGGAAATCTCCATGCTGAAATAAAATTCGCCGAACCAACACCTCACACTGTTAATATGATTGTATAAGCTCTAAACACAAACATTCTTGAAATAAATAATAGAAGGGAGCTCCTGCATGACTTTAATCGATGCGAGGCAACACCCTATTGTTATGCATCTGTTTGAGAAGCATGGATAATCTTCAGCTCACACTGCTCACTAAATCAGATCCGTATACCAATCTCATATTTGAAGGTGTATTTCTGAATAGCGTGTTGTAGAGAGACCTGCAGTGTATATTGTGAATGCGGATGATTTCCAGAAGCGCGGACACCACTGGGTGTTAATAATACTTTGTAATAATAAGGCTGCCCTCTTTTTTTGACAGCTATGGGTTCACGCCTGACGCTGAGATATTTCCATGAGATTTTATACAATTTTTTAAAAGAAATTGTGCTACATACACTTATCAAAACAATCAATTGCAAGACACAAACAGCTCTTTCTGTGGGCATTATTGTTTATTTATGCTGTATAAATTAACTCGTAGTATGAAATATAGCAGTACATTAGAATTATTTTACGGATACTGGAAGCCTGTGCTGGCATTTCTCCTGCGGTGTTGCTATCAGTGTGTGAAGAGTGGGAGAAGAGGGTTGCATTGACAATCCAACACAATGGACAGCACAATGAACACATTTTATAAGTGGTCAGAAACTTGTAAATAACTCATGAAAGAATAAAGTTACGTTAAAACCAAGCACTTCATTGTTTTTCTAGTGAAATTCCCAATAAGTTAACCCCTTAACGACGCAGGACGTATATTTACATCCTGCGCCGGCTCCCGCCATATGAAGTGGGATCGCGCCGTGATCCCGCATCATATCGCGTCGGTCCCGGTGCTCATCAACGGCCGGGACCCGCGGCTAATACCACACATCGCCGATCACGGCGATGTGTGGTATTAACCCTTTAGAAGCGGCGGTCAAAGCTGACCGCCGATTCTAAAGTGAAAGTGAAAGTGACCCTGCTGCTCAGTCGGGTTGTTCGGGCCCGCCGCGGCATCCCGAACAGCTGACAGGACACCGGGAGGGCCCTTACCTGCCTCCTCTGTGTCCGATCGGCGAATGACTGCTCCGTGCCTGAGATCCAGGCAGGAGCAGTCAAGCGCCGAGAACACTGATCACAGGCGTGTTAATACACGCCTGTGATCTCTGTAAAAGATCAATGTGTGCAGTGTTATAGGTCCTATGGGACCTATAACACTGCAAAAAAATTTTTGAAAAAATGTGTTAATAAAGGTCATTTAACCCCTTCCCTAATAAAAGTTTGAATCACCCCCCTTTTCCCATAAAAAAAATAAAACAGTGTAAAAAAAAAAAATAAACATATGTGGTATTGCCGCGTGTGCGTAAATGTCCGAACTATAAAAATATATCATTAATTAAACCGCACGGTCAATGGCGTACGCGCAAAAAAATTCCAAAGTCCAAAAATGCGTATTTTGGTCACTTTTTATACCATTAAAAAATGAATAAAAAGTGATCAAAAAGTCCGATCCAAACAAAAATCATACCGATAAAAACTTCAGATCACGGCGCAAAAAATTAGTCCTCATAACGCCATGTACGTGGAAAAATAAAAAAGTTACAGGGGTCAGAAGATGACATTTTTAAACGTATAAATTTTCCTGCATGTAGTTATGATTTTTTCCAGAAGTGCGACAAAATCAAACCTATATAAATAGGGTATCATTTTAACCGTATGGACCTACAGAATAATGATAAGGTGTAATTTTTACCGAAATATGCACTGCGTAGAAACGGAAGCCCCCAAAAGTTACAAAATGGCGTTTTTTTCTTCGATTTTGTCGCACAATGATTTTTTTTCCGTTTTGCCGTGCATTTTCGGGTAAAATGACTAATGTCACTTCAAAGTAGAATTGGTGACGCAAAAAATAAGCCATAATATGGATTTTTAGGTGGAAAATTGAAAGGGTTATGATTTTTAAAAGGTAAGGAGGAAAAAACGAAAGTGCGAAAACGGAAAAACCCTGAGTCCTTAAGGGGTTAATGTGCCACATGACCCTCTTCCTATTGAAAAAACAAAAGTGGGATACAAAATGGCCGACTTAAAAATGGCCACCATGGTCACCACCCATCTTGAAAAGTTTCCCCCCTCACATATACTAATGTGCCACAAACAGGAAGTTAATATCACCAACCATTCCCATTTTATTAAGGTGTATCCATATAAATGGCCCACCCTGTATATTATTAGGGGTAATATTTTCCTGAATCTTTGTCATGTATACAGTACCTAAAGCACTTATAGAGCAGTGTAAAATAACTAACTGTAAGTTGTGAACTTTGAGAATATCATGGTTTACAAAGAAAGAAAACAAAACCCAGAATATGAGCCCCTTGCTATAATTAACAACAGCTGGAAATTATTTAACTGACAGTCAAAAGGAATGACCAGCTTGTGGGAATTTGTATCTTTTATAAAAGTTTTTAAAATGTGATTCAAAAACTATTTGAACTGTATTTATCCCTATTATAGTAGAAAAAATTATTTGAAACATTTTTGAATATATGATCACTTCTATTAACAAAGCTTTATAAAATGATACATTTCTGTCTGTTATTTACTATAAGACATTTTGCTACGCAGACTTGTCGGGACATGTTCACATATTACTCGGGGTGCGGGGGGGGGCACAGTATAAACATTCACATCCATTTAGGAGACTATGTCAGTGAATGTGGGAGAAAGGAGGGGGCGGAGCTATGCATGGAAAGGGGTACATATTACTCGGGGTGAGGGGGGCCCACACTATAAACATTCACATCCATTTAGGAGACTACGCCAGTGACTGTGGGAAAAAGGGGGGGGGGCAAAGCTATGCAGGGAAGGGGGTGTGGCACCTGTCACTTTACTTCCGGTGGGCGGTTTGACAAAACTACTGGGGTATTCAGGTAAGCATAAGAATTTTTTTTTAATTTTGCTAGGCATTATAAAAAAAAAAATAATAATAAATAAACAAACAAGCCATACTTACTCCAGACCCACACAGCTCCTGTTCCATGCACTTATGGTCCCCTGCTGCTGACTGTCTCTGTCTGCTATGGATCAGACAGTTGGAGCAGGACCTGTCTGTTCACCCAGTCACCAGCCAAGGTAGGACCCGTCGTCAGACCTGTGTGTCTTTGCGGTTTCCTCCACGGTTGGGTCCTGATCCATAGATAGTTGCTTTGCCCCTGTCTTGTAGTCTGATTTGTTCCTGTATTTAGTCTGTTACTTGAACCTGTATTCAGGTGGTCTTTGTGCTTATGCTTAGTGCAATTCTGTGTTCTTGTGTTATCCTGTTCCAGTGTATCCTAATCTGTATAATGTTCTGACTTCAGTTAACCTTTTCAGCACCTTCGTTACTGGTAAATTTTGCCTCTATATTTCCTGTTATCATGTTTCAATCATATTTTTGTAGCTACCTTTTTTGTTTTTTGGCTGTTGTCTGTACACTATATATCTGCTGCTGTATTTCCCTGATATATATTTGTTACTACTTCGAATTTCTAGTATCCTGGTTCCCTGTCTGTTTGTATGTTTGTTAAAGGGTTACTCCACTGGAAAAAAAAATGTTTTAAATCAACTGGTACCAGAAAGTTAAACATATTTGTAAATGATGTATTAAAGAAAAAAAGCGCGTTGCAATAGGAAAAAATTGAGTGGTATGCCCAAGCTGCAATACAGTTAGTGTGGCTCCCGTATTGCACACAGAAAAATAAAGATAGGTATAATAAAAATAAACTGTCTGCGCATATAGGGACTTTGCAAAGGGGTCTATTATACTAAAAAGAATAAAGTTGTTGTTGTCGTACCTTAACCCCTTAAGGACTCAGGGTTTTTCCGTTTTTGCACTTTCGTTTTTTCCTCCTTACCTTTTAAAAATCATAACCCTTTCAATTTTCCACCTAAAAATCCATATTATGGCTTATTTTTTGCGTCGCCAATTCTACTTTGCAGTGACATTAGTCATTTTACCCAAAAATGCACGGCGAAACGGAAAAAAAAATCATTGTGCGACAAAATCGAAATAAAAACGCCATTTTGTAACTTTTGGGGGCTTCCGTTTCTACGCAGTGCATATTTCGGTAAAAATTACACCTTATCATTATTCTGTAGGTCCATACGGTTAAAATGATACCCTATTTATATAGGTTTGATTTTGTCGCACTTCTGGGAAAAATCATAACTACATGCAGGAAAATTTTTACGTTTAAAAATGTCATCTTCTGACCCCTATAACTTTTTTATTTTTCCACGTACGGGGCGGTATGAGGACTAATTTTTTGCGCCGTGATCTGAAGTTTTTATTGGTATGATTTTTGTTGTGATATGACTTTTTGATCACTTTTTATTCATTTTTTAATGTTATAAAAAGTGACCAAAATACGCTTTTTTGGACTTTGGAATTTTTTGGCGCGTACGCCATTGACCGTACGGCTTAATTAATGATATATTTTTATAGTTCGGACATTTACGCACGCGGCGATACCACATATGTTTATTTTATTTTTTTTTTACACTGTTATTTTTTTTATGGGAAAAGGGGGGTGATTCAAACTTTTATTAGGGAAGGGGTTAAATGACCTTTATTAACACTTTATTTTTACTTTTTTTTTTGCAGTGTTATAGGTCCCATAGGGACCTATAACACTGCACACACTGATCTCTCATCCTGATCACAGGCGTGTATTAACACGCCTGTGATCAGCATTATCGGCGCTTGACTGCTCCTGCCTGGATCTCAGGCACGGAGCAGTCATTCGTCGATCGGACACCGAGGAGGCAGGTAAGAGCCCTCCCGGTGTCCGATCAGCTGTTCGGGACGCCGCGATTTCACCGCGGCGGTCCCGAACAGCCCGACTGAGCAGCCGGGATACTTTCAGTTTCACTTTAGAAGCGGCGGTCAGCTTTGACCGCCGCTTCTAAAGGGTTAATACCGCACATCGCCGCGATCGGAGATGTGTGGTATTAGCCGCGGGTCCCGGCCATTGATTAGCGCCGGGACCCACGCGATATGATGCGGGATCGCGGCGCGATCCCGCTTCATATCGCGGGAGCCGGCGCAGGACGTAAATATACGTCCTGCGTCGTTAAGGGGTTAAAGGATAATAGATGGATGAACTGATTAGAGAGAAGTAGTGTCACTGGTTTGTTACAAGCTTGATAGCTGGTACTGTATTAGAATCCGAAAAGCTAAAATGATACCAAAATAGAATTATTCCTTATATGTTGAATTAACTTTACATAAAATATTACGCTTCAATACAGTGTACGCTACCTATACTGCTTTATGTGATATACTTACTTCTAGGTATGGTTTTTCCAATGAATTATTTGAGTACACGCGTTGAGACTATTCAAAAGTCAGTGTTTAGTGTTGCAGTTGAAATAAACGATGATCATTGCAATCTTATTATTATGTATAAACGGTACCTTTTCCGGAGAGCTTCATAAAAGTAGATATTGAACAGCAGAGGTCCGGTGTCCAGATCAATAAGTGTCCTGGTGAGGTTCTTCGGGAGAATGCCCCGGCCGGTGGCGTCTCAACTGTAATCACCTCCGCTCCCGGCTCTTTCGATGGTGGTAAGTTCCGGTTTGTGACGTCACAGTGGAACTAGCTATGGATGCAGCAGAGGTCCAAAATTACATCCAACGCGTTTCGAAAGCTATGTCCGGCTTTCTTCGTCGGGTCCCCAACCCAAACACATCAGGGTTCATACCCGAACAGAAAAAAACACTCCTGTGGGGCTAGGCTTGCCAATAAATTATTAAAATGTATTAAAGATTCCATCTCTCCTACCAGTATACAGAGGCAGAAATACCACATTACTTCATTATGCTGCTGGTATGATGTAAAAAAAAAAACAAAAAAAAACATTGTGAGAGAATAAGTAAAAAAGGAATGTAGTGAGCTTTGAAGGTAAGGCCCTGTTCACATGTCGGAATTTCCGTGACGAATTCTGCATCAAAATTTGGCAACGAGATTCTGCTGCAGCAGAGTCCCATTGAATTCAGTGGGATTCTGCTGTGCTGTGTAGGCAGCTCTCTGAGGAAGTTAGTTTTCTAACGAAACGTTAGAGCAAAGCATCTAGATTTTAGACAGGAAGACAGTGTCCAATAAGTGCAGAGTTACTGTGTGTCAGTAGAGTAACATACTCACCACACACAGCGAGAAATTGGATAACTCTTGCACCAGCAATATAGCACCACTAAGTGGGCATATACAAAAGGAACACTGCCTTTCCTGATAATTTTAAACATATATAAGTTTCACAACCACAGTAAAATTTTTAAGTAACATAAATAAAAGTTATATTTTAATTGGGTTACAGACAGGGTATTGCTCCCCGGAAGGGAGGATTTCCTCCCAGAAGGGGATTGGAAAATTGTCTGCTGTGCTGTGCACACAGCGTAATTTCCGCACCAGATGTTTCCGGCACTTTCATTTCTCCTGCGGACTCTGCACGGAATGCATAGCCATCTATGAGACAGCCCATTCCTGTGTGGTCCTAGTTTGTGGAATGTCTGCACAGAGATTTTCTGTGAGGACATTCCACTGTGTGAACATAGCCTAAGGCTCCATAAAGTGCAGAGTGCCCCCCGTTTGCCTGGGCCAATTGGGATAGTGCATTAGAATAGTATGCTGCAGGTGCCCTGGGAGAGGTCCAGAGGGATCCTCCCTGTTGTGGAATGGCATTTGGGCCTTTTTAAATGTTTTTAAATGTCTGTCCAGTTAACTTTTTTGTATTTGTAATCATGTAATAAAATTTTCATGCTTATTTAAATAGTATCTGTGGGTGGGTGCTATATTCTGTACTTTTCTTTCTTTTGTTGTTTCATGCATAGCCGTCTATGAGACAGCCCATTCCCGTGTGGTTTGCGGAATGTCAGCACAGAGATTTTTTGTGTGGACATTCCACTGTGTGAACATAGCCTAAGGCTCCATAAAGTACAGAGTGCCCCCCCCCCCCCCCCCCCCCCGTTTGTTTGGGCCCTGTTAAATGCCCTGTAATATAAACACAGAGACATAGGGGGAGATTTATCAAAGTTGTCAATATAGGCCAACCTACAGAGGGTTAGGCTGGTCTATTGTGCGCTTAATTTATCAAAAGTCGGACGGCTCTTGATAAATTCTGCACACAGACTTCGGGATCTATGGTTTAGACTGTATCTAAACCAGCACCAGGATGGTCTGACATTTCAGCGTACTTTTGGCCAATGCGATTTTTCGACGTAAAGTCGCTAATGATAAATTCAGCAACATTGCATTTTTCCGTCTAAAATAGACTAGTATGCGTCGTGTTCTAAAAATCCTGTAAAGCAAAAGTCACAAAATGTCACACATATTTAGACTGCGACTTTCTGTGTGGCAAATTTAGATGGGATAAAAACTGTCTAAATCCTTTGTTAAATCTCCCCCATAGACTGTAGGAGTAGCCTAACGGATTCCTGGGTGCTGTTTCCCAGAGATTGCACTGTTGGGTCATCCAACCCTTATGAACTGTTCTAAGAATGTTTTGTGGTTTGCCAGGAAAAACCTGATTAAAAACTCAGAGAAGATGTCTGTCCAGAACTACCACAGGCTGGTCTGTAGCCTGCTCAGAAACTATACCATCAAGGATAGTCCGGCATGGAAGAAGATGATTAAAGGGGTGCTCCGGGGAAGTTAAAGGAAAACTGTCAGCAAGTTCACCCACACTAAACCCAATACATTGGGTTAAAGTGAGGTTGAACAGGGGTCACTTACTTTTTTTGGTCCATCAGTCATCAAGTTATGCCCCTGTAAAGTTATTTTCTTTAGTGTATGATTAGCGCTTTCGAGGTGGGACCCCGCCGGCCCATCTGCTTTGGCCTCCCGCACTGAAGTTTCTATCCCTACCCCCATTGTTTGAATATTCATTATGTTCAACTCCACATCCTAGTGACATGGAGTCATATATCCCCTGAGTGCGGTGCTCTGTTTGCAGAGCGCAAGCGCATAAAGATTTTATCCAGCTCTCACGTCCTGATGACGTGAGAGCTCTGCATACTGCTCTTGCTCTGCACCGGTCCCTCGCTACACCCAGAAGTCGGGAGTAGCGAGGCTTCAGTATCGACGTACACACAGCATAATGCGCTGCGCTCAAGGGATATGTGACTCCACGTCACTAGGACATGGAGTTGGAGATAATGAATATTCAAACAACGGGGGGTGGGCATAGAAACTTCAGTGCGGAAGGCTGAAGCAGATGGCCTTGAAAGCGCTAATCATACACAAAAGAAAGGAACTTTACAGGTGCATAACTCGGCGGCTAATGGACCAAAAAAATAAGTGACCCCTGCATAAACTCCTGTTCACCCACACTATAACCCAATTTATTGGGTTTAGTGTAGGTGAACTTGCTGACAGTTTTACTTTAAGAAAAATAAAAAAAAGCCCCAAAGCCACGACAATACCTCTCCTGTGTCCCCTGTAGTTATCCATGTGATTTTGCCAGCTCCTATGGCCCCTGTTGTCTTCGAAATACAGTGTTTCTCCGAAAAGAAGACCGGGTCTTTTATTAATTTTACATTGAACATCATTTAAACAACATTTAACCCCTTCCCGACCTATGACATACCTGTACGTCATGAGTGGGAAGGTGTTCCCGACCCATGACGTACCTGGTACGTCATGAACCTTTTTGCCGCTTCTTGGGGCATCTTGCAGCGCCCGGTAAGATGGTGGCTATCACTGATAGCCAGCCATCTTACCATGCGACCATGGGGGGTTTCATCCCCCACCCCCAATCTGACTAGCTGATAGCAGCGCGGTTTGTGAGTCTCGATCACGGGGATCGGGGGACACACCGCTCTGCTAAGTGTCCCTTACCGGTCCCCCGGCATCACTTACCCGGCCATGCGGTGTACCGAGCGGTCCCGGCGCGAGCGGCGTCCTCCAGGCGGTCCCGGCGGTGGTGCGTCCCAGCGGTTCCAGCAGCAGGGCGGCATCTCCATTGGCAGCAGTGAGATCGCCGTAAAGCGATCTCACCGCTGCCTCTGGGAGTTTCAAAACTGCAACTCCCAGCATGCCCAGACAGCCTTTGGCTTTCTGTGCATGCTGGGAGTTGTAGTTTTGCAACATCTGGAGGTCCACAGTTTGAGGACCACAGTATAGTGGTCTCCAATCTGTGTTCTTCCAGATGTTGCAAAACTACAAATCTCAGCATGCTCAGTCTGTCCAGGCATGCTGGGAGTTGTAGTTCTGTAACATCTGGAAGAGCACAGATTGGAGACCATTATACAGTGGTCTCCAAACTGTGGACCTCCAGATGTTGCAAAACTACAACTCCCAGCATACCAGACTGCCCAAGCATGCTGGAAGTTGTAGTTCGGCAGTCTGGGCATGCTGGGAGTTGTAGTTTTGCAACAACTGGAGGCACATTGGGAAACATTGTCCATTTCCTAACTTAGTGTTTCCCAACCCGTGTGCCTCCAGCTGTTGCAAAACTATAACTCCCAGCATGCACTGACAGACCATGCATGCTGGGAGTTGTAGTTTTGCAACAGCTGGAGGCACACTGGTCTGGAAACACTAAGTTAAGTTATAAACTTTCAAGTGATTTGCAACCAGTGTGCCTTCAGCTGTTGCATAACTACAACCCCCAGCATGCACGGACAGCTGAAGGGCATGCTCGGAGTTGTAGTTTTGCAACAGCGGGATGTTTGCCCCCCCCCCCCCCCAATGTGAATGTACAGGGTACACTCACATGGGCGGAGGTTTACAGTGAGTATCAGGCTGCAAGTTTGAGATGGCGCAAATTTTGCGCTGCAGCTCAAACTCCCAGCAGCAAACTTGCTGTGAACCTCTGCCCGTATGACTGTACCCTAAAGACACTACACTACACTTACACTAACCTAAAATAAAAAGTAAAAAACACTACATACACACATACCTCTACACAGCCCCCCTCCCCAATAAAAATGAAAAACGTCTGATACGCTACTGTTTCCAAAACGGAGCCTCCAGCTGTTGAAAAACAACAACTCCCAGTATTGCCGGACAGCCATTGACTGTCCAGGCATGCTGGGAGTTTTGCAACAGCTAGAGGCACCCTGTTTGGGAATCACTGACGTACAATACCCCTATGTCCACCCCTATGCAAATCCCTAATTTAGGCCTCAAATGCGGATGGCGCTCTCTCACTTTGGAGCCCTGTCGTATCTCAGGGCAACAGTTTTGGGACACATATGGGGTATCGCCGTACTCGGGAGAAATTGCCTAACAAATTTTGGGAGGCTTTTTCTTCTTTAACCCCTATGAAAAGGTGAAGTTGGGGTCTACACCAGCATGTTAGTGTATAAAAATAAAAATTTTTACACTGACATGCTGGTGTTGCCGCATACTTTTCATTTTCACAAGAGGTAAAAGGGAAAAAAGACAAACTTTAACTTACCTTCGTCCTCTGTTCCCGCGTTGCTAAGGAACCGGCCTCATGGTCCCTCCGCCTCGGCCGATGATAGGCTGAGCCCACTGTCATGTAAGAAGCCGGCCGACTCCTTACATGACAATGCGCTCAGCCTTTCATCATCCGAGGCGGGACATCGCTGCGGCCGGTGATAGGCTGAAGGCTCTGAGACGTCACAACACCAGGAAGCAGCTAAAAATGTAATAAAAGTGTAAAAAAAATTACCGTATTTATCGGGGTATACCACGCACCGGCCTATAACACGCACCCTCATTTTACCAAGGATATTTGGGTAAAAAAAGTTTTTTACCCAAATATCCATGGTAAAATGAGGGTGCGTGTGTGCGCGTGTATACCCCGATACATCTCCAGGAAAGGCAGGGGGAGAGAGGCCGTCGCTGCCCGCTTCTCTCCCCCTGCCTTTCCTGGGGTCTAGAGCCCTGCTGCCGGCCCTTCTCTCCCCCTGGCTATCGGCGCCGCTGCCCGTTCTGTCCCCCTGACTATCGGTACCGGCACCCCACTGCCGGCGCCGATAGCCAGGGGGAGAGAAGCGGCGCCGACAGCCAGGGGGAGAGAAGGGGCAGCAGCACCCATTGCCGGCGCCGCTGCCCCGCTGCCTCCCCCCATCCCCGGTGGCATAATTACCTGGGTCGGGTCCACGCTGCTGCAAGCCTCCGGCGTGCGTCCCCTGCGTCGTTGCTATGCACGGCGCGGCGCACTGACGTCATGTGCCGCGCCGTGCAGAGCATAGCAACGACGAAGGGGACGCACGCCGGAGGCCTGCAGCAGTGCGGACCCGACTCAGGTAATTATGCCACCGGGGATGGGGGGAGGCAACGGGACAGCGGCGCCGGCGATGGGTGCCGCTGCCCCTTCTCTCCCCCTGGCTATCGGCGCCGGTACCGATAGTCAGGGGGACAGAACGGGCAGCGGCGCCGATAGCCAGGGGGTGAGAAGGGCCGGCAGCAGGGCTCTAGACCCCAGGGAAGGCAGGGGGAGAGACGCAGGCAGCGACGGCCTCTCTCCCCCTGCCTTTCCTGGGGCGGTATCAGCGTATAACACACACATAGACTTTAGGCTAAAAATTTTAGCCTAAAAAGTGTGTGTTATACGCCGATAAATACGGTAATTATAAAAATACATTTATTAAATGAATCTAATTTAAAAAAATGCATAATGTGTAGGATCGCATTGGCGGACATCCGCAGTATGTAATATGCTGCAGATGTCCACCATGTGATCCTACACATTATGCAGCAGTCACGGTAATGAGCTCCCTGCTGCAGCTGGGTAGCTTTGTGTGTCCACTCATAGCGGAGGATTTCCCGCCAGCAGTCATGAGCAGACACACTGAGCTACCCAGCCGCAGCAGTGATTGATATATTCGCCATGAGCGGGTGCTTATTCCCACATCATGGCGGATATATCCATCAGGAGCCTTAACTGTCACAGACAGACACGTTATACTGCCAGCCGACCAAGGACCAATCAGAGAGGTCCAGCCAATAACTTGTAGGAGTGCGGTATATAAATGGGATCACTTGTGGGGGTGGGGGTACTGTTCTACCCTGTAAGCCAAATGGCGCTCCTCTCCTTCTGAGTCCTACCACGCGGCCAAGGAACCATATATGGCCTAAGCGAGGGTATTTCCGAACATGGGACAAGCAGCTAAATAAAATATAGGGTGCATTTCTTTCAATATCAGAAGTGATGTACAAAAAATATGTCCCACAAATGATGCATTTGTGAAAAAAGCTAGTTTCGATTTTTTTACACTGACTTTGTAATAATTCCTGCCAAAAAAACTATGGTATTAAAATACTCACTGTACCCCCTAGCGAATACCTTGAGGGGTCTAGTTTTTAAAATGGTGTCATTCGGGGGGGGGGGGGGGGGGTTCCCATGTTCTACTACTTCTCAGTTGCTGCAAACCTTGCTTAGCACATAGAAATAAGATGTACTTTTCAAATTTTCAAAATGTCAAGTAAATTTGTTAGGCCTCTAATACATCTAAAATGTGAATAATAATAAAAAAAAATTGAAATTATAATTTTTGATTAAAAAAATAAACATTATGTATAAATATACGCAACCTATTAACGTCAAAATAACAAAAAATCGTCTTTTTTTCAAAAATGTCACGGTTTCTTGCATTGTAAATAAAAAAATTAAAATGATATCGATTAACTTTTACTATTTTCATGCAGTACAACTTGTGACAAAAAAAACGTCAGAATTGTTTACATTGGCAAAACATTACCAGAGTTATTCTCAAATAAAGACAAACATCCCAGATTTGAAAAAACAGGCCTGGTCTTTGAGGGGCGTACAGGCTTAATTAGCTTGGTCCTTAAGGGGTTAAATCAACTGGTGGCAGAAAGTTAAACATATTTGTAAATGACTTCTATTAAAAAATCGTAATCCTTCCAGTACTTATTAGCTGCTGAATGCTACAGAGGTTATTTCTTTCTTTTTGGAACACTGATGACATCACGAGCACAGTGCTCTCTGCTGACATCTGTGTCCATTTTAGATGTATGCTAAGGGCAGCACGGTGGCTCAGTGGTTAGCACTGCTGCCTTGCAGTGCTGCTGACTTGGGCTCAAATCCCACAAAGGACAAAAATAAATAAATAAAGCGTTGTTATAATGTCAGCAGAGAGAACTGTGCTTGTGATGTCATCAGAGAGCATTCCAAAAAGAAAAGAATTTCCTCTGTAGTATTCAGCAGCTAATAAGTACAGGAAAGATTAAGATTTTTTTAATAGAAGTCATTTACATATGTTTAACTTTCTGCCACCAGTTGATTTAAAAGAAAAAAGGTTTTCACCGGAGTACCCCTTTAAAGTTTGTTTTTTAATACCGTATTTGCAGCCCGGTCATTGCCTAGGTCTTCTTTTCGGGGTAGGGCTTATATTGCAGCCCAAACAGATAATCCAGCTAGGGCTTATTTTTGGGGTAGGGTGTATTTTCGGGGAAACACTTATTTTTCCTTGCTTGCAGCCGAGACTATAACTCCCAGAAGTCTGTGCAGCTGTGTAATAGCTGCCCGCCAATTGCTTTTACTATCTTCTGTGTGCATGCTGTGTTGTTGTAAACACAGTGAGCAGCAACCAGCAATAAATCATGCTATGCTCTGAATGACAGCAGTCAGTGATTAGCTCTACAGCAGGAACAGAGCAGCATTATGTGCTGAGTTGTGACTGAGAATCATCACTGGGCTTCTCTCACCGGCAAGCTCCTCACACAGGGAGGGGAGCTGTGGCTGTGAAGCCAGAAGTCACGTGGTGTTTGCCTTGCAGGAGGGTAGGGACTGGATCTCATTGAGGGGTTTACACAAAGACAAGCAGGATATCTTTCTCTCACTCCCTGCATGTAAGTGACAGCTGAAAGAGAGAAACTGCTCTATATAACTAATGAATGATAGACAATTAAATAAATTGGTGAGAGGGAAAGGATGGACTATGGGTTTAGTTCCCCGGAGTACCCCTTTAACATCCCTTTCTTTCCCTCTTTTGTGTCTGTCTTTCAATAACACTTCAGGCCTGTGTTCTCCCTCTCCTAACGAGGGAGAAGGGTAGTAAGCAGGAAGAAATTAGTCAGCATGAGGGAGGAGGGCAGCCAGCATGAAGGAAGGAGGATAGTCAGCATAAAAAGGAAGGCAGTTGGTACAAGGGAGGAGGAAGTGAGCAAGACAGTCAGCATGAGGGAAGGGCGTTTAACATGAGGAAGGAGGACAGTCAGCAAGAAAAAGGAATTCAGCCAGGCATGAGGAAGCAATCAAGGTTGGGGGGGTGGCAGATGAGGCAGTTAGCGTGAGAGAGTGCACATTGTTTATATGCATAATTATATAGATTTAAAAAAAACTGTTACTCAGCTCTAATTCTGTGCTGATTGCACAGGCTCCGTTTGTACCACTATCTTCCTTTTAAAGTTGACTATGCTTGACTACTGCAGCTAGTTAGCAGGCCTTGTCATACTTCTGGCACCATGGCTGGCAGGAGTATGGAAAATGACCGTTGATTGGCTACAAGCAGTCAGATGGTGTGTTTGAATTATTTTTCACAACCTGGATTATCCTTCTAAAATCTAAAATTTTAGCAGGTATTCCAGCTTCAGCAAATAATCCATTCAAGGTCATAAAACACATTCCTCCTTAGAGGACATAGCTCGAGTACACACATAACTGTAACCAGTCCTGTACCAGTGGTAGGGCTGATTATTATTATTTTTTTATTTAAGCCCCCTCCCACACACCCTAGAGGCAAACAATCATATAACTAACAACAATTAAAGTGTACCTGTTGGAACTTACATATAGTTTATATTTTAGGCATCACCCATGTACATAAACAGTTCATTCAGTACATGCTGAATTACTAGCCAAACCATATGTAGTATTGTGTCCAATATTTGGAATCTGTATAATAGGACATGGCTGAATTGGAGTAAGTGCAGAGGAGGACAACAAAGCACAACCCGCACCTGTGGACTCATATCAGGCTCTTATACCACCCTCATGGAGTCTGTTTCTGACCGTTTGAGTGGATACATTCACATTTGTGGCCTGGGGGAGGTAATTTTGCAGGGCTCCAGCAGTGCTCCTCCTTGCACAAAGGCGGAGGTAGCGGTCCTGCTGCTGGGTTGTTGCCCTTCTACGGCATCCTACACGTCTCCTGATGTACTGGCCTGCCTCCTCGTAGCACCTTCATGCTCTGGACACTACACTGACAGACGCAGCAAAGCTTCTTGCCACAGCTTGCATTGATGTGCCATCCTGAATGAGCTGCACTACCTGAGCCACTTGTGTGGGTTGTAGACTAAGTCTCATGCTACCACTAGAGTGAAAGCACCGCCAGCATTCAAAAGTGACCAAAACATCAGTCAGGAAGCATAGGAACTGAGAAGTGGTCTGTGGTCACCACCTGCAGAACCATTCCTTTATTGGTGGTGTCTTGCTAATTGCCTATAATTTCCACCTGTTGTCTGTTCCATTTGCACAACAGCATGTGAAAATTGATTGTCAATCAGTGTGGACAGTGTGATTTCACAGAAGTGTGACTGACTTGGAGTTACATTGTATTGTTTAAAAGGGTACTCCATTACCTTGCTGTCGGAGCTCCTGAACACAGAAGCTCGCACACACATCGTTCAGAACAATAACTTCCAGACGCTGGAAAGCGGAGCTCTGACAGCAAGGTAACGGAGTACCCCTTTAAGTGTTCCCTTTATTTATTTTTTGAGCAGTGTATATAAATAGACAGTACCAAGATCATTCTAGTGATCTTTTTATACTTAGACCAGTAACCATGACAAGGGAACATACTCTTATCTTTAGAGGAAAAAAGGTTTCACCATTACCACAGACAAGGATCCTTTACTGAGACGTATCTTTGTGACAACTTTAAAGCTAGGTTCACACTGCGGAATCTCCGGGCAGAAAATTTCCACCAAGAGATTCTGAGTGCCGCCAGCGCCGACTGAATCTGTCGGCACTAGGAACGCGCAGACACTGCAGTCTCCATTATACTGCAATGGGCTCCGCGCATATTTTCACCTGAAGAATGAGCAACGCCATTCTTCAGGCTAATTTTCCGTTCACAAATTCCGAAGTGTGAATTTGTGAATGGAAACCCAATTACTATACTATGCATTTTAGCAAGCGGAATTTCTGCCTGCAATTTCAAAGTGCAATTTCAGGCAGAAATTACATAGTGTGAACCTAGCCTAAGGGGAGACTGGATGTTTATGGAAAAGATTTATATGGATATAACATTGCTCCAGGGATTTATTCCGATTGCCATATTGGAATTAGGAAGTAATTTATTCTGTCAAACTATGAATATGTTAAGATACATGGCAAAAAGACAACCAAGAACCACAGCCAGATGTGTAAGGACACTAAACAAATGCAGAAAATCTGAATGTCATTTTAAACTAGAGCAATATTGCCTGTATTTGGGAGTACACCTTCAGCATGGTGCAATCATACAGTGGGTTACCCATATTCACGTAACTGGCTGTGGCCAAGGCTATTTTCCCAGACTAGCTTTGTCTTAAGGCACAAGTGTTAAAGAAAATTAGGATGAAACACAACAACGATTTCGGTGCCACTTGTAGACCTCAAGAAGGAGAAAAAGGCATGTGTGAATGTTGAAGTTCAAGTGACCAGTCCTTTTGTTCTTGGGGAGATAAGCAGATTCCAAAAGGAATCCAGTAGCAGTTTACTTCCCTTCTGTCCATTCAGAACATTATGGGGGAGATGAAAACCTGTCCAGAGGAAAAGTTGCCCACAGCAACCAGATCACCTTTCATTTTTAACAAGGTCTCTGCAAAATGAAAGAAACGATCTGATTGGTTGCTATGGGCAACTTTTCCTTTGCACAGGTTTTGATAAATCCTCCCCTATATAACTTGACCAAGCTGAGCATTCAAGTAAGAGCAGATCAGGAGTGAGAACAGTATGGACACCTCTGCAGGCTGCATTGAACACAGCCTAAACACGAAAAAAAAAGAAAAAAAAAGAAAAAAAAAAGAAAAAAAAAAACACTTTTGCAGTCATACTACACACATTTTTTTTTTTCTGGTAGATGTTTCATTACAGTCATAGCCGTAAATGTTGGCACCCCTTTTCTAGAAAATGTAAGTATTTCGCACAGAAACGGATTGCAGTAACACAATTTGCTATACACACACACACACACACACGTTTATTCCCTTTTTGTGTATTGGAACTAAACCAAAAAAAGGAGGAAAATAAACCGGACATAATGGCACACCAAACTCCAAAAAGGGCCAGGACAAAATTATTGGCACCCTTTCAAAATTGTGGAAAAATAAGAATGTTTTAAGTATGTGATACTTCTTTAAAAGGAAAACGATCACATATTTTCTCCTGCACTATCCACAGGTATTGGTGGATAGTGCGGGAGATGCTGATTAAAACAAGCCCTACCTTGGTCTGATCCGCACCGCAGTTCGCCCGCAATTGTAGTTTTAATCTCTGTGTACATCCTGCTGTAACTGGAAAAGGCGGGGCTTCTGCGGGCTAACCGATACTGACATCAGCACCGCTCATGAATATTCATCCCTCCCTCTGGTTAGGAGTGGCGAAGAGAGGGAGAATAGGAGGGATGAATATTCATGAGCGCCGCTGATGTCAGTGTCCATTAGCCCGTAGAAGCACCACCTTTGCCAGTTACAGCAGGATATACACAGAGATTAAAACGACCGCCCCCGGACCGCCCCCCCCCGACCCACCGCACCCCCCACCGTAGTGCTGGGCGGTACACCAGTATGGATTTTTGCCCATACCGCTATACCGGTCGGGCCCCTCCCCCACCCTCAGAGTCAATTAAACTTACCCATAATGGGGGTGGTCCGGGCCATCCATCCTTCCTGTAGTGTCCGGCGGCATTCCGGGTGGAGGGTGAACCGGTCCGGGCTGTCCTTCTACGGGGGTCATCTTCTCCACTCCGGGCAGGCTACGGCCTAGTACGCTGCATAGACGCCGCTACGCCGTGACGCTAGGTGCGTCGCTGCGCACGGGCGTCACTGCGCAGCGGCGTCTATGCTGCGTTACTAGGCCGGAGCCTGCCCGGAGTGGAGAAGATGACCCCCGGAGAAGAAGGACAGCCCGGACCGGTTCACCCTCCACCCGGAATGCCGCCGGACACTACAGGAAGGATGGATGGCCCGGACCACCCTGACAGGTAGGGGGAGAGAAGCGGGTGGTGGCGGCGGTGGCCTATGGCACCGCAAAAAGCACTGCAGTGCATTGATTTAAAGCGCCCGCTTTAAATCAATGATTTGCAGCGGTGTCGCGGGGGGATAAATAGCCGATAACTTATACCGGAAAATCGGTATAAGTTATCGGCCCTAACCTCCACCGATTATCGGTATCGGCCCTAAAAAACCCGATATCGGTCGATCCCTACACAACATTATCAGTTTGCAACCCATGGATGGCACTGTAGCTAATATCCCTGGGTGTGGTCGGAAGAGAAAAATTGATGAAAGGTGTCAACACAGAATAGTCAGTGCGGATGGTCGATAAGCAGCCCCAAACAAGTTCCAAAAGATATTCAAGCTGTCCTGCAGGCTCAGGGAGCATCAGTGTCAGCGCAAACTATCCGTCAACATTTAAATTAAATGAAACGCTATGGCAGGAGACCCAGGAGGACCCCACTGCCGACACAGAGACCTAAAAAAGCAAGACTACATTTTGCCAAAATGAACTCGAGTAAGCCAAAATCCTTCTGGGAAAACATCTTATACCAAGATCGAGATTTTTGGGACAGCACATTATTCTACTGTTTACCGGAAACGGAATGAGGCCTACAAAGAAAAGAACACAGTACCTACAGTGAAATATGGTGGAGGTTCAATGATGTTTTAGTTTTTTTTTTTTTTTTGCTGCCTCTGGGTGTTTTGAATGTGTGCAGGGCATCATGAAAACTGAGGATTACCAATGGATTTGGAGTCACACTGTACAGCCCAGTGTCAAAGTTGGGTTTGCATCTTGGGTCCTCCAGCAGGACAATTACCCCATTTTTTTCCAAAGGGTGTGCAACCAAATATTAAGTTAAAGGCGCCACTAATTTTAGCCAGACCATTTTTGGAGTTTGGTGTGACGTTATGTCCAATTTGCTTTTTTTCCTCCTTTTTTGGTTTAGTTCCAATACATACAAAGAGAATAAACATGTGTATAGCAAAACACGTGTTACTGCAATCCTTTTGTTAATACTTCAGTTTCAAAAAAAATTTCAGGGGTGCCAACATTTACGGCCATGACTGTACCTAAATAACTTCTCCATCTACATTTCCTAAGGTAAGATTTAAGACATGCAGTAATGCAGTTTTCTTGGGTGCAAGACCTTCATGCGGATCTCATACACCAACTTTGTGATCGCATCCATGCATGCTCATTACAGTCATTAACATGAGGTTTTGAACGTTAATACCCTGTAGCAGTTTAATTGAGCCAAGCTAGGGAGTAGAATCCATTGCACTGCTGGCATTTGGCTATAGAACTACATATCCCGCTGCAATAATGACTTCCTCATTTGTTTGGCCACTGTAATAGTCCCAGGCTAAAGGAACTACCAAGTCACTAATGCCTTAGACTTTCATTTCACAAAGAAAGCGGTCAACACTTTACAGGCTACTCCAGTATTGAAGTATATTCCCAAACACATTAGTACATTTTTAAACTTCCACGCAGGTGTGGACTAGATACATAATACAGACTAGATACATAATACAATTTCACCTCTAATAATCCCAACTCTACATGCTGGAAAAGTTAATACAATTACAACAGTAATTTCCAGACTTTCCAAATTAAAAAAACAAACAAATTAAAGACCCAGAAACATCACTATTCTTAAATATGGTTTAATACTTTTCTCCATTTCTGTACATCACAACACCAAGTTATTACTGCTTGGGAACACTCATTTCAAGATATATGAGGTTAAGAATTGTACCCCATTTTATTTGTACATATATGTATATGATGTGCCACTGAAAATAACACATTAAAGAAATACAAAAATTTGGCATCATTTCCAAATATAGCAAAAAGGAAGAAAGCCATCATGTTAATTCTCTGTTTGGAGTAGAACAGCTTTCTAAATCAATGCAAATTTACATCCATTTTTCAGGCCCATGTACAACAGCATTATGCAAACTGTCAATTCCGAGACATCCAGACATGGCAAAATACTTATTTTGGAAGCAATTGGGACTACAAAGCGAGTACTGTCTTAATAGCAACCTACATGTTAGGCTATGAGGAGAAATAAGCCAACCCATATGGAAATAAGTAATGGCTCTCTTATGCAGGTAACATAATCAGAGAAAATCCATAAGACCAAGTGTATTTCATTTATTTAAAAAAAAAGAAATTATATGAAAGCATGTATAATTCTAGCTTAGCATCAGGTTCTTACTAAAGCACAATGTCAAATTAAAATGATTCATGTCACTGTTACTGACCTGTCAGAGGAAATCAGAAGTCACAAAAGGGACTTAAAATGACTAAAATTAAACTGAAAAACCAGTTCAAAGACTCAGAAATCAAGTGGTTTGCATATATCAATGGACCTCTTATTAGGATACTGTGTGGTTGTGAAGGAAGGCGACCACCCACACTCTGTCAGTCATTAGATGCTTAGTTAAGACAACTCGGAGCTGCTGGAAGCGTGATAAGTGTACACAGTACTATTTGCATGCTGTGTGTTGTTACAGGATCATGCAAGGATATATCATCTTCATAAATGACCCTGTAATAATGTTTTTTCCCATAATCTTAATGCTAATTTGTACTTACATTTTGGTGCCTTTGCATCCACTGATGTTTCTAGCAGGTAGCCACATCAATGGACCTTATCTGCATTAAAATAGAACCTACGTAGCACATTACATAAATTACAATCAGAATCTGTTGTATACATTGTATAGTTTTAGTGTGTACTCATCCATTCTTTATTTTGAAAAAAAATCAAACATTATAAATGGATAGCATAACAATATATTATTCCCCTGACATAAAATAAAAAGTATGCATAATGGTGTATGAACTTGCATGGATATTGGAAGCAGACTAATTGCCTGTCTAGTAAGATAAAATGAAAAACATTTTCTTAAAATACAAGAGGAACAGATTTCTTAGTAAGTAAAAACTGATTCTGCCAAACATGTCCAAGTGGCATGAGGGAACCTTGCAGCGGCGTTCACCATCGTGACAAAAGAAAAGAAAAGAAAAAAAAGTTCATTTTTCTTGTCCAATGCTTATAGGCAAAGTATTGGAAATGTTCAAATTGTAAGGCAAGGACCATTTTATTTTCCACCATAAATCATCTTCTTGGGTTGGATGCTGGAGGGTTAGGCACATTCTGCCAGACCCATCTCGACTACCTAGTAGTCATCCAGGTCAAAGAATTCATCATCTCCTCCTTGGTACTCCATTCCTTGAAAATCAACTCTGTACCTCAAGATACCTGGAATATAAATTATGTTTTAGTTCATCAGATAACAGCAAATATATATTTCTTCACATTGGATTCACTACCCTGTTCAGCTTAACCCCAGAAATGGGCAATGATGCAAATAATTCAACGTGTTATGCTATATATGGCAGTATTTTTCTACATCAGGGGTCTCAAACTGGTGGCCCTCCAGATGTTGCAAAACTTCAACTTTCTGACAACCATTAGCTGCAGCAAATGGCTTGTCTGGGCATGTCCAGGCATGCTGGGAGTTGAAGTTTTATAGCCAAAAACAAAGAGACCCACAATACTAATATTATTTCAAAAAGTATAACAATCTTTATTAGACAATAAAAAAAACAACCAATTTAAAAATAGTAAAAGGCAGAGGATGACCTTACGCAGGAGACAACAAGTGCCAGTGGACCTGGTATGGGTAATGTGGGCATTCAGTCAAGAACATACATAATGTAAGACTGGCACAGCTGCATACTTATGATATCGTAACAATAGATATAATATCTAACATACATTGATGTAACATAGGGAGCAGCAATGCAATATAACAAACATAAATAGGGACCCAAGATGGGTGATACCTAAAAAGACTACCTGTCATATACCCAAAGGCCAGGAACACCAAGCACCAACACCCCAACGCACGTTTCGCGTATTGTTACGATATCATAAGTATGCAGCTGTGCCAGTCTAACATTATGTATGTTCTTGACTGAATGCCTACATTACCCATACCAGGTCCAATGGCACTTGTTGTCTCCTGCGTAAGGTCATCCTCTGCCTTTTACTATTTTTAAATTGGTTGTTTTTTATTGTCTAATAAAGATTGTTATACTTTTTAAAATAATATTAGTATTGTGGGTCTCTGTTTTTGGCTATATATCGGTACCCCCGGGACCTACATACGGCACGTATTGTTTTGCCGTTTTGTTGTTTGGCTGAGTTGAAGTTTTGAAACATCTGGAGGGCCGCCAGTTTGAGACCCCTGTTCTTCATACTAGCTAGGCAAGTAGCTGTCAGATCACTTATCACTAATCTGTCTTTCCAAACTCATCTTGACTGATTTTAGGTGAGATATGTGAAGCTTAACACCCTCTAGGGAATAACTTAGTTCTGTTTTAGACGGTGTTATGCTTTGTATCCTTTATTAATCACGTACACTCATCTAGTTATTGAACACCTTTCTTTGCACTATGTAACGGGAATATTAGTTATGTTGAAAGTGAGAGTTGAGGCAAATATTCAGGGAAGGGGCCAGAAGACAAGGTGCTATAGGCTGCACTGTGCAAAAGCTGCAAACAGTTGAACTCTGGTGATACAGGAGGCTGGTGCTGTATTAGCAGATTACTAGTGAATACTGCAGTAGAGGCAGATCGCTCTGTTGCAAGGCAAAAATGAGTGTATATTCTAGATGTAGTATTAAGGAGAGCTTAAAGGGGTACTCCGGTGCTTAGACATCTTATCCCCTATCCAAAGGATAGGGGATAAGATGCCTGATCGCAGGAGTCCCGCCGCTGCGGACCCCATGATCTTGCAAGCGGCACCCCGTTTGTAATCAGTCCCCGGAGCGTGTTCGCTCCGGGACTGATTACCGGCGACTACAGGGCGGGTGGCGTGTGACGTCACGCCCCCGTGTGATGTCACGCTCCGCCCCTCAATGCAAGCCTACGGGAGGATAGCTGTCACACCCCCTCCCGTAGGCTTGCATTGAGGGGCGGAGCGTGACATCACTCGGGGGCGTGATGTCACACGCCGCCCGCCCTGTAGTCGCCGGTAATCAGTCCCGGAGCGAACACGCTCCGGGGACTGATTACAAACGGTGTGCAACGTGCAAGATGCCGGGGGTCCCCAGCGGCGGGACTCCTGCAATCAGGCATCTTATCCCCTATTCTTTGGATAGGGGATAAGATGTCTAAGCACCGGAGAACCCCTTTAACTGTGTAAGTTGTCCCACTAATTTCTGCTCAAAGTTTAAAAGCTTCTTGTAATGAATAGGATAAGAAGCTTCTAAGCCAAGTCATTCTAATGAATGGATCACAGAAGCACGGCAGTGGTGATTGAGTTTGAACATGCAACTGCTTTAAGAAAAAAAAAGCTGTAAAGATTTAAATTTACCTCCAATTCCACCAAATCCTTTTACAAACTGAGATCCTTCTTGTGACTTGTCAGTAACAATCTCCAGTGTTGCTCCAAATTTTTTGTAGTTATTAGCAAACCATTCTAGTAGAGGCATACTCTCTATCAGTTCATGCTCTTGTCCAGTCTAAAAAGAACATTAGAAATTAAACCTTCCACACCATACATATCTTTTATCTTTAAAACTGTTTTAGTTAGTATCAGATATTTAAAGCAGTGGTTTTCAAACTGTGGCCCTCCAGATGTTGCAAAACTACAACTCCCAGCATGCCCGGACAGCCGTTGGCTGTCCGGGCATGCTGGGAATTGTAGTTTTGCAACAGCTGAAGGTCCACAATTTGAAGACCGCTGATTTAAAGGTTTACTTCGATATGCATATAGCATTGCTTACCTGTTTGCTCCGGTTATAGAAATTGCCAAAAATCCATTAGTTATGTGACTATGAAGTCCTCTCACTACTTCCGGGTCAAGCAATATTCCCAGAATACACTGCATTCCCTCAGCTCTTGATCACAGCCCCCACCCTGCCTACTCACTTGTCACAGCACTCATTCCAGTTTCCCCCCCAGAGCTGCTGTAGAACCCATACTACATCAGAAAACCCTGGACTGCTGTTTTCATCCCCTCCCCTCTCTGTAGAATGCTGTAAGTACACCTCATTCTCCCTAAATATTTCAATAAAGATGCATATGAATATGAAAGGGAGATGATAAAGCCTTGGGGGTTGGTAGAGGTGATGCCATCACTCGAGGGGTGTGACAGGTCAGAAATGTCCAGCCACACCTCCAGAGACAGCAGTGGATCATTCATCATCTTGACAGAGTGAGACGCTGCAGAGGGCAACACAAGTTCCCGTCAGGTGTTTTCAAAGCAAAAAAAAAAAAAAAAACACGCTAAAAAGTGAGTACAATTTGTGATAAAACTATATTACATTAAGCGATACATCTTTGGATGATTTTCTGATACCGTAAATGGCCCTTTAACCCCTTGGTGACTCGTGCTACACATGAACGAGCTGTGCTCACTTTGTAGACTGCAGCGCCCCAGTAGGGCTATCAGCAGCTAACACTTACTGCTATGGACCTCCGCGCATTTTAATATGTCAACTGATCATCTGCAGTGATCGCCCGATTCACACCCCGTAATCAAGTTGCGGGGTTTGAATCAGGCGATCACGGCAGATGGTCAATAGGTTAACATGGCAGCTGGAGGCTGAAAGCCGTCGAAGCCGAATGAGGCTGAAAACATTCTGCCCCATGTAGCCTGTAAAAGCAGAGCACCAATCTACCTGATTAATGCAACAGAATTACATTAATCAGGATAATCAACTCAATGATTACCTATACGGGGGCTTAAAAGTGAACCTGTCACAAAAAAAATTACCAAATCATCGACACCCTCTTACACTTAAGAGAAAGGATCCCAGTCATATAAATTTGTTATGCACGTATTTAAGCTTCAGAAAAATGCACCTTATTGTAGCCTAGAAGTGTCAAAGAGGTGTGGCCTGGGATGCACAATGCCTCAATGGTAAAGTCCCGCCCTCAGCCTCTTTGGTAGACAGCTCAGCTTTTATTGCCAAGCCCTGTGGAAACCCTGCACATGTTGTGAAGGCTGAATTGACTTCCAAAATGTTGCCACCACACACATATTGGCCCAGATTTATCAAACTGTGTGAGAGAAAAAGTGGAGAGATTTTACCATGGCAACCAATCACAGCTCAGCTAACGAGCTCTGGTAAAGTGAAACCTGAGCTGTGATTGGTTATTGTGGCAAAATCCCTCCACTTTTTCTCTCACACAGTTTGATAAATCTCCCCAATTATGTATATGTATTGGATATGGGCAAGATCACAGTGTTGTTGATCATTGGCTAGGTTTGCCGTTATGGACAGTGACCATTGAAGGTTATGAGAAACCCTGAAATCAACAATAGTCTTGGATACTGTGATTCTTAGCCTTCATAACAGTAATTATGAGACGGAGTACGAGTTAGGAAATGCAGTGGGTAGTGAGATGGTATAGGTAGTAAAGTACACACTAAGATAAAAGATTTGGAGCATCTCGCTTGTTTAGAATACTAATTACCTATGGTACAATGTATATGTGTTTTAAGGGTATTAATAAAAAGGTGTCAGATTTTATAATTGGGAACATAGCTTATTTATATTCAAAGGATATTCGGGACTTGAAAGATTGCCTACCCACAGGAGAAGTGATCAATAGCATTCTTAGTTTACATATGTTTTAATTTTATTTTGGTATAAAAGCTCCTGGGTCCTAAATTTTACAAAAAATAAATAAAAAATCTGATAACACATTACTTGTCATTTAAAGGGTACCTCTCATTTTGTTGTGGCAGCAGGATACACAGAGTCCACTGCTAAAGAAAGTGGTTGGTGTGTTGCAACGCAAGTCTACGGGACTTCAAGCACATTGCTCGCTCTAGCAGCAGACTACAGAGTTGCCGCAACAAAATGGGAGGTACCCTTAAAGAATGTTTTAAATGATAAAAAAAGGAAGTCTGCTCATCATTTACGTAATGCATACCTCCTTGTCAGTGAAGTGCGATTTGTCTTTTTCTTGTTCTGGGGTTAGATAAAGAACTTTATCTTCTAAAAGAGAAGAGAAAAATACAAAAGTCAGTTTGCTAAACATTGCTTCAGAGAACCTTTAAAGCAGTGTTTATCAACCAGGGTGCCTCCAGCTGTTACAAGATTACAACTTCCAGCATGCCCAAACAGCCAAAGGCTGGAGGCACCCCGATTGGGAAACACTGCTTTAAAACTTAAACAGGTAACAAAAAAAATGTTTTAAATAAATTACCTTCTGAGCCATTACATCTTAAGACATATCTCATGATATCCAGGTTCTCGTATACTATCAGAATTTCCACTGCTCCCATTTCCAGCGCCTTTAGTGTGTCTTCAACACCAAAACAATACTTTCCCGTATCCTGGCTGATTTCATCAAAGTATCTCCCTGTAAAAGCACAAAACAATGAATATAAAAATCATAAGATATTTACAAAGATAGCTAAAGAACTAATATACTCAAACATTCTACACCATCTCAGCTTTGTTAAAACCTCTCTATTGTGTGGGGGCAACTGTATCGAAAAAGGTTGTAGAACAACTCAGACTTTTAGTCCTGCCTATACCTATATGTGCCGAGTGTCCAAGTATCTAAAAAGGAAGAAGTCAGTCATAAGTTGATAACTAGAGATGAGCGAAATTACAGTAAATTCGATTCGTCACAAACTTCTCGGCTCGGCAGTTGATGACTTATCCTGCATAAATAAGTTCAGCCTTCAGGTGCTCCGGTGGGCTGGAAAAGGTGGATACAGTCCTAGGAAAGATTCTCCTAGGACTGTATCCACCTTTTCCAGCCCACGGGAGCACCTGAAAGCTGAGCTACTTTATGCAGGATAAGTCATCAACTGCCGAGCTGAGAAGTTTGTGACGAATCGAATTTACTGCAAGTTCGCTCATCTCTATTGATAACATTGGTGAATGAAGTGCTCAGATAAAGATCCCAGTTTGATATTTAAACATTTTTGTCCTACATGCCTTCATCATTCATACCTATTAGCTTCTTCTCTTGGATGAATTTCACATTTGAAAGGACTTCCGTTGATAGTTCAATTGCTTGGTTAAAACCATTTTCTCCCCCATAAGAGATATCTACTAGCTTCAGGACTTTGGATTGCAATCGCTAAGAAGAAGCAAAAAAAGTTTGTCAAAAAACTGGAACATTTATTTAATAAGGGGGAAAAAAAAAAAAAAACATTAAGTCATTGCACTTTGTACAAGTGTACACGTATTTGAGGGCTTGTTATTTGGGGTGTTAAAGACAACCAATCAGAACTTTGTATTGTCTTGTTTAACCGGGGAAAATATAAAAAATAAAACTTTAAAAGGAATGAATGCCAACACCCAGGTGTCTTTTCTTTTTATTGAAACAGAGTTGGCTGGTCCCGAACATGAAATCATAGACCAAAGTATGAACAGCTACTTTTTCTGCATTACTATGCAAAGTTTACCTGTCATGGAAGTATATTAGCCTAGGGTACCTAGGCAATACTAATCATTGATTCTTAAAGGGGATTTACCACCAAACAAATAAAGATGGCTCTTTGGGCAATTTCCAGCCTTGCTGCAGCCATTTACATTAATAAGTGTTACATAAACGGTGTAGCCCCATGAGCTATGTCTTTTTTTGTAATTTGGAGTAATGCAAACAGTGACAGCTGACTAGATGGTTTGGCAGTAGTGCTGGAGATGGCCGGGGAGCCCACGTCTCAGTTTGTGGGCAAACCGTTTTGTAGCCATCAGATTACAAGTGATGTACGGTCTTCAGCAGCACAGCAAGAAGTGTACACATAGGGGGAGATTTATCATAACCTGTCCAGAGGAAAAGTTGCTGAGTTGCCCATAGCAACCAATCAGATTGAAAAACCAAAAGAAGCAGAGGCCTTTTCAAAAGTGAAAGAAGCAGTCTGATTGGTTGCTATGGGCAACTCTGCAAATTTGCCTCTGAACATGTTTTGATATATCTTCCCCCATAGCCTTTATGGATAAAGGGGGAGATTTAACAAAACCTGTGCAGAGGAAAAGTTGCCCATAGCAACCAGATTGCTACTTTCATTTTAAACAAAGCCTCTGCAAAATAAAAGAAGCAATCTTACTGGTTGCTATGGGCAACATTTCTTCTGCACAGGTTTTGATAAATCTCCCCCAAAGAGTTCAGACTGTAGAGATTATGGCACTTAGCTTAGGGTACAGTTGGGACAAATGAGGACAGAAGCAGTAGTAAACCATGTCAGACTTAAAGCGTACCTGTCATATTGCCAAAAAAAACAAAAAAAACAGTGATATGTTACTCAGTACCTAATACTGATCATGTACATATAATTTATGTGTCTTGAACCTATATATCCCAAACAAATAGCATTTATAATTCCCAGCATGTTGCTCACTTGCTTTGTCTTCTTGCCTTGTGGAGGGGGCGTGCCTGTCTCTCTCCCTCACTGTGGATGATTCATCTGCTCTGAGTCTGCAAATCACTGCACAGTAGTTTTTATGCCTACATTTTCTATCTGTCCTTATTAAAGCTGGATGCTAATCAACATAGCTGTCACTGTGTGTCATTCAGCTTTCACAGCTTTCTCCTGAATGTCTGATCGGCTTCTTTGTCATTCAGGAGTCAGAGAAAGCTTTGGCTGTTCAAGCATGCTGGGAATTGTAGTTTTATAACTGAAGTGTTTGTAAAGCACTGTGTTAGAGCAGTGTTGCCTTTAGCTGTTGCAAAACTACAACTCCCAGCATGCCCACACCATTTGTCTGTAGTTTTGACAAAGTTGGAGGCACACAGCTTTAACAAAAAACAGTTTTACAAACATCGTACCCCCTGCTGTTGCAAAACTACAACTCCCATCATAAAGTTATAGTTTAGGAACAGCTGAAGGCTGCAGTGATGCAGTAGTGATCTCCTATAGTGCATATCAACACACTTTACTGCCAGTATTCAGTATGCTGCAAAATACAAAAGTAGTCTTTCTGCATAAAGATAGATGACCCCTAGTAATGGCTATTTTCATATTTTTATAAAGTTATATTTAACCCCTACAGGACTCATACATGTACGTCATGAGTGCGCTTCGTGCCATAGCGGGTCGGGCCCGGCCTAACAATGGCCGGGACCAGTGGCTATTAACCCTTTAGACGTGGCATTCAAAGTTGATCGCCGGGTCTAAAGTGAAACCAAAACGTTGCTAGTTAGCTCAGGGAGCCGTGCAGGGTCACCGCGGCGAAATCGCGGCATCCCGAACAGCCAGAGGGTCCCTACCTGCCTCCTTGCTGTCCGATCGCCGAATGACTGCTCAGTGCCTGAGGTCCAGGCATGAGCAGTCAAGCGACAGAATCATCGATCAATGGTTCTCTATGAGAAACCATTGAACGATGTAAAAGATCAGTGTGTGCAGTGTTATAGGTCCCTATAGGAGCTATAACACTGCAAAAAAAAAAAAAATTAATAAAAATGTGAAAAAAGATCATTTAACCATTTAAAAAAAAAATTAAAAACTGTAAATAAAAAAAAAAAAATGTGTGGTATCCCCGAATTATAAAAATATATCATGAATTAAACCGCACGGTCAATGGCGTACGTGCACCAAAATAGTGTATTTTTGGTCACTTTTTATATCATGAAAAAAATGAATAAAAAAGCGATCAAGAAGTCTGATCAAAACAAAAATGGTACCGCTAAAAACTTCAGATCACGGCGGAAAAAAATGAGCCCTCATACCGCCCCATACGCGGAAAAATAAAAAAGTTATAGGGGTCAGAAGATGACAATTTTAAACGTATAAGTTTTCCTGCATGTAGCATCGACATACGATGCTTTTATATGTCGGGGCCATCGCATTAACTGCTATCCGACAGCACAAAATGCTTGAGCTGCCGTCGGATAGCAGTTTAAGCATCCCGGACAGGTTCACTTACCTATCCCCGCTGCTCCGGGTCCACTTTGCGATCCTCCGGCATCTTCTGCAACTTCTCCGGGGTCCGGGCCTCGCTTTCCGGCGTCGTTATTACGTCGCTGCGCACGACGTCCCGGCACACAAACGTAATAACGTCACCAGAAAAGCGAGGCCTGGACACCGGAGAAGATGCGGAAGAAGCTGGAGGATCCCGAAGAAGACGCCGGAGCAGTGGGGCAGCATCAGGAGCCCCTGGGACAGCATCGGGAGCTGTGAGGACGCGGTCCGAAGCAGCGAGGAGAGGTGAGTATTAAATGCAGTTTTTTCATTGCACGAATCCCTCAACATACGATGGATTCCACAAACAATGGGTCGTTTGGAAAGAATTACCATCGTATGTTGAGGGACCACTGTACTGTGTAGAAACGGAAGTCTCCAAAGTTACAAAATGGTTTTTTTTTTCAATTTTGTCGCACAATGATTTTTTTTCCCGTTTCGCCGTAGATTTTTGGGTAAAATGACTGATGTCGTTACAAAGTAGAATTGGTGGCGCAAAAAATAAGCCATCATATGGATTTTTAGGTGCAAAATTGAAAGAGTTATGATTTTCAAAGGTAAGGAGGAAAAAACCAAAATGCAAAAATGGAAAAACCCCGGGTCCTTAAAGGGTACTTCTCATCAAATAAACTTTTGATATATTTTAGATTAATGAATGTTGAATAACTTTCCAATAGCGTGTTAATGAAAAATATGCTTCTTTCTATTGTATTTTTCCCGATCAGTCCTGTCAGCAAGCATTTCTGACTCATGCTGGAGTCCTAAACACTCAGAGCTGCCAGCCAAACAGGCTGTGAACCTAAGCAGGCTGGCAGCTCTGAGTGTTCTCCTTTGTGAACAAAGCAGACTGGCAGCTCGTAGTGTTTAGGACTCCAGCATGAGTCTGAAATGCTTGCTGCCAGGACTGGTAGGGAGACCCCTAGTGGTCATTTCTATTAAATAGAAAGAAGCATATTTTTTTATAACATGCAATTGTAAAGTTATTCTGCATACATTAATCTATAATATATCAAAAGTTTTTTTGATGAGAGATACCCTTTAAGGGGTTAAAGAAGTCATCTTATCAGTAGTACTACAAAATATAAAAAAGAGTTTTTCATAATGACAGTGCCTTTTTAAATAAAAGGTTATAAAAAAAAGCAGCAATTTTGGACCTTTTGTTTACGTTCACGCCGTTCACCGTACGGTATCATTAACATTATATTTGAACAGTTTGGATATTTACGCACGCAGCGATACCCAATATGTTTATAAAAAAAACAATTTTTTTTTGGGGGGGGATGAAATGGGGAAAATGGGACAATTTACATTTTTATTGGGGGGGAGGGAATTTTTCTAATTTTTTAAACTTTTATTTTTACACCTTAATAGTCTCCTAGGGGACTATTTATAGCAATCATTTGATTGCTAACACTGTTCAGTGCTATGCATAGGACATGGCATCGATCAGTATTATTGGACATCTTCTGCTCTGGTCTGCTCTATCTCAGATCAGAGCAGAAGACCTGTGGAAGGCAGCGGAGGCAGGTGAGGGGACCTCAGTCTGCCATTCTGGGCGATCCTATCCTCCATTTTAGTGACTGCACTCCCGCAGATGCCGTGATCACGGCATCTGAGGGGTTGATGGTGGACAGCCGTGTGATCGATTAAGTAACACCTCACCAGAACATACATTTACGTTCTGCGTCATTAAGGGGTTAAAGGAAAACTGTCAGTGTAATCCACACAACCTATTGGTACAGTCTTGTAGTGCTGAAAACACAGATTAAAATTATACTTCGGCTGGGTTCACATTACGTTTTTCCCAATACGGGGCCCCATACGGCTGGGGGGAGCTAAAACCGGGCGCTCCTGTATCCCTGCCGTATGTAATGTATTTCAATTTCGGTCGGCTCAGTTTTGCTCGTATGCGGTTTTCTATCGAACCTAAAACAGTGGTTGACTACGGTTTTAGGCCCGGTAGAAAACCGCATACGGGCAAAAATGAGCCGAGCGGTTCACTCCGGTCGGCTCATTGAAATACATTACATACGGGCAGCATACGGCAGGGATACGGGAGCGCCCAGTTTTAGCTCCCCCCAGCCGTATGCAGTCACGTATTGGAAAAAACGTGATGTGAACCCAGCCTTACCCCTGCTAGATCAGTCGCTCCGTTCCACAGTTATGCTTCTTATTTGGTTGCAGGCTTGGAGCATGGGCAGAGCTTGATGAAGTCACGATTGCTGCTTCTTGTGTCCTGTAGAATCCTGCATCAGCACCATGCAGCAGTTTGCAGCTCCTCTCTTATTGGCTGAGGCTGCAAACACCTCCCTCTGTTCTCAACACTGAATGGAATGCAAGAATATTTAGAACACCAATGGAGTGAGACAGCAGCAGTGGTGGTGGTGCTACTGAAGCTCCGCCTATGCTCCAAACCTGCAACCGAATAAGAAGCATAACTGAGTAACGAAGCCAAGGATCTGTGAGGGTGAGAATCATTTTTCCCAGTTTCACCCGCACTACAATTAGAAGCAACTGTCTCCTTTGTGAGAGGAAGGAACCCCTGCAACAGGATGCTCTGGAGTGAGCAAATTTAATCTGGAATAAAGCTACTAGCTGTGCACTACAGGTGATTGTATTTTTATACTATTTGACTATGTATGCCTGAATTGAAGAAACTAAATATTGCATAAAAAGAACAAAGTTGTTTCGTGTGAATCTATTATATGCTAAGAGTGTATTGGAACCTGGAGGAACGCCGCCTCCATGTGATTCGCACTTATCACCCTAGTGTAAAGTTGGGTATTTTTGGATGCAGTATTTTTTTACCCGCACTACAAGCCTGTACCAACAGGTAGTGCGGGTGACACTTATGACAGTTTTCCTTTAGGTACACATTTCTTTATCTTGAATTTTATGGTGAAACAAGGAATGCTGTCCACAAATATGAGTAGCCCTTCAAATGGCTCTGAAGAAATGATGGCTCTTAAAACAAATAGGTTAAATTTAAAATCACACGACAACAATCCACCAAACAAATCTACTAACAAACATTCAAAAACAAACTTTTTTGGATAGATTATGAGATCAGTGACAACATTTAAAATGTAATGAAGCCAATCTGAACAGACCGTTGTAAACCTCTCACCTGATCAAACATATCAGACTGACTAAGCTCTGTTTTGAAGTCAGCTGACCCAGCCAACACGAGACCAGCTACGTTCACTTTATCACCAGAAATAAACAGCTGCACAGCAGTTTCTGCTACTTTCCTAACATAATTGTGACGTTTCTCCATTCTTAGACGTGCAAAACGCAAAGCAGACTGCCCTCCTCTGCCTGTTGGAGGACAAAAAAAAAATTAAGATTATAATGTAAAACGGTCCATAACATTTACCACAAACACTGAGCTTACATTTAGAAAATTACCCTTATAGTGTATCTGTAATAGTTATCTCTCACCCGATCATTGTTCTAAAGGCACAGAGAAATGCAAGTCTACACTGGGTGGTTGGGTTGCCAATGCCCAGCGAGTTCCGAACCACCAGAATTAGACGCATGCACAAAACCTGCTGGGCAACGTATGGCAACTGTACTGCTAAGCATGAAATTGCATCTCTCCACGCCCGATCTGAAGATGAGGTGGGAGATTACTATTGCTGCTATGCCCCTCTCTTTGAAGATTCACCACTCTCACTGTATGTCATTTCCTATAAATGTTCAGGTACAATATTGCTGTTATAGATTAAATTTTTTCTCAGTAAAATTTATTTTATCTATGTAAAACTCAATGGGGGAGATTTATCAAAACTTGTGCAAAGGAAAAGTTACCCAGTTGCCTATAGCAACCAATCAGATCGCTTCTTTCATTTTGCAGAGGCCTTGTTAAAAATGAAAGAAGCGAGCTGATTGGTTGCTATGGGCAACTGAGCAACTTTTCTTCTGGACAGGTTTTGATAAATCTTCCCCAGTGTGTGTGTGTGTGTATGCATGTGTGTATGCATGTGTGTATGTATGTGTGTATGTTCCAGCATGACTTCCAAACGGCTTAAGATATTAACATGAAACTTGGCACACGTTACTTATATGTCAACAACAAACATAGGATAGGTAATTTAACCATTACTCACTCCTATTTGCCAGGATCAGGGTTTTTGTAAAGTCCCATACAAGTCTATGGGAAATATATGTTACTGCATAACGGCTGGAGATATTTCAATAATACTTGATCAGAGGTCGGGACACGAGGACAATTTATGGGGATGTGATATGAAGTCAAAAGTTTCCTCATTTCCCCAACAACGATTAGGAAGGAAAAACCGGGCAACGCCGGGTACTCAGCTAGTAAATAAATAAAACTGGTCTAAGCATCCCAGAAGTAAAATATTGAATATCTAAAGAAAACCAAGTACCCAGTCAAGTTTGCAGATTTATACAGTAAATGTTCCCCATCCTACTGAGATCTGACAATTGTATGATTTACCATGCTTCTTTGGAAGATCCACAGTGAATTTGTGTAGCACTTCTCTTGTATTTCCTTGTAGAGTTCCAAAAAGAGCTCCACTGCCATCTATTACAATGAATCCAAACTTGCTGTCATCAGAAAGTAGAGCTGTAAGAGCCTGCAAAAACATATCTCATGTAAATAAAATGGGTAATATCTAATATTAATTCCAATTTAATTGCTACAGCCACACAATGAAACGGCAGACTTCCACCTGACAAAAAAATAAAAAATAAATAAAACAGAACACATTTGTGAAAAATGACTTCATTGACCTAAAATCCCATGCCAGCATGCAGAAGGATGCACAATCCCAACTTATAAGACCTGGCCTAATTTATTACAATGTATTACAATACACTGGCCTAATATATTACAATGTTTTAAATAAACTTAAAACAAACTAATAGCTTTATTTATCAGGAGAAAGAAGGAAAGATACTGCTTGTATCAAAATTTTCTACTAGTATATGGGAGAAAACAAGTGGGCCTTCTGGAAAAGTGCCATGTACAATATATATTATATATAATATTATCTACACACACACACTGAAGCGGTGCCTCTCCCTGAGGAAAATACTCGTCCCTTTTAGCTAGTCTCTACAGGTCTCTCATCCTCAGCCAAGCCAGAACACCCTGCTCTGTACTGATGAGGAGTAACTGCCCCGAAACAGCTGTCTGCAGATGGGTTCTCTTCCCTTCTGGGGAGATTTCTGACTTTGCATTAATCCCAATCAGCTTCTGAGACTTTATAACCAGAGCGGATCAGAGGGCACGCTACCTTATATGGTGGTGTGATGAGAAACTTACTTTGCGCATGCATGTGTATAATAAATATATATATATACACATATACACACACACACACACATTTACTGTCCATTTAATAATAGACTATATATACACATTGGGGGACATGTATCAATGTTGATGTAGGTAGAGATTTTTGTAGATCGTTTTGGTTGGTCTAAATTTGGTGCAATTGCACCAAATATACCATACTTGTGCAAGCCACGTGATAAATTTTGTGCAAAGTTCTAAATCTCCACACAGTTCTATTTATACACCTGAGCTGCACCTCACTGGAAAGTGGACACAGGGATTTTGTTCTATTGCTTTGAGGCTCATATTCCATTGAGGTTTTTTGTCCACCAGCAAAGACGCCAGAAAAACTGTCAAAGATTTTTCCTGCATTTTGTCATTTTTTCTTGCGTTTTTTTGCTGATGTGTGTAATTTTGTACCCTGTGGCCATTTTTTCAAAGCCTTCAGGATACCATTCTAATGGGTCGGATGCAAAGCGCCCAGCCCACGGAGGGTAAGGAGTGATTTATAGCATATACATATACTATAAATCACTCCTTACATATCACTCCTTACATATACAGGGTGCAGAGCATCACTACTTACCTCTGCCAGCTGTATAGTATACCGGGGTGAATAGTGTACCCATGTATACTAGACCGGAGCCCAGCAATGAAAATGTTAACCCAGAACTGCTCAGCAGCAACGTGGGTTAAGTCTTTGTGCGCTATCCTGTGTATACAGCTGTCTATAGATGACTGTATATACATGATACAGTAGGCAGATGTCAAAAATTGGAGGCTCTCTGTTTAGGAACACACTGCAGTATGGGCACACTCCCCAGGGGAGAGCGCCAAAAATGTAATATCTTTTTTTGTGTCTTTTTTCTTTTCTTCTCAGTTCAGATATGTGATTGCGGAAGACTAAATCAGATTCGGTGGATTGCGATGATGACCAGCGTTTTGTTAATTACAATAAAAGGGTTAAAGAGGGCTGTCAGGGAGCGTTTTTTAAATAAACTTTTTTTTCAATGTGTCATGTTTTTTATTGAATTATTAGGCTTAGTAGTGGAAGCTGTCTAATAGACTGAATCCATTACTAAGCCGAGGCTTAGAGTTAGCCCCAAAAACAGCTAGCGCTAACCTTTAATTATTACCCCAGTACCCACCGACCCAGGGGTGCCGGGAAGAGCCAGTACCATCAGGCCCAGAGCGTCAAATATGGAGCTCTTGGGTCTAGGCGGTAACAGGCTGGCGTTATTTAGGCTGGGGAGGGCCACTAACAATGGTAATGTCAGGCTGTTGCAGCTTGGTTGGTATCTGGCTGATACTGAAAATAGGGGGAACCACACACGTTATTTATTTATTTATATTACAAAAAGAACGCAAAAGGTTCCCCTTATTTTCAGTATCAGCCAGATACCAACCAAGCAGAAACAGCCTAACTTTACCAGAGTGGGCGAGGACCATTGTTACTGGCCTTCCCCAGCCTAAATAATGCCAGCCTGTTACCGCCTAGGCCCAGGAGCATCATATTTGACGCCCCGGGCCTGTTGATAACGGCTCTTCCAGGCACCCCTGGGGCAGTGGTACCGGGGTAATAATTGGAGGTCAGTGCTAGCTGTTTTTGGTGCTAACGCTAAGCCCCAGCTTAGTTATGGATTCCGTCTATTAGACTGCTTCCCCCAGAAGCATAATAATTAAGTTATAAAAAACAAGACACATCGAAAACTTTTTTTTATTAAAAAAAAACACTCCCCCACAGCCCTTATTAACCCTTTTATTGAAGTTTAAAAAATGCTGGTCATCGTTGCAATCCACCGAATCTGACGTAGTCCTCTGCATTCACGTATCTAAAATGAGAAGGAAAAAAAGGTAAGTACATTTTTGGCGCTCTCCCTTGCGGAGAGCACACATAATGCTGTGTTCCTAAACAGGAAGCCTCCAAGTGTTGCTAAACTACAACTCCTATCATGGGGGGCTGTAATTAACCCGTTAAGAACGGCAGGCGTATCCATACGCCCCCGTTTTAAAGTCCTTACGCCCGTGGGAATTCTAGTCCCCGCCGCTAGCCGGTTGGGGACCAGACCGGGATGCCTGCTGGAATCATTCAGCAGGCATCCCGGCACATCGCCGAGGGGGGTCCTGAGACCCGCCCATGTCGGCGATCGGAGAAAAACGCATGTCAATTCAGACAAGCGATTTTCTCCAATTCCGGGCTGATCGGGTCTCTGGTGAACCGATCACCCGGAAAAGGCTAAGGCCAAAGGCTGTCTGGGCATGCTGGGAGTTGTAGTTTTGCAACGTCTGGAGGGTGACAGTTTGGTGATCACTGTTACAGTGGTGCCCAAACAGTAGCCCTCCAGATGTTGCCAAACTACAATTCTCAGTTTGCCTAGACTGCCCAGGCATGCTGGGAGTTGTAGTTCTGTAACATCTGTCCCTTCAGATTTTGCAATTTTCATGAAATTTTTGAAAATTGGTGCTCTACTTTGAAGCCCTCAAATTTTTTCAAAAAGTAAAAATATGTCAATTTTATGATGCCAACATAAAGTGGACATATTGTATTTGTGAATAAAAATAAAATGTATTTGGATAATCTATTTTCCTTACAAGCAGAGAGCTTCAAAGTTAGAAAAATGCAAAATTTTCTAAATTTTCATGAAATTTGGGGATTTTTCACCAAGAAAGGATGCAAGTAACGCGGAAAAATTACCACCAAAATAAAGTAGAATACGTCACGAAAAAAATCTCAGAATCAGAATATTCTGTAAAAGCATCTTAGAGTTATTAACGCTTAAAGTGACGGTGGTCAGAATTGCGAAAAAGGGCTCAGTCCTTAACAACAGTTGGAGTCTCCCTGTTTGGAAACACACTGGCAGAAAGTTTCTGTTCCCATTATGCAAAATGCATAATGAGAACGGTCAGGTCTGGACTGAGTAGCTCCGCCACTAATGATGTCATCCCTAGGGGGCAGAGCAGTAAAGGTTGCAGGAGTGAGCCCCCCATCGGTCTGCCCCTCAGCCCCTAGACTATAACTCCCATCATGGACAGAGTCACTCCTGAGACCCCCCTGTGACCTTTACTGCCCAGCCTCCTAGTGATGAAGTCATCAGGGGGCGGAGCTATACAGTCCAGGCCTGACTATGTTCTCATTATGCATTTTGCATAATGGATCACAGCAGGTCATTCTACAGAGACCGGCAGTGATCCACATTTATTAACTTTACAAGCCGGCGGCACATGCGGCTCCACTGTGCTGCCCGACGGCTCCAGGCCACTGTATACATATTTTTATCGGCGTATAACCCGCACCCTCATTTTCACAGGATTCTCCCTGCTCCTCAGTTTGCCCCTCCCCATTTATCAGCCCCTGTGCAACATTTACCCCCCCCCCGATCCCGTGTGCCTCCTTTCCGCTGTGATTCTCCTTGCTCATCATTCTCCCCCACCAGCGCATCATTTCCCCCCTCTGATTCATCATTCCCCCTGCTCATTATTTCCCCCCCTTGCTCATCATTACCCCCTCTGCCTCATCCTCCTCATCTCACCCCCCCCCCCCACCCACTTTTTATATTTTTCATACTTCCTTACCTGGCTGCACTACGGCAGGCTCAGGTAATGCGGCTGTGTAGTATGACAAGTGACATCTCCTGCCGGCTCCTCTGCGTGGCGTCAGGGACGTCACTCCTCATTCTCTGCAGCCGCCGCTGGTCAGAGTGGCCGCAGCGCCGGCTGCTTGTTCAGCAGCCCGGCCGCAGCCACTTTAGAAGTCACCCGCGGCGGCTGCAGTAAAAGAGGAGTGGAGTGATGTTCCTGATGCAGTGCAGAGGAGCCGGCAGCGGACGTCACTCCTCATGCTAGCCACACAGCCCACAAGGACCTGCCGCAGTACCTGAGCCTGCCGGAGGGCAGCCAGGCAAGGAAATATAAAGAATATTAAAATCAGGAGGAGAAGTGTCTGGGCCTGTAAGAGCCACTGCTGGTCACTGTTTTAAAATGGCCGGGCTGCTGATCTTTAACAAGCAGCTGGCGCTGCGGCCACTTTAAATCAGTGACCAGAACATTTATCGGCAATTCATAATCGCCGCCGCTGGGAGACAGGAGCTCTGATTTGTGAACAGCTATTCACCAATCAGTGCTCCCGCCTCCCGGCGGGGATTATGAACTGGGATACAGTATACAGGAGCCGGTGGGCAGCGCAGTGTAGCCTCATGTGCTGCTGTCTTTTATACAGTTTATAAATGCGGATCGCAGCGGGTCTCTGGAGAATGACCCAATGCGATCTGTACCTCAGCCCCTTGACTACAACTCTCATCATGGGCAGAGCCTGTCCATGATGGGAGTAGTCGTCCTAACTGTCCCAAAATAGTTAATATAATTCTCAGATGCTTTAGAAGACTTTAGTAGGTGTCCTCCAATGTGGTGTATATTTGCGTAAGAAAAGTGCATTTGCGCATTTTTTGGGTGTTAAAAAAAAAAAAAAAAAACATGCAGTTAATAAATTCGATTCTACAGTAGAAAGTGCGATGTGGTAAACTTAACTGTAGAATCAGATTTTGCGCAAAAAAAAAAAAAAAAAAAGCTCTATATACGATGATAAATCCCCCCTCCCCCCATTATGTATACATGTGAACAGAGCAGTATATCTAACAAATCTAAAGTCAGAGGAAGATCTCCTTCGAAAACCCAACAAATCCTGACCCCTAACTTACTGTTGCCTAGAATTAAACATAGGTAGGACTTTTAGGACTTTTAAACCAGCACTTTGGAAGCCACAGTCAAGTCTCTGCATGTGAAATCACTCACTAGTGCCACAACTTGTGTGTGTGTGTGTGTGTGTGTGTGTGTGTGTGTGGGACGACAAAAAAACAACCAACAAAAAAAACTCACATCATAAGTGAATGACAGAACACGTCCAAGCACCATACCTCTGTATGAAATTTGTTGTCACATAAATACAAAGATGTGTTGATTGGTTTGAAAGGTTCAAAGTCTATGTTTACTTTCTTTTCCTTTCCTTCTTCTGTTACAATTGTTCCGCAGTAAACCACTAAACCATTGGGTGGTACTAAAAGACAAAAAAATAATTCTGTCAGATCAGTAGAGGAAACCTAGTATAAACACTTCCCACATACATTTTCCGATTTGCATAAAATTGAAAGTTTTACATTCAAGGATTAAAAAGGTTCATACACACATCAGTACTAAATTGAAGTGAACAGCTTGGTTTCCCTGATGCATGGTTTTAATAAACTTTTTGGGGGAGGTTTGTCAAAACTTGTGCACAGGAAAAGTAGAGCGGATGCTCACAGCAACCAGATTTCTTTCATTTTTCAGAGTCCTTCTCAAAGGTGAAAGAAGCGATCTGATTGGTTGTTATGGGAAACTGCACCACTTTACACTTGTTTTGTTAAATCTCTGCCTTATGACTAAAAGCACCAATCTGGTAATGTATAAAAAGTAAAATCAGGTGAGGTCAGAAGTTAAATCTATACATACCATTCATTCACAATAATGCCCCTGGAGAAAGCCAAGAGTTGTATTTAGTTATCTCCGGAGGCTCCATAGAGAATGAATGGGGTCCCATTTTAGGATATGTGGATAGGGCTTACGTTTTTCCTCTTCCATTCTTATCGGCTCTGCTGCTCTAGCCTGCCATCGCTGGCAAGAGCACCGATTGGACGGCAAAGAGGCAGGTAAGGGCCCTCCCTCTTTCCACTAAGCTCATTGGGACCAGCGATTTAGCTGTGGATGTCCTGATCAGCTGCCCTGAGCTAACCGGCACTGTTAAGTCCACACATTAGACGCTGCAATCAATTTTAATTGTGGCATCTAAAAGGTTAATGATGGGCATCGTCCCGACATGTGGGTCCTGGCTGGGTTTGAAGAATTCTCTGCTCATGAGCACGCTTTAAACCCTGGTAACAGGACCAAGGTGTGCACCTTAAGTACCAGGACACAAGGGCGTACTTGATGGGTTAAAGGGAATCTCATCAGTATCATCTGCACTAACCTATTGGTACAATGTTATAATGTGGGAGACACTAATGAACATCATACTTACTGATTTTCTGTCCATGGCTCCATCCTTTGGTGGTGGTGTATTTACAGCATCTAAAGGGTTAATGGCAGGCAAGATTGCTGATGTCTGTCATAACTAGCGAGGTCCTGACTTATCAGTGCCTGTGCTCACTTTATAGCCGGAATGCCGTTTAGGACTAAAATGAACGTCCTGGTGCGTTTAGTGCTAGGTTAACAGGCTGCACATTTATGTCCATTGTCATTAAGGAGCTTAATGCTGCTGTATTGGGATCCTACATACATTTATATCATTTTACTGTGTATGCGCAAGTCTACTTTCAATAAGTTATGACTTCTGGATACCAAATTGATTTGGAATTATTTTATTCAAGGATAAAATATTGGTAGCTATTGGATGGTTTGTAGTTGTAGGCTATGAATGTCTATGCTGTTACGAAGATTGTCTACACCTGTACTATGTGGGGGGGGGGGTGCTCGACAACTTTTTGTGAAAGATGTTCTGTAACCATAACTCCCACTGGCTTAGTTCTTAGAGGACCTCGGTCTGCCTCCATTACAGTTGCCAATGATTACTTTCCCACATGTGAAATGACAAGGTAAAAATAAGCTTACCTTTATTATAGAGCTTGAGCCTCTGTTGTACAGACGTAATTGCTCCCAGGACAGACAGACGGTTCACCCGTGACTTGATGTTAGACGCAGTACCAAACTCATCAGCCAACATCTTGGCCACTCTCGAAATTTGGTCTTTGGGAGGAATGATCAAAGAGATCATACTGGTGCCATTTCTGCAATTAGGAATATATGAAATACTTTAATATCTTCAAGCACATACATCTTTTCTAGCTTACTTTTTTACCAATTCCTTTTTTTATTACTCAGATGGGTTTAGTGTCTTCCATCAATAAGTGTTTGTATATTGGTTCACAATGTGCAGAATACAAAAAATAAAAAAAAACACAATGAGCCTAAACACTTCATAATGCCTGTATGTGGGAGGATATATCTCCCTTACACTAAGGAATTATCCTGCAAAGGAAAACAACATGTGTCAGAATAGAGAATTTCTAGTTTAACAACTGATAACCTTGGGCTATTTACTGCAACTTACACATAGCAGCAAGTTACAATCCAACTTTATGTGGCCCCTTTAGAGGGCAAGTCACACGCAAACCTGTAACCGCAACCTCAACATATGGCCGATAATGACAAGCTGTGCCATTTAAGGTATGCCTAGAGCTGACCTGATTCACTAGTCCATCACAAAACATCAGTAGCCAAAACTCTCATACAATAAATCCAGCTGTGTCCAAGCAATAACTAGTGCAAAAAAAAAATGCTTACAAATGTCATTTAAAAGGGCTATTCCCCTTCACAGGATATACCAAACATCTAAAAGATGTGGCTGCCCGCGGTGGGACCTAAATGTTGAGATCAAAGCCCCTATCCGCTTCCCTCTTTGAGTCATCTTCCTACGTTCCACCGATATTGGAGTCCACGACCTCCAGTGCTGGTCTGCTTCCTGCTTCTTGGTGACTCCTACTGTGCTCAGCGTATTGCCGGCCTCAGCGGTGTCCCGCCTCAGCTGGTGATAGGATGAGAGTCATGTAAGGAGCCCAGGCAGCGGGGAGAAGGCGGGCCCAAGCTCCTTACAGAGCGCTCAGCCTATCACCAACGGAGGCAGGACATCACTGAGGCCGGTCATACGCTGAGCGCAATATGAGTCACCAAGACCAGGAAGCAGACCAGCACCGGCAGTCTCGGATGCCCAGATTGGCGCAACGGGGGAACAGAGGAAGTAGAGTTAAATTTTTTTGTTTTTGTTTTTGCAGCCGGGCACAGGGGACATGAAAAGTGTTGTGCCACAGTTCTCCTTTAAGTGAACCTACACAAAAAGTGAAAAGTCAAATACTCTTCAGTGATTATTTAGGTGCAGACACCCCAAAGCAATGGGACAAAAAAAAAAAAAAAAAAAGTCAATGCCACTTTAGATTTATCCGAGTACTGAATTCAAAAGGAAGACTAATGCACGTCTATGGCCGTCATCGATCATCTCTTCAGAATGATGGCAAGAGCTCAAGTGATCATGTGCTGCAGAATACCACAGTATTCCACCAGCAGAAGAATAAGGGGGTATTCTGGGATTTTCTTTTATTTCACTATGTTACAAGGGCAGTAAAGTTATTGTAGTTCATAATATAGTGTCTGTACTGGTGTTTGATGGTTGGTCTCGCAATTCTTATGTGATCTTTGACCCGAATGTTCATTTTTGGCAGCATAAAACGTGTGATGGGTGTGGTGGCTGATGTGTAGGGGAGAGAAAAGTTACCTCCCACCTAGAAACAAGGGATCCTGGGGATTGTAGTTGGAGGGAGGGCACAGATAGCGGAAATAGCCAGTTCACACAAACACTGGGGACACATGACACTGCCATTTAACACCAACACAGGCACAGATCCTCGGTAAGCATGTCCATTACCGTCTGACAGGTAATTAGTAAAGTAACCTTATGTTGAATAACCCCTTTAAAGTAGAACACTAGGTGGTTGTACGGAGACGACATCCTATGGCAGACGATATAATACCTTTGTACTAGTGATGAAGATGTTCACTTTTATACCCATTCATGCTCAACAATTTGACCTAGTCTCCTACTACAGAACTGTGTTAATACTGTACGAGGAACTGAGGGCTAAAATACAAATCTTTATTGCATTAAATGGTGGTGGGGGGTGGGGGACTTGTCGTGAACATAAGACTGATGTTTAAAATGTCAGTTTGCTATAAGAGACACTCCTTTTAATAAACTAGTCATATCTTAGGCTATGAAATCTAGGTATGCTGGCAGAGGTGTTTTGTGCACCATTCTTAAAGATAAATGTGTTTTACATTTGATCAATCCACCGCAAAATTCTTTGGAGGATGAGCAGAAATTGTACCACATTTTTTTCCCTTCAAAGTGAGACTATATTGGAGACTGTCACACACGTCCTCCTTGTTCACCTAGGGCAATAGTGCTAATAGGGGGATCCCTGGAAAACACTTATAACCCTTAACACCACAAGGCTATATTAAAGAAAAAGTATTCAGACTAAGGCTGCAACTAAATTATTTGTAAAAATCGATTAGTTATTCAATTGGTTCTATTCATTTGATAAATATGCAAAATGACAAAGGATTTTTTAGGGTTTTAATGAAAAAAATAAAAAAAAACATCTTAAAACAATGATCACAGGATCACAAAAACTTTAGCATTATTTCTTCCTGACCGCACTGACACCACACATTAATCTGGCACAGGCTGCTCCCCCTTCTTTCCCTGCACTGTGGACATCCGGCTGTGGCAAACTACAACTCCCAGCAACGACAGCTGTTGGCTTTTTGGGCATGCTGGGAGTTGTAGTTTTGCAACAGCTGGAAGTCCACAGTCTGGAGACCACTGCAATAAGGACTAGGAATCACTTGTCTACCTTTACAGCCCCTTGGCCAGAAGTTGCTGTGTTTTTCTTCATGCCTGCTATTTGCAGACACTCCCTTATACAGCCAAGTGTCAGTACATGTGTAGGGAGCTGGACCCTGGATAACAGCGCCCCCTTCACATTCCATTGGATCTCAAATGGTTAATGTCAGAAGCACACAGCACAGGTAAGTGCAGTGTGTCATCATTATGGCACAGCGGGGAGGGAGAGGGACAAATTCAGGACTGTCATTCAGAGCCCTGCAGACCCATACTGCAGCTGAAATAACGTCTACCTGTGCTCCCTACTCTCAGTACCGCCACCAGGTTAGAGGTCAGTAATCCCAGCAGGGGAACTGCAGTACAAACAGTCCCGGTGGGGATGGCTGACGTTGGGGCATCATAAGCTGAGGCAGTATTCAACATGTGATGGGCCCTGACAAGCCATCACCATTTGAATTCATCCTAAGTTGAAGCCAACACAAGTCGTGGGATCACTGTATTAGGCCACACCCTCCAACTACAGAGGAATCGCTATTGGAAATAGTTTCCATAGCCGGCAATGCATTTCCAAGGGGACTCCGCTTAACACCTTAAAGGAGTAGTCCAGTGGTGAACCCAGTGGTGAACAACTTATCACCTATCCTAAGGATAGGGGATAAGTTTGAGATCGCGGGGGTCCGACCGCTGGGGCCCCCTGCGATGTCCTGTACGGGGCCCGGACAGCCCGCGCGAAGGGGGCGTGTCGACCCCCGCACGAAGCAATCTTCGGCAATCTCCGGCTCTGCTATAGAGATTTATTGAGGGGGCGTGTCGGCCGCCGCTTCGTGCGGAGGTCGACACCCGCTATCTGGCCGGAGAGCCCGGCCCCCGTACAGAGAGATCGCAGGGGGCTCCAGTGGTCGGACCCCCCGCGATCTCAAACTTATCCCCTATCCTTAGGATAGGGGATAAGTTTTTCACCACTGGACTATCCCTTTAAAGGGAATGTGTCACCAAATTTATTTTTTTATTTTAAGAGGTTAAATAATGTTTTCAGCTCCTGAAGTGACTAGAGGATAAGACATAATGTAACATCAGAACAAAAAGTACAGTGGTCCCTCAAGTTACATTATTAATCGGTTCCAGGACGACCATTGTATGTTGAGACCAGAACTCTATGGAAACCTGGTAATTGGTTCTGAAGCCACCAAAATGTCAAAAATAGGAAAAAAGTGAGAATTAAAGAAAAATAAGTAGAAAACTAATATAGACAAAGCAAATCCATACATATAAATGTAAGAAAGATCTGCTGGGAGCTGTAATCACTGTCTATGTCAGTGTTTCCTAACCAGGGGGCCTCCAGCTGTTGCAAAACTACAACTCCCATCATGCCCGGACAGCCGCTAGCTGTCCGGCCATGCTAGGAGTTGTAGTTTTGCAACAGCTGGAGGCACCCTGGTTGGGAAACAAAGGATTAAGTAGAGGACAGGAGCTTCTTCAGGGTCCTATACAGTACACACAGTGTCCCAAATGGAGCAGGTAACCCTGGCACAGGTAAGGAGTAGTACAGAACTTGCAATTCCTCCCTGTACTGTAGGGGGCGCTACCAGACAGCCAGTCAGTGCATGCACTTCAGTAATAGAGGTGATTTACCGGTAAAATGTCCATTCTGATCGGTCGGTTCTTCTGGCCATTGACAGGTATCACAGATCTGGACTGTCCGTAGCATTGTATGTTGAGTCTGGTTTCAAGTTACAATGGTCCAGAAAAGACCATTGTATGTTGAAACTATTGTATGTTGAGGCCATTGTAAGTTGAGGGATCACTGTACAGCTTTAGAGGTGACTGGATGATAAAAAGGTTTTTATAACAGAAGAATAGAGAGTTCAGCTTTAGAGTTGACTAGAGGATAAGAAATTATACAACAGCAGAATAGTGAGCACAGATTTGGAGATGACTGGAGGATAAGACATTATACAACAGCAGAATAGTGAGCACAGATTTGGAGATGACTTGAGGATAAGACATTATACAACAGCAGAATAGTGAGTACAGCTCTGGAGGTGACTGGAGGATAAGATGTGATGTAACCGTAGAATACTGACTCCAGCTTTGGAGGTGAATGGAGGATAACATGTGATGTAACATTAGAATACTGACTGCAGATTTGGAGGTGACTGGAGGATAAAATGTTATATAACAGATCATGTGCTATTCAGAAGCCTGGGAAAGCTGTGTGTGAAAGTCAGACCCTGTAATTTTACAGGGCCATGAGTCAGACAGAGTCTGAATGTCACATACAGCTTTGACACAGCCTTCTCAGACCTGCAGCAGTCCCTGGTATAAATCTTCCTTCAGCACAGGGTCCGACCTCATACTTCATTCCTTTCCCTTCTCACAGCGGCCCCGGCCTGCCATGTGATCTGGTACTCGTCATGCAGACAGACAGGGAAGCGCTCTGCTGCAGACACCAGCTACGGGGCCAACCCGAACTCCCCCTCCTCCCTTCCCAGCTGATCCTCCGCAATCCTGCCGACTGGAAGCCAGAGAGGGGCAGAGTCTAATCTAGGTCCCCAGGCAGGGAGGATGCAGCTGCTGGTACTGTCAGGAGGATACATGGTAGGAGCGCGACCAGTATACAGGAGAGCCAGCAGGGGAGAATGAAAATAGTTATATAATAGAAGCAGCCGCTGGTGCTACAGAGGAGGCTTCCGAACTTCACATAACAAAGTTTTAGTAACATAGTTCATAAGGTTGAAAAAAGACCAGAGTCCATCAAGTTCAACCTATAACTCTAATGAGTCCCTACTGAGTTGATCCAGAGGAAGGCAAAAAACCCTCATACTAGAGGTAAAAATTCCTTCCTATATGGCAGTCAGAATAAATCTCTGGATCAACATGCTGTCCCTATAAATCTCGTATACATGACCTGTAATGTTATTACTCTCCAAAAATGCATCCAGACCCCTTTTAAAATTATTTTACTGAGTTCACCATGACCACCTCCTCCGGGAGAGAATTCCACAGTCTCACTGCTCTTACAGTAAAGAACCCCCGTCCTTACCTTTAAAAAATCATAACCCTTTCAATTTTGAAGCTAAGGCTCCTTTCACTCTACAAAATTCTCCGTTTTTAAACATCCGTATGAAGTTCCGTCTGAAAATCAGCTGAAATCGGCAGTTACAAAATCCTATACGACCGTTCGAAAAATCCCATTGACTATAATGGGATTTTCTAATAGCCGCTTTAACCCATTATTAATAACGGCCGTTATTTTGTGACGGACGATAGTAACAGGAGAAATAGTTCATGAACTATTTCTCCCATTAAAAAATAACGGCCTTTATTAATAACGGGCTATAACGGGTTGAAACGGCTATTAGAAAAATCCCATAGACTATAATGGGATTTTCTAACGGCCGTATAGGATTTTGTTACTGCTGTTTTCAGCTGAATTTCAGACGGAACCTCATACGGCTGTTCAAAAACTGAGAATTTTTTAGTGTGAAAGAAGCCTAAAGTTCCATATGATGGCTTGTTTTTTTTGTGCCACCAATTTTACTGAATGACATCAGTCATTTTACCCAAAAATCTAGGGCGAAACAGGAAAAAAAGAAAAAATAATTGTGCGACAAAATTGAAGAAAAAAACGCCATTTTGTATCTTTTGGGGGCTTCCATTTCTACACTGTACATTTTTCAGTAAAAATGACACCTTATTTACCTTAAATGACATCATTATTCTGTAGGTCCATGCGGTTAAAATGATACTAGGGATCGACCAATTATCGGTATGGCCGATATTATCGGCCGATAATCACGATTTTGGGCATTATCGGTATCGGCAATTACCTTGCGGTGGCGGTGATAGGTCTCAGGACCCCCGGACTGCCAGGGGTAGAGAAGCGGGTGGCGGCGGCAGCCTCTGGCACCGCAAAAGCCACTGCAGTGCATTGATTTAAAGCGCCCGCTTTAAATCAATGATCTGCAGCGGTGTCGCGGGGGGATAAATAGCCGATAACTTATACCGGAATAAGTTATCGTCTATAGGCCCTAACCACCACCGATTATCGGTATCGGCCCTAAAAAAACGATATTGGTCGATCCCTAAATGATACCCTACTTACGTAGGTTTGATTTTGTCGTACTTCTGGAAAAAATCATAACTACATGCAGGAAAATGTATTCATTTAAAATGGTCATCTTCTGACCCCAATAATTTTTTTTATTTTTCCGCATTCTCATTTTTTGTGCAGTGATCTGTAGTTTTTAGCGGTACCTTTTTTTTATTGATCGGACTTTTTGATCTCTTTTATTCATTTTTTCATGATATAAAAAGTGACCATTGACCGTGCGGTTTAATTAATTTTATAATTTGGACATTTCCGCACGCGGCGATACCATATATGTTTATTTACACTTTTTTTTTATGGGAAAAGGGGGATGATTCAAACTTTTATTAGGGAAGGGATTAAATTATCTTTATACGCTTTTTTGTTGGCAATGTTATAGCTCCCATAGGGGGCTATAACACTGCACACACTGATCTTTTACACTGATCAGTGGTTTCTCATAGGAAACCATTGATCAATGATTCTGCCGCTTGAATGCTCATGCCTGGATCTCCGGAACTGAGCAGTCATTCGGCAATCGGACACCAGGAGGAAGGTAGGGACCCTCCTGCTGTCGTACAGCTGTTCGGGATGTCGCGATTTTGCCGCGGCGATCCCAAACAGCCCCTGAGCTAACCGGCAACATTTTAGTTTCACTTTAGACGTAGTGTCTAAAGGGTAAATAGCGCGCGGCACCACGATCAGTGCTGCATGCTATTAGCCACGGGTCCCAGCCGTTGTTAGAGGTCAGGCCCGACCACACTGTGACCCCGCGTTATAGAACGGGAGCAGATTCAAGGCGTACCTGTACACCCTAAGTCCTTAAGGAGTTAAGACGTAGAGGATGCCCCCTTGTTATAGATACAGTCCTGGGTATAAATAGATCATGGGAGAGATCTCTGTACGGTCCCCTGATATATTTATACATAGGTATTAGGTCGCCCCTAAGCCTTCTTTTTTCTAAACTAAATAACCCTAATTCTGATAATCTTTGTGGGTACTGTAGTCCTCCCATTCCTTGTATTACCCTGGTTGCCCGTCTTTGAACCCTCTCCACCTCCACTATATCTTTCTTGTACACTGGTGCCCAGTACTGTACACAGTATTCTATGTGTGGTCTGACTAGTGATTTGTACAGCAGTAGAATTATTTCCTTGTCGTGGGCATCTATGCCCCTATTGATGCACCCCATGATTTTATTTGCCTTGGAATCATACCCACTAAGTCATAATTTTGTCATATTATACCCACTATGTTATAATTTTCCTCAGACATCAACCCCTCCAGTTCCTCTGTTTTATTGGTCAGACTTCTGGCATTAGTCAACATGCAATTCAATGGCATATGTTTTTTCTTCCTTTGAAGCCTATCCCTATTAATTATTCTACCCCCCCCCCCTTTGCTCCACCCCCAGGTACATTACTCAGTCCCCCCCTCTCTATCTACACTATCTTACCCCTCTATCTTGTAGGTTCCCTCCCCCCAGTCCCTAGTTTAAACACTCCTCCACCCTTCTAGCCATCTTCTCCCCAAGCACAGCTGCACCCTCCCCATTGAGGTGCAGCCCGTCCCTACAGTAGAGCCGGTAACCGACAGCGGTCAGCCCAGTTCTCCATGAACCAAAACCCCTCCTTCCTACACCAGCTTCTGAGCCACTTGTTTACCTCCCACTGCCTCTCTGGTGTGGCTCGTGGTACAGGTAATATTTCAGAAACTATTACCTTGGAGGTCCTTGCCTTAAAGGAAAACTGTCCGCTTGCTCCCCCAGCACTAACCAGTGGTACTGGCTGGTAGTGCAGGGGACACTGATCAGTTTGATGCTTACTGTGCCCGGATACGCCGCGCTGTTCAGCCGTAATCTTCTATTTTCGGTATATGCCAATTAGCTGCTAACTGGCACCAACCGGGCTAACTGGCACTCTGACGTCAGTGCCGCTGGAAGCAGCGTTGCCCAGCTCATGAATATTCCTCCCCTCCCTGCTCTGTAATGAAGAGAGAGGGGAGGAATATTGATGAGCTGGGCGGCGCTGCGGCCAGCAGCACTGACGTCAGAGTGCCAGTTAGCGCCTCCTTAGTATATACCGAAAATAGAAGATTCCGGCCGAATGGCGCGGCAGATCCGGGCACGGTAAGCATCAAACTGATCAGCATCCCCTGCACTACCAGCCAGTACCACTGGTTAGTGCGGGGGGAGTAAGATGAGTTTTCCTTTAAGCTTGCGGCCTAAGCCACTGAAATCATTTTTAAAGGACACTCCACCTACCTCTTACTTTGTCATTGGTGCCAATATGTACCATGACTGCTGGGTCCTCTCCAGCAACCTGTCAACCCGATCCGCAATGTGCTGAACTCGAGTGCCAGGAAGACAACACACTGTTCAACTGGGCAAACTTGTTGGGGTGTGCCAGTTCAGGACTAGCCTCCCTGACAGTTTTCCCTCTACTCAGTTTCCTAACTTTAAACCAGCTAACTGCCTAACTGTCCTGAACATCTGTCCCACTATCCTCCCCCACCTCTACCCCAGAGAGTACTTGCTCAGTGAGCAGGAGACTCCTCTCCGGGTTGTCAATACATCTCAGTGTTGCCAATTTCTCCTCTAGATCCAGGATCTGGATCAACTGGTGTCAGAAAAATCTTTATATACTACAGAGGAAGTTGCTGCTGTATACTACAGAGGAAGTTCATTTCTTTTTTAATTTTTCTGTCTGACCACTGTGCTCTCTGCTGATACCTCTTTTAGGGATTGTCCTGAGCTGAATAGGTTTGCTATGGTGATTTTCTTCTGCTCTGAACAGTTCCTGACGGACAGAGGTGTCAGCAAAGGGCACGGTGGTCAAACAGAAAGAAAATTAAAAAAGAAAAAAAAACTTCCTCTGTAGTATACAGCAGCTGGTAAGTACTGGAAGGATTAAGATTTTTGTTTAATAGAAGTAATTTACAAATCTGTTTAACTTTCTGACACCAGTTTATTTAAAAATAAATGTTTTCCAGTGGAGAACCCCTTTAAGACCAAAATGGGTTTGGTCCTTAAGGGATTAAAGAATTACTGAAGGTCCGAGATTCAGAATTTCGGCAGCAGAATACCTGCTGTGGCAATTCTGTGGTGTAATGGTGCAGCAGAATGCCACTGAAAATTAGAGGCTCCTGCACCAGAATTTGAGCAGAATTCCACTAAGAAAAATACTTAAGTGTGAATGGAGATGAAAGCTCAGCCTCTCTGATGGTATGGTTTTAGGTTATGCTTACAGTTTTTCTTTTTTTAAGTGTAGAACTTCTGAATAATGTGGATTTATATTTTTCCTTCAAAACCTAAACTGCAGGTGGAAAGCCATGGATAAGTGGGGGGGGGGGGGGGGGGGGAAGAAGAAGAAGCTTTTAAGCGTACATTCACATGTGCATATTTATTAGTATTTCTATGCAGATTTTCTGCAGTTTATTTTGCTACCCATTGACTTCTATGGGTAGGAAAATAAGCACATGTGAACATTCCCTAAGGGTAGGGTCACACACAGCGTATACGTAGCTTATTTCATGCTGAGAGAAATTCACCGGGCAGCAGGAAATCCACTGTGCATTTTGCTACGACCAGAAACACAGAGGTTCTCGCTGCAGCCCTGGGTGTGCTGATGACCAACTGTGCAGCATATTTACAGGTGCCCAGCGGATTTCTCGGAGGGTAAAATAGGCTGTGTATGACCCTACCCTAAAACAGTTAGCTGCTAGATCTGGCAGATTTATCGAGAGGCGTATGCTCGCGTTTCAGCTGCTGCCCATGCACCGTGCTATGAAAAACACATAGCTAGCTTCTGGCGTATATGTCAGCTACAGTTTACACAAAGTCTCTGGAGTAAATGATAGTAAATCCACCGTGTGTGGGAGGCCACGCCTATTTAGCGAGGGGTAGCATAAATGAGCAAATAGTCAATTTTGAACAAAACTGGGGGCATGAACAAAAATTTTAGACTTTTCACACCAAAACACAGGCACAGATATACAGTAAATTCCACTTCACATATTGTGCTTTTCATTCAGACTTTTGCCATGAAATCAGTAATGTCTGCTGTATTCCCTACACATTGTGAAAGAAGCCATACACTAGATAATAGTAAAGATCATACTGCTTCTAGCTTCTCACATGATGCTGGACTGAGGAACCACTGAAATGATAGATTTTACTCTATAAGGGTAGGGTCACAAATGCCGTATTTTGTTGCTGCTTATTTTCCTGCCAATTGAAGCCAATGGGTAGCAAAATCAGCTGCAGAAAATATGCAGCAAAATATGGCTTTTGTTTATGTATTCTATTGCATTTCCGAGGGATTAGAGCAGTATTTCCCAACCAGGGTGCCTCCAGCTGTTGCAAAACTACAACTCCCAGCATGCCCAGACAGCTGAAGGCTGTCCGGGCATGCTGAAAGTTGTAGTTTTGCACCCCGATTGGGAAACACTGAATTAGAGCACCATATGGACCAAGGTGGTGGACTCCACAATATGTCTACACTGTTTTATTACCCCGATCCACAGGAGCAATAATGGGTGTAACCAGAGGCAGTGCCGACTACTCTCTCTATACGATTATAGATTTTACTCTGCTTTGTCTTCAGTAGTGATCTGCTTACAGATGGAGACGGGAGTGTAAAATACATAATGGGGGAAATTTATCAATATTTTCACCAGAAAACTAGTGCAAAAAAAAAAAAGTTGTAAATGTATGCATTTATGCAAAAGAGGTAAAGTCTACATTTTTTGGCACTAATAAGTAAATACCGTATTTATTGGGGTATACCACGCACCGGCCTATAACACGCACCCTCATTTTACCAAGGATATTTGGGTAAAAAAAGTTTTTTACCCAAATATCCATGATAAAATGAGGGTGCGTGTGTGCGCGTGTATACCCCGATATACCCCCAGGAAAGGCAGGGGGAGAGAGGCCGTCGCTGCCCGCTTCTCTCCCCCTGCCTTTCCTGGGGTCTAGAGCGCTGCTGTCGGCCCTTTTCACCCCCTGGTTATCGGCGCCTCCGTCGTGCGTCCCCAGCGTCGTTGCTATGCACGGCGCGGCGCTCTGACGTCATGCGCTGCGCCGTTCAGCGCATAGCAATGACGCCGGGGACGCACGACGGAGGCCTGGAGCAGGGCGGACCCGACTCAGGTAATTATGCCACCGGGAATGGGGGGAGGCAACAGGGCAGCGGCGCCGGCAATGGGTGCCGCTGCCCCTTCTCTCCCCCTGGCTGTCGGCGCCGCTTCTCTCTCCCTGGCTAACGGCGCCGGCACCGATAGTCAGGGGGACAGAACGGGCAGCGGCGCCGATAACCAGGGGGTGAAAAGGGCCGACAGCAGCGCTCTAGACCCCAGGAAAGGCAGGAGGAGAGAAGCGGGCAGCGATGGCCTCTCTCCCCCTGCCTTTCCTGGGGGTGTATCGGCGTATAACACGCACACAGACTTTAGGCTAAAAATTTTAGCCTAAAAAGTGCGTGTTATACGCCGATAAATACGGTATATGATAATTTTTTTAATGTAGGTTTTAGTTAAAAATTGTAACAAATTGCCCGGAAAAATGGCAAAGCTCGACAGACAATTTTGCAGGAGGTGCCAAGATGGAAAGTCATGTTACCGCTCGACTGGTTCTTTAACACCCAATAAGATGACAATGATTTTGTAGAAACTTTAGCCAATGAACCACAGCCTCAGCAGTCACGCTCTGTACAAGCATCATCCCTCAATGAGGGGGCCACGATGCAAGGAGTAGTGTGCAAAATGACCAATATTTACGTCTACTGCAGGCTCCCAGAGTATCACACGCACTAAGCGCGCTATTAGCAACAGGGACCCACGGCTAATCTTCCTGTTCCCGGCTAGCTCAGTGGGCTAGCCTGCCGTGGCAAAACCGCAGCATCCCGATCAAATAAGAGGAAACAGGAGGTCTCTTACCTTCCTCCTCACTGTCCTATCAGTGGTCTAAAGCTCCAATCAGCCTTGGCAGACTGGAGCAATAGAGCACCGATAAGACTGATCAATGCTGTTCTATGCAGCAACATTGATCAGTGTGTGCAATCTAAACACTGCATGTTATAGTCACCTACGGGGACAAAAAAAAAATTTGAAAAGTATAAAAAACAAAAAAAAAAAAAAAAACATTCAAATTCACCGGTGGGCCCGCCTATAGTGCACAATCTGGCAAAGAAAGGAGCGGACTTTCAGAGGGACACCGCTCTGGGCAGCAGGTATTTATGTTAGTCAGAGACCCTGCATCGGTCTCCTGTTCACCCGCACCATAACCCAGTGCATTGGTTTAGTGTGGGTGAATGGGATGACCATTTTCCTAAGGTTTTTTGCTGCTGACATTTTTTTTTTTTTTTATTGTCAAAGTCCATTACTCCAACATATGTCATCTGAAAAGTATCTGTCACCAGGCTGACATTTAAAAACAACATTATTTTTACACCATTTTGTGTTATCTACATCTCACCCACTCCCGCTCTTTATCTCCTGGTCCTTCTCTGCATGGCTATAAGACCACCGCAGCGGTGAACATTAAGTGACTGGCTGCAGGTACCAATGTGTAAAGGGAGCTAAAAGTACAGAGGCCAGTGGATCTGGAAGGGGAGTGCAAAACCTGGTACCCCCACCAAACAGCTGTTCAAAGGGCCACAGCACGTCTGCCCTTTATTTCCAACACTGTACTTTTATTAGCAGCAGTGTAATCCCATTCAAGTGGCCAACACCACAGTACCTTGCATAGCGGCTACTAAACGTACATAGATGGGAATGAGGAGCAGCAGTAAACGGTGAAAAAGGCAGCGCTGCCTGCATGAGCACCACCATCTATATAAAGAGCTGTTCAAGAGTAGAGTCATGACGCAGGGTCACACACACTTCTCCCAGGGATGCCATATGTACCTATGTAATGGACAGGGTCTTCGTGTGGCCACATCAGGACAGACAATGGGGGGGCTTCTAGTTACTAATGGTTGTAAGTGACTTATTACCACATATTTCACAAAAGTGACCCTAAAGTGGCCAACCCCTTTATAGCTATGGTACGGCCTCCCACTATTACAACCTAAACACCAAGCACATAATGGAGCAATGCAGCCATAACAGCAACGTGAAGGACATATTGTAAGAACACCTCACATACAGATTACACCAGTGTTTCCCAAACAGCTTGCAAAACTACAACTCCCAGCATGCCCGGACAGCCAAAGGCTGTCCGGGCATGCTGGGAGTTGTAGTTTAGCAACAGCTGGAGGCACCCTGGTTGGGAAACACTGGGTTACACAGACGATAACTCATGTCTACACTAGATTCTGATATCTGGATTGTAATTCTGGGGATATGGATAGGAAAAAAATAAAGAAGCCAATATCTGTAGTCAGGGACTGAAGACTCCAGTGTAATCCCGACAACAGTGAATGATGAACCCCCGGAACCATCGGGCCGCACAGGGGACATGTGGTGCGGCGGGCAGCAGGGAGGAGCAGAGCCGGACATAGTGATCCACAGCGCGGCCTCCCTGTCAGGGACATCCGGGGCTCCCGCCCGCCCTTCCGCGCTCCCATCACTCACCCTCTGGCCGCCTCTAAGCTTTTGATCAGTTTCTTGATCTTCCAGATTTCCACATTCCTGTCTGCCGCACTCGGATCGTCCGCCATCTTCTCTCCTCCTCCTGTCTGAAGCCGAGAGCTGCTTAAAAGAAAAGCCAACGGTTGGTCAGAGCACGCAGCGAGCACACAGTGCGAGGCCGGGCGCCTCCCGACTCCTGAGGAAGCACAGCTTGCCGTTTACCTGTCCCCTTATCCCGGCTTTTAGTCTAGACCACGACGTCCGATCTCAATGGAGTCAGCCCCTGCTTCCAGAAGTGACGTAAAAACCGGCTTCTTTCTTCGCCGCGGCGACTGCTGCATGTGTTGCAATCCAAGCTTGCTCACATGGGGTATGCTACGTCACTTCCTGTCGCCGCCACCTCCTCGGCTCCCTATTGGTCGAGCTTGTGGAAATAAGGCAGAATGTGATTGGCTGCGGACGCGCCCGGGACGCGACGGGAAGTGTAAGCCCTCACGTGTAGCGCGGCTTCTGCGGACACAGCCCTGGCGTCCATTGCCGAGACGCGTGTTCTGCCTCGCACTATGGCGGTTTACCTCACACAACTCCATGGCGGTTTCTGTGCTCACTCCTATAACATTTTTTGCATTTTAATGTTGTGACGAAGTTTCGTTTTGCTGAATGTTTGAGGAACTCGCCTGGATGACATTTACCTCATGTTCTAGTCGACATCAAAACCAATAACATGGGCCGACATTTATCATTGTCTTTAGACTGTTTTTTTGTGCCTACAAAAGGTGCTTAAAAAAAATTAAAAAAAGGCGCAAGCAGGGTTTATTTGTGCCTTTTGGTTTACACATTTCTGCAGATTTTGGCAATACACATGATGTGGAAGGGTTTCATGAACTACGCCTTTTTGTGAAAAGGCGCAAAGCCACTTAAAGGAGAACTCCGGAATATAAAAATTGTCCCCCATATTGCTGGCAGTAAAAAAAATATGTACATACCTTCCTCTGCTCCTCCGGTAACCGGCTCCGGTCTCTGCAGCGATCCACTTCCTGGTGGTCGGATGAAGTCAGACTCGGCCAGCGATAGGCTGAGCGGCAGTGTGATGTTTTCGGCCGCAGGTGTCGGTGTAGTGAAGAATTTTGTGTCCTGAAGTGTTTTCACACTGCCACTCAGCCTATCGCCAGCCGAGTCGGGACTTCACTGCGGCCGGTGATTGGCTGAGTGCAGTATGATTCATCCGATCACCGGCAACCAGGAAGTGGATTACGGCAGAGACCAGAGTCGGTTACCGGAGGCCCCGGGGGAGCGGAGGAAGGTATGTACATCTTTATTTTCTTTACTGCCGGCAGTATGGGGGACAATTTTTATATTCCGGAGTTCTCCTTTAAGTCTCAAACTACACCAGACTTAGCTTAGCTATTTTGGTGGGTCTACACTTATTGTAGGTGTAAGTGAGGCATTTTTCTACCCCTTTTTAATTTTTATTTTTATTTTTTTGTGTGCTGGTGATGTGTAGGAGAACCAAATTTATTAAATGGTCACAGAACACTTGATAACTTTTGGGCAGGTAAATGTCTTCTGAAATTTCTCTCTTCACATACACCAAAAAGCTAAGTGGCGTAGTTTTAGAGACTTTTTTCAGTGGCTTTGTGCCTTTTTTGTGAAAAATCCCTTCCACATCATGAGTATTGCCAAAATAAATGGATTGCAACTCAAAATCAGCAGAAACTTGTAAACTAAAAGGTGCAAATAAACCCTGCTTGTGCCTTTTCTAGCTACAAAAAAGTCTAAAGACAATGATAAATGTCGGCCGTGATGTACGGGGTTTTTCTTTTTAATGACCCGAACAGTCACCTAAAAACCATTGGAGGGAGATTTATCAAAACCTGTGCAGAGGAAAAGTTGTCCAGTTGCCCATAGCAACCAGATTTCTTCTTTTATTTTTCACAGGCCTTCCTAAGGCCTGTTAAAAATGAAAGAAGCAATCTGGTTGCTATGGGCAACTGGACAACTTTTTTCTTTGCACAGGTTTTGATAAATCTCCCCCATTGTTCCTAGTTTAATAGGAAAAGCAAAAGGGAGATGATCCGTATAACAACCACATGCTTCTCTATGGTGCATATGACCGGCATTGAAAGAGGTAATTCACATGTGATAAATTACCAATCTCGTTCACCTGCTGCTCTATGGTGCAAACACCCATATTCCAGGTGGAGATTCCATTTGGTTTGGCCTTAGGAAATGCGGCTTCTCCATAGACAGCAATGCAAATTACCATGGAAGAATGTTTATTCTTGCAGCAGTGTCTGGATGTTCCACCGCAGACATTCTATAGTGGGAGTGGTGCAACAGAATCTCACTGACAACGTTGGGAAGGTGCTGCTGCACTATATTTTCTGCAACAGTATTCTGCTTGGAAAATACTTCTTCGCATCTACATACTGTAGAATTTTTTTGCGGTGGGGTGCTGGTCTTAACCCCTTAAAGGAGAACTCCAGAGTATACAAATTGTCGCCCATACTGCCGGCAGAAAAAAAATAAAGATGTACATACCTTCCTCCGCGCCTCCGGTAACCAGCTCCGGTCTCCACCGTGATCCTCTTCCTGGTTGCCGGTGGTCAGAGAGTCATACTGCGCTCAGCCAATCACCAGCTGCAGTGAAGTCCCAACTCGGCCGGCGATAGGCTGAGGTAATTCTATTTATTGTGTGACGTTTTCGGCCCCGGCAGCAAGTGCCGGTGTAGTGAAGAATTTTGTGTCCTGAAGCGTTCTCACACTACCGCTCAGCCTATCGCCGGCCGAGTCTGACTTCGCTGCGGCTGGTGATTGGCTGAGCGCAGTATGATTCTCCGACCACCGGCAACCAGGAAGTGGATCGCAGCGGAGACCAGAGCCGGTTACCGGAGGCCCCTGAGGAGCGGAGAAAGGTGTGTAAATCTTTATTTCTTTTACTGCCGGCAGTATGGGGGACAATTTTTATACTCTGGCGTTCTCCTTTAAGGACCCGGGCATTTTTTGCTCATCTGACCACTGTCACTTTAAGCAGTAATAACTCTGGGACGCTTTTACTTTTCATTTTGATTCTAAGACCGTTTTTTTTGTGACATATTCTACTTTGTTAGTGGAAAATTTTCGTCGATACTTGCATCATTTCTTTCAAATTTCCAAAATTTGATGAAAAATTAAAGTGCATTTTTTTTATTTTGAAATTCTCTGCTTATAAGGAAAATGGGCAGCCCAAATAAATATATTGATTCCCATATACAATATGTCAACTTTATGTTTGCATCATAAAGTTGATGGGGGGCATTTACTAAGGGGTTTAGTCATTTTTTTCTGACTATTTTTGGCGCAAAATTGTCGCAATTGCGCCTACCCTATAAATTGTGCGACTTTCCCTAGCAAGAGCTAGAAAGTCAAATTTTTTTTTCCCGCTTAATTTACGCAAGTTTTCAGTTTTGACTTGCAGTGGTCAGGAATTTATTAACTGAGACAGTCGCAGTTGCGCAATAAACTGTCGCAACGGCCGTAAAAATTGACTAAATTTACTCCAGCTCCAACATGGAGCAGGAAAAGCTGCTGCCGCCCGGGCTCCGACATACTTTCTCCCCGCTACCCTCACTGCGCTACCAGGACACTACAGTCACTACAGTGATTTACATCCCACCCCTCTCACCTGCCAGCGCCACACAACTCCCATCTGTCTGCTGTTGCAAGACTACAAGTCCCAGCATGGCCTTACAGTGAGGACACGCTGGGAGTTGTAGTCTTGGAGCAGCGGGAGCTGAGCGGCGCGGGCGGGAGACAAGGGGGGGGGGGGGGGGGGTAGCGGGGAGGCCGTATGAGGAGCCCGGACGGGAGACAAGGGGGGTAGCGGGGAGGCCGTATGAGGAGCCCGGGCGGCTGCACTGTAATGTCAGCCCGGGCTCCTGCCCTGAGAGCCATAGGCTTTGGCTGTCAGGGCATGCTGGGTGTTGTAGTTTTGCAACAGCTGGAGGGCCACAGTTTGCAGACCACTGGTGTGTGGTCTGTAAACTGTAGTCCTCCAGCTGTTGCAAAACTAAACAGCTGAAGGGGACCGGCGAAGAAGTTCACTTACCCTTCCGAGGCTCCAGCGACGATCGCTGACGGAGATCGTCGCGCGGCAGTGTCGCGCGGCAGTGTCGTGCAGCGCTGGATCCTACGGAAGCCGGTAAGTTGCGCAAGCTTCCCAACCAGGGTGCCTCCAAATGTTGCAAGACTACAACTCCCAGCATGCCTGGACACCCTTTGGCTGTCCGGGCATGCTGGGAGTTGTAGTTTTGCAACAGCTGGAGGCACCCTTGCTGGGAAACACTGGCCTAAAACAGTGTTTCCCAACCAGGGTGCCTCCAGATGTTGCAAGACTACAACTCCCAGCATGCCTGGACAGCCATTGGCTGTCCGGGCATGCTGGGAGTTGTAGTTTTGCAACAGCTGGAGGCACCCTTGTTGGGAAACACTGGCCTAAAACAGTGTTTCCCAACCAGGGTGCCTCCAGATGTTGCAAGACAACTCCCAGCATGCCTGGACAGCCATTGGCTGTCCAGGCATGCTGGGAGTTGTAGTTTTGCAACAGCTGGAGGGCCACAGTTTGCAGACCCCTGGTTTGTGGTCTGTAAACTGTAGTCCTCCAGCTGTTGCAAAACTAAACAGCTGAAGGGGACCGGCGAAGAGGTTCACTTACCCTTCCGAGGCTCCAGCGACGATCGCTGTCGGAGATCGTCGCGCGGCACTGTCGCGCGGCAGTGTCGTGCAGCGCTGGATCCTACGGAAGCCGGTAAGTTGCGCAGGCTTCCCAACCAGGGTGCCTCCAGTTGTTGCAAGACTACAACTCCCAGCATGCCTGGACAGCCTTTGACTGTCCAGGCATGCTGGGGCTTGTAGTTTTGCAACATCTGGAGGCACCCTGGTTGGGAAACACTGTTTTAGGCCAGTGTTTCCCAGCCAGGTTGCCTCCAGATGTTGCAAAACTACAACTCCCAGCATGCCTAGACAGCCTTTGACTGTCCAGGCATGCTGGGACTTGTAGTTTTGCAACATCTGGAGGCACCCTGGTTGGGAAACACTGTTTTAGGCCAGTGTTTCCCAGCCAGGTTGCCTCCAGATGTTGCAAAACTACAACTCCCAGCATGCCTAGACAGCCTTTGACTGTCCAGGCATGCTGGGACTTGTAGTTTTGCAACATCTGGAGGCACCTTGGTTGGGAAACACTGTTTTTTTCCAGTGTTTCCCAGCCAGGTTGCCTCCAGATGTTGCAAAACTACAACTCCCAGCATGCCTAGACAGCCTTTGACTGTCCAGGCATGCTGGGACTTGTAGTTTTGCAACATCTGGAGGCACCCTGGTTGGGAAACACTGTTTTAGGCCAGTGTTTCCCAGCCAGGTTGCCTCCAGATGTTGCAAAACTACAACTCCCAGCATGCCTAGACAGCCTTTGACTGTCCAGGCATGCTGGGACTTGTAGTTTTGCAACATCTGGAGGCACCCTGGTTGGGAAACACTGTTTTAGGCCAGTGTTTCCCAGCCAGGTTGCCTCCAGATGTTGCAAAACTACAACTCCCAGCATGCCTAGACAGCCTTTGACTGTCCAGGCATGCTGGGGCTTGTAGTTTTGCAACATCTGGAGGCACCCTGGTTGGGAAACACTGGCCTAAAACAGTGTTTCCCAACCAGGGTGCCTCCAGATGTTGCAAAACTACAAGTCCCAGGTTGGGAAACACTGTGCCCGGCCTCCGCCCCACCTTACTGTAAGGGCATGCTGGGAGTTGTAGTCCTGCAGCTGGGGGCAGGGGACAAGCTTGTCACATTTATTATCACCTGCTCACACATCTCCTGCACCACACAACTACAACTCCCAGCATGTCCTTACTGTAAGGGCATGCTGGCAGTTGTAGTCGTGCGGGGCGGGAGATGTGTGAGCAGGTGATAATAAATGTACTAACCCATTTTTTTTGTTTTCTTCTCATTTCAGATCCGTTTATCCTGTGGACTCCTTCGGATTCGGTGGACTACTTCGATGACCAGCGTTTTTCTTTGTTTGATTTTAATAAAATGGTTAACGAGGGCTTGTGGGGGAGTGTTTTTTGTAATAAAAATTTTTTAAAACCTGTTGTGTTTTTTTCTTACTTTACTAGACAGGCTTAGTAGTGGAAGCTGTCTTATAGACAGAGTCCATTACTAACCTGGGCTTAGCGCTAGCCACAAAAACAGCTAGCGCTAACCCCCTATTATTACCCCGGTACCCAACGCCACAGGGGTGCCGGGAAGAGCCGGTACCAACAGGCCTGGAGCGTCAAAAATGGCGCTCCTGGGCCTAGGCGGTAACAGGCTGGCGTTATTTAGGCTGGGGAGGGCCAGTAACAATGGTCCTCGCCCACCCTGGGAACGTCAGGCTGTTACTGTTTGGTTGGTATTTGGCTGAGAATGAAAATAGGGGGGACCCTATGCGTTTTTTTTTTTTAAATAAATAATTAAATATATTAAAAAAAAAGCATAGGGTCCCCCTATTTTTATTCTCAACCAAATACCAACCAAACAGTAAGAGCCTGACGTTACCAGGGTGGGCGAGGACCATTGTTACTGGCCCTCCCCAACCTAAATAACGCCAGCCTGTTACCGCCTAGGCCCAGGAGCGCCATTTTTGACGCTCCGGGCCTGTTGGTACCGGCTCTTCCCGGCACCCCTGTGGTGTTGGGTACCGGGGTAATAATTGGGGGTTAGCGCTAGCTGTTTTTGTGGCTAACGCTAAGCCCGGTTTAGTAATGGACTCAGTCTATAAGACAGCTTCCACTACTAAGCCTGTCTAGTAAAGTAAAATAAAAATAAAACACAACAGGTTTTAAAAAAAATTTATTACAAAAAACACTCCCCCACAAGCCCTCGTTAACCATTTTATTAACATCAAGCAAAGAAAAACGCTGGTCATCGAAGTAGTCCACCGAATCCGAAGGAGTCCACAGGATACACAGATCTGTAGAAGAAGTAACCAAAAAAAAAAAAAGTGTAAGTACATTTAGGGAGAAAAAAACTGTGTTAAAAAAATGTAATAAACACACACACACACACACACACACTAAACGCCGTTTACCACTTCTGAGCCATGACTACAATTTACAGTGATCCCTCAACTTACAATGGCCTCAACATACAATAGTTTCAACATACAATGGTCTTTTCTGGACCATCGTAAGTTGAAACCAGACTCAACATACAATGCTACAGACAGTCCAGATCTGTAAAACGTGTCAATGGCTGGAAGAACCAACCAATCAAAATGGGCATTCACTGGTAAAACCCCTGTATTACTGAAGTGTATGCACTGACTGGTATTACATGTTCTGTACACTTTACCTGTATCAGGGTTAGCTGCTCTTTTGGACACCAGGTGAGGGCAACTCCATTACTTGTTTTGGACATTGCCTGTACTGTACAGGACCCCTGAAGAAGCTCCTGTCCTCTACATAGACCAGTGTTTGCCAAGCAGGGTGGCCCCATTTTTTGCAAAACTACAACTCCCAGCATGCCCGGACAGCCTTTGGCTGTCCAGGCATGCTGGGAGTTATAGTTTTGCAACAGCTGGAGGCTCCCTGCTTGGGAAACACTGACATAGACAGTGAGTTACAGCTCCCAGCAGATCTTTCTTACTTTTATATGTAAGGATTTGCTTTATCTATATCAGTTATCTACTTATTTTTCTTTGTCACTTTTTCCTATTTTTGGATGACATTTTGGTGCCTTTAGAACCAATTACCCTGTTTCCATAGAGTTATGGTCTCAACATACAATGGTTTCAACTTACAATGGTTTTCCTGGAACCAATTAATATTGTAACTTGAGGGACCACTGTAGTTATTGAATTATTTAGATGTGGTGAAAAAGCTAAAAAAAACTCAAAAACAAAAGATCCAGAAGGAAACCAGCAGCCAAACCTATTCAGACAGCAGGAAAAAGGAACAGACTATTTTTTCTACTACATGAAGTAAATTTCCCACTTTTGCCTATGTGTGCCAAATTTATTAATGCCGTGCAGCAATTTAGTAAATTTGTCGCACATAGTCAAAAATGAAGTAGAAAAAAACAGGGTAAAAACCAGACTACATAGTAAAAGATTAGTAAATGCCCCCCGATATGTTTTTACTTTTGGAAGACATCAGAGGGCTTCAAAGTTCAGCAGCAATTTTCAATTTTGCCCAGAATTTTCAATATCGGAAATTTTAAGGGAACAGTTCAGTTTTGAAGTGGATTTGAAGGGCCTTCATATTATAAAAACTGCACCCTCAAAGTATTCAAAATGACATTCAGTAAGTGTTAACCCTTTAGGTGTTTCACAGGAATAGCATCAAAGTGAAGGAGAAAATTCAAAATGTTCATTTTTTACATTCGCATGTTCTTGTAGACCCATTTTTTTGCATTTTTACAAGGGGTAAAAAAGAGAGAAATAACACTAAAATTTGTAACCCAATTTCTCTAGAGTAATGAAATACCCCATGTGTGGACTTCAGGTGCACTGCGGGCGCACTACAATGCTCAGAAGAGGAGTCACATTTGGCTTTTGGAAAGCAAATTTTGCTGAAATGTTTTTTGTGGGGCATGTCACATTTAGGAAGCATTTAGGAATCCAATGGTGCCAGAACAGCAAAAAAAAAAAAACACCCATATGGCATACTATTTTAGAAATTTACACCCCTCAAGGAACGTAACAAGGGGTACAGTGAGCCTAAACACCCCATAGGTGTTTGACCACTTTTCATTAAAGGTGGATGTGTAAATGAATTTTTTTTTCACAAAAATGCTGAGTTTTCCCCAAATCCCCTTGTAAAAGTGTAAAATTTGGGGAAAAACCAGCATTTAAGTTAAAAATAAATAAATAATTTACACATCCAACTTTAACGAAAAGTCGTCAAACACCTGTGGGGTGTTAAGACTCACTGTACCCCTTGTTATGTTCCTTGAGGGGTGTAAGTTTCCAAAATAGTATGCCATATGGGTGTTTTTTTTTTTTTGCTGTTCCGATGCAGTGCCGTGGATTGTAATGTGCCATAGATTGTGATGGAGTGACTCAGCAGTTTTCCCTGCTCTAGCGCTCCGCCTCCATCACATTCTATAGGCTGACATTCGCACCCCCCCCCCCCCCCCAACCATTGGTTACTGTGGGGGCTGGGGGTGCGCGAGTGTCACGTGACATATTTAATACTCACGCATCACAGCTCACGGCAGTCTCACTTGGGCTATCACAGGGAGAGGATCTCTCCCTGTGATAGCCCGAAGCTACACGGAGCTCTCATAGCCTTTGTGGCCCGTTTTATTGTCACCCGCCAGCGCTATCGGGATCCCTATGCCCGATAGCGCTGTCATACACTTGACTCCCGCCAGCGATCAGGATCCCTATGCCCGATAGCGCTGATAACCGCTTGCCTCGCCGCCCGCTGCTCTACTCCCTGTCCCCTGTTAACTCTCAGGGAACAGAAAGTAGAGCAGCGGGCGCAGCTGAAGTAGTGCTGCGCATGCGTGCGCCGCTAAAGTAGTACTGCGCATGCACAGCACTACGCAAATAGCATAGGTAGGTTGTAATTTAGTATAGCTTAGGCACCACAACTCCCAGCATGGGGGTTGTAGTTTAGGACAACAACTCCCAGCATACCCAGACAGCTAAAGGCTGTCCAGGCATGCTGGGAGTTGTAGTTTAGCTTAGATTAGACAGCAAAGGGACTACAACTCCTAGTATGCCCAGACAGCTAAAGGCTGCCAAGGCATGCTAGGAGTTGTAGTTTAGCTGATGGGACCACAACTCCCAGCATGCCCAGACAGCTGAAGGCTTGCCGGGGTATGCTGAGAGTTGTAGTGCAGTGAAGGGACCACAATTCCCAGCATGCCCAGACAGCTGAAAGCTGCCCGAGCATGCTGGGAGTTGTAGTGCAGTGAAGTCACAACAACTCCCAGCATGCCCAGACAGCTAAAGGCTGCCCAGGCATGCTGGGAGTTGTAGTTTTACACAGGTATAAAGTAGTTAGCGTAGTGTTAGCGTGTTTTTAGCGTAGTTAGCGTAGCGTTAGCTCAATTTTAGCGTAGCTTTAGTTTAGCGTTAGCGCGGTTTTACAGTTTTTAGCGTAGCATAGTGTTAGCGCCGTTGTAGCGTATTTAGCATAGCGTAGTGTTAGCACAGTTGTAGCTTAGTGTTAGTGCAGTTTTAGTGTATTTAACGTAGCTTAGTGTTAGCGCAGTTTTAGTGTATTTAGCATAGCATAGTGTTAGCGCAGTTGTAGCGTATTTAGCATAGCGTAGTGTTAGCGCCGTTGTAGCGTATTTAGCATAGCGTAGTGTTAGCACAGTTGTAGCTTAGTGTTAGTGCAGTTTTAGTGTATTTAACGTAGCTTAGTGTTAGCGCAGTTTTAGTGTATTTAGCATAGCATAGTGTTAGCGCAGTTGTAGCGTATTTTGTGTTAGCGCGGTTTTACAGTTTTTAGCGTAGCATAGTGTTGGCGCCGTTGTAGCGTATTTAGCATAGCGTAGTGTTAGCACAGTTGTAGCTTAGTGTTAGTGCAGTTTTAGTGTATTTAACGTAGCTTAGTGTTAGCGCAGTTTTAGTGTATTTAGCATAGCATAGTGTTAGCGCAGTTGTAGCGTATTTAGCATAGCGTAGTGTTAGCGTAGTTTTAGTGTATTTAACGTAGCGTAGTGTTAGCGCAGTTTAAGTGTATTTAGCGTAGTGTAAACGTAGTTTTAGCGTTGGACTATTAGCAATGCAGGAAGATGACGGAGCTGGAACGGGGGTGGTAAGTTTGGCTCTCCAGGTACTAACCCATTTTTTTTGTGTTTGTCTTCTCGTTTCAGATACGTGAATGCGGAGGACTACATCGGAATCGGTGGACTACAACTATGACCTGCATTTTTTTCTTCTCTTTTAATAAAATGGTTAACGAGGGCTGTGGGGGAGTGTTTTTCCTAATAAAAATGTTTTAACTTGTCTGTGCTTTTTTTTTTCTTTGTTATTACTTTACAGGCTTAGTAGTGGAAGCCGTCTTGTAGACGGAGTCCATTACTAAGTCGGAGCTTAGCATTAGCCCCAAAAACAGCTAGCGCTAACCCCGAATTATTACCCCGTCACCCAAAGCCACAGGGGTACCGGGAAGAGCCAATACAAACAGGCCCAGAGCGCCAAATATGGCGCTCTTGGGCCTAGGCGGTAACAGGCTGGGGAGGGCCAGTAACAATGGTCCGTGCCCACCCTGGTAACGTCAGGCTGTTGCTGTTTGGTTGGTATTTGGCTTAAAATGAAAAGACTGGGAACCACCCTTTTATTTTTTTTATTTTTTATTTTTTTATATAAAAACAAAATGTGTGTGGTTCCCAGTCTTTTCATTTTCAGCCAAATGCCAACCAAACAGCAACAGCCTGACGTTACCAGGGTGGGCGGGGGCGATTGTTACTGGCCCTCCCCAGCCTAAATAACGCCAGCCTGTTACCGCCTAGGCCCAAGAGCGCCATATTTGGTGCTCTGGGCCTGTTGATATCGGCTCTTCCCGGTACCCCTGTGGCGGTGGGTACCGGGGTAATAATTGGGGTTTAGCGCTAGCTGTTTTTGGGGCTAACGCTAAGCCCCGACTTAGTAATGGACTCTGTCTGCAAGACGGCTTCCACTACTAAGCCTGTAAAGTAATTTTAAAAAAAGCACACACAAGTTAAAACATTTTTATTAGGAAAAACACTCCCCCACAGCCCTCGTTAACCATTTTATTAAAAGAAAAGAAAAAATGCAGGTCATCGCTGTAGTCCACCGATTCCGATGTAGTCCTCCGCATTCATGTATCTGAAATGAGAAGAAAAACACAAAAAAAAAATGGATTAGTACCTGGAGAGCCTAACTTACCACCCCCGTTCCAGCTCCGTCATCTTCCTGCGTTGCTACACGTCCAGTGACGGAGCAGGAATGGAGGTGGGTAAGTGGCCTTGCGATCACCGTATCCAGCCATCTATACAGATGGCTGTATACTGCATTAACGTAGCAAAGCACAACTGCCTCGGCTACTTTTGCAAAACTACAACTTCCATCCTGCCCGGATGGCCTTTGGCTCTCTGGGCATGCTGGGAGTTGTAGCCACTTTACTTTATTACTAAGCTAAGCTAAGCTACACCCCACGCTAAACTCTCTAAACTACACTTCATCTGCCTGTAAAACTAAGTTAGCTACACTACACCCGTGTACAACTACGCCAACTATGCTAGAACTGGACTAACACTACGCTGCGCTAACTACTCTAAGACTACGCTAACAATACGCTACGCTAAAACTGTGCTTACACTACACTAAATACATTAAAGGGGTACTCCGGTGAAAACCTTTTTTCTTTTAAATCAACTGGTGGCAGAATGTTAAACATCTTTGTAAATTACTTCTATTAAAAAATCTTAATCCTTCCTGTACTTATTAGCTGCTGAATTCTACAGAGGAAATTATTTTCTTTTTGGAATGCTTTCTGATGACATCACGAGCACAGTTCTCTCTGCTGACGTTATTATAATAATATTAACACTTTACTTATTTTTGTCCTTAGTGGGATTTGAACCCAAGTCCCCAGCACTGCAAGGCAGCAGTGCTAACCACTAAGCCACCATGCTGCCCTTAGCATACATCTGCTATGCATGGTTTCTAAAATGGACAGAGATGTCAGCAGAGAGCACTGTGCTCGTGATGTCAACAGTGTTCCAAAAAGAAAGGAATTTCCTCTGTAGTATTCAGCAGCTAATAAGTACTGGAAGGATTAAGATTTTTTAATAGAAGTAATTTACAAATATGTTTAACTTTCTGCCACCAGTTGATTTAAAAGAAAAAAAGGTTTTCACCGGAGAACCCCTTTAAAACTGCGCTAACACTACACTAAATACACTAAAACTGAGCTAAAACTAAGCTACGCTAAATACACTAAAACTGCGCTAACACTAAGCTGTGCTAAATACACTAAAACTGCGCTTACACTACACTAAATACACTAAAACTGCGCTAACACTAAGCTACGCTAAAACTACGCTTACACTACGCTAAATACACTAAAACTGCGCTTAAACTAAGCTACGCTAAATACGTTAAAACTGCGCTAACACTACACTACGCTAAATACACTACACTACGCTATATACACTAAAACTGCGCTAAAACTAAGGTATGCTAAATACGCTAAACTAAAACTGCGCTAACACCACTACACTAAATACGCAAAAACTGCGCTAACACTAAGCTACACTAAAACTACGCTAACACTACACTACGCTAAATACACTAAAACTGCGCTAACACTACATTACACTAAAAGTGCGCTAACACTACACTACGCTAAATGTACGCTATGCTAAAAATGTAAAACCGCTAACACTAAACTAAAGCTACGCTAAAATTGAGCTAACTCTACCCTACGCTAACTATGCTTAAATCGCGCTAACACTACTTTATACCTGTGTAAAACTACAACTCCCAGCATGCCTGGGCAGCCTTTAGCTGTCTAGGCATGCTGGGAGTTGTGGTCCTTTCACTGCACTACAACTCCCAGCATCACCGCGCAGCCTTCAGCTGTCTGGGCATGCTGGGAGTTGTGGACCCATCAGCTAAACTACAACTCCCAGCATGCCCGGGCAGCCTTCAACTGTCTGGGCATGTTGGGAGTTGTTGTGCTTTCACTGCACTACAACTCCCAGCATACCCGGGCAGCCTTCAGCCAATTTTATTAAAAGAAAAGAAAAAATGCAGGTCATCGTCGTAGTCCACCAATTCCGATGTAGTCCTCCGCATTCACGTATCTGAAATGAGAAGAAAAACACAAAAAAATATGGATTAGTACCTGGAGAGCCTAACTTACCACCCCCATTCCAGCTCCGTCATCTTCCTGCGTTGCTACACGTCCAGTGACGGAGCAGGAACGGAGGTGGGTAAGTGGCCTTGTGATCACCGTATCCAGCCATCTATACAGATGAGCCATCTATACTGGCTGTCTGGGCATGCTGGGAGTTGTAGCCACTTTACTTTATTACTAAGCTAAGCTACACCCCACGCTAAACTCTCTAAACTACACTTCATCTGCCTGTAAAACTAAGTTAGCTACACTACACCCGTGTACAACTACGCCAACTATGCTAGAACTGGACTAACACTACGCTGCGCTAACGACTCTAAGACTACGCTGCGCTCACTATAAGACTACGCTAACAATATGCTACGCTAAATACGCTAAAACTGTGCTAACACTACACTAAATACATTAAAACTGCGCTAACACTACACTAAATACACTAAAACACTAAAACTGTGCTAAAACTAAGCTACGCTAAATACACTAAAACTGCGCTAACACTAAGCTACGCTAAAACTACGCTAACACTACACTACACTATTCTAAATACACTAAAACTGCACTAACACTAAGCTACGCTAAATACACTAAAACTGCGCTAAGACTACACTACACTAAAACTGCGCTAACACTAAGCTACGCTAAAACTACGCTTACACTACGCTAAATACACTAAAACTGCGCTTAAATTAAGCTACGCTAAAACTGTGCTAACACTACACTACGCTAAATACACTAAAACTGCGCTAACACTACACTACGCTAAATACACTAAAACTAAGGTACGCTAAAACTAAGGTACGCTAAACACGCTAAAACTGCGCTAACACTACACTACACTAAATACGCTAAAACTGCGCTAACACTAAGCTACACTAAAACTATGCTAACACTACGCTAAATACACTAAAACTGCGCTAACACTACATTACACTAAAAGTGCGCTAACACTACACTACGCTAAATGTACGCTATGCTAAAAATGTAAAACCGCTAACACTAAACTAAAGCTACACTAAAATTGAGCTAACACTACGCTACGCTAACTCGCTAAATCGCGCTAACACTACTTTATACCTGTGTAAAACTACAACTCCCAGCATGCCTGGGCAGCCTTTAGCTGTCTAGGCATGCTGGGAGTTGTGGTCCTTTCACTGCACTACAACTCCCAGCATCACTGCGCAGCCTTCAGCTGTCTGGGCATGCTGGGAGTTGTGGACCCATCAGCTAAACTACAACTCCCAGCATGCCCGGGCAGCCTTCAGCTGTCTGGGCATGCTGGGAGTTGTTGTGCCTTCACTTCACTACAACTCTCAGCATCACCGCGCAGCCTTCAGCTGTCTGGGCATGCTGGAATTTGTGGGCCCTTCCCTGCACTACAACTCCCAGCATGCCCGGGCAGCCTTCAGCTGTCTGGGCATGCTGGGAGTTGTGGGCCCTTCACTGCACTACAACTCCCAGCATGCTCGGGCAGCCTTCAGCTGTCTGGGCATGCTGGGAGTTGTGGTGCCTTCACTGCACTACAACTCCCAGCATCACCGCGCAGCCTTCAGCTGTCTGGGCATACTGGGAGTTGTGGGCCCTTCCCTGCACTACAACTCCCAGCATGCCCGGGAATGCTGGGAGTTGTAGTCTCTTTCAAACTAATCCTAAACTACGCTACACTAAAAGTAAATGTATGCTACCTACCTACGCATGCGCAGTACTCGCTGCGCCCGAAGCCCTTTAAAACTGTTTCCTGTTCCCTGAGCTAACAGGGAACAGAGCCGCGGGCAGGGACAAATAACACTGCTAGCAGGCACAGGGGTCCCGTTAGAAGTGAATATTGCACTGGTGGGGACACATAACACTGCTAGCAGGCACAGGGGTCCCGTTAGCAGTGAATAGTGATCGCGCTGGCGGGTGACACTGACTGTCAGCTTGTGCGAGGGGCACACAAGCTGACAGGCGCAGCGGGGAGGACACAGTAAATGGATTGGTTTCTGTGGCTCCATTCCACTCTCGGGATCGGGCCACAGACGCCACGAGAGCTCCGTGCAGCTTCGGGCTATCACAGGGAGAGATCCTCTCCCTGTGATAGCCCAAGTGAGACTGCCGTGAGCTGCGATGCGTGAGTATTAAATGTGTCACGTGACACTCGCACCCAGCCCCCGCAGTAACCAATCGTTGGGGGGGGTGGTGTGCGAGTGTCAGCCTATAGAATGTGATGGAGGCGGAGCGCTCGAGCAGGGAAAACTGCTGAGTCACTCCATCACAATCTATGGCAAATTACAATCCACGGCACTGCACCGGCACCATAGGGGCTTCCTAAATGCGACATGCCCCCCGAAAACCATTTCAGCAAAATTTGCTTTCCAAAAGACAAATGTGACTCCTCTTCTGAGCATTGTAGTTCACCCGCAGTGCACTTGACGTCCACACAAGGGGTATTTCCATACTCAGAAGAGATAGGGTTACAAATTTTTTTTTTGGGGGGGGGGGGCATTTTCTCCTATCTCTTCTGAGTATGGAAATACCCCATGTGTGGGCATCAATTGCACTGCGGGTGAACTACAAGTGCATCAAGTGCACTGCGGGCAAGTGTCACATTGAATTGTGGTGTCCTTTCATATCCCCCTCTTGTGACACACACTGCATTTTTTTCTGGGATCGTCCCTGGCACCTATAACTTCTGTTCCTTGGGAACTCCGGCCTGCTCTTTCCCGGTCGCCAAAGATCAGGGCCTTTAGGGCTTCTTCTTGGTATTGAAGGTATGTCCCTGTTAATAGCAGAAAATACCCCCCAAAATTTGTAACCCCATCTCTTCTGAGTATAGAAGTACCCCATGAGTGGACGTCAAATGCACTACAGGAGCGCTACAATGCTCATAAACCTCATTTCCTTTACCTGGTGTGTCCTGCGCTCTCAATCCCGTCGTTACACTGGAGGATTCCTCTTGTTTGCTGTTTGCCTTTTGACGTTGAGTAGCTGCAGATACCCTTCAATTCATGCCAACTTCCATTGTTACAGTTGGTTGAGTGTAACTAATCACGGTAAACGCTCTATGATATACAGCCCTTACCGAGTATCAATGTTATCACACCACGGAGCGCTGTCTCTTTCTCATGTATAGTAAGTAACTTTCTATATATCTCTCTACTTTCCATCTCACTCTCTTTCCCAACCAGGGGGCCTCCAACTGTTGCAATAATACAACTCCCAGCATGTCTCTGACTGTGTTGGCATGCTGGGAGTTGTAGTTTTGCAACAGCTGGAGGCACCCAGGTTGGGAAACACTGATCTATCTGTTAATCTATCAATCTATCTATCTCTTAGTGTTTTCTAACAGGAGTTCCTCCAGCTGTTTCATAACTACAACTCCCAGCATGCCTTTGGCTGTGTGAGCATGCTGAAAGTTGTAGTTTTGCAAGAGCTGAAGGCACACTGGTTGGGAAGCACTGATCTATCTATCTCATATCTATCTATCTCATATCTATCTATCTCATATCTATCTATCTCATACCTTTCTCATACCTATCTATCTATCTCATATCTATCTATCTCATATCTATCTCATATCTATTTATCTCATATCTAACTATTTATCTCTCATATATATCTGTCTTTCTATTTATCTTATATTCAGGGACTTTCCTGAGAGGGGGACCGCATTTTATTTATTTAAAAAAAAAAATCATTGTGAGACAATTGAAAAAAAAAACGCTGTTTTGTTTTTGGGGGCTTCCGTTTCTACGTAGTAAATTTTTCGGTAAAAATGACACCTTATCTTTATTCTGTAGGTTCATACGATTAAATTGTTACCGTACTTATATAGGTTTGATTTTGTTGTACTTCTGGAAAAAATCATAACTTCATGCAGGAAAATTAATACGTTTAAAATTGTCATCTTCTGACCCTTATAACTGAAGTTTTTAACGGTACCATTTTTGCATTGATAGGACTTATTGATCGCTTTTGTGTGCACAGACAACAACTTTCCCATACACTTACATAAAGCACATTAAAGGGGTACTCCGGTAGAAATTTTTTTTTTAATAAACAGGTGCCAGAAAGTTAAACAGATTTGTAAATTACTTCTATTAAAAAATCTTAATCCTTCCAGTACTTATTAGCTGCTGAATACTACAGAGGAAATTCTTTTCCTTTTGGAAAACAGTGATCTCTGCTGACATCATGACCACAGTGCTCTCTGCTGACATCTCTGTCCAGCATATGTTTGCTATGGGGATTTTCTCCTACTCTGGACTGTTCCCAAAATGGACAGAGGTGTCAGCAGAGAGGACTTTGGTCATGATGTCAGCAAAGAGCTCTGTGTTCCAAAAAGCAAAGTACTGGAAGGAGTAAGATTTTTTAATAGAAGTAATTTACAAATCTGTTTAACTTTCTGGCACCAGTTGATAAAAAAAAAGTTTTCCACCGGAGTACCCCTTTAACCCCTTAAGGACACAGGGTTTTTCTGTTTTTGCATTTTCATTTTTTCCTCATCACCTTCTAAAAATCATAACGCTTTCAATTTTGCACATAAAATTCCATTAAATGGCTTATTTTTTGCCAAAAAATCCACGGCAAAATGGAAAAAAAATTAATTGTGCGACAAAATTGAAGAAAAAATAAAAATTTTTAAGTTTTGGGGGCTTCCATTTCTACGCAGTGCATTTTTCGGTAAATTTTTATTCTGTAGGTTCATACGGTTAAAATGATACCCTATTTATATAGGTTTGATTTTGTCGTACTTCTGAAAAAATCATAACTACATGCAGGAAAATGTATACGTTAAAAATTCTCATCTTCTGACCCCTATAACTTTTACATTTTTCCGTGTACAGGCCAGTATGAGGGCCCATTTTTTACGCCGTGATCTGAAGTTTTTAGTGTTACCATTTTTGTATTGATCGGACTTTTTGATCGCTTTTTATAATTTTTTTCATGATATGAAAAGTGACCAAAAATATGCTATTTTGGACTTTGGAATTTTTTTGCGCATACGCCATTGACCGTGCGGTTTGATTAACAATATATTTCTATAATTCAGACACTCAACTTTGATTTCCGCCTTTAAAGGGTTAATAGCGCGCAGCACAACGATCGGTGCCGCACGCTATAAGCCCAGGGTCCCGGCTATCATTAGGGTCACCTGTAAGCCCTGCATCCTTAAGAGGTTAATATAAAAAATACATACATTTTGTATGTATATTTGTGCATGAACTGAAATATTGTTTTTCTTCAATTTCTATTTCGATGTTTATTTTTCCCCATTATGTAGCCTATTATACCCAACTATGATTAACATCTTGCCCCTCCCATTTGTGGCCCTGCATCCACGTAGCCACACCCATGGCTAAAATGGTCTGCTTATAGTAAAATGCCCGGGCCTAATTTTGGTCCCAGTCCTGCCCTGCTTGTGGCTGTAAACGTTAGTACTTACCCGTACTCAACTATACCTTTACCTTACCAAGTGGTTTGAGGTGTGCCATAACCACAAGTGTGGGCACGTCTTTAGAGGGCATATACCCTATTGTCCTGTAAAGAATTAAAGGGAGGGTTGGGCGGGTCTGCGAAGGTACCACGCACCCTGAGACACTGTGGAGCGGGTGCTAAATACATCCATGCCCCTCCCACAAATACAGCCCTCCGGGCTTAATACTCGTTCCTGTGCCTGCAAACGTTAGTACTTACCTGTACTCAACTATACCTTTCCCTTACCAAGTGGGTTGAGGTGTGGCATAACCACAAGCGAGAGCACGTCTATAGAGGGCAAAAACAAAGACAAAGTAGGATAAGTAGGATTATGTGAGCTGGCACTTTATGTTTTGAAGCTGCCTACACAGCACCCATACAGAAAGATTGTCCAGACACAGATAACGGATCATGACCTAAGAATCTAACCAAGATAAGAACATGCTTAAAAACTTTTCATATATTGCAGGACTCATTATAATATGACATTTAACAATATACACCTGTTAAAAAATTTTTTAATTTTCACCTGAAATTCAAGCTCAAAATAGCCTGTCGCCTGTCTTTTAGCCAGACAGACTAGTCAAGATTTTAACCCCTTAAGGACACATGACGTACTGGAACTTCATGTGTCCGCTCCCGATCTATAACGCAGGGCCACGGCGTGGCCCCGCGTCATAGCGGGTCGGGCCTGGCCTCTAACAACGGCCGGGACCCGTGGCTAATAGCGCACGGCATTGATAGCTGTGCTGCGCGCTATTAACACTTTAGACGCGGCGTTCAAAGTTGAACGCCGCGTCTGAAGTGAAACTGAAACCATGCCGGTTAGCTCAGTGGGCTGTTCGGGATAGCCGCGATGAACTCTCGGCATCCCGAACAACTTACAGGACAGCAGGAGGGTCCCTACCTGCCTCCTCGCTGTCCGATCGCCAAATGACTGCTCAGTGCCTGAGATCCAGGCATGAGCAGTCAAGCGGCAGAATCATCGATCACTGGTTTCTTATGAGAAACCAGTGATCAATGTGAAAGATCAGTGTGTGCAGTGTTATAGCTCCCTATGGGACCTATAACACTGCAAAAAAAAAGGTGAAAAAAAGGGAATAAATATCATTTAACCCCTTTCCTATTAAAAGTTTGAATCACCCCCCTTTTCCCATAAAAAAAAAAACACAGTGTAAATAAAAATAAACATATATGGTATCGCCGCATGCGGAAATGTCCAAATTATAAAAATATATCGTTAATTAAACCGCACGGTCAATGGCGTGTGTGCAAAAAAATTCCAAAGTCCAAAATAGTGCATTTTTGGTCACTTTTTATATCATGAAAAAATGAATAAAAAGCGATCAATAAGTCCTATCAATGCAAAAATGGTACCGTTAAAAACTTCAGATCACAGCAGCTCCGCGGCAGTCTCTCCCTCCGGTGCGGCCTTCACCACCTTCGGCAGCTGTGGACGGCGCTCTCCAAGATGGCGGCGGGGGAGTGCACACATCCGGGCACCTGCAGACTACGATCATTCTCCAGCTGGAGTCTCAGCAGGCGTCCGAGGGGGGACCCAAGGTAAGGGACGCATATTCTACACCTGCTCCCGCTGATGGTGCTCCCGGTCCCGGCAGGCCGCCGGGTGGGGGAAAGCATAATCCCCAGCCCTTACCTCCACGTGGTCCCGTTGGGCCTGTAGGGCCCCCCTCTATCGGGCTCACTGGGGCCTCGGCCATCTGCAGCCCCTTGCAGGGCCCATCTCCTCCTGCAGCCCGGGTACTGGACTTGGCCCCTGATGAGTGGCCCAATGTTCCCGCAGGTTTGTCACCCCCAGTTCTGGCTCCTTGCACATCGAAGGCCTCTCCATCCCCTGCCGGCCTGGATCCTGCTGTGTCACCGTCCTGGGCCTCAGGCTCACCCTGGGACTCCCCTCTGCACTTGCCTCAGGATACAGCTCAGCCGATGTACTCACCCTCTGGAATTCCTCCTCCATTAGCCCCCAGCAGTGGGCCCCCCCATCCGTCTTCTCAAGGATTGCCGCCTAGTTTGGAGGGGACGCCAGCGGTTTTTGATGCTCCTTCCCCCGCACCTGCTGTACTGTCGCTGCCCCATACCCATTGGGGGACCCTCATGTACCCGGGACACTCTCAGCTTTCCCCAGCGGACCGTCCTGTCACCTTGGCGGACCTCCGCACCCTGGTGGCCTCTCTCCCTACCAAAAATGACCTCTCATCATTGGCTAAACAAATAGTCGCTGAGTGCAAAGAAGAATTTGTTCAACTGCGTCAGGATGTGTCGGCGCTGACCGCCCGGGTGGTGGGGGTAGAGGAGGTGCAGGCGTCTTCCTCTTCTGCTGTCCAGGCCTTACAAGCAGTGGTGAAACAACATAGCGACCAGCTCTTCACTTTACAACAGCACCTTGATGATGTTGAGAACCGTAACAGATGCAACAATATTCGCCTTCGGGGGCTCCCGGAGGCGGTGGGTCCGGAGGAACTTTACCCTGCTTTACTGTCTATATTCAATGACCTGTTGGAGCGGGCCCCTGATGTCCACATTGAGCTGGACCGAGCACATCGGGCCTTGAGACCCCCTAGTCAAGATGATCAGCACCCCAGGGATGTGATCTGTAGGGTGCACTACTATGCTCTCAAGGAGGACATTCTCAGGGCGACCAGGGCCCGCAGACGCATCTATTACAAGGACATACAAGTGCAGTTTTTTCCAGACTTGTCCAGACACACCTTGGCTCAACAGGCGACGATTAAACCAGTGCTGGAGGCTTTGAGGGAGCGAGACATCCCCTATAGGTGGGGGTTCCCGTTTGCCCTGACCGTAGAAACGGGAAAACCTTCACCCTGCGCTCTCCTGCTGATGTTCCAGCCTTCCTGAAGGACTTGGACTTGCCTGCCATCCCTATCTCAGATTGGCCACAGATTTCCTCTGGAGCCCCGAAGCGCTCTGTACCAAGATCCCCTCAGCAGCCCTTCAAGGTGTCTCGGCCTGACCTGCCCCCCTGACCTGGCCGCCGACAAAGGCTGGTTGCCCGCTGGGAAACTGTCTCTCCCGGCCCTCAGATTGTGCAGTCTCCCCACACTTGATACTGTTAGAAATGTTATTTGCTAAGTTTTCTGGGTTTATATTCTCCTCCCTTTTCACAGGTTAGCTGGACTACTGTTAATGATGTATATTTTACTATTTGGCTCTGGTGCTAGGGGTTCCGTTCTCCTTTCTCTCCCTCCTATTCATCCCCTCCCCCTCCTTTTCCTTCTCTCCCCCCTTCCGCTCCCTCTGTAATGCCTATCCTGCTCTTCTTCCCCCTCTCTGCCCCTCCTCCTCCCCCTTCCCTCCCTCCCCCCTTCCTTTTCCCTCCCCTGCTTTCCTCCCCCCCTCCCCCCTTCCCTTTTTCTCTCTGACTTTCTCTCTTTCCCCTCTGTTTCTCCCTCCTTCTTCTTCTCCGTCTCTTCCCCCGTTTTCCCCCCTTTATCTTTTGCGTTTGTCATGTGTCCCTACCCCGGGTTTCCTTCTCCCTCTGCACTTGTGTGCCTTCTATTTCCTTTCTGGCATTATTCTTATCTCTTGCCCCTTGCTCAGTTTGGGTGACTAATCCGGTCTCCTCCACTGCGTCAGCGTCTTCCACCTACCCCCAATAGGTTGGAGCCCAGGCTGGTGGTATCTCCGTCCTGGGCATTTCCGTCAGCCTTTGCTGTGCTGTTTAGATTGTGCTGCGGTAGTACTTTTCTACTGCTACCTCTCTCTTGTTCTTGATTTCTTACCCTCCCCTCTCATTTCGTTCTTACTAACTGTTTTTCTGTTCCTTCCCTAGTGTTTGTGTTTGTCCTGTTTGGTGGCTGAGGTGGACCGGCTGTCTGACCCTCTCCTAGTGCCTACCTGCTGATGGCTGATCTTAACATTGCCTCATTCAACGCTAAAGGCCTCAACATCCCGGCGAAGCGAACGCAGATCCTGCACCACTTCCACAAGCGTAAGACTCATATCCTTTGTTTGCAGGAAACCCATTACAAAACCGGCCACACCCTGACCCTTACTAATAGACACTTCCCAGTATGGTTCTGTGCCAATAACTCTGCCTCCCGTTCAAAGGGTGTAGCGATAGCTTTACTTAAGTCTCTGACACATCAGGTTACCAATGTGGTAATCGACCCCCATGCCAGATACATCGTTCTCTCCCTGCTGATTGGTGGTCGAGCCCTCACCATCATCAACGTGTATGCACCTAATCAGGGCCAGTGTGACTTTCTCGTCCAACTGGTTGACTCTGTGTTACCGGTGGCTCAGGGGACCGTGATCTGGTGTGGGGATCTTAACCTGACCCTAGATCCAACCCTAGACAACTCCTCAGGCCACTCTAGCTTGTCCTATGCGGCAATTAAGAGAGTGAAACGTTCCTTAGCCCACCTTCAGTTATGTGATGCGTGGCGCCTACAACACCCCTCAGATAGGGACTATAGCTACTATTCCCCTCCCCATGATTCCAATAGTCGCCTAGATTACATTCTAATTCAACACTCTGCCCTCACTTGGCTGAGCGGATCGGACATCGGCAGCATCCTCTGGTCGGACCATGCCCCCGTGTTCTGTTCCCTCCGTCTACCACACCTGACTAAGTCAGCCTGGTCATGGCGGTTGAACGAGTCTCTTCTTCTGGACACAGCATGCATGGCAGATCTCACCAGGGCTGTTTCTGATTTCACTTCCGTTCATTTCTCTGATTCCACGGCCCCATATACCCAGTGGGAGGCCCTTAAGTGTGTCCTCCGTGGCGTTCTCATCAGACACGGTTCTCGCTTGAAGCGGGAGAGGGCCCACACCCTTACGGCAGCTTTAGCTAGGGTTTCTTCGTTGGAGCTGGCACACAAACGGTCACTCTCCCGTCCTGTCTTGCAGGACTTACAGCTGGCTCGCTTCGAGGTGAAACGCCTCTTGGAGGCTTCCTGGGGCCGTTGGCTTCAAATGGGACGCAGTAAATTTTACGAATATGGGAACAAGAGTGGCCGGATGCTTGCCAGGGCTTTGAAGACTCGCCTGTCCCAATCTCATATCCCCTCTATCAGGACCCCAGCCGGGACGATGGTGTCCAGGCCCTGATGGCTATACTGCCAAGTTTTATAAATCACTGTTGGATTCTATTTCTCCTCTTTTGCTGAAAGCGTTTAATTCCATCTCCCCTGACTGCCCATTGCCTCCAGCCTCTTCCCTTGCCCATATAATTCTTCTGCCCAAGCCCCATAAAGATCCCCGCTCGTGTGGTAGTTATCGGCCAATCTCCCTGCTGAATGTAGATCTAAAAATTTACTCCAAAATGTTGGCTAACAGGCTTAATTTGTTTCTCCCTTCCCTTATCCACCAGGACCAGGTGGGGTTTGTGCCGGGTAGGGAAGCCAGGGAAAATACCATCAAGACCCTGGACATCATACATTATGCCCAGACCTCTAAATTACCTCTTATGATCTCATCACTTGATGCCGAAAAGGCTTTTGACCGTATCTCCTGGTCCTCCCTGGCACAAACCCTGCGGCATGTTGGACTTGGCCCTTCTTTCATAGGGAAAATTATGGCATTGTACGGCTCCCCTTCTGCACGCCTGAAGATTAATGGTTCCCTTTCAGACACGTTCCCCATACATAATGGTACTTGCCAGGGCTGCCCCCTCTCCCCCCTCTTGTACGTTCTGGTCATGGAACATTTGTTGGCCAGTCTTAGAGCAGACCCGGATATCCCTGCGGTGTCTATCGGCACTCATACGTATAAATGCTCTGCGTTCGCTGATGACCTTCTGGTCTACCTCTCTGATCCTTTAACGTCTCTACCATGCCTCATGTCCCGCCTGTCCGAGTTTGGCACGTGGTCAAATTTTAAAATTAATTATACTAAATCTGAGGCCTTGGGTGTCGCGTTGCCAGAACGTACATTGTCCGCTCTCCAATCTGCTTTTCCCTTTCGTTGGCCTCCGGGTAGTATTTCCTACCTGGGCACAGTGATCCCCTCAGACTTGTCCCGCCTGTTTTCCCTCAATTTTTCCTTGATGCTGGCGCGTTTCCTAACGGACCTAACAGCCTGGAATAGTAAAGAGTTCTCATGGTTCGGCCGCATAAACATCCTTAAAATTACCTTACTTCCCCGCCTGTTGTATTTAATGCAAACGGTCCCCATATATATCCCGTCCCCCTACTGGAGACAGTTGCGGACTTGCTTCGGCTCTTTTGTGTGGGCTGGAGCGCGTCCCCGTTTGAATAGGCTTACCCTGTCACAACCCAAACTACAGGGGGGCGCGGGTCTTCCCGACTGTCACGCATATTACTTGGCCTGTGTTTACACCCGTGTCTTGGACTACTTCCATAATACCTCTACCAAACAGTGGGTCCAACTAGCGCAAGATATCTGCCCTTACGCTATTTCCACTCTGCCGTGGACGACGTCACGATCGTCTCAACTCCCCTCCCAATTGTCCTACTCCACTCGCCACACCCTAGCTGTCCTGACCAATGTCAGGTCGCCCGCTTCCCTTATAGATTGTGAGGGCTCCCTATCACGGACAATCCCGTGTTCCCCCCGGGAGTTTACCCGACTGCTTTTCTCGGGGCCTCCCAATCGAAACCGCTCCGTTTCCACCAAGTCATTGGGGGACCTTCTGTCCGACCGCCCACGCGCCAGACGCGCACCCTTTGCTTACCTCCAGTTGAAACATTTCTACTCCCATCTCCCATGTCACCCTTCCCTACATTGTCCTTTCATGCCTTTTGAGAGATTGTGCTTGGCCTCATCGTTCCCTCGTCACTCCATCTTGACCTTATATGGACTATTGTTATCTCCCAGATCGGAGTCCCTTCCGACATTTTGTCGCGCATGGGAAACCGAGCTTGCCAAATCGTTTACTCCTGATCAATGGGCTAAGTGTTTTTACTTGACCCACAAGGCCGTGATTGCCACTAAATTTCAGGAAACCAGCTTTAAAATCTTGTCCCGTTGGTACCGGGTGCCTGCGGTGTTGCATCGCTGGTACCCTTCTGTGCCGAGTTCCTGTTGGAGATGTGGAGATGACGAGGGTACTATAGTCCATATTTGGTGGGGATGCCCTAAATTGCAGCCTTTCTGGTCTGCGGTCTTCCGTGTCATCCGGGAGGTGACCGGGGCCCAGATTACCTGGTGCCCCGAGGCAGCTCTGTTGTATATGTTCCCTATGGCGCAATCAAAGTACAAAAACTCCCTGGCCCGTCACCTTCTCCAGGCAGCGAAGACTGTAATACCCAGGAAGTGGAAAACCCTGGAACCCCCCTCTATGGCCGACTGGATAGGCGAAAATTGCCCAAATTCACCGCATGGAGGAAGTTTTGGCGGTTCATCCTGACGAAGTCACTAGGTTTGGAGCTACATGGCTCCCGTGGTCGGAATTTTGCTCCTCCCCCGCTGTTAGGTTCTTGAGTTGATTTCCGACTACTGCTATGGGTGATAGTGTGGTGCTTCGCTTCGCTGTGGATGCTTGCCCGCCGTGTGTCACCAGTGGTCCCGCCTCAGCGGTTTTCTATGTTAGTTTGTTGTCCTGTATGTGTCCCCCACTTTCTTTAGTCTTTCGTATGTTTTGTGTATCTCCATTCTTTTCCCCTTTCTTCTAAGACCCTCTTTTCAAGGTTACCTCTTCTTTTTATTTACATCGTTCTGATTCTGTTCCTATTCTCGATCCCTTGCTAACTGCTGGGCCCCCTTTTTACCTAGTCAGGTCCTTCTGGTTTAAGTCAATTGGCAAGATAATTCAGAATATTTCGACAAACACGTGTTAAATTTGTTGTATACTCTTTGCCTGGGCTTTAACCCCCGCCCTGCATTGTTGGGATAGGGGAGATACGAGAAACTTTCTCATATGCTTTCGTTCACTGGAACGTATTTGTCTTTTGTTACCAGTGTTATTTTTCATTCCCTTTGTCTGATATTTCGGTCCACAAGACCGTATTGTGTTAAGTATTTCCTGTATTGGTGTGCCCACCACATCTACCTTAATAAACTATTTTGTTGAATTATAAAAAAAAAAAAAAAACAGATCACAGCGCAAAAAATTAGCCCTCATACCGCCCCATACACGGAAAAATAAAAAAGTTATAGGGGTCAGAAATGACAATTTTAAACGTATTAATTTTCCTGCATGAAGTTATGATTTTTTCCAGAAGTACGACAAAATCAAACCTATATAAGTAGGGTATCATTTTAACCGTATGGACCTACAGAATAAATATCAGGTGTCATTTTTACCGAAAAATGTACTACGTAGAAACGGAAGCCCCCAAAAGTTACAAAACTGCGATTTTTTTTCAATTTTGTCTCACAATGATTTTTTTTTCCGTTTCACCGTAGATTTTTGGGCACAATGACTGACGTTGTTACAAAGTAGAATTGGTGGCGCAAAAAATAAGCTATCATATGGATTTTTAGGTGCAAAATTGAAAGAGTTATGATTTTTTAAAGGCAAGGAGCAAAAAAACGAAAATGCAAAAACGGAAAACTCCCCGGTCCTTAAGGGGTTAAAGCATACTTGAAACCGGCCGTAAAGCATACCAGTATCCAGTATAGGAGATTTCTATTGTGTATGCAAAACTACAGATAAAGGATGTGTGGCCATGCTGGGAGCTGTAGTTTTAAAACAGGTGGAGGCAACACTGCTCTAACACAATTATTTACAAACATTGCAGCTTCAGTTGTTACTAAACTACAACTCCCAGCATGCTGAAATAGTCAAAGCTTTCTCAGACTCCTGAATGACAAAGAAGTTGATCAGACATTCAGGAGTCTGTGAAAGATGAATGTCTAAACCAGAAAAAGCCATCACTGATAAATGGTAGCACACCCAGTATTAATTATAAATGTTTATTGATACAAAAATACATTCGAACATGCAATTGCACACAAGAAAGAGTTTAAAAACAATAAAATCTCTGGCTTACTAAAGCCAGCACACAACTTAGGGGAGGGGTCTCCTACCTGACACCCGTCTTCAATAATACAATGAACGACCTGAGTGTCGGGTCTGTGGATCATGTACAAAGAACAGTAATGCAAAAAACAATTATATCAATATGGGGTACGTATCACAATAATCATGTAGCCAACCATGCACTAACTGACTGCAACTTAGCACTATGCTAGATTACCACACAGACCAGGCATCAAGGGCCAAATGAAGATGGAGGGGTAAAGGAGGACGGGGTCACCAGATTCCTCACGCGTTCCGTTGCCACACAAGGGCAACTTCCTCAGGGGTGGTTGTGTGAGAAGACATTTGGGTATTTATAGATACATTAATTAATGAACATACCTGACTGGTGTTCCCAATCTGGCCATCTAAACATCCGGTCAGAAGGTGTAATCACCGCCCTTCCGGAAGTTACTATGCTCCGAGTGAAGCGCACAGTGGAACGCACTGTCTTAGACGTGGCGTGCATGCAACTTCCGGTCGGAGGGTGTAGTCACCGCCCTTCCGGAAGTTCCTGCGTTCCAACTAGAGCGCATGTTGGAACGCACCGTCACTGACGTAACGTGCCTACTATGAAAGACACTATCAATGCGCTCAACGTGCATTCGGATCATAGAACCTACGGTGAAACGCATGACCTTTCGGGCGCATGCGCACCACCGTCGAGCGGCGCCACCCCAAAAACCCAAGCACACGCCCACAGAATCAATCCGTGCTTGCATGCCCAGACAGTAGAGGCGCCGCCCACCGCCCCACCAGCCCTCATACGGCGGAACGCATTTTAAAGCGCAGGGCCCGCCATGCGCAGATAGATAAGTGATACCAGCATGAAATGCATAGTTTTGTATGTTTTAAGATTGGGAAATAAAATTGTATACAGTTAATATTAATTTGTGTAAAGTTATTAAACAGGGGGGGAAGGGACGTATGTATACACAATATATACATTACGACTTATACATATATATATATATAGGACATATACGTTATAATGTCAATAAGGTCATAATCTATGATCAAGGTGGCACTGTTAGCCATAGGTACAACCAAAAATTAATATAAATTTCATGTTTATAACATGTAATAATAACAATAGTATGTCCCAAGTGGCCTAGGTGTCCCGCGAGATACACAGTCACAGACAAATAATTGTGTTAAGTAATGTCCCCATAAGTGGCTACAAATCTCTAATGTCCAGTCCATCTAGCAGTCACTAACTAACTGATAAAGATGTAAATAGAGGAAATCAAGTGTCACCCAGTGAAAAGAAAAGAGAATTACCTAAATACCCAAGAAGGGAATAGGTGACCATAATAGTACTAACAGTAGATTAAACCAATCATTGTGTAAAAAATGATTGTTTTTGTCTGTAACACATGTAAGTCAATGGACACACCGGCCATCAGGGGACAGGAATAAACAAGTCTGGGTACAATGACCATACATGCCACCTATGCCCCCCCCACCCAATTTTTTGTCTGCAAGTATTGTATAGATAGCGTTTGTGCACTAATCACAGCAAATGGAATAATGGCCCAAACATTTTTTTTCTTTTACTATACATACACAGCGGAACACAACTCAAATCATACACATTGCTAGTATCCCAAATGTGCAAGCATGAGAATTCATTAATATCTCATAGATTTATCATATGTGCTATTTCATATCATTCTCTAAATAGTTTAATATCTCAATATATTATAATGAGTCTATACTTGTATAGTCCACAGTACATCAATAAGGCTCAACTACCATAGAGCATGATCATCTGGGGGTGATCACAGGAAGAGGAGATGAAAGATATATATAGTAAGGGAGGCATTGTCCATAGTTCATCTGTGAGGCTAAGTAGCCATAGAACGTAGTCATCTGTACATAATATGGACGAGTAGTCCATTTCAAGGTTCCATCCCATAGTTTACAAACAAGTAACTTCCATTTTTCTTTCTCTATAAGAAGACGGAAAATGCCCACAGTTAGGCCAAACAATGTTCCAGCCAGCAAGAAGGCCCCAAGATCCAGAGACAAGAAAAATAGCCCAGAGGAGTCCACAGGTAGATAAAGGTAGGTCCTAAATGGAATAACAAGGAAGGTCCTAGACAAAAGGCGAGCAATCCAAAGGGAGGCCTATATTAGTGTCTCCTGGTCAACACTTTCTGGTAGGGTCTATTCTCTTTGCAACAGATCTAGTTACAAGTCTCTGTGAAAAAAACACAAGGAATAAATCCCAGTCCCCCCTCCTCCTGTCATCATGAAAAAAGTGGGGGCAGATTTACTCACCCAAGAATCCAGTAAATAAGAGCTCCTCATTTAATCCCCCCGGGGATGCTGAGCCCAGTTCATAAATCCATTTTGATTCAATTTGCAACAGGCGCTTATTTATAGGCCCACCTCTGATGTTATTTGATACACGTTCTAGGCCCAAAATCCTTGTTCCACTTGTATAACCAGAGTGAAATTTCAGATAGTGTTCCGCTACTGCTGTTAGGGTTCTCCCCTGGCCTTGATCTCTTCTGGCTAGTGATATAGTGGATAAGTGCTTCTGTATGCGTTTTTGCAATTGTTGGGTCGTCTGTCCGATATAAACTTTGTGGCATGGGCAAATTATGGCATAGATCACGCAAGTGGTCTTACAGTTGATATATTTGCGGATTTTATATTCTCTCTTATATTGGCTGGATTCACAAAATTTGTTACTAAACTACAACTCCCAGCATGGTGAAATAGTCAAAGCTTTTTTAGACTCCTGAATGACAAAGAAGTTGATCAGACATTCAGGAGTCTGTGAAAGATGAATGACACACATAGTGACAGCTATGCCTATTAGCATCCAGCTTTACTAGGAGAAGATAAAACAGATATAACATGTATTCATAAAAATGCTGTACTTTTATCTAAAAAATCCTTGCACTAATTTTATAAACATCTATTCTTATATTTATACATTTTATCATGAATTCACCATAATGTCTTCTGATTACTGCAGGCAAGCTCCAAGTATCTTCCTCTGACACATGACACAGCATAAAACCAGAGAGGAAAGGGTTACAGAGTAGAGAGTACTGATTGGCTGACTACACAGGCTTGCTCCTGTGAGGGAGACAGACTGACACGCCCCCTCCAGCCTGCACAATGAAAAAGTAACTCACCAGCAGATAAATGCTTATCTCTGGATATATAGGTCCGAGACACATAACAATTATATGCACATGATCAGGATTGTTTCCTGAGTAACATCACTTTTTTTCTTTTTTTTGCACTATGACAGGTACGCTTTAATAAATTGACTGGTAGTAAGGGTGCTGCATTAAACGGCAACTACGGACCATCTGAGGCCATACTAATAGTATCTAAATATAAATCATTTAAGGGGTACTCCGCTATAAACATCTTATCCCCTACCTGTCATAGTGTTACATATCATGGGGGGGTCCCATTGCTGGGGACCCTCGCAATCTTCACTGCGCTACCCCTGTCATTCGGTGCATGGAGTGAAGTCCGCTCCGTGCTCGATGACTGCTATGTACTAGCCATCATGCCCCCTCCCATAGACACAAATGGAGGGGGCGTGGCATGACATCAAGAACACGGACACTGCAAGCTGCTTCCCCCGCGATCTAACATCTTATCCCCTATCCTTTTGAGAGAACCTTCCCTGAAGCAAGTGATCAATTGACCCACTCCGTATCCGGATGACTCAAACGCATATACTCAAACATGTCAACCTCAACCACGCTTTGTCATGCCTGTGACTTTTTGCTGGGTAGATGCTGTACTAGAGTGGATCCTGACACAGTTGAAACATGTGTAAAAGGCTGCATTGATTGTAATTACAGGTTTCAAGATTTTAATTGTTACATATCGGATTCTTCCGAGGAATCTAATCAGCCTTCCCAACCTATCTACCGCACCAGGAGTTTTCTGACCAGCAGGCAATGAGGCACCATGCTACCAAAAACCAACTGGTATAAAGCGCATGATGGAGCTTTCAGACCTGCAAAGTGCCTGCAGAAGAGTTTATCTAATTTAGACCAGTCATATACAAAATTAAATTGTGCCAAGGCCCGCTGCGGTCTTCGCAGAGGAGGACTTGTGATACTCGTAAAACGACGGCCCTCCATACTTATTACTTAGATCTGCCACATTAAACAGATACATGTCCAACTACTTCCTCCTTTCAGGTTTAACAGAGCAAATAAAATCTCTAAACATGCTAAAAACCATCACAAACTCAGAAAGGTTCATTTGATGGGTCAACCTGGATTCCTTGCCACAAAATATGGTCTTGGTTTCAGTAATATCATGTGAGGCAATTATCAAGGACGCCAAGTGAACATCTTTCCTGTCAAGTATGTCCATACAGATAAGCCGAAATAAAGTAAGCTGGTGCCAAGTTAGGAGCTTTTGAAACCCTACCTGGTGCAGAGGCCCGGGATGTGGATGCCACTCGTACCAACTCTGAACTGGGCACCGACTGGGATGTGGAAACTACTGGCACCAGATCCCCTGAGGACACAGACTGCGAAACACCCTTCTCCATTGCCTCCAATCTGGACTGGAAGCTCGCCATTAAAGCCATCATGGAGCTTATCATTTGATGCATCTGCCCCAAAGACAAGTTGATGGACAGAGATGACTCCTGCTCTTGGCTAGTACCCGCTGCTAGTTTGGTCATCAGAAGTTTGTAAAGCTCAGCTTTCCTAGCTGACGCCAAGAAGGGTACACCTCTCTTGCGCAGCTCATTCATAAGCTTAGGCATAGTCCAAGAACAATATAACGGAATGCTACCCCTCTTAGAAGCTCTGGTAGGAGTCGCTGGGATGGACATTGCATCCTCAATATCAGCAGCATGAGATATAGTGCCCAACCACCTGTCCAGGCCAATGAAGGGTGGCTGAATGCCTGAAACATACCCATCTGCAGCTGACCATGAATGCGCAGAACCACCCTTCATAACAACCCAGCAATACACCCTTAATGTGATTACCTGAAACCTACCATATTGTTACAACACCTACTCCCTGCTTACATTACCCCCAAAAAACATCACCACTTGTGACCTGTTCCCCTGAACAGACTTAAACTGCCCGGCCAGATAAATAGTGACCACAATCAAGTTAGCATTACTCTTCTAATAAACAGTTACCTGAAACAGGTAATCCTAGAAACACCATGAGGGACCATAATAACTAACTCTTGGACTGCTAGCTACAGAAACAAATGTGAACCCCAAAACCACAAAATACACGTTAACTAGGCGAAAAATATAACCTGGCTCTGAAGACATGTCAGTAACCAGAAGTGTAATGATTGCTACCCACCTGAAGACGTGTCAGGTACAGCGAGTAACCACAAATACACGTGCTATTGCTCTGAAGACGAGTTGTACCCCCCTGAAGACATGTCAGATATAACAGGTCTACAATCACATGTTATTGTTCTGAAGCCATGTCAGTAACAATGATGAGAAATTGCATCCCACATGAAGACGTGTCAGGAATAACTGGTCTACAATCTCCTTCATACAAGCTAGGCAAAAAATCTGCTGATTAATATTTTCCAAGGATGGCACCTTGGGAAGGAAACATGGGTCAGTCCTCAAAATAAGACAGTTCTGTGCAATTCTCATACAAGGCTCTTTGCATGACAAGGCTTGGATCTCACTTACTCGTTAAGCCGTAGAGATGGCGACCAGAAAAATCGCTTTTCGAGTGACCAATTTTGTAGATGCTTGATCAATAGGTTCAAATGGGGCAAATGTCAGAGCTTTCAGGACTACTGACAAGTCCCATGAGGCCACCGGAATCTTCACTGGAGGACAGAGGTTCTTAATGGAGCTAAAAAACTGTCTGACCAAAGAACTGGAAAATTTGCCTTCAAAAAGATAATTGATACCAGAAAAATGTACCTTTAGGGTATTACATTTCAAACCCTTCTGAAACCCTTCCTGTAGGAATTTAAGAACATCTTTTAGGTCTGGAGAAGAGACTTCATTTTGGTTCCACCAATGAGATGAACCTTGATGGTCTGCGAGAAGATCACAAGATATCCACCACCTCATCTGCAAAGACTGAGCACAGCTTCTAATCAGCAGTTACAAATCCTGCACATCAAAACTGCGTAGGAGCCTGTATGTGTGAACGTACCCTAAGGATAAGTTCTGAAACAACTCTATTAAAAGGAAAAGCAGTGGTGCAGAGGGCAAGTTAATTGTTTTTTTGATTAGCTAATCCCATAAGGTTTTGGGTTCAATTCCCAGACAGGGATAGATGATTATAGAATTACTCACCGTGCCAAACAGGTGGGAAATGCAGGAGAACTGTGAGGTAATTTTTCAGTAATGCCAGGGAGCTGTGCTGAGCTTGTCTGTGTCCCGGCTGCAGTCTGAGATTTAGGACTCCAGAATGAGTCTAAAATCGATTAAAAAGGCTTGCGGCCAGGACTGGTAGGGAGACCCCTAGTGGTAATTTTTTCAAAGTGGAAAATTAAATAGAAAGAAGCATATTTTCTAATAACATTCTATTGGAAAGTTATTCTGCATACATTAATCTATAATATATCAAAAGTTTTTTTGATGAAAGGTACCCTTTAACGAGGGTGTACCAGCTGTCAGTTTTGCTTTAAATTCTTTTTCAACCATGACCCATAGTTTAAGGTCTTCTGAGTTGTTAAACCAATCTAAGGATTCACATAGAGTGAATATACAGACTTGGACAAAATTCTTGGCACCATTCTGTTAAAGACAGAAAAACCCACAATGCTCCCTGAAATAACTTGAAAATGACAAAAGTACTAATTAAAAAAATACTGAAAATTAACTGATGACAATCAGACATTACTTTTAAATTGTGGTTCAACATAATCATATTGTGGAACTAAATAATGAAACTGGCCTGAAAAAAAATGTTGATTCCCTAAACTTAAAGGGGTTGCCACCATAAGGTGATTTTAGAACGTAAATGGACATGATTAGGAAGGATCTTGTCTTGGGGCTAAATTGCTATGTGGTGAGATTACCATAACACTGTGGCTATCTTTTTGTGAACTGGATATTTCCTGGTTCCATGTTTGTAAGTTTGAGGTCACTTTCCTCCCTCCCACACATCAAGCCACCCCACCCACTGAAACACAAATGAGCTGCATTCCATTTAAAAGACCAGTGTTTTCTGACCAGGGTGCCTACAGCTGTTGCAAAATGTTCACTCTCCCACCCAGCTGTCGCTCTACCCATTGAAGCAGGGCATGCTTCCTTTGCAGACCTAGAGATGTCATGTCTCGGCACACTGCAACCTTGGAAAACCTGAGACCGGAGTAATTTTGTATGCTGTTAAAAATAAATATTGGGTGCAAAAATCACAAAAGAATTGTGAGACGACTGTCACACACAGGTACAGACACTATATTATTAACTACACTAACTTTACAGCCCCTGTAGCATAGTCAAATAAAAAAAAAATGCCTGGAATACCCCTTTAATAGTGTGTTGAACAACCTTTTAAGGCAGTCACTGAAATCCAGTGACTTCTGTACCTTTTTAATGAGACTTCTGCATATGTCTACGGGTATCTTGGCCCACTACCCATAAGATACTGCTCCAGCTGTCTCAGGTTCTAACTGTGTGTTTCAGCTCATTTCACAGATGTACAATAGGATTCAGATCAGGGCTCATAGAAGGCCCCTTCAGAATAGTCCAATGTTTTTCCTCTTTCCCATTCTTGGGTGTTTTTGGGTCCTTATCCTGTTGAGACCCCTGACCTGCAACTAAGGCAAAGCCTCCTGACACTGGGCAGCACATTTTGCAGAACTTTGTACCCTTTACAGATTCAAGACACCCCATGCCAGAAGCAGCAAAGCACCCCCAAACCATAACCAAACCTCCTTCATGCTTTACAGTAGGTACAGTGTTCTTTTCTTTTTATGCATCTGTGAACATAGTGGAAAAATTATCAAAACCTGTGCAAACAAAAAGTTGACCAGTTACCCACAGCAAGCAATCAGATTGCTTCTTTTATTTTTAACCCCTCTAGGACCAAGGGCATACCTGTACGCCCTTGTCCCACTCCCCTTCTACGACGCAGGGTCACAGGCTATCAGCCGTCGAGGTCCATGGCTAATACCGGACATCACCGAATGGGGCTGATGTCCGGCATTAACCCCTTAGACACCACGATCAAAGTTGATTGCGTTGTCTAAAATAGAAGCTCAGCAGAACTGGTTGGGACCACAGTGGTGAAACCGCGGTGTCCCGATCAGCTTAGAAAATGGCAGGAGGGCCCTTGCCTGCCTCCTCATCATCCGATCATTGCTAGGATGCTCCAGCCCTGCTCTGCAGGCTGGAGCAATTTAGTACTGAAAACACTGATCAATGCTATGCTATGGCATATCATTGAACAGTGTATGCAATCAAAAGATTGCATGTAATAGTCCCTTATGGGGGCTATAAAATAGTGTATAAAAATTATAATAATAGATGGGAAATAACCCCTTCCCTAATAAAAGTTTGAATCATCCCCCTTTTCCCATAAAAAAAAATGCAAACATAAACATATATGGTACCGCCACGTGCATAAATGTCCGAACTATTAAAAAAATATGTTAATTAAACCGCACGGTCAATAGCGTATACGTAAAAAAATTCCCAAATTGCGTATTTTTGGTCACTTTGTACACCCTAAAAAAATGTCTAAAAAGCGATCAAAAAGTCAGATGAAAACAAAAATGGTACAGATAAAAACTTCAGATCACGGCGCAATTAATAAGCCATCATACATCCCAGTATGCAGAAAAATTTTAAAGTTATAGGGGTCAAAAAATGACAATTTTAAACATACTAATTTTGGTGCATGTATTTATACATTTTTTTAAGTAGTAAAATAAAATGAAACCTATATAAATTAGGTATCCTTGTGACCTACAGAATAAATATAAGGTGCCATTTTTAACGAAAAGTACACTGCAAAGAATCAGAAGCCCCCAAAATTACAAAATGGCGTTTGTTTGTTTTTTTAATTTTGCCCCACAACTATTTTTTTTCTGGTTTTATCGTAGATTTTGTGGTGAAATGATTAATGGTATTACTAAGTAAAATTAGTGGCTCAAAAACAAGCCCTCATATGGGTCTATGTGCTATAATTTTTAGAAGGTGAAAAGGAAAAGACGAAAGCGCAAAAATGTGAAAAACTGTGGTCTTGAAGGGGTTAAAAAGGCCTCCGAAAATTAAAAGAAGCAATCTGATTGTTTGATATCGGCAACTACAAAACTCTGCACAGGTTATGATGAATCCCCCCCCCCCCCCCCCCATAGAGCTGGTTTGACTTGCCAAAATGCTCCAGTTTTGTCTCATCTGTCCAAGGAACATTCTCCTAGAAGTTTTGTGGCTTGTCAATATACATTTTGACCCTGATGTGCCCCGACGGAGTTCACCCCAAAAGGGGTTATCCAGTATTACATAAAACATAGCTTTTTTCTTTCAAAAACAGCACCACTCCTGTCTTTAGGTTGGGCGTGGTATTGCAGCTTCGTTTCACTGAAGTGAATGGAGCCGAGTTGTATTACCATACACATCCTGAGAACAGGGCTGGAGCTGTTTGGGGAAAACATTAGCTGTATATTTCCTGGACAGTCCCTTTAAAGGAGTAGTCCGGCGCACACTTTTTTCATTTTATCCCGTCCGGGATGCAAAATAAAACACACTTTCTCTTACCTGCCAACGAGCCCCCGGAGCTCCGGTACAGGTGTTCGGTCCTCGGGCTGTATTCTTCTTACTTCCTGTTAGCCCGGCACGTCACACGGAGCTTCCGCCTATCACCGGCCGCAGCGATGTCCCGCCTCGGCCAGTGATAGGCTGAAGCTCCGTGTGACGTGCCGGGCTAACAGGAAGTAAGAAGAATACAGCCCGGGGACCAAACACCTGTATCGGAGTGTACTGGAGCTCCGGGGGCTCGTTGGCAGGTAAGAGAAAGTTTGTTTTCTTTTATTTTGCAGCCCGGACGGGATAAAATGAAAAAAGTGCACGCCGGACTACTCCTTTAATGTCTTTGAAAGTTTTTCTGTGCTGTTAGATTTCCATTCATACTAACCATCTCTTCAATTTACCAATTTTACTTTTGCAGCCTTGACCAGGGAGGTTGGCTACAGTGCTGTGGGCCTTAAACTTCTGAATAATATGAGCAACTGTAGTTATAGGAACATCAAGCTGATTGGATATGGTCTCATAGCTTTTACCTTTATCACAGTTGTCTCTTTTCTAGGGTTACTATCTATTTTGTCCAGGTGGGTTTCATTATTTTGTTTTTCTAGGGTTACTATCTATTTTGTCCAGGGGAGTTTCATTAATTTGTTTTTCAAAATCGTTCTGTGAAACCACAATTCAAAATTGATTTTCATAAATTTTCTGTATATTTTTATTCACTGACTCTCATCACTATCTTTTGTCAGTTCTAGTTATTTCAGGGAGCATTGTGGATTTTTCTGTCCTTAATGGAAGGGTACCAACAATTTTGTCCATCCATGTCTGTAAGATTAGAGAAATAGTAGCCCAACACCTCCATGAGCTAGGGGTTTATCCAGAAAATTGTATGATATTTTAGATGTTTGGTATTATTCCATATGAAAAACAGCATCATTTTCATTAAACTGTTAATAACTTTCAGAGGTGTCAGGATGACCAAAGTTCTAAAAATAAATAGTATTTGTGGCAGAATTAACATCTTGAAAAACTTTACATGTCACATCCAGATTCACATCCATTCCTGGAGTGTTAGGGAAGAATAATTTCACATGTACTTTGTAGTGTTGGTGAATTTGATACCAAGATACTGGATAAATTCTTTATTCCAATAGTAAGGGAACATGATTGTAAGGGAAGTTGGCAGATAGATCTGGATTAACAAGAATATTCAACTTGCCTTTGTTTAACCATTTAAAATGAGACTTTGACAAATTAGTTTAGTTCATTCTGAGCAGCTTGTAACGATTCAACTGGATTAGTGGTTATTAACATCACATTGATGTTTGTGTTAAGTCTCAAAATAAATAATTAGAAAATTGTTGGCACTTAAAGTTAATATACAGGGTGGGCCATTTATATGGATACACCTTAATAAAATGGGAATGGTTGGTGATATTAACTTCCTGTTTGTGGCACATTAGTATATGTGAGGGGGGAAACTTTTCAAGATGGGTGGTGACCATGGCAGCCATTTTGAAGTCAGCCATTTTGAATCCAACTTTAGTTTTTTCAATAGGAAGAGGGTCATGTGACACATCAAACTTATTGGGAATTTCACAAGAAAAACAATGGTGCACTTGGTTTTAACATAACTTTATTCTTTCATTAGTTATTTACAAGTTTCTGACCACTTGTTCAATGTGCTGCCCATTGTGTTGGATTGTCAATGCAACCCTCTTCTCCCACTCTTTACACACTGATAGCAACACCACAGGAGAAATGCCAGCACAGGCTTCCAGTATCCGTAGTTTCAGGTGCTGCACATCTTGTATCTTCACAGCATAGACAATTGCCTTCAGATGACCCCAAAGCTAAAAGTCTAAGGGGGTCAGGTCGGGAGACCTTTGGGGCCATTCAACTGGCCCACGATCACCAATCCACTTTCCAGGAAACTGTTCATCTAGGAATGCTCGGACCTGACACCCATAATGTGGTGGTGCACCATCTTGCTGGAAAAACTCAGGGAACGTGCCAGTTTCAGTGCATAAAGAGGGAAACACATCATCATGTAGCAATTTCGCATATCCAGTGGCCTTGAGGTTTCCATTGATGAAGAATGGCCCCACTACATTTGTACCCCATATACCACACCATACCATCAATTTTTGTGTTCCAACATTCTTGGAGGGATCTATCCAATGTGGGTTAGTGTCAGACCAATGTGGTTTTGTTTGTTGCCTCATCACTGAGCAAAATCTTCTGAGTAAACTGAGGGTCCTGTTCCAATTTTAGTTTTGCCCATTCTGCAGCACCTGAAACTATCGATACTGGAAGCCTGTGCTAGCATTTCTCCTGCGGTGTTGCTATCAGTGTGTGACGAGTGGGAGAAGAGGGTTGCATTGACAATCCAACACAATGGGCAGCACATTGAACACATTTTATAAGTGGTCAGAAACTTGTAAATAACTCATGAAAGAATAAAGTTACGTTAAAACCAAGCACATCATTGTTTTTCTTGTGAAATTCCCAATAAGTCTGATGTGTCACATGACCCTCTTACTATTGAAAAAACTAAAGTTGGATTCAAAGTGGCCGACTTCAAAATGGCCGCCATGGTCAACACCCATCTCGAAAAGTTTCCCCCCTCACATATACTAATGTGCCACAAACAGGAAGTTAATATCACTAACCATTTCCATTTTATTAAGGTGTATCCATATAAATGGCCCATCCTGTATATCTGGACTACATTTGTAAATATTCAGAGTGTTTATTAAGACAATATTCATTAGAGCAATATGCATGTATAAATCTATCACTAGTAGGTCACAGGGCCCATGTGAACCAAGCCAGAATCCACACGAATATTGTCTTAATAAACACTCTGAATGTTTACAGATGTAGACCAGATATATATTAACTTTGAGTGCCAACAATTTTCAAATTATTTATTTTGGTTCTATTTTCCCTTTGGTTATAGATGTTTGGTTGGCTAGCTCAGTTGTAATTGGTTAATGGTGAGCAACGAGACTTCCTAGTTTTTCTATGTGTTAAGTGTCACTCTTGTTGCCAGAGGTTCCATTACTAGGGCGAAGAGAATTAGTGCTTTGTCTCACTGGTGATTGCAAAAGAGGACATGACCCCAATCACATATATTCTAGCTGATGGTGTAGTGTATAATGCACATATTGCTGTTATTAGTGAAAAAAAGGTTTTTATATATATATATATATATATATATATATATATATATATATATATTCATTGTACCCAGTCGAACGCCTTCTCTGCATGAGAAGGCGCTCTTTGTTTCTCCAATCTGGATATTATGTTTGACAACCTTCTGGTGCCATTAAAAGCTTGCCTTCCCTTTACGAATCCAACCTGGTCATGGTGAACAATGGATTGTAACATAGGCATCATACTCTTTGCCACTAATGTTGCATACAGCTTTACATAGTTACATAGTTAGTATGGCTGAAAAAAGACATACGTCCATCAAGTCCAACCAGGAAATTGAAGGGAAGGGTGTAAGGGGATAAGGGGAAGGGATGTAGTTTTATAATTCTGCATAAGCATTAATGTTATTTTGTTCCAGGAATGTATCTAACCCTGTTTTAAAGCTGTTAATTGTTCCTGCTGTGACCAGTTCCTGAGGTAGACTGTTCCATAAATTCACAGTCCTTATGGTAAAGAAGGCGTGTCGCCCCTTTAGACTAAACCTTTTCTTCTCCAGACGGAGGGAGTGCCCCCTCGTCCTTTGGGGGGTTTAACCTGGAACAGTTTTTCTCCATATTTTTTGTATGGGCCATTTATATACTTTTATACGTTTATCATATCCCCCCTTAAACGTCTCTTCTCAAGACTAAACAATTGTAACTCCTTTAATCGCTCCTCATAGCTAACATGTTCCATGCCCCATATTAGTTTAGTAGCACGTCTCTGCACCCTTTCCAGCTCCGCAGTGTCCCTTTTATGTACAGGCGACCAAAACTGAACAGCATATTCCAGGTGAGGCCGTACCAATGCTCTATAAAGGGGGAGTATTATGTCCCTGTACCTTGAGTCCATGCCTCTTTTTATACATGACAATATCCTGCTGGCTTTGGAAGCAGCAGCCTGACATTGCATGCTATTCTGAAGTCTGTGATCCACAAGTACACCCAGATCTTTCTCTACCAGTGACTCTGCCAGTTTAATCCCCCCTAAGACATACGACGCATGCATGTTATTAGTACCCAGATGCATAACTTTACATTTACCCACATTGAACCTCATTTGCCAAGTGGATGCCCAGACACTTAGTCTATCCAAGTCATCATGTAACTTATGCACATCCTCTATAGACTGTACTGTGCTACAAAGCTTGGTGTCATCTGCAAAGACAGAAACAGAGCTGTTAATACCATCCTCTATATCATTGATAAATAAATTAAACAACAGCGGGCCCAGTACAGAACCTTGGGGTACACCACTAATAATAGGGGACCAATCAGAGTACGAATCATTGACCACCACTCTCTGGGTACGATCCATGAGCCAGTGTTCAATCCAGTTACAAACTAAAGTTTCCAAGCCCAAAGACCTTAACTTACCTGTCAGACGTCTATGAGGGACAGTATCAAATGCTTTAGCAAAATCCAGAAACACTATATCCACAGCCATTCCTCTGTCAAGGCTTCTACTCACCTCTTCATAAAAGCAGATTAGATTGGTTTGACAACTTCTATCCTTAGTAAACCCATGCTGGCTATCACCCCATGCTGGCTATCACTTATAATACTATTATCCCCTATGTATTCCTGTATGTAATCCCGTATAAGTACTTCAAACAATTTACCCACAATGCACGTTAAACTTACCGGTCTATAGTTGCCTGGCGAAGACCTAGAGCCCTTCTTGAAGATTGCCACCACATTCGCCTTGCGCCAGTCCCTTGGCACAATACCAGACACCAGAGAATCTCTAAATATCATGAACAAGGGTACAGATTTACTGAACTTACCTCTCTAAGAACTCTTGGGTGTAGTCCATCCAGTCCTGGAGATTTGCTTACATTTACTTTACTTAACTTACCTTGTACCATCTCTACATTAAGCCAGTTCAGTACATTACATGATGTGTTACCTGCACTGACCTGTCCAATGTCAGCTCCTTCTTCCATAGTATATACAGAACTAAAGAACCGATTCAGTAGCTCCGCCTTCTCTTGATTGCACGTGACAACCTCCCCATTATCATTATTAAGGGGTCCTACATGCTCTGTCCTTGGTTCTTTTGTATTTATATATCTAAAAAAATATTTAGGATTAGTTTTGCTTTCTTTGGCCACTTGTCTCTCATTTAGAATTTTTGCAGTTTTTATTACATTTTTACAGATTTTATTAAGCTCTTTGTACTGTTTAAATGTTATAGCTGACCCATCAGATTTGAATTTTTTGAAGGCTATTGTTTTGTTGTTTATTGCTCTTTTAACATCATGTGTCAGCCATGTAGGATTTAGTTTTAATCGTTTATATTTGTTCCCCTTTGGTATATATTTAGCTGTATAGTTATTTAGAGTTGATTTAAAGATGTCCCATTTACCTTCTGTATCAGTATTTGAGAACACCTCCCCCCAGTCTATGTCCTGTAGTGCAGCTCTCAGCCCAGGGAAATTTGCCTTTTTAAAGTTATATGTTTTTGCCTTCCCCGTCTGTCTTTGTTTTCTACAGTTTAAGTCAAAAGTAACTATATTGTGGTCGCTATTACCAAGGTTTTCCCGCACAGTTACATTACCAACCAGCTCTGCATTGTTGGAAATGATCAGATCCAACAAGGCATCACTTCTTGTTGGGTCCTCCACAAACTGGCCCATAAAATTATCCTGCAATAAATTTAGGAATTTTCTCCCCTTTGTAGTTTTAGCCAGCCCCCGGCCCCAATCTATATCTGGATAGTTAAAATCTCCCATTATTACCACTGTACCTGCCCGGGCGGCCCTCTCTATTTGTTTATACAGCCGACCTTCTATCTCTTCAGTGATATTAGGGGGTCTGTAGATTACACCAAATACAATTTTTTCAATATTTCCCTCCTTTTGTAATTCTACCCACAGTGATTCCACATCCTCAGAATCATCACACACTATGGCATCGTTCACACTGGCTTTCATACCACTTGTAACATACAGACAGACTCCAAAACCTTTTCTGTTCATTCTATCCTTGCGAAACAATGAAAACCCCTGCAGATTAACAGCCCAGTCATGCGAGGAGTCCAGCCATGTCTCAGTAACCCCAACTATATCAATATGTTCCTCCAGTATCAAGGCCTCAAGCTCCCCCATTTTATTTGCTAGGCTTCTGGCATTTGTGAACATACACTTTATATTTCCATTAAGTTTTACACATATAGTCTCACTAATGGGATCTTCTGAGTTATTGGTGTTAACCTCTTAAGGACCCATGACGTATGCATACGTCATGAGTCCCGGTCCTGCAATATAACGCGGGGTCACACGGTGACCCCGCATCATATCGCGGTGGGCCCGGCGTCATAGTGATGCCGGGACCCGCCTCTAATAGCGTGCGGCACTGATCGTTGTGCCGCGTGCTATTAACCCTTTAGCCGCGCGCTCAAAGCTGAGCCGCGCGGCTAAAAACGAAAGTAAAAGTGCCCGGCTAGCTCAGGGAGCTGTTCAGGATCGCCGCGGTATAATCGCGGCATCCCGAACAGCTGTAGCACAGGAGGAGGTCTTCTTACCTTCTCCTGTGCTGTCCGATCGCCGAATGAATGCTTCAAGCCTGAGATCCAGGCTTGAGCATTCAATTGCCGAAAACACTGATTGATCCATTCCTATGGAGATGGATCAATCAGTGTAAAAGATCAGTAAATGCAATGTTATAGCCCCTTATGGGAGCTATAATATTGCATTAAAAAAGTGTAAAAAAATCATTAACCCTTTCAATTATCCCTTCCCCTAATAAAAGTTTGAATCACCCGGCATTTCCAAAAATAAAAAAACATTATGTAAATAATAATAAAAATAAACATATGTGGTATCGTCGCGTGCGGAAATGTCCGATTTATAAAAATATACCTCTTTTTAAACCGCTCGTTCAATGGCGTATGCGCAAAAAATTCCAAAGTCCAAAATAGCGCATTTTTGATCACTTTTTATACCACAAAAAAGTGAATAAAAAGTGATCAAAAAGTCTGATCAGAACAAAAATGGTACCGCTAAAAACTTCAGATGATGGCGCAAAAAATGAGTCCTCAAAGCGCCCTGAACACAGAAAAATAAAAAAGTTATAGGGGTCAAAAGATGACCATTTTAAACGTATAAATTTTCCTGCATGTATTCATGATTTTTTTCGGAAGTGATACAAATTCAAACCTATACAAGTAGGGTATCATTTTAACCGTATGGACCTACAGAATAAAGATAAGGTATCATTTTTGACAAAAAATGTACTGCGTAAAAATAGAAGCCCCCAAAACTTACAAAATAGTGTTTTTTCATCAATTTTGTCGCACATTGATTTTTTTTCCCGTTTCACCGTAGATTTTTGGGTAAAATGACTAATGTCATTACAAAGTAGAATTAGTGACGCAAAAATTAAGCCATTATATATAATTTTAGGTGAAAATTTTTAAGAGTTATGATTTTTTAAAGTTAAGGAGGAAAAATTGAAAATGAAAAAACGGAAAAAGCCCGGGTCCTTAAGGGGTTAATGTTATTATTTGAGTTATAAGGGCTAATTGTACTATTTAAGTTATTAGGGCTAATGGGATTTTTTGAGTTATTGGGTCTAACGTTATTATTTAAGTTATTGGGGCTAATGGGATTTTTTGAGTTAATGGGGCTTATTGTAGTTATTGGGGCTAATGGAATTTTTTGAATTATTGGGATTACAATTTTTCGGGCTACATTTATTTTTACGGCTGGTTTGTAACCCATGGATCTCCTTATCCACTGCTCTTAATCTCCCCCCACAGGACTCCTCTCCACCCACCATTATGTCCTGCCCCCTCTATAACCTATCCATCCCACTGTCTGCTTTCTTTGCTTTATTATCCTCCCCCCACTCACCTAGTTTAAATACTCTGCCACCCCTTCCAGGATTCTCTCCCCCAGCACAGCGGACCCCCTTCCATTCAGGTGCAAATTATCCGTAGAATAGAGTTTGTACATCTGCATTACGTAGGGATATTGGTCTAAATGATTATTTTCAGATTTTGGCAGCTTTATCACTGTAGCTTGAAGCATTTCACTTGGAAATGCACCAGGAGAGAGAGAATTCAGTCCACACAATCCACCACAATGCTGTTTATGAAGTGAGCAAATGGGAGCCACTCCAGCACAGCAACAGCCAGGCTAAATGAAGCTTGGTGATCAGCTGTTTCAGCACTCATCAATGTATCAGCATCCAATAGATCTAAGATAAGAAATAAGATAAGGAGAGTACACACAAGGCATGCAGAGAACAAAGGTGTGATGAGCTTATAATAAAAATCTATTGGACACTGATACATTGGTGAGTGCTACTGTACTTTTAAGTGTCTATTCCGATGTCACTTGAAAATGCTCCATCTTTTATCGCTTTATTAATGTCATTATCAGAATATTTACTAAAGGAATACAAGTGTTCTTTATAGATTTGCCTGATATTTGGAAATTAATTCTCACCCTAAACCTGATGGTTTTTCAAAAACTGAAAATTTTTCATTAGGAGCTGAGTCAATAAGAGACAGGTTTCCTGGTAAGTTTGTGCTGTGTTTCAAGAATTCTTATATTATAGTTTTTTTTTTTAAATGTCATCTATTAATGAAGATCATTTTTTTCCCATACTGAAAACACACTAATAAGATGGGTCTGAATTACAGTATTTCACATACCGTATTTATCGGGGTATACCACGCACCGGCCTATAACACGCACCCTCATTTTACCAAGGATATTTGGGTAAAAAAAGTTTTTTACCCAAATATCCATGAAAAAATGAGGGTGCGTGTGTGCGCATGTATACCCCGATACACCCCCAGGAAAGGCAGGGGGAGAGAGGCCGTCGCTGCCCGCTTCTCTCCCCCTGCCTTTCCTGGGGTCTAGAGCGCTGCTGTCGGCCCTTTTCACCCCCTGGTTATCGGCGCCGCTGCCCGTTCTGTCCCCCTGACTATCGGTGCCGGCGCCGATAGCCAGGGGGAGAGAAGCGACGCCGACAGCCAGGGGGAGAGAAGGGGCAGCGGCACCCATTGCCGGCGCCGCTGCCCCGTTGCCTCCCCCCATCCCCGGTGGCATAATTACCTGAGTCGGGTCCGCGCTGCTCCAGGCCTGAGTCGGGTCCGCGCTGCTCCGCTGCTCCAGGCCTCCGTCGTTGCTATGCGCTGAACGGCGCGGCGCATGACGTCAGAGCGCCGCGCCGTGCATAGCAACGACGCTGGGGACCGGCGTCGTTTCTATGCGCGGCGCTCTGACGTCATGCGCCGCGCCGTTCAGCGCATAGCAACGACGGAGGCCTGGAGCAGCGGAGCAGCGCGGACCCGACTCAGGTAATTATGCCACCGGGGATGGGGGGAGGCAATGGGGCAGCGGCGCCGGCAATAGGTGCCGCTGCCCCTTCTCTCCCCCTGGCTGTCGGCGTCGCTTCTCTCCCCCTGGCTATCGGCGCCGGCACCGATAGTCAGGGGGACAGAACGGGCAGCGGCGCCGATAACCAGGGGGTGAAAAGGGCCGACAGCAGCGCTCTAGACCCCAGGAAAGGCAGGGGGAGAGAAGCGGGCAGCGACGGCCTCTCTCCCCCTGCCTTTCCTGGGGGGGGGGTATCGGCGTATAACACGCACACAGACTTTAGGCTAAAAATTTTAGCCTAAAAAGTGCGTGTTATACGCCGATAAATACGGTAAGTGAGTACCCCCCCCCCCCCTTACATTTTTGAAAATATTTTATTTCATTTCATGTGACAACACTAATGAACTCTAATAATTAAGAGAATCACAGTAAATCTATATATATATTCACAGCTTGTGAAGGATCAATACTTACATCAAGGTGATGGCAGGGATCCCCCCCCCCCATTGGTTTGCAATGTCAGCTCCAGGTAATACTCATGATTAAAGGGATATTCTGGTGAAAAACTATTTTTTTCATATTAACTGGCTCCAGAAAGTTAAACAGATTTGTAAATTGCTTCTATTAAAAATCTTAATCCTACCAGTTCTTATCAGCTGCTGAAGTTGAGTTGTTCTTTTCTGTCTGACAATAGTGCTCTCTGCTGACGCCTCTATCTGTCTCAGGAACTATCCAGAGTATGAGCAAATCCCCATAGCAAACCTCTCTTGCTCCGGACAGTTCCTGAGACAGACAGAGGGGTCAGCAGCGAGCACTGATGTCAGACAAAATAACAACTCAACTTCAGCAGCTGATAAGTACTGGTAGGATTGAGATTTTTTTATAGAAGTAATTTACAAATCTGTTTAACTTTCTGGAGCCAGTTGATATGAAAAAAAAAGGCTTTCACCAGAATACCCCTTTAATTATCAATTCATTACCAGATTTGTTTAAATAGATCATCCTAAATAGATCTAAATAGAGCATCCTAAATAGATCTAGTGAACGACATGTACACTATGGGAATAAACATGTTAGTAGGATGTAAGTTAGTAGGGAAAAAAACAGTTAGGGATGCAGTAAATGATAAGAGGAAAGTATTTAACGTGTTCAGACTACTTAACCCCTTAGGGACTCACCTCATTTTCACCTTAAGGACTCAGCCCTTTTTTGCTATTCTAACCACTCTCACTTTATGCATTAATAACTCTGAGATGCTTCTACCTTTTATTTTGATTTTGAGATAGTTTTTTCGTGACATATTGTACTTTAGCATACTGCAGTGGTGGGCAACCTTTTTTTTCAACTGAGCCAAATCTCGCCAAAACCACGATTGAAATTTATTTTGAGAGCCACATTTTTAAAACCGAAAATACATAGGATGGTACATTGTTTTTAGTTTCAATAAGTTTTTATTATATGTGGGGGCACATGACAGGGAGGGGTCCTGTCATTTGCCCTCACTTATAATGCCCCCTGACATTTGCCCCTCACATATACCGTATATGCCGGCATATAAGATGACTGGGCGTATAAGACGACCCCCAAGTTTCACAGTTAAAATATAGAGTTTGGGATATACTCGCAGTATAAGACTACCCCTCCTACCGTGATGTACGGTACCTTGTAGTCCCCCCCCCCCCCCATTAGGTAGGCAGTATAGTTCCCCCCACATTAGGCAGCATGTTCCCCCACAATAGTAGGCAGCTCCCCCACATTAGGTCAGCAGTTCCCCCACAATAGTAGACAGCTCCCCCACATTAGGTCAGCAGTTCCCCCACATTAGGTCAGCAGTTCCCCCACATTAGGTTAGCAGCTCCCCCACAATAGTAGACAGCTCCCCCACATTAGGTCAGCAGCTCCCCCACAACAGTTGGCAGCTCCCCCCCCCCCCCACAATATTAGGAGGTTCCCCCACAATAGTAGGCAGCTCCCTCCCACAATAGTTGGCAGTATAGTTCCCCCACAATGGTAGGCAGCTCCCCCCCCCACAATAGTTGGCAGTATAGTTCCCCCACAATGGTAGGCAGCTCCCCCCCCCCACAATAGTTGGCAGTATAGTTCCCCCACAATAGTTGGCAGTATAGTTCCCCCACAATAGTTGGCAGTATAGTTCCTCCACAATAGTTGGCAGTATAGTTCCCCCACAATAGTTGGCAGTATAGTTCCCCCACAATAGTTGGCAGTATAGTCCCCCCACAATAGTTGGCAGTATAGTCTCCCCCACAATAGTAGGCAGTATAGTCCCCCCCACAATAGTTGGCAGTATAGTTCCCCCCACAATGGTAGGCAGCTCCCCCCCACAGACATACAGCTTCAAGCCATATACAGTGTACGGCTGGAGGCTGTATGTCTGTATACTGGTGACCCCGGGCCGGAGGAGGGGTGACCGGAACACTGAAGATGACGTGCCACCGGTCACTTACCAGGCTCCGGCCGGCGCGCGTCTTCCTCCGGTCCTCCTGCGCCTCTTTGGTTGTACGCATGGGACGTCACTGAGGTCCCGTGCGTACAACCATAGAGAGTCGGAGGATCGCAGGAAGACCGCAGGAGGATCGGAGGAGGACGCGTGGCGGGCTGGGAATGGTTAGTGACCCGCAGACATCCTTATGTCCCGAAAAGATTTTTCGGGACACAGGGATGTCCGGCATAGGAAAACCTATGATTATCTGCCCGGGCCGGCTTCCGTGTGCGGCTGCAGGCGGGGGCCGGCCAGAGCAGGTAAAAACTAATACTATATACTAAAAACCAGGGGGCCTCCAGCTGTTGTGAAACTACAACTACCAGCATGCCCAGACAGCCATTGCCGGTCCGGGCATGCTGGGAGTTGTAGTTTCACAACAGCTGGAGGCACCCTAGTTTTTAGTATACAGCAGTGGTCGGCACTATGCGGCCGCTGCTGCTCTGTATGTTACCAGTGTGCATGGGCGGCCGCCGCGGCCCGACCGCACTGCAAGAGCCGCATTAAAGTGCGTGAAGAATCGCATGTGGCTCGCGAGCCGCAGCTTGCCGACCACTGGCATACTGGTAAATTTTCATTGTTACTTGCATCCTTTCATTTTACTAACTTAGAAACTCTGCTTGTAAGGAAAATGGACATTGTAAATAAATTATATATAGATTCACAAATACAATATGTCTACTTTATGTTGGCATCATAAAGTTGACATGTTTTTACTTTTTGAAGACATTAGAGGGCTCTGAGAGAAGCGACAATGGGATTTTGGAGGGTACATTTTGCTGAAATGTTTTTTGGGGGGCATGTCGCATTTAGGAAGCCCCTATGGTGCCATAACAGCAACAAAAAAAACACATGGCATACTACTTTGGAAATACCTCATGTGTGGACATCAAGTGCTCTGCTGGCGCACTACAATGCTCAGAAGAGAAGGAGTCACATTTGGCTTTTGGAAAGCAAATTTAGCTGAAATGGTTTTTGGGGGGCATGTCGCATTTAGGAAGCCCCTATGGTGCTAGAACAGCCAAAAAAACACATGGCATACTATTTTGGAAACTACACACCTCAAGGAACGTAACAAGGGGTACAGTGAGCCTTAACACCCCACAGGTGTTTGACGACTTTTCGTTACTGTCAGATGTGTAGATGGAAAAAAACTAAAATGCAGATTTTTCCCCAAATTTTACATTTTTACAAGGGGTAATAGGAGAAGATTCCCCCAAAATTTGTAACCCCATCTCTTCTGAGTATGGAAATACCCCATGTGTGGATGTAAAGTGCTCTGCAGGCAAACTACAATGCTCAGAAGAAAAGGAGCGCCATTGAGCTTTTGGAGAGAGAATTTGTTTGGAATGGAAGTCGATGCCATGTGCGTGTACAAAGCCCTTATGGTGCCAGAACAGTGGACACTCACAGAATTTAATAAGGGGTGCAGTGAGCATTTACACCCCACTGACTGGTCACATGTGGGTATTTTTTTTTTGCGTTTATGTCAGAACCGTTGTAAAATCAGCCACCCCTGTACGCAAATCACCAATTTAGGCCTCAAATTGACATAGTGCCCTCTCAATCCTGAGCTCTGTTGTGCACCGGCAGAGCATTTTACGCCCACATATGGGGTATTTTCGTACTCAGGAGAAATTGTGTTACAAATTTTCGGGGTCTTTTTTTCCATTTACCTCTTGTGAAAATGAAAAGTATGGGGCAACACCAACATGTTAGTGTAAAAAATAAAAAACATTTTACAATAACATATAAGTGTAGACCCCAACGTTACCTTTTCATAAGGGGTAAAAGGAGAAAAAGCCCCCCAAAATTTGTGAGGTAATTTCTCCCGAGTACAGAAGTACCCTATATGTGGCACTAAATTGTTGCCTTGAAATAGGACAGGACTCCGAAGTGAGAGAGCGCCATGCGCATTTGAGGCTTAATTTAGGGATTTGCATAGGGACGGACCCGGAGGCAAGTGCAATTTAGTGCCACATATAGGGTATTTCTGTACTCTGGAGAAATTGGCTGACAAATTTTAGGGGGCTTTTTCTCCTTTTACCCCTTATGAAAAGGTAACGTTGTGGTCTACTCTTGCATGTTATTCTAAAAAAAAATTATTTTACCAAAATGACCATACGGCAGTGTAGGGGTACATGTATATGTAGTGTTTTACTTTTTTATTTTGTGGTGTAGTGTAGTATAGTATTTTTAGGGTACATTCACCCAGGCGGAGGTTTACGGCGAGTTTCCCGCTGGGAGTTTGAGCTGCAGCGGTAAACTTGCTGCATCTCAAACTTGCAGCAAGAAACTCACTGTGAACCCCCACCAATGTGAATGTACCCTGTACATTCACATGGGGGGGGGGGGCAAACCTTCAGCTGTTGCAAAACTACAACTCCCAGCATGCCCTTTGGCCGTCGTGCATGCTGGGGATTGTAGTTATGCAACAACTGAAGGCACATTGGTTGCTAAACACAGAGTTGTTCTTCGTCCAGCTGTTGCAAAACTACGACTCTCAGCATGTACAGTCTATCAGTGCATGCTGGAAGTTGTAGTTTGCAACAGCTGGAGGGACACTGGTTGCAAAACACTGATTTAGGTAGCAAACTCAGTGTTTTGCAACCAGTGTGCGCCTTCAGCTGTTGCAAAAAGCTACAACTTTCAGCATGCCCGGACAGCCAAAGGGCAAGCTGGGACTTGTAGTTTTGCAACAGCTGGAGGCATACTACTAAAACTCCCAGCATGCCCTTTGGTTGCCTGTGCATGCTGGGGGTTGTAGTTATGCAACAACTGGAAGTACATTTGTTGCAAAACACTGGGAGTTTGTTACCTAACTCAGTGTTTCCCAACCAGCGTGCCTCCAGCTGTTGCAAAACTACAACTCCCAGCATGTACGGTCTATCAGTGCATGCTGGAGGAAAATCTGGAGGAAAACTGACTGTGAAACACTGAGTTTGTTACCTAACTCAGTGTTTCACAACCAGTTTTCCTCCAGATTTACAACTCTCAACATGCACTTACATGTTAATGTTAATTTTTTCTTTTAAAATATAATTCAGGGCTAAATGTTTAAACCCAACCTTATTTATTTCCCCCACACTCTTGCATTTACAATTTTAAACAGATGGCGTGTATCCATGTTTAAATTATTTAACCAATGTACCAAATCTCATTTCTTTCTAATGTACAATTCTGCCTTTTTGCTATTAAACTGTTTTTCTCAAAATTAATTTGGATTCATGTAAAGTTAGGCATTTGGGCCATAAAAACAAAATGTACAATTATGTGCTAAATATTAAGACATTAGGTAAAACTTCTACTGAAGAGGACTTGGGAATACTGGGGGACAGTAAACTCAATTTAGTGATCAGTGCCAGGAAGCTGCTGCCAAGGTTAATAAAGTAATGGGATGTATCAAGAGAGGCATAGAGGCTTGTGACAAGGACATAGTTTTGCCTCTGTATAAATCATTAGTCAGACCACATATGGAATATTGCATCCAGTTTGGGCACCTGTGTGTAGGAGGGACTTGGCTGAACTGGAGAGGGTGCAGAGGAGGGTGACAAAGGTAATAAATGGTATGGGAGGATTACAGTACTAAGACAAGTTATCAAGCTTATATAGAGAGGAAAAAAGAGAACAAGAGCTGCGCTCGTATAGTGCGATAAATCCAGGGGTTAGAAACAGCTAGATGTAAAGAGAAGGTATTAGAGGCTCGATGCCTGCTCACCTGGATTTGTTGTGCGGGCAGGCACAACACTGGAAAGCGCTTTCATATAGTAGATGTCAGGGTGCAGCCAGCCGTCGGTCCCGCTGTGGAGCCAGTGAAGAGGTACTTGGCAGGAGGGTGGCCTGGCAGGGCTAGCCTCACCGTCAGGTGGAAAATCCGACTTGGATGCTTGCCGGCGCAAACCCACTGAGTCTTTATGTATTTTTCAGTATTGTCTTTATTGACAGCATAAAGGCAATACAGTTTAGGACAACGCGTTTCGGAGGTGTGTCCTCCTTCCTCAGGTCCATTACAGGGGTACAGTGCAACAACTGTATTTATACATCATAGTAAATTCAAATTTTGGCAAAAATGCGGGTCACAGGGTCAGGTCTGGCTTCATCCCGCCCTGTGGCTCGCACCCTGCCATTGCTTTCATAACTAGGTAACTAACATCAAAGGATTTTTGCCCATTGAAACCAGTAGGCTCTGTGTAGCCTACGGTAAGGGAAGGTGATTGTGCTGATGCTGAGCAGGAGTATGCGAGGTGATGCAGGGCTGGGTGGTATACCGGTTCAAACCGAATACTGAAATTTTTGTCCTGCACGATATTAATTTTTCCCCATACCGCAATACCGGTTTGGCCCCTCCCCCTCGGGAATGAATTATCAGCCCAGCGCTGTGCTGTCCCCACTTTGGGGAACGAATCATATGTGACCCGCGAGCGCTGTTCTGCCCCCCTCCCCAATTAATTATCAGCCCAGCGCTGCGCTGTCCCCATCGGGGTCAATACTCACATATCACCCGCAAGCGCTGTCCTCCTCGTCCACCTGTTTGTTGCGGGCCGCTGGAAATCTATACTGTACGCTGTATCCCTATGCCCGGGCTGCAAAAGATAAAGAAAATAAAACTTTGTCACCTTCCCCGTTGGTCCAGACCTGCTTCCTGGGGACGGGAACGTCGGACAGCCATCAGCCTATCACTGGCCGCAGCGATGTTCCGCCTCGGCCGGTGATAGGTTGAGCGCACTGTCATGTAAGAAGCCGGCTGGCTTCTTACATGACAGTGGGCTCAGCCTATCACCGGCCAAGGCGGAACATCGCTGCGGCAGGTGATAGGCTGACGGCTCTCCGACGTTCCCATCCCTAGGAAGAGCGTAAGGCCGACGTAGGAACGTGCGTTAAAGTTTATTTTGTTTACTTTTTGCAGCCCGGGCATAGGGATACAGCGTACAGTATAGAGTGTCAGTGGGAGGGGGGGGGAATACCGTTATATACCGTGGAACGGCCATAAGTTACAAAAATACAGTGATACACATATTTGGTCATACCGCCCAGCCCTAAGGTGATGTATGGGAGACCCCGAGGCAGGGTTTAGTCCTGGGGCTGTTGTATATGTGTAAGCTGAGGTGATTAAACTTTAGTTTTACACCTAAGTAGGTCACTGGGTCAATGAGGTGACCATATATGGAGATTTTGGTTAATTGAGATGGACATATCTGTGTTAATTGATGTGGGAATGTAAACAGAGGCATGGGAACTAGGACTTTTGGGGAGATTTATCAATGTTGTCTGTGTGAAGCAATTTTTTATGTTGTTTTTTTTTTTTTGCATTATTTTTCACTGCCATCCGCCTTATTTATCAAAAAGGTGCACAGACTTGATAAATATTGCGTCTTTTTTTCATTACCTTAGAATGCACTGGAAGCCGTTGAAAGCGGTTTTGTCTTATGAAACTGTATACTGTACTCAGCTAGGTGAGAATTATTGAGCCAATTTTGACTTGAGGATAAATGGTGGTGTTGCACAAGCCAAAAATCATACTGCTAATTTTCTATTTTAACAAGACTCCACAGTCTAAAGTAACCAAACACAGCAATTTTTCATTGTCAAATGGTTAAATAATTTAACCACGCTGTGCTATTTACAGAACATAAAAAGAGAAATACAAACTTGGAATGACTGAAAAAAAAAAAGGGGTTGTATTTTTTTAAAAAAATTATACACAATTCTAACAGCTGTGGGCAGGTGGAGATATTAGAGAAAAACTGTTTAATAGCAAAAAGGCAGAATTGTACATTAGAAAGAAATGATCATTTAAACATGGATACACGTCATCTGTTTAAAATTGTAAATGCAAGAGTGTGAGGGAAATAAATAAAGGTCGGGTTTAAACATCTTTCCCTGAATTATATTTTGAAAGAAAAAATTAACATTTAAAATATGTATATCTGTACACCATCTTACATTTTACAAATGAAAAAAATGAGCAAACAAATTTAGTTAAATAAAAAAATAAAAAAACTACATTTGAAAGAGGACATAACCAAACATGACACACAGTGTTATAACACATAACCTTATGTAATTAGAGCAGTATAACAATGGACTAAACTGTACAAGGGTTTCGCTGACGTTTTCAATAGGTGCCTCCACCCTGGTCTATATTTTTTTTAAGTATTTATTTATCAAATTTTGCATAAAGTAAACAAACAACACAATAAAGTGCAACACACAACCAGTGCCTATGTAGGTCCACAAGTCAACTCCATCACAATGACAGGAATAAGATAACAGAGTGAGAATCAAACACATAAGGAAGGAGCATACACGCACACTACCACACGTCCCAATGCCACCGCCCCCCCAACATCAATATCCCAGCAATGAAAGGCTACTGAGTCACTCCGAAGGGAAGGTCAGCCGACACATCCAGTAAAAGCCAAGGAGTCCACACCTTATCAAACTTCTTCGGGCACCTACGACTCTTATACAGAGCCTGGTATAATGGGACATATTTATTTACCATATTCACCCAGCGAGACAAAGAGGAGACACATCCTTCTACGTCATCACAACCACCTTACGGGCACAAAATAACAAGAAACGGATCAGTAGACATCTATTGGAACCAGATACCACCTCATTGAGGACTTTCAACAAGCATACCACGGGGGTAAGCAGGAAGGGGGAACTCTAGATTATCTGCCAAAAACCCCATCACCTCCCTCCAGAAAAGGCTATAACAGGACACTCCCAAATCGCATGGAGAAAGGTACCTACCTCCGCAGAACAGCGAAAACACAAATCCGATGAAGACACCCCTATACGCTTCAGCTTAGCAGGCATATAATATATATAACCTCAAAGCATACCGTGACTGAATCAGCATGTCCCTACTATTCACCCCCGTGGAGTAATATGAGCCCTCAACTTCCTTCCACTGGCAGATCAGGAATATCAGCCACCCATTTATGAAAAGCGTTCGAGAACGGGCTAGGCCCCAGTTTCTGGAGAAGAGCATAGGACTGAGTAAGAGGTTTAGTGAGATCCGCAGTGCCCAGGAGAATCTCAACATCAGAAAACACAGGAGTAAACGTCAGGGAGCCAGATTGCGCTTGAAACGCAGGCCTAAGCTGAAGATACCTATAAAAGTCACTGCCAGGGATATGATATCATTCCTTCATTTCCGCAAAGGAGAGGAAAACCCGATCCTCCCAGAACAAGTGAATCACAAATATGACTCCATGAGAACCCAAAAAACCGGCCTCCTGCAACCCATGTAGGTGAGGTAAATGTACATTCCCCTACAGGGGTGCCCTAGGAGATACCAACGGTTGTGGAAACCTGCTCGACACCACGGACCACACTTTGGCTATAGTTTGCAAGGGAAGAGGATAAGAGGAGCGAGAATGATACCTGTATAGTGAGAGCTTCATACGAACCCATAAGTGCTCCAGCCAAGGCAGTCACTGAGTTAGACAGATCCAGGTCAATCCACCACGCTGCATAGACCAACTGAGAGGCAAGAAAATAGTTATAGACATCGGGAGCAGCTAAACCACCATGCCGTTTTGGAGCTTGAAGGAGAGCCCAACCTAGTCTGGGAGACTTTCCCTGCCAATAGAAGGATCCCAGAGCACCACACAGTTTATTAAAATATTTCATTGGGGGGACCACAGGAGCCAGATGGAAGAGATAAAGGAATTTAGGCAAATAAATCATTTTAAAAATATTAATCCTTCCAGCTAGGGAGAGAGGACCAGGCATGCAACCTATCCACCGTGGAAACCAGAAGCGGGTCAAAATTTAGGGACATATAATCTGCCAGAGATGCAGTAACCTCTACCCCAAGATATCGAAATCGGGAAACCACTTGCACCTCCGCGGGGAGAGAAGAGGGAAGTGGAATGTCAGGTGAGAAAGCCATGAGAGAGGATTTAACCCAATTAACCCGCAAGCCCAAGATAGAGCTTGTCAGGATCCGGACTGGTATGCAGCGAGGACACTGGTGGTGGATGCTCTGTGTCAGTGGGGTGATGGCATGGCCGTACCAGGGGAACGGAGTCTAAGGGGTTACTGGTTTTCACCAGAGCCCGCCGCAAAGCGGGATGGACTTGCAGCGGCATTTAACTCCCAAGTCGTTCCACCCAATAACGACTCAACCCCAGCTGACAGCTGAGAAAGGTGCGGTACACAGGGACAAGGCAAGAGCAAGGTCGGACGTAGCAGAAGGTCAGGGCAGGCAGCAAGAGTCGTAGTCAGGGGCAACAGCAGGAGGTCTGGGTACACAGGCTTGGGAACACACTAAACGCTTTCACAGGGCACAAGGCAACAAGATCCGGCAAGGACAGGAAGGGGAAGTGGGTTTTTATACACATAGCACAGGTGTAGGTACTGATTGGGCCAGGCACCAATTAATGGTGCACTGGCCCTTTAAATTTCAGAGAGCCGGCACGCGCGCGCCCTAGAGAGCGGGGCCACGCGCGCCGGGACAGAACAGCAAGAGGACGGGGCAGGTGAGGAGATTGGGATGCGACCCGCGGGCGGGCGCGTCCCGCTACGAAGATCGCATCCCCGCCGGTGACACCAGTGCAGCGGGTCTGACCGGGGAGCTGCACAGAGAAGAACGCCGCGAGCGCTCCGGGGAGGAGCAGGGACCCGGAGCGCTCGGCGTAACAGAGCTCAACCTACCTAGTAGGTCAACTAGTGAACCTCCTGCATCTGCCAAATATACTAGTGTGTCATCTGCATAGAGAGAAACCTTCTCCACAATGGATCCCCTGGGGATGTCACAGATAATGCGATCTCTACGTATAGCCGCTGATAAGGGCTCAATCATCAGCGCAAAGGGGAGAGGGGGCACCCAAGGGGTCAGAAACATCTAAGTTGGTACGAAAACGGGCCCTGGGGCAATCATACAACACACGGACCCAGGCACAAAACCTAGGGCCAAACCCAAACACTCCCAAGACCTCCCAGAGATACGGCCACAGCACAGAGTAAAAAGCTTTATAGACATCAAAACTAACCACCACCCCTGAAGGAAAGCCTTCCCCCGCGGCCGCAATATTAAGCTGTAGGCATTTTACGTTAACATCAGTAGTCCTACCTGGCATGAACCCGGTTTGGTAAGGATGAACGAAAGAGCAAGTAACCCCATACAGGCAAGTAGCCAGTATTTTAGCAAAGATCTTAATATCAACATTCAATAGGGAGATAGGCCTGTAAGAATCAGGTAACAATGTGTCCTTTCCAGGCTTAGGGAGAACCACTATCAGTGCCTCCCTCATAGAGTCCGGAAGAGAGTCAGCCTCAGCCTACCGATGTAAACAATTTAAGGAGTATAGGGGCCAAATGCTCCTCGTTCATCCCATACCAATCTCCAACTTACCCATCTAAACCTGGGGTCTTTCCATGGGGAAGATCCTTAATAGCCTGCACCACCTCTTCCAGGGTAAAAGGGACATCTAAAGCCTCTGCTTGGGCACAGCTAAGCCTTGGGAGGGACAGGTCCTGTAGAAAAACTGAATTTCCCCCTGACAGGGTATATAAGTGGCCGAATAAAGGGAAGAGTAGAAGTCTCTAAAGACAGAAATAATCAGGCGAGGATCGGACAATATGGAACCATCCCCCCCGCCTTAATACAGGGAATAGAAGCAGCAGGGCGGCCTTTGCTAGATACGCCAAAAGCTTTCCATTCTCATCACCAAATGCAAATCCTTCTGGATTACCAGCAGAGCCATCTGCACCATGGCCTACGCCCGTTCACAATCAGGTGTAGGATATCTGATATAAGCCGCATCTAAAACACCAACTTCTTGCAACAACTTATGCTCCTTGGCCGACCTGAGCTTCCGCTGACCCACCACCCCCGCTATAAAAGCGCCCCTAATCATAGCCTTGTAAATGTCCCACTTAATTAGGGGATCAGGATACGAAACATTATGCTCCCAGTACTCAGTATGAGCAGCCCCAAGGGCCTCCACTACCACTTACCCCTGTAGCCAACCAGGGTGCATGCGCCAAATACAGGAAGGAGGACTAGGACCTAAACTAAGAGCTACATATATAGCAGAGTGGTCCGAGATCCCCTAGTGGTGTAGGAAACATCTCCTACCGCCTGGATGAGATCCTCCGACGCCAGAGCGAGATCAATGTGGTAGAGGAATCGATGCGCAGCAGAGTAAAAGGAGAAAGCAGAAGCCATAGGATACTTCCATCTCCAGAGGTCAGTCAGGCCCAATACCGTGCGCTAGGTATTCAAATGGGAGGAGCCAGGGTCAACAGCAGTGGTGCGATCGAGCTGAGGATCAGGAACAAGATTGAAGTCTCCTACAAACAAAACAGGATCAGGGGAAAAAGACAAAACTTGTTAGTAATAGACTCCAACACAGAGACCTGAAATGGAGGAGGCACATACACAGAGACAAGAACAAACGAGAAAGAGCCCACAGAATAGTGCAAGATGACATACATCCCAAAGTGATCACAAACTACCTGGGAAACCTGGGACTTAGTAACTAAGACCGAGACACCCCTGGCATAACTAGAGTAGGAAGCATGATACCCCTGTGCTATCCATGCCCTCTTCAGGGCAAGTACCTTCTGGCCCATGATGTGAGTCTCCTGCAAGCAAATAATGTGGGGTGACTGTCATTTTACAAGGTCTAAACATAAGGCCCTCTTGAATTTGGAATTAAGCCCCAGCTAAGAACTTTCAAAGTACCCATCACTAGCAACAACCAAATATAAGAACAGTAGGAAGCAAAAAAAAAAAAAAAAAACAGGAGGAGGAAGGACGGAGCACCAGGACCACACACACCACACACATACCACAAAAAGACAAGCGGGGCACAAACACATAACAGAAAAACAAAGGAAACAAGGCATAAACAAAACAATCCAATTAATACCCTGTCTAACACTAAACGGGACATAGCTACTACTATCCCCTAACACAGTGCAGACCTATACCCAAAACTACAACTATTGCGGGGCATCCAAAAACGCCAAGCAAACTGGAATGCTACTGAAACAGAGCACTCCCGCTACTCCACCCACAGTAAATCGGCCAGTAGCCAAGAATTACCCAGGTATACCTCAGTGACAGCCGGAACCTATGGGGTCCTAGTAACCTAACTCCCTTCCTCTAACTAAACCCAAGAACATGACGGAAGGAGTGCTAAGCAGGAAAGTCCATGACAATTCAGTCCGGAGGTCCAACAGGAGGTGCTGCATCCACCCAGTGAAGTGCGTCCATCGGGGAGGTAAAATACTTAGTCGAAGTCCCATCTACCACTTGCAGGCAAGCAGGATTGAGCATGGAATAGCGATAACTTTTGGCACGTAACTTCGACCGGACCTCTGTAAACTTCACCCTTTGCTTGCGGAGCTCCACAGAGAAGTCTGGATAGAAGGATACTCTGCTCCCCTTACAAATGACTTCGCCCGCACGCAGAATAGCATCTCGATCCCTGAAATGGAGAAGCTTGGCCAGAAAAGGACGTGGGGGACCCCCAGGAGGAGGAGGTCTGGCCGGGACTCTGTATACCCGTTCAACTGAGATGTATGGGGAGAAAGTGTCCACAGGGAGAAGGTCTTTGAGCCAATTTTCAAGGAAGAGCACTGGATCATTTCCCTCCCCCTTCTAAGGAAGGCCCACCAGGCCTATATTGTTACGCCACAGGCGGTTTTCCATATCATCACCTGGCACTGTAAAGAGTCCACTCTATCCGGCAAAGGATGAAGAGTATCATCCACTGTAGAGACCCTGCGTTCCAGTTCCTCAGTGCGCTCACATATCTTCTGGGTCTCATGACGCAAAATAACGAATTCCTGCTGCAATTCTTGCACAGGCAAGTACCTCCAATACAGTCCAATAGCAGCACGTAGCCAGGAAACAGGGCCCACAAGAAAGCCGGCAAGGTCCGGGTACAGAAGACAGGAGATCAGCCAAACTTCTTCTCAGCAGGAGGCTTCGTGGCAGGGGACAGCTCTCTTCACATACACTGCCACTGCAGCCAGCCTCGAGTGCCACGGGAGTAACCACGGCAACCGGCTAGGCCCCGCCCATGAAGACTGAAGATGGCGCCCGCAGCAAGGATGGCTGGACTCCCAGACGCCGACACTGCCCGGAGGGCCCACACCACCACTCTCAACGCCCCTGCCCGGAACCAGGAGGACCACAGCTCTGCTCCACTCCACGTCAGAGACGCTCCCCTTCACCTCTCCGCTCCTGGACAGGATTCACAGGCCGCGGAAGCATGACCGCTCCCGCGACCCCAGCAGCCGGAAGAACCTGGACCTTGAGTGCCTTGCAAGCTCCCTTGACTTTCATCTGCCCTCTGAAGACCGACAAGCCCGGCAAGGTGAATAAAATCAGGGTAATGGTACCAGGGTAGCGGGAGCTCCTGCAGGATGCGACCTCTCACTCTGACATGCCCTCACCCTGGTCTATATATGCGCATTTTTTTTTATGATATGCGCCAATTGATGCGCTTAAGTTAAAAAGACACATATAGTAAATATCTTCCACTGCCTAAGTCAAAACTGAATTCTGCTTCTCGCAGTCATTTATATTAAAATGGCATATGAGCAAAAGGCGCAAAAAAATTAGCAAATACCAAAAATTGCGCAATGATACGCCTTTTTACAGCAGAAAAAATGACGGGGACAGCTTGATAATCTCCCCCTTTGTGGGTGGGTAAAGAGATGGCTTGAATGTGCGTGGGAAAAGAGCTGGCTTGAATGTTATACTAGAGTACGACAGGAATAGAAGCAAAGTGAAGGAGAAAATTCTAAATCTTAATTTTTTTTACACTGGCATGTTCTTGTAAACCCAGTTTTTGAACTTTTACAAGGGGGAAAAGAAGAGAAATCTTCAAAAAACTTGTAACCCAATTTCAGGCTCAGAAGGGAAGGAGTGACAAAGGGATTGTGGAGAGTGAGTTTTTCTGAAATGGTTTTTGGGGGGCATGTCACATTTAGGAAGCCTCTACCACTAAAATGCTGGTTTTCCCCCAAATTTTAATTTTTTTACAAGGGGTAATAGGAGAAAATGCCCCACAAAATTTATAACCCCATCTCTTCTGAGTATGAAAATACCCCATGTGTGGACATCAAGTGTACTGCGGGCGCACTACAATGCCCAAAAGAGGAGTCACGTTTGCTTTTGGAAAGCAAATTTTGCTGAAATGGTTTTTGGGGAGCATTTCCCATTTAGGAAGCCCCTATGGTGCCAGGACAGTAAAAAAAAAAAAAAAAACACATGGCATACTATTTTGGAAACTACACCCCTCAAGGATGGTAACAAGGGGTACAGTGAACCTTAACACCCCACAGGTGTATGAAGACACAGGTGTGTAAATGATTTTTATTTATTTTTCACTAAAATGCTGGTTTTCCCCCAATTTTTACATGGGGTACTAGGAGGAAATGCCCCCCAAAATTTGTAACCCCATCTCTTCTGAGTATGCTAATACCCCAAGTGTGGACGTCAAGTGCACTGCGGGTGCACTACAGTGCTCAGAAGAGCAGTCACATTTGGCTTTTAGAAAGCAAGTTTAGATGAAATGGTTTTTGGGGGGTATGTGCCATTTAGGAAGCCCCTATGGTGCCAGTACAGAAAAAAAAACCACATGGCATACTATTTTGGAAACTACACCCCTCAAGGAATGTAACAAGGGGTACAGTGAACCTTAACACCCCACAGGTGTTTCATGACTTTTAGGTAAATTTGGATGATTAAATAATTTTTTTTTCCATTAAAATGCTGGCTTTCTCCTAAATTTTACATTTTTACAAGAGGTACTAGGAGAAATTTCCCCCCAAAATTTGTAACCCCATCTCTTCTGAGTATGGAAATACCCCATGTGTGGACATCAAGTGCACTGCGGGCACACTACAATGCTCAGAAGAGAAGGAGTCACATTTGCAAATTTTGCTGAAATGAGGGGGCATGTCGCATTTAGGAAGACCCTATGGTGCCAGAACAGCAAAAAAAAAAAACACATGGCATACTATTTTAGAAAGCACACCCCTTAAGGAATGTAACAAGGGGTGAGCCTTAACACCCCACAGGTGTTTAACCCCTTAAGGACTCAGCCCATTTTGACCTTAAGGACAATTTAATTTTTACGTTTTCATTTTTTCCTCCTCGCCTTCTAAAAATCATAACTCTTTTATATTTTCATCCACAGACTAGTATGAGGGCTTGTTTTTTGCGCAACCAGTTGTCCTTAGTAATGACATAACTCATTATATCATAAAATGTATGGCGCAACCAAAAAACACTATTTTTGTGGGGAAATTAAAAAGAAAAACGCAATTTTACTAATTTTGGAAGGTTTCGTTTTCACGCCGTACAATTTACGGTAAAAATGACGTGTGTTCTTTATTCTGAGGGTCAATACGATTAAAATGATACCCATTATTACATACTTTTATATTATTGTTGTGCTTAAAAAAAAATCACAAACTTTTTAACCAAATTAGTACGTTTATAATCCCTTTATTTTGATGACCTCTAACTTTTTAATTTTTCCGTATAAGCGGCGGTATGAGGGCTCATTTCCATGATCTGTACTTTTTTAATACCACATTTGCATATAAAAAACTTTTAATACATTTTTTATAATTTTTTTAATAAAATGTATTAAAAAAAGTAGCAATTTTGGACTTTTTTTTTTTTTTTTACGTTCACACCGTTCACCGTACGGGATCATTAACATTTTATTTTAATAGTTCAGACATTTACGCACGCGGCGATACCAAATATGTCTATAAAATTTATTTTTTACGCTTTTTGGGGGTAAAATAGGAAAAAACGGACGTTTTACTTTTTTATTGGGGGAGGGGATTTTTCACTTTTTTTTTACTTTTACATTTTTTTTTACACTTGAATAGTCCCCATAGGGGACTATTCATAGCAATACCATGATTGCTAATACTGATCTGTTCTATGTATAGGACATAGAACAGATCAGTGTTATCGGCGATCTTCTGCTCTGGTCTGCTCGATCTCAGACCAGAGCAGGAGACGCCGGGAGCTGGAAGGTGAGGGGACCTCCGTGCGGCGTTCTGAATGATCGGATCCCCGCAGCAGCGCTGCGGGCGATCCGATCGCTCATTTAAATCGCGCACCGTCGCAGATGCCGGGATCTGTATTGATCCCAGCACCTGAGGGGTTAATGGCGGACGCCCGCGAGATCGCGGGCGTCGGCCATTGCCGGCGGGTCCCTGGCTGCGATCAGCAGCCGGGATCAGCCGCGCATGACACGGGCATCGCTCCGATGCCCGCGGTTATGCACAGGACGTAAATGTACGTCCTGGTGCGTTAAGTACCAGCGCACCAGGACGTACATTTACGTCCTGCGTCCTTAACCCCTTAAGGACCTGGGGTTTTTCCGTTTTTGCATTTTCGTTTTTTGCTCCTTGCCTTTAAAAAATCATAACTCTTTCAAATTTGCACCTAAAAATCCATATGATGGCTTATTTTTTGCGCCACCAATTCTACTTTGTAATGACATCAGTCATTTTACCCAAAAATCTACGGTGAAGCGGGGAAAAAATCATTGTGCGACAAAATTGAAAAAAAAATGCTGTTTTGTAACTTTTGGGGGCTTCCGTTTCTACGTAGTACATTTTTCGGTAAAAATTACACCTGATATGTATTCTGTAGGTCCATACGATTAAAATGATACCCTACTTATATAGGTTTGATTTTGTCGGACTTCTGGAAAAAATCATAACTACATGCAGGAAAATTAATACGTTTAAAATTGACATCTTCTGACCCCTATAACTTTTTATTTTTCCGTGTATGGGGCGGTATGAGGGCTCATTTTTTGCACCGTGATCTGAAGTTTTTAACGGTACCATTTTTGCATTGATAGGACTTATTGATCGCTTTTTATTCATTTTTAAATGATATAAAAAGTGACCAAAAATGCACTATTTTGGACTTTGGAATTTTTTTGCGCGCACGCCATTGACCGAGCGGTTTAATTAATGATATATTTTTATAATTCGGACATTTCCGCACGCGGTGATACCATATATGTTTATTTTTATTTACACTGTGTTTTTTTTTTTTATTGGAAAAGGGGGTGATTCAAACTTTTAATAGGGGAGGAGTTAAATGATCTTTATTCACTTTTTTTTTTCACTTTTTTTTTGCAGTGTTATAGGTCCCATAGGGACCTATAACACTGCACACACTGATCTTCTATGTTGATCACTGGTTTCTCATAAGAAACCAGTGATCAACGATTCTGCCGCATGACTGCTCATGCCTGGATCTCAGGCACTGAGCAGTCATTCGGCGATCGGACAGCGAGGAGGCAGGAAGGGGCCCTCCCGCTGTCCTGTCAGCTGTTCGGGATGCCGCGATCAGCCGCGGCTATCCCGAACAGCCCGACTGAGCTAGCCGGGAACTTTCACTTTTAGCCGCGCGGCTCAGCTCTGAGCGCGCGGCTAAAGGGTTAACAGCGCACGGCGCCGCTGCGCACTATTAGAGGCGGATCCCGGCTTCACTATGACGCCGGGCCCGCCGTGATATGACGCGGGGTTACTGTGTAACCCCGCGTTATATCAGAAGAGCAGGACCAAGGACGTACCGGTACGTCCTTGGTCCTTAAGGGGTTAACGACTTTGGATGTGTAAATTCATTTTTTGTTTTTTTTTTACAAAAATGCTGGGTTTTTCACAAATTTTAAATTTTTACAAGGGGTAATAGGAGAAAATGCCCCCCAAAAATTTGTAACCCCCATCTCTTCTGAGTATGGAAGTACCCTATGTGTGGACATCAAGTGCACTGAGGGAGCACTACAATGCTCAGAAGAGAAGGAGTCACATTTGCAAATTTGCTGAAATGGGGGGGAGGGGGCATGTTGCATTTAGGAAGCCCCTATGGTGCCAGAACAGCAACAAAAAAAAACATATGGCATACTATTTTTGAAACTACACACCTCAAGGAATGTAACAAGCAGTACAGTGAGCCTTAACACCCCACAGGTGTTTGATAGATGTTCATTAAAATGGGATGTGAAAAGGAAAAATTTGTTTTTTACACTAAAATGCTGGGGTTACCCCAAATTGGTAGCAGGAGAAAATGTCGCCGTAAATTTGTAAATACATTTCTTCGGAGTAAGGACATACCTCATATCTGGACGTAAACAGCTCTGCTGGTGCACACTGGTCTCGGAAGGGCAGGAGTGCAGTCAGGGGCCTATGGAGCCAGAACAGCGGGACCCCCCCTCAAGGAGCATTACATGGGGTAAATTACTAAAATGGGGTACAGTGGGCTGTAAAATGATAAAACAGGTTATGTTCCCAGAGCATAGCCAAAACTAAAAATATTCCCACCCAAAACCCTATGCTCTTAATCATCATTCTGGGAATGTGATGTATGTGGCCGTCCCTAACCTGTTGCCTCAAATGCGCACACCGCTCAGGTGGAGAGAGAGCGCTGAGTTTTTTGGGCAATTTAGTGGTTTTATGGGGTTAAAACTTGGAATGTACTCTGGACTTGGTACATTAGGGTCAAATTATGGGAAACTAAAATGAAAAGGGAAAATTTAGTACTGCATGGAAGTGTGATACTCCCTGAAGCAATTCTTAATGCAGAGGCCCGGATGATCTTCACCTGGAAAGTGTTGGCCTGGGACGATCCTGGCACCTATAACTTCAGTTCCTTGGAAACTCCGGTCTGTTCTTTCCCAGTAGCCAAAGATCAGGGCCTTTAGGACTTCTTCTTGGAACTGAAGGTATGTCCCTGTGTTGCCAGCGTTCTGTGACCGTACAAAAGAGTTGTACATGGCAACCTGTACCAAGTAGACTGCAAACTTTTTTGTACCATACCCGTGTTTTGCGCATGGCATTGTATGGCTTGAGGACTTGATCAGAGAGATCAACTCCCCCCATATACTGATTGTAGCCCAGAATACAATTGGGCTTGAGGACCATTGTTGTGCTACCTCGTGCAGGGACAGGTGAGCTGCAGTTACCATGAATTTTGGTCAGCATAAGGACATCCCTCTTATCCTTATACCTAACAAGCAACAGGTTTTCATGGTTAAGGGCACGGGACTCACCCTTGGACATAGGTGTCTGGATCAAATATAGAGAGAGGCCTCTCTGGTTCTTCCGCATGGTCCCACAAGTGGACGTGGATCTGGCGGCAAGGGATGTGAACAGAGGGATTCTGGTATAAAAGTTGTCCACGTAAAGGTGGTAACCCTTATCCATCAATGGGTGCACAAGGTCTCAAACGATTTTCCCGCTAACACCCAGAGTGGGGGGACATTCTGGGGGTTCAATACAGGAATCTTGTCCCTCATATACTCTAAACTTGTAAGTGTACCCGGAGGTACTCTCACAAAGTTTGTAGAGTTTGACGCCATACCGTGCCCGCTTCGAGGGAATATACTGGCGGAAGATGAGTCTCCCCTTAAAACTGATAAGAGACTCATCTACCGAGAGCTCACCGAGGGGTACATAGGCCTCCAAAAACTTGGACCCAAAGTGATCTATGACCGGCCTCACTTTGTAAAGCCGGTAATAGGCAGGATCACTTCGGCAAGGGGGGGTGACACATGCTGCATTATCAGCGTAATGCAGGCATTTCTGAATGGCCTTGGATCGCCTCTGTGCCATGACCATACTGTAAAGCGTGGTCTGGTTGAGGATGTCCCCGCTCCAGTACTGCCTGACACTGGGTTTTTGACCAGGGCCATATGCAGCACGAGGCCCCAAAATGTCCTCATTTCGGCTGCATCAATGGCGTACCATTCATTGGGCCTAGCCAAAAGTGAATCTGGGTGGTGGGCGATGAACTGCTGGGCTTACAGATTTGTCTGCTCCACCATTAGATTGACAAAGCCGTCACTGAAAAAATAACAAAAATAGTTTATTTCAGTGTATCCGGCCGTGTCAATCCGGAATCCTGAGTCGCCAACAAACTCAGGAATCTGATAACCCCGTTACACCCTGATAACACCGTAATATGGGGGGGGAATGCTGCGGACGGAAAAAAAAAGGGGGGCCAAATGCAGTGCCCTGAACCCCTAATAGGGCCTGGGTCATGCTGAAAAATCTGAGGTGGACCCTTGAGGACCTATTAGGGGGTAAGGGGGGGGGGGGTTATATCTTTTTACTTTATTTTTTAACTCCTACCTGTCCCTGCAGATAAAACTCTCCCTGCACTTATGGACACTGGACGACTGTTCTTCAGCCCTGAGGGGCACAGATCTCGGCAGAGGGGGGGGGGGTCCCTGGCTCCTTCTCACAGCTCTGCCCGCTGACTGAACTCGGTGGGCTAGCAGAGCTGCAAGAAGGGGACATTAACCCCTCCTCTGCCGACTGCTATTGGTCGGCGATCGTCCAACCAATAGCAATCGCCACCTCCCCATAGATACAGGAGGTGATTGGGGGTGCATTCGGCGCCCGGCGGGGCCCAAAATTCCCACGGGCGTACAGGTACGCCGTTGGTCCTTAAGTACCAGGGCGTCAAGGCATACCTGTACACCCGTGGTCCCTAAGCGGTTAATGAATGTGCTAATTTAATGATGAACCATATCGCAAAAAAAAGAATTGCATTGCGCGAAAAATTCACTAGCGATATCCAACTTGTTATTATTGAATTAAATACTTTGTACTTCATCCTGAATTCACCAGATTAGACAGAGCTCTATCAGGCAGAGTTAACAGGATGCAAATGGAACTTATTGCTAAAAAAGCCCACAAACTCCAACGGGACCGTATGGATCGGTCTAACGGTACATACACAAATTGGAACAAAAAAAAAAAACAATTCCCACCCAGACCCAACACCTCATCGCCTCCACCGGACACACACACATCCCCCAGATCCACATCGGAGGCTACCCACGTTCAAAACCAGAACGTACTCAAAATCATTCACACCAAAGCCACTCATTCACACACCAACATCCACCAAACCTCGGATCACACACAAAGCATCACGCACCCAACAAACCACACACCTCCCCACCCGCATGCCCCCTCCAGAGGCATTCACCAGCACACCTACCAAGACCAGTTGAACTAACCAATAACCCCTTCCCAGAACTGCAGAGCAGAATCATTCAACTACTGGACGAAGCACTGGAACAAAACATTATTACAAAAACTGAAAGGAAATTCCTACAAGTTAAGAACCTGGCAACCCCATATAACTACCATCTACCAAAATTCCACAAGAATACAGAGAAACCTTCTGGCAGACCAATAATATCTGGAATCAATAACCACACATCCCAACTGTCCCACTACCTTGATCTCATATTACATGACAAAGTACAAGCACTCCCCAGCTATTTGAAAAGTTCCGATGACCTTATCACTCTACTGAGACCGATCAACTGGCAAGACACCTACATCTTCATTACTATGGACATCACCGCACTTTACTCTAACATCCAACATGACATCGGCCACAACTGTATAAAATCTGTCCTAGAAGAAGATCCCACCATTCCTCCACTACAAAAACAATTTCTCATGGACTGTCTCGATCTAGTACTCACAAACAATTACTTACAGTCATATGCCAATCTGATTATGGGAAAATTCGAAGAGCTATATATCACCTCTCAAAACCTGTTCAAAAAACTAGCTGTTTATATTGTGGAATGGGCCTCCGGAACTCATTAATGATTTAATCAACAACATCAACGCAAACAACTGGGGGATCAACTTTACCTCCCACCACTCATCTGACAAAATCGAATTCCTGGATCTGGAAATACTACACAAGGCCGGAAAAATCTATACTATTACCCATTTCAAAAAAGTCGATTCTAAGCTATTTGCCTTTCAACAGTGGTCACCATAAAACATGGAAAACCAATATACCATATAGACAGTACAAAAGGATTAGAAAAAATTGCACAGAACAAACTGATTTTTACAACCAAACCAGAATTGAGAAAGGATGCCCAAAGCCACTCCTACAAGAAGGATACAGGAAAACAAAAAACCTAACGCAGGAGGATTTCTTGAAACTCAAACACAGTGAAAAAACAGCGGGAGAAACAAGCAAAAGATGAGCCAAAAAAAAACAATAACTTCAATAATACTTCCAATTTCACCCATAACCACATCCATGCAGCCTTGGAGAAACATTGGCACATACTACTTGCTGACCCCATTCTAAAAGCCACACTCCCCATAAAACCAAATATCACCTATCGCAGAGAACCCACTTTAAGTAGTATTGTTAGATAGTATTGTGACTATGAAGATACAGAAAGAAGACATCAAAAACCACAATGAACTCTGTCGCACCTAAAGGCATACAAGTGTGGCACAAAAAAATGCTTGTGCTGCCACACCATTTCACACAGAAAAATGCACTTTAATAACCCCCTCACCGATGAAACATTCCCTATAAAATACCATTTAACCTGCAAATCCACATTTGTCATCTATGTGATCACATGCATCTGCGGTAGCCAATATGTAAATAGGACCACCCAAGAACTCCACCTAAGACTGAACAAGCACAGAAACAATATCAAACATGGATTCCTCCTACATGGTCTGTCAAAGCACTGTACGGAAAAACATCCAGACAATAAAAATCCGATTACATCTGTCCTATCGATTATATCCCTGACCACAATCCAAACAGATTTCAAACACTGGTAAAAAGAGAAATGTACTGGATCTTCAAACTTTGTACCCTCCAGCCTCATGGGCTTAATGAAGCCACCGAGCTCATAAAATAACCTGTCCATTTTTTGTCCACTCGCTCACCCCAATACAACCATACCACCTACCATTATCCAGTCCAATAGACCCTCTCTGGATTTAACTCTACTACACCATTCTTTTACATTGTCCCTTATCAGCCAAAATATGGACCTTCCATACACCAGCTATCCATCATCATCAATATCTACATCATGGCTACACTACAACCCTCCCATACGTTTGCTTCTGCGGCCACCTACTGCCATACTCTAGTATAACATTCAAGCCAGCTTTGCACCCACGCACAAAGTACTAGGGGGAGATTTGTCACAACCTGTCCAGAGGAAAAGTTGCTGAGTTGCTCATAGCAACCAATCAGAGCGCTTCTTTAATTTTTCACAGGCCTTTTCAAAAATGAAAAAAAGCTATCTGGTTGCTATGGGCAACTAAGCAACTTTTCCTCTACACAGGTTTTGATAAATCTCCACCCTAGTTCCTATGCCTCTGTTTACATTCCCACATCAATTAACACAGATATGTCCATCTCAAACCTAGATCTCCATATATGATCACCTCATTGACCCAGTGACCTACTTTGGTGTAAACAAACTAAAGTTCAATCACATTGGCAGCCCATCCCTGCCTTGGGGTCTCCCATACATCATCTAGCCTCGCATACTCCTGCTCAGCATCAGCACTATCACCTTCTCTTAACATAGGCTACACAGAGCCTATTAGTTTCAATGGGTAAAAATCCTTTGATGTTAACTCCTTGGGGACGAAGGGCGTATGCATACGCCCTCGCAACCCGTCACTTAAGGACAGAGGGCGTATCCATACGCCCTCGGCATTTCCGATCACTGCCGCTCGCCGGGAGGTGATCGGACCGGGATGCCTGCTGATATCTATCAGCAGGCATCCCGTGGCAATGCCTATGGGGGTCCTGAGACCCCCCCATATCGGCGATCGCAGCAAATCACAGGTCAATTCAGACCTGCGATTTGCCGCGACCCGATCTCCCGGAAAATAAGACTGATCGGAGCTGTCAGAGACAGCTCCGACCAGCCTAAAGCATAGGAGCGAGGTGGCAGTGTTGCCACCCCCTCCTATCTCCTGCCATTGGTCGGTCAGGCTGACCACCAATGGCAGGAGGGGGGCGGGGGGGTTAGAGTTCATTTCCCCCCGCTCTGCGCACCGATCGAAGTCGGTACAGAGCGGGGGGAACACGGGTAGCGAGGGGGACATGGCCCGGCCTACCCGGACCTGCGGAGACGGCGGCATCCCGGAGCAGCGGCGGCAAGAGGAAGAGCGGCAGCCGTAAAGTGCGGCTGAGACGGCTGCAGTGAAGATCGCGATAAGTGATCTTCACTGTGGCCTTCTAAAAGCTGCAAAATTACAACTCCCAGCATGCCCAGACAGCCAAAGGCTGTCTGGGCATGCTGGGAGTTGTAGTTTTGCAACATCTGGAGGGTCACAGTTTGGAGACCACTGTGTAGTGGTCTCTAAACTGTGGTCCTCCAGATGTTGCAAAACTACAACTCCCAGCATGCACTGACTGTCTGGGCATGCTGGGAGTTGTAGTTTTGCAACATCTGAAGTGGCACAGTTTGGAGACCACTATATGGTGGTCTCCAAACTGTAGCCCTCCAGATGTTGCAAAACTACAACTCCCAGCATGCCCAGACAGTCAGGGATGCTGGGCGTGTAGTTCTGCAATATCTGGCCCTTCAGATGTTGCAGAACTACAACTCCCAGCATGCCTGGACAGTCTGGGCATGCTTGGAGTTGTAGTTTTGCAACATCTGAAGGGCTACAGTTTGGAGGCCACTGTTCTTCCCCAGTTGTTGCATAACTACAACTCCTAGCATGCCCAGACTGTCCAAGCATGCTGGGAGTTGTCTTGCAACAGCTGGAGGCACATGGGTTGGAATCACTGAGCTAGAGTCAGTTTTCTAACTCAGTGGTTCCCCACCAGTGTGTCTACAGCTGTTGTAAAACTACAACTCCCAGCATGTACGGTCTGTCAGTGCATTCTGGGAGTTGTCATTTTGCCACAGCTGAAGGTTTGGGGTGCCCCCCCCCCCCCCCCATGTGAATGTAATGAAAAACGTCTCATACAGCAGTGTTTCCTAAACGGCGCCTCCAGCTGTGGCAAAAACACAACTCCCAGTGTTGCCGGACAGCCATAGACTGTCCTGGCAGGCTGGGAATCTTGCAATAGCTCGAGGCACCCTGTGGGAGACACTGCTGTAGGGTTTTGGTGGAGACAAGCCCCATCCTTGTAACCGGGTCCACCCCTACTGCAAATTCCTTATTCAGGCCTCAAATGTGCATGGCGCTCTCTCACTTCAGAGCCCTGTCGTATTTAAAGGCAACAGTTTTAGGGCCACATATGGGGTATCTCCGTAATCGGGAGAAATTGCGTTACAAATATTGGGGGAATTTTTCTCCCATTACCCTTTGTAGAAATTGTAAATTTGGGGAAAAACCTGCACTTTAGTGAAAAATTTTTTTTTTCATTTACACATCCGAATTTAACGAAAAGTCATCAAACACCTGTGGGGTGTTAAGGCTCACCGGACCCCTTGTTACGTGCCTTGAGGGGTGTAGTTTCCAAAATAGTATGCCATGTGTTTTTTTTTTTTTTGCTGTTCTGGCACCAAAGGGGCTTCCTAAATGCGACATGCCCCCAAAAACCATTTCAGCAAAACTCACTCTCCAAAATCCCATTGTCGCTCCTTCCCTTCTGAGCCCTCTACTGTGCCCGCCAAACTCTTGACATACACATATGAGGTATTTCCATACTCGAGAGAAATTGGGTTACAAATTTTGGGGGGCTTTTTCTCCTTTTACCCCTTGTATAATGTCAAAAACTGGGTCTACAAGAACATGCGAGTGTAAAAAATTAAGATTTTGGAATTTTCTCCTTCACTGCTATTCCTGTGAAACACCTAAAGGGTTAACAAACTTACTGAATGTCATTTTGAATACTTTGGGGGGTGCAGTTTTTATAATGGGGTAATTTATGGGGTATTTCTAATATGAAGGCCCTTCAAATCCACTTCAAAACTGAACTGGCCCCTAAAAAATTCCGATTTTGAAAATTTTGTGAAAAATTGGAAAATTGCTTCTGAACTTTTAAGCCCTCTGATGTTTTCCAAAAGTTAAAACATGTCAACTTTATGATGCAAACATAAAGTAGACATATTGTATATGTGAATCAAAATATTATTTATTTAGAATGCTTATTTTCCTTACAAGCAGAGAGCTTCAAAGTTAGAAAAATGCCAAATTTTCAATTTTTTAATAAAATTTTGGAATGAAATGATGCAAGTATCAACAAAAATTTACCACTAACATAAAGTAGAATATGTCACGAAAAAACAATCTCGGAATCAGAATGAAAAGTAAAAGCATCCCAGAGTTATTAATGCTTAAAGTGACAGTGGTCAGAATTGCAAAAAATGCTCCCGTCCTTAGGGTTATAATGGGCTCCGTCCCCAAGGAGTTAAAGTTACCTTCCACAAGTTATGAACGCAATGGCAGGGTGCGAGCCCCGGGGCGGGATGAAGCCACACCTGACCCTGTGACGCACACTCCCGCCAAAATTTGAATTTACTATGATGAATAAATATAGTTGTTGTACTGCACCCCTGTAATGGACCTGAGGAAGGAGGACACACCTCCGAAACGCGTTGTCCTAAACTGTATTGCCTTTATGCTGTCGATTAAGACAATACTGAAAAATACATTTTGCCTTCCCCTGGATCAGCATATTAGGGCTTTGGGTTGAATTTGTCTTTTTTCATCCTTATAAACTATGTAATTATGTAACTATGAGTCATCATCATATTGACCTCACATCATAAGTGGGGTCAATTTGGATTCCTGGGCGGTCAACAAACCCAGGAATCTGTGGCTCATAACATCCGGAACTGGGGTACAGGCGGCATATGGGAAAATTGTATGGGGACAATGTTGCTTATATCGGGGACCTCTACTGGCATTGCCCTGCAGCGCTGCCTTCTAGGGTCTCATTATCACTGGATGATGAAGAGAGGAAAGAGGAAGAAAGCGGGGTCTTCCTCTCCTCCCTTACTGGTGGACTTTGTTGGAGGCAAGAGTGGCACTTGCCTCCTCCACCAAAAATACCCCACGACAGTGTTTCCCAAACAGTGAACCTCCAGCTGTTAAAAAACTACAACTCCCAGCATGACTGGCCAATAAAAAAATGTCCTGCCATGCTGGGAGTTGTAGTTTTGCAACAGCCGGAGGCTAGCTGTTTGGTACACGATGCGCTACGGGTCATTTTTAATTTTTATTGAAGGGGGGAGGGGGGTAACAGTGTAAAGGTGTCTGTATATGTAGTGTTTCGCTCTTTATTTTATACTGGTGTAGTGTAGTGTTTTTAGGGTATGTGTACACAGTTGGGTTTACAGCGCGTTTCCCACTGGAAGGCAGAAAATTCACAGCGGGAAACTCACTGCAAATCCCCGCCCGTGTGAATGTACCCTGAATTTTTGCAACAACTGGAGGTAAACCTCCAGCTGTTGCAAACCTACAACTCCCAGCACTCAGTTAGAGACCGTTCATACTGGGAGTTGTAGTTCTGCAACAGCTGTAGGCACACTGGTGGGGAAACACAGAGTTAGGTAACAGACTAACTCAGTGTTTCCCCACCAGCATGCCTCCAGCTGTTGTCAAACTACAACTCCCAATATGCACGGTCTGTCAGTGCATGCTGGGAGTAGTAGTTCTGTAACTGCTAGAGGCACACTGACATCGGAAGAACGCAGGGCGTACAGTTATGCGCCCTTATCTACCAAGACGCAAGGGGTGAAGGGGTTAAACATGCTTATATCGTAATGAGCAGTACAATACAATTTTTTTAAAGAGCAGTACAATATTAGAAAAGCATCTAAATATGGGTATCATTTTAATCGTATTGACCCACAGAATAAAGAAAACATGTCATTTTTATGTTTAATGTTTTTATATTTAAGTTAGCTAAATTGCAGCTTTCAATTTGCCCATACAAATAATATTTTTTTTGTTTTGCCCAACATTTTATGGTAAAATGAGTGATGTCATTACAAAGGACAATTGGTCGTGCAAAAAGCAAGACCTCATATAGGTCTGTTAATGGAAATATAAATTATTTTTTAGAAGGCAAGGAGGAAAAAACGAAAATGCAAAAATAAAACTGGCCTGGTCCTTAAGGCCAAAATATAATGTGTCTTTGAGGAGTTAAATGTTAAAGAGGCACTGTCATTGTTAAAAACTTTTCATATATTGCAGGACTCATTATAATATGACATTTCACAATATACACCTGTTAAAAAATTTAATTTTTAATTTTCTCCTGAAATTCAAGCTCAAAATAGCCACCACTAGGGGTCGCCTGTCTTTTACCCAGACAGACTAGTCTAGATTTTACAGCATACTGGATACTGGCCGTAAAGCATACCGGTATCCAGTATAGGAGATTTCTATTGTATATGCAAAACTACAGATAAAGGATGTGTGGACATGCTGGGAGCTGTAGTTTTACAACAGCTGGAGGAAACACTGCTCTAACACAGTTATTTACAAACATTGCAGCTTCAGTTGTTACTAAACTACAACTCCCAGCATGCTGAAATAGTCAAAGCTTTCTCAGACTCCTGAATGACAAAGAAGTTGATCAGACATTCAGGAGTCTGTGAAAGATGAATGACACACATAGTGACAGCTATGCTGATTAGCATCAAGCTTTACTAGGAGAAGATAAAACAGATAAAAATGCTGTACTTTTATCTAAAAAATCCTTGAACTAATTTTATAAAGATTTATTATTATATTTATACATTTTATCCTGTTATGAATTCACCATAATGTCTTCTGGTTACTGCAGGCAAGCTCCAAGTATCTTCCTCTGACACATGACACAGCATAAAACCAGAGAGGAAAGGGTTACAGAGTAGAGAGTACTGATTGGCTGACTGCACAGGCTTGCTCCTTTGAGGGAGACAGACTGACACGCCCCCTCCAGCCTGCACAATGAAAAAGTACCGTAACTCACCAGCAGATAAATGCTTATATCTCTGGATATATAGGTCCGAGACACATAAAAATCATATGCACATGATCAGGATTGGGTCCTGAGTAACATATCACTTTTTTTCTTTTTTTTTGCACTATGACAGGTACGCTTTAAGTTTTAGTGTTTCTGTGATATCTTACAGTTAAGGTCAGGCAGCATGGGCCGTAGATACTTAAAGGGGTACTCTGGTGGAAAAACAATTTTTTTTTTCTTTTTTAAATCAACTGGTGCCAGAAAGTTAAACATATTTGTAAATTACTTCTATTAAAAAATCTTAATCCTTCCAGTACTTATTAGCTGCTGAATGCTACAGAGGAAATTCCTTACTTTTTGGAACACTGATGACATCACGACCACAGTGCTCTCTGTCCATTTTAGCAACCATGCATTGCAGATGCATTGCAGATGCATTTCAGATGCATTGCAGATGTATGCTAAGGGCAGCATGGTGGCTCAGTGGTTAGCCTTGCAATGCTGGGGACTTGGGTTCAAATCCCACTAAGGGCAACAATAAAGACTTATTATTATAATAACGTCAGCAGAGAGCAGTGTGTTCGTGATGTCATCAGAGAGCATTCCAAAAAGAAAATAATTTCCTCTGTAGTATTCAGTAGCTAATAAATACAGGAAGGATTAAGATTTTTTAATAGAAGTAATTTACAAATATGTTTAACTTTCTGGCACCAGTTGATTTAAAAAAGAAAAAAAATTGATTTTCCACCGGAGTACCCCTTTAAGAACAGTGAACAGCAGGTGCTGCTGCAGGACAGATAGTCTCCAGCCCTTCTGCAAATATAGTGTGAGGGTTAAAGCGCACCTGTCAGATGCCACAAAAAAAAACAACACAAAACTGTTATATGTTACTCAGTACCTCATCCTGATCATACACATGTAATGTTTAATGTCTCTATCACTAAAAAATAACATGTTATAGCTGCTCAATGTCTTTTCCATCATGTCAAAGGGAGGGGAGTTTCCTTCTCTTGCCTGCACTGTGATGACTCCTCCCCCTCCCTCACTGCTGGCTCACAGCCCTGCTCTGTAACCCCTTTCTCTCTGGATTTATGCTGTACACACACAAACACAATGATTATTGGGGATTGCCTGTACTCTACCACCCAAGACAATATGGTGACTGTGTAAATTATATCTTCCTGTCTTCTTCTGGATCAACTCAGTAAGGACTCATTAGGGATATAGGCTGCTCTTGATGGACTCTGGTCTTTTTTCCACCTTATGAACTATGTGAGTATTCATGTGTGTCATCCTTAGCCAGTCATGTAAATGCTGGGACTTGTAGTTTTGGAATAGTTGGAGGTACAGTGTTTGGATAACTCATTTTTGCAGCAGTGTTGCCTTCAGCTGTGAGCCTACAGCTTTCGCAAAACTACAACTCTCAGCATGCCCAGACATTCTTTGACTGTCCATGCATGCTTGGAGTTGTAGTTTTACAACAGCTGGAGTAGGGATCGACCGACTATCGGTTCGGCCGATATTCATGATTTTGGGCTTTATCGGTATCGGCAATTACCTTGCCGATAATCCGATAATGCCCCTCGCACCCCCCACCGCACCACGACCGCTCCCCCCCACAGACCCACCCCACCGCACCGCCCTGGCCCCATTGCCTCCCCCTCCCCAGTGGCCGGGGTCCACGCTACTTCTGGCTTGTGCTGCGTCCTGCGTTAAGCTGTGCGCAAAAACGAGTGACGTCCTCAACGCGACGTCACCGTAAGTGCGCACAGTGACAGCTCCGGAGCCAGATGTAGAGTGGACCCCGGGAACAGGTAATTAAAAACCGGGGATGGAGGCGGCAATGGGGCCGGGGCGGTGCGGTGGGGGGGTGCGACGCAGTGCGGTGGGCGTTCGCGGTGGCAGGACTCAGGAGGACCCCCGGACAGGCAGGGGGAGAGAAGCGGGTGGCGGCGGCCTATGGCACCGCAAAAGCCGCTGCAGTTCATTGATTTAAAGTGCCCGCTTTAAATCAATGATCTGCAGCGGTGTCGCTGGGGGGGGGGGGAGAAGATAAATAGCCGATAACTTATACTGGAATATCGGTATAATTTATCGGCTATCGGCCCTAACCTCCACAGAATATCAGTATCGGCCCTAAAAAATCGGTCGATCCCTAAGCTGGAGACACATGTTTGTTAAAACTCTGTGTTATAGCAGTGTTGCTCTTATGTCCATGACCCCTGGACACGCTCATGCTGCTGTGGGACTCATCAGTGTCCCAGGAGGTATGAGGACCCCCAGTGGTGGGATTTAAAGGGGTACTCCAGTGGAAAACAATTTGTAAAATCAACTGGTGCCATAACGTTAAACAGATTTGTAAATTACTTCTTTTGAAAAATCTTAATCTTTCCAGTATTTATCAGCTGCTGTATGCTCTACAGGAAGTTGTATTTCTTTCTGAAATTCTTTTCTGTCTGACTGCTATCGGACAGGAGAGAACACAGAGGAGTACTATCAGACAGGAGAGAGCACAGAGGAGTACTATCAGACAGGAGAGAGCACAGAGGAGTACTATCAGACAGGAGAGAGCACAGAGGAGTACTATCAGACAGGAGAGAGCACAGAGGAGTACTATCAGACAGGAGAGAGCACAGAGGAGTACTATCAGACAGGAGAGAGCACAGAGGAGTACTATCGGACAGGAGAGAACACAGAGGAGTACTATCAGACAGGAGAGAGCACAGAGGAGTACTATCAGACAGGAGAGAACAGAGGAGTACTATCAGACAGGAGAGAGCACAGAGGAGTACTGTCAGACAGGAGAGAGCACAGAGGAGTACTATCAGACAGGAGAGAGCACAGAGGAGTGCTATCAGACAGGAGAGAGCACAGAGGGGTACTATAAGACAGGAGAGAGCACAGAGGAGTACTATCAGACAGGAGAGAGCACAGAGGAGTACTATCAGACAGGAGAGAGCACAGAAGAGTACTATCAGACAGGAGAGAGCACAGAGGAGTACTATCATACAGGAGAGAGCACAGAGGAGTACTATCAGACAGGAGAGAGCACAGAGGAGTACTATCAGACAGGAGAGAGCACAGAGGAGTACTATCAAACAGGAGAGAGCACAGAGGAGTGCTATCAGACAGGAGAGGGCACAGAGGAGTACTATCAGACAGGAGAGAGCACAGAGGAGTACTATCATACAGGAGAGAGCACAGAGGAGTACTATCAGACAGGAGAGAGCACAGAGGAGTACTATCAGACAGGAGAGAGCACAGAGGAGTACTATCAAACAGGAGAGAGCACAGAGGAGTGCTATCAGACAGGAGAGGGCACAGAGGAGTACTATCAGTCAGGAGAGAGCACAGAGGAGTACTATCAGACAGGAGAGAGCACAGAGGAGTACTATCAGACAGGAGAGAGCACAGAGGAGTACTATCAGACAGGAGAGAGCACAGAGGGGTACTATAAGACAGGAGAGAGCACAGAGGAGTACTATCAGACAGGAGAGAGCACAGAGGAGTACTATCAGACAGGAGAGAGCACAGAAGAGTACTATCAGACAGGAGAGAGCACAGAGGAGTACTATCATACAGGAGAGAGCACAGAGGAGTACTATCAGACAGGAGAGAGCACAGAGGAGTATTATCAGACAGGAGAGAGCACAGAGGAGTACTATCAAACAGGAGAGAGCACAGAGGAGTGCTATCAGACAGGAGAGGGCACAGAGGAGTACTATCAGTCAGGAGAGAGCACAGAGGAGTATTATCAGTCAGGAGAGAGCACAGAGGAGTGCTATCAGACAGGAGAGAGCACAGAGGAGTATTATCAGTCAGGAGAGAGCACAGAGGAGTACTATCAGACAGGAGAGAGCACAGAGGAGTACTATCAGACAGGAGAGAGCACAGAGGAGTACTGTTTGTAGCACATTAGTATATGTGAGGAGGGAAACTTTTCAAGATTGGTGGTACCATGTCGGCCATTTTGAAGTCGGCCATTTTGAATCCAACATTTGTTTTTTCAATAGGAAGAGGGTCATGTGCTTGCTTTTAATGTACCGTATTTATCGGGGTATACCACGCACCGGCCTATAACACGCACCCTCATTTTACCAAGGATATTTGGGTAAAAAAAGTTTTTTATCCAAATATCCATGATAAAATGAGGGTGCGTGTGTGCGCGTGTATACCCCGATATACCCCCAGGAAAGGCAGGGGGAGAGAGGCCGTCGCTGCCCGCTTCTCTCCCCCTGCCTTTCTGGGGTCTAGAGCGCTGCTGTCGGCCCTTTTCACCCCCTGGTTATCGGCGCTGCTGCCCGTTCTGTCCCACTGACTATCGGTGCCGGCGCCGATAGCCAGGGGGAGAGAAGCGGCGCCGACAGCCAGGGGGAGAGAAGGGGCAGCGGCACCCATTGCCGGCGCCGCTGCCCCGTTGCCTCCCCCCATCCCCGGTGGCATAATTACCTGAGTCGGTTCCGCGCTGCTCCAGGCCTGAGTCGGGTCCGTGCTGCTCGGGTCCGCGCTGCTCCGCTGCTCCAGGCCTCCATCGTTGCTATGCGCTGAACGGCGCGGCGCATGACGTCAGAGCGCCGCGCCGTGCATAGCAACGACGCTGCGGACCCGACTCAGGTAATTATGCCACCGGGGATGGGGGGAGGCAACGGGGCAGCGGCGCCGGCAATGGGTGCCGCTGCCCCTTCTCTCCTCCTGGCTGTCGGCGCCGCTTCTCTCCCCCTGGCTATCGCCGGCACCGATAGTCAGGGGGACAGAACGGGCAGTGGCGCCGATAACCAGGGGGTGAAAAGGGCCGACAGCAGCGCTCTAGACCCCAGGAAAGGCAGGGGGAGAGAAGCGGGCAGCGACGGCCTCTCTCCCCCTGCCTTTCCTGGGGGGGTATCGGCGTATAACACGCACATAGACTTTAGGCTAAAAATTTTAGCCTAAAAAGTGCGTGTTATACGCCGATAAATACGGTAACTTTATTCTTTCATGAGTTATTTACATGTTTCTGACCACTTATAAAATGTGTCCAATGTGCTGTCCATTGTGTTGGATTGTCAATGCAACCCTCTTCTCCCACTCTTTACACACTGATAGCAACACCGCAGGAGAAATGCTAGCACAGGCTTCCAGTATCCGTAGTTTCAGGTGCTGCACATCTCGTATCTTCACAGCATAGACAATTGCCTTCAGATGACCCTAAAGATAAAAGTCTAAGGGGGTCAGATCGAGAGACCTTGGGGGCCATTCAACTGGCCCACGACGACCAATCCACTTTCCAGGAAACTGTTCATCTAGGAATGCTCGGACCTGACACCCATAATGTGGTGGTGCACCATCTTGCTCGAAAAACTCAGGGAATGTGCCAGCTTCAGTTCATAAAGAGGGAAACACATCATTATGTAGCAATTTTGCATATCCAGTGGCCTTGAGGTTTCCATTGATGAAGAATGGCCCCACTATCTTTGTACCCCATATACCACACCATACCATCAATTTTTGTGTTCCAACAGTCTTAGAGGGATCTATACAATGTGGGTTAGTGTCAGACCAATAGCGGTGGTTTTGCTTGTTAACTTCACCATTCACATAAAAGTTTGCCTCATCACTGAACAAAATCTAAACTGAGGGTCCTGTTCCAATTTTAGTTTTGCCCACTCTGCAGAACCTGAAGCTACGGATACTGCAAGCCTGTGCTAGCATTTCTCCTGCGGTGTTGCTATCAGTGTGTGAAGAGTGGTAGAAGAGGGTTGCATTGACAATCCAACACAATGGGCAGCACATTGAACACATTTTATAAGTGGTCAGAAACTTGTAAATAACTCATGAAAGAATAAAGTTACGTTAAAACCAAGCACATCATTGTTTTTCTTGTGAAATTCACAATAAGTTTGATGTGTCACATGACCCTCTTCCTATTGAAAAAACAAAAGTTGGATTCAAAATGGCCAACTTCAAAATGGCTGCCATGGTCACCACCCATCTTGAAAAGTTTCCACCCTCACATATACTAATGTGCCACAAACAGGAAGTTAATATCACCAACCATTCCCATTTTATTAAGGTATATCCATATAAATGGCCCACCCTGTATATTAGAAAGGTTAATGTTTTGACAAGATGTACAACATAGAAAATGTTTTTTGAATCTGACAGTGCTCATTTAAAGGGGTGTACCAGAGAATCTGTTTTCTATTTACCCATGCTCAGGGTGCAGTTAAAGGGGTACTTCGGAGGGGAAAAATGTTTTTTAAATCAACTGGGCCAGAAAATTATACATATCTGTTCATTACTTCAATTTAAAAACCTTAGTCCTTCCAGTACTTATCAGCTGCTGTATGCTCTAAGAAAGTTGTGTAGTTCTTTCCAGTCTGACCACAGTGCTCTCTGCTGACACGTCTGTCGTGTCAGGAACTGCCTAGAGAATGATCAAATCCCCATAGCAAACCACACCTGCCCCAGACAGTTCCTGACTTGGACAGAAGTGGCAGCAGTGAGCACTGTGGTCAGACTGGACTACACAACTTCTGGAGCATACAGCAGCTGATAAATACAAGAAGGCTTAAGATTTTTAAATAGAAGTAATTTACAAATCTCTATGGGGGAGATTTATCATAACTGGTGCAGAGGAAAAGTTGACCAGTTGCCCATAGCAGCCAATCAGATCACTTCTTTCATTCTTAACAAAGCCTCTGAAAAATAAAAGAATCAATCTGATTGGTTGCTATGGGCAACTGGTCAACTTTTACAGTGAGGACATGCTGGGAGTTGTATTCGTGCGGCAGGGGCGGGAGATGTCAGGGTGGGTGACAATAAATTTACTAACCTATTTTTTGTGTTTTATTTTTCCTTCTCATTTCATTTTTATTTGTTTAATGTCAAAGGAGAACTGCCACGTAAATTTTTTAAGTCCCCCTGTGCCCGGGCTGCAAAAACATAAAAAACAACCTTTAACTCACCTTCATATGTTCCCCGTTGTGGAGATATCGGCGTCCCGTTCCTCCAATGCTGCTGGCTTCTTAGGCTTGAAATGTCACAGTACAGGCAGCGTATTGCCGACAGCAGCGATGTCCCGCGTCGGCCGGTGATGGGCTGAGTGCACGGTCATGCAAGGAGCCCGGGCCCATCTTCTCCCTGCTTCCCGAACTCCTTACATGACAGTGCGCTCAGCCTATCACCAGCCGAGGCAGGACATCGCTGCAGCCAGCGATACGCTGCCTGCACTGTAACGTTTCAAGCCTAAGAAGCCAGAAGCACCAGATGAATGCTGATATGTCCGCAACTGGGAACATAGGAAGGTGAGTCAAAGTTTGTTTTTTATGTTTTTGCAGCCTGGGCACAGGGGGACTTAAAAAATGTATGCCGCAGTTCTCCTTTAATGAAATGGTTATCAAGAGCTTGTGGGGGGGGAGTGTTTTTTGTAATAAAAGTTTTTTAAACATGTTGTGCCTTTTTTTTATTTATTTTTTATTACTTTGCAGGCTTAGTAGTGGAAGCTGTCTTATAGAGGGAGTCCATTACTAGGCTGGGGCTTAAAGTTAGCCCCAAAAACAGCTAGTGCTAACCCCCAATTATTACCCCTGTACCCAGTGCCACAGGGGTGCCGGGAAGAGCCGGTACCAACAGGCCAAGAGCATCAAAAATGGCACTCTTGGGCCTAGGCGATAAGCTGGCATTATTTACGCTGAAGAGGGCCAGTAACAATGGTCTTCACTCACCCTGGTAACGTCAGGCTGTTGCTTGGTTGGTATCGGTCTAAGACCGACACCCGTGTGGCGGTGGGTACTGGGGTATTAACAGGGGGTTAGCGCTAGCTGTTTTTGAGGCTAACGCTAAGCCCCAGCTTAGTAATGGACTCTGTCTATAAGACGGCTTCCACTAATAAGCCTGTAAAGTAAATAAAATAAAAAACACGTTTATAAAAATTTTATTCAAAAAAACACTCCCCCACAAGCCCTCAGTAACCATTTTATTAATATTAAACCAAAAAAAGTCTAAAGTAGTCCTCTACATACATGGATCTGAAATTAGAAGAAAATAAAAACAAACAAAAAATGGGTTAGTACATTTATGGGACAAAAGTGGTAAAAAAATATAAAACACACACACACATATATATGGCTTGAGAAAGGCTTCATTGTGAGGCTGAAACGTCGCATTTGACTTGATGGGTGAATAAACACACCTTTTTTCTGCTATTGGAGTGCCTCTTTCCTTTTTTTTGGAGGTATATATATATATATATATATATATATATATATGTATATATATAAAACTCAATGTGTGTGTGTGTGTATGTATCTATATATATAAAACTCAACGTGTATGTGTATGTATGTATGTATGTGTGTATGTATGTATGTATGTATGTGTGTATGTTCCAGCATCACGTTCAAACGGCTAAAGATATTAACATGAAACTTGGCACACATGTTACTTATATGTCAACAACAAACATAGGCTAGGTGATTTAACCCTTACTCACCCCTATTTGCCAGGGGTGGGGTTTATGTTTAAAGTCCCATACAAGTCTATGGGAAATATATGTTACTGCATAACTTCCAAACGGCGGAAGATATTTCCATAATAATTGGTCACATGTTACTTATATGTCCACTTAAAACATTGGATACTTAATATAACCCTTAACCCCCCCCCCCCCATTTGTGAGGGTTTTTTGTTTAAAGTCCAATGCAAATCAATGGAAAATGTATGTTCCCACATAACTTCCGTACGGCTGGAGATATTTCAATACCTGGTAAACATATTACGGGTCGGGATAGGAGGACGGGATAGGAGGTCGGGATAGGAGGTCGAGATAGGAGGTCGGGATAGGAGGTCGGGATAGGAGGACGGGATAGGAGGACAGGATAGGAGGCCGGGATAGGAGGACGGGATAAGAGGTCGGGATAGGAGGTCGGGATAGGAGGTCGGAATAGGAGGTCGGGATAGATGGAGGGGATAGGATGTCGGGATAGGAGGACGGGATAGGCGGTCGGGATAGGAGGACGGGATAGGAGTTTGAGATAGGAGGACGGGATAGGAGTTCGAGATAGGAGGTTGGGATAGATGGACGGGATAGGAGGACGGGATAGGAGGACGGGATAGGAGGTCGGGATAGGAGGTCGGGAAAGGAGGTCGGGAAAGGAGGATGGAATAGGAAGACGGGATAGGAGGACGGGATAGGAGGTCGTGATAGGAGGTCGGGATATGACAACAATATATGAGGATGGGATATGAAGTCCAAAGCTTCCTCCTTTGTTTATTTTCCTCCCCAACAAGAATTAGGAAGGAAAAACCGGGCAACGCAATGTATGTTCCAGCATCACGTCCAAACGGCTAAAGATATTAACATGAAAATTGGCACACATGTTACTTATATGTCTACAACAAACATAGGATAGGTGATTTAACCCTTACTCACCCCCATTTGCCAGGGGCGGGGTTTTTGTTTAAAGTCCCATACAAGTCAATGGGAAATATATGTCACTGCATAATTTCCAAATGGCTGGAGATATTTCGATTATACTTGGTCACATGCTACTTATATGTCCACTTAAAATATAGGATAGTTAATTTAACCCTTAACTACCCCCATTTGTGAGGGTCGGGGTTTTTGTTTAAAGTCCCATGCAAATCAATCGGAAATGTATGTTTCCACATAACTTCAGTACAGCTGGTGATATTTCAATACCTGGTACACATATTACAGTTTGGGATATGAGGTCGGGATAGGAGGTCAAGATAGGAGGTCGGGATAGGAGGTCGAGATAGGAGGTCGAGATAGCAGGACGAGTCAGGAGGTCGGGATAGGAGGTCGAGATAGGAGGACGAGTCCGGAGGTCGGGATAGGAGGGCGGAAAAAAAAAAAGAATGCCTATGGAACTCGCTTACCTAAGTAACAATGATAACTGTCCCTCTAGGTGTTGTAGCCTATTATGGAGTAGCATATACCCAATGCAGACCAGACCCGACCCATCTCATAACATCCCCAAACAGAGCCCAAATCTGTCAGCAACACTAATTTCAGCCCAAGCGGTCATGTGGCTTTTTCTGCTCACGGGATATTGTGAAGTCATCGCCTTCAAGAACGTTACCGTGTATTAACGCCGAACCACCACAAGATGGCAGGGTCTCCGTCAGCTCCTCAAGTGATGTCATCAGACCGCGCCGCCTCCTAGATGACAGCGATGTGAGCAGCTTCTGTTCAGGACGGCGGGAGGTGGCGAGTGACTGGCGAGGACCGCTCTCAGTATGGCGACTCCGGACAGTAACGGAGACATGGCTACAGACGTGACAATGACAGCGTCACAAAGGAGAGCTGAGATCCGGCGGCGGAAGCTGATGACTAATTCTGAGGAGAGGATGAATAGGATCATGGGTATCCACAAGCCGGGTGCGAAGCTTTCTGTCCTATACTATGGGGCATGACGGTGCTGACTGCGCAGCTTCTATGCCGCCCATCTTCTTTGCTCTAAAAGTCATAGATTTAGCATTAAAATCTAAATATATGAAAATGGTAACCTGAGGTATCTCCTCTAAAAACTGAGGGTACAGTCTGGGCTTGTGTTCCTTTAACCTGTATGATTTTGGGAGATTCCAAGAAAGATATCCAAACCATGTGAAATCCACATTCAGGTGACTGGGAGCGCTGCTCTGAGGGGAAACAAACAATATGACCTTCAATGTCATAGTATATCACTAGGGCAGTGTTTCCCAACCAGGGTGCCTCCAGCTGTTGCAAAACTACAACTCCAAGCACCCTGGTTGGGAAACACTGCCCTAGTGATATAACATTACTTAAGGAAACCATTAAATAGGAAGCTAGGAAATATTACCATTGGGAGGTAAATGAGAACCTGGCAGCGGAAAATGATGCGGGTGACACCTGTGAATTCATGATGCACGCTGGGTTTAGATGAGCATGCTATATGCGTATATTTGCACCTGTATTATGGTCGCAAGTCTGGTCTTGCAAATGAAGAAGGTCCCGGCTCACGGTAGATAGCTTTACACTGTTTTATTAAAGGGTAGCTCCCACCATCCTATATATTTTTTTCTGTCCCTGCCTATTGCCCATCTATCCTTAACCACATCCTTATCTTTAACCCCTTAAGGACTGAGGGTTTTTCCATTTTTGCATTTTCGTTTTTTGCTCCTTGCCTTTAAAAAATCATAACTCTTTCAATTTTGCACCTAAAAATCCATATGATGGCTTATTTTTTGTGCCACCAATTCTACTCTGTAATGACGTCAGTCATTTTGCCCACACGGAAAAAAAATCATTGTGAGACAAAATTTAAAAGTAAAAACGCTGTTTTGTAACTTTTGAGGGCTTCCGTTTCTACGTAGTAAATTTTTCGGTAAAAATGACACCTTATCATTATTCTGTAGGTCCATACGGTTAAAATGATACCCTACTTATATAGGTTTGATTTTGTCTTACTTCTGGAAAAAATCATAACTACATGCAGGAAAATTTATACGTTTAAAATTGTCATCTTCTGACCCCTATAACTTTTTTATTTTTGCGCATATGGGGCGGTATGAGGGCTCATTTTTTGCGCCGTGATCTGAAGTTTTTAGCGGTACCATTTTTGCATTGATAGGACTTATTAATTTTTTTGCGCGTACACCATTGACCGTGCAGTTTAATCAACGATATATTTTTATAATTCGGACATTTCCGCACGCGGCGATACCATATGTTTATTTTTATTTACACTGGTTTTTTTTTATGGGAAAAGGGGGGTGATTAAAACTTTTAATAGGGAAGGGGTTAAATGATCTTTATTCACTTTTTTTTCCCACTTTTTTTTGCAGTGTTATAGCTCCCATAGGGGCCTATAACACTGCACACACTGATCTATTACATTGATCACTGGTTTCTCATAAGAAACCAGTGATCGATTATTCTGCCGCTTGACTGCTCATGCCTGGATCTCAGGCACTGAGCAGTCATTCGGCAATCAGACAGCGAGGAGGCAGGTAGGGACCCTCCAGCTGTCCTGTAAGCTGTTCGGGATGCCGCGATTTTGCCGCGGCTATCCCGAACAGCCCTCTGAGCTCTCCGGCATACTTTAACTTTAGACGCGGCGTTCAACTTTGAACGCCGCGTCTTAAAGGGTTAATAGCACTTGGCACCGCGATCAATGCCATGGTTCCCAGCCGTTGTTAGAGGCTGGGCCCGACCCGTTATGATGCGGGGCCACGCTGTGGTTAGAGGCCGGGATCCGTGTCTGCCTGGTAGTGTGCTCACTACCTGGCAGGCAGACTTCCCCAGCAGGTGTGACGTCACTGATGCCTGCTGGGGGGCCGACTTCTGCCCTTAGTTCACCTATACAGGGTGCCTCCAACTGCTTCACCACTACAACTCCCAGCTTGCCCTGACTGGGGGTTATAGTGGTTAAACTAGAGGCACCCTGTGCTGAAAACAATCTTGTAATGTAACGGTGCCCCACCCCACTTCCCCCATAAACCCCCCCCAAGTTCCTTATAAAACCACGGCCGCAGCGCAAATCTCTCCCCATCACCTCCCAAAATACCCCCCCCCCCCGGGCCCGCCTCCAAAAAACTACCTATAAAGTGCTACCCGCTCCCTCGATACCTTACAACTCCCCATGTCCAAGACAGCAGCGCTGCTGCCGCGTGCAAGGCTAGGTAGCCATTGCGCGCAGCCCCAGCTTTCACAGCGTTCGCTCCGTCTGCCTGATTGACAGGCAGGGAGCGAGCGCAGGCTGAATGAATTAGGACCGATGCCACAAGAGGGTCATCAAACTTATTGGGAATTTCACAAGAAAAACAATGATGTGCTTGGTTTTACAAGTTACAAGTTTCTGACCACTTATAAAATGTGTCCAATGTGCTGCCCATTGTGTGATTGTCAATGCAACCCTCTTCTCCCACTCGTCATACACTGATAGCAACACCGCAGGAGAAATGCTAGCACAGGCTTCCAGTATCCATGGTTTCAGGTGCTGCACATCTCGTTTCTTCACAGCATAGACAATTGCCTTCAGATGACCCCAAAGATAAAAGTCTAAGGGGGTCAGATCGGGAGACCTTGGGGGCAATTCAACTGGCCCACGATGACCAATTCACTTTCCAGGAAACTGTTCATCTAGGAATGCTCGGACCTGACACCCATAATGTGGTGGTGCACCATCTTGCTGGAAAAACTCAGGGAACGTGCCAGCTTCAGTGTATAAAGTGGGAAACACATCTACATGTAGCAATTTCGCATATACAGTGGCCTACGTGATGATGTGTTTCCCTCTCTATGCACTGAAGTTGGAACGTTCCCTGAGTTTTTCCAGCAAGATGGTGCACCACCACATTATGGGTTTCATAATTTTGCTTTTGCTAAATGACTGGGATTTGTATGAGGATTTTCCCCCAATTACTTTAGAATATACAATAAAGGTCCATGCTATTGCAGGTTTTACTGGGCGTAATGTTGCAGATCCAAAGCAAAATCTGCACTGATGGATTTGAAATGCATTTACTTTAAAGAGGGCCTGTGGTCATTCAAAAAAAAAAAGATTAAAAAAAAAGTAACCTGTATGTAGCTTGGAGGAGCTGATCACAAACCTGTTTACAGCATGGCAATTTGCAGGGATTTCAGGGTAAATAGAAGTTCCTGCTTCTGTACACAGTGGCAAATTCACAATAAAATCTGCAAATTTGCTTCTGTGGATTTTGTAGGACAAGAAGTCAGCATAACTTCTGTTATGGATAATAGATATAAAATGAAGAGCATTCTTCTAAAATGGTGGTTACCTCCTGTATCGCGCCCTGTGTGACCACCCTGCTTGGCACAGAAAATACGATGCAATGCTTATGTAAAATAGTCTGCTAACCAATGCTTAAACAATGTGCTATGCTCTGCTGAAGGATCTATCTTGTGTGTACACAATACAATAAATCGGAGAGAACCATTTTGACTCAGTGCTGTGTCATTGTGATTTTTCTCCGTGCACGTATTCTCTAATTTGGCTCAGGACATCAACCTAGAGCTGTCACTTGGAAAACGCTTCTGACAGGCGTGGCTGTAGCCTTATAGTAAATATAAAGTTATTATATGTTTTCATCTAAAAATAACTGTGTCTTTAAGAAAATATATTAATGTTTCATTTGTTTTTTTTCAGTAGAAGAACTCCGAATTGAGCAACTTGATAAACCAGACTCTCTTTCATTGCAACCATCTTTATCCAAGCGGGGAACCATTATTGTTGGAGACAATGGCACATCAAGTAATCATCCATTTGACAGTGGAGATGGTATGGAGTCATGTACAGGGGACAGAACAGACTTGGGCAAGAATTCTAAGCAAGAGTTAAAGACAGATGGCAATGGCCTGAGACACAGAACAGATGTGAACTTTGAGACCACCCCTCGAGCCCTGAATCAGTACATAACTAAATTTGATGAGGCCATGAAGCTTAGGAACCAACTCACTAGTGACAAGCCTGCTCCTGAAAATGGGAATGGAGTGGAGGAAATGGACTCTTTCCGCATTTTTAGGCTTGCCGGGAGTGCTCTGCTGGCTTTGACTGTTAGACTATTTGTGTGCAAGTATCTGGTAAGATTTTTTTTTCAATATTATGTGATTTACATAAATAGGGCTACAAATACTTTACTAATTCAATGCAATTTTGTCTCTACAAACTGTTTGTTTAATTGAAAAAAAAAAACATAACAATTGCAAATTAGTGTGTTCAGTTTTTGGGTAGTTTTAACATGAAATGCACTAGTTAAAATGTACCTCCAAATTTGCTAAATTTCTAGGCGAAATAATGACTTTCGTTTTTTATTCCACGTACTAAAGATCTTATATCTGCAGCATGATTATTCATTTAACTGGGCCACACAAATGATGGATGAAAAGTAATACTCTAATTACAGAATAAATTTACATTAGAACATAGTTATTATAAACTCATTAAGAGTTCATAAGGCTACATCCACTTGTGGTTGAAGTGCAGCATACTCTTTATACTGGAAAATCCACAGCAGCAGATTTGCATCAATATGTCACCGTGTAGACAAGCTGAACCCCCTGTTTAGTATGTGTATGGGTGTCCATAACATTGTCTTTTAAAAGTGTGTTTTGAAATCCTTTTTATTTTTTTGCTTACGTGCAACATATTTATCATGCTATCGAGGGGGGGGGTTGATAAATTTGGTGCATGTAAGCAAAAACAAATCACTTTAGAACACCATTTTGTATGATTCCTCCTCTTCTCTGCAGCTTTTCTGTCTTTTTGGGGTATATTTATCAAAACCTGTGTAGGAAAAGAGTGGTGCAGTTGCCCATGGCAACCAGTCAGATTGCTTCTTTAATTTTTCACAGGTCTCTTTAAAAAATGAAAGAAGCTATCTGGTTGCTATGGGCAACTGCACCACTCTTCCCCCTATACAGGTTTTGATACATTTCCCCCTTTGTTCTTTCCAAAGGCAGTTAAGAAACCAGGTCTGGGCTGGTGTAAATTTGCAGAGTTTTGGCGGAATTTGTGACTTTTTGAGCCACATTCGCACTGCAAAGTGAAAACTGAAATCGACTTTTGCAAGATTATTTGTAGCTTTTTCCTTACTGCCAAACATTGCAAAAAAAAAAGTGCTTGGGTGCACGTGCAAGCAAAAAAGTCTCTAAACACAATGATAAATGTCCCCTGCCCCTTGTCCCCCCCCCCTTTAAAAAAAAAAAAAAAAAAAAAAAAAAAAAAAGCCACTGTCATGAAATTAAAGGAAACTGTCAGCCTTTTCAACCACATTTAATCCAATACACTGGGTTATAGTGTGGGTGAACAGGAGTCCATATACTTAAATATATCCAGTAGATCCTGAGATATGTTCCCCAGAAGATCCTCCGCTAAGTTCAGTGAATTGCGTGCTAGAGGCGGGGCCCTACTGGTTCAATTTTACATATTCTTGATCTGTGACGTGAGCACTGTCACCTGAGCACTCTGTGATCTGTGACGTGTTGCCAGTCACGTGAGCACTCTGCTCATTACGATGTGAGAGTTGAATATAGTCGGCACATGTGCTCTGTGCAAAGGGCAGAGGGCTCTGGTGACCAGTGACTTCACGTCACTAGGATGTGGAGTCACAGACCATGAATATGTAAATTGAGCAGGCAGGGCCCTACCTCTAGCGCTCAATTCATTGAATATAGCAGAGGATCTTCTGCGGACATGTCTCAAGACCTACTGAACATATTTTAGGAAGTGACACCTCGTTGATCTCCTGTTCACCCACACTATAACCCACCGTATTGTGTTAAGTGTTGGTGAACAGGACAGTTTTCCTTTTAATGGGCTTTTTGGGAGTGAAAAAAATTGGTGAAGGAGTGCTATAAAATGGCAAAAGAACCATTACACCGTCAGTGCAACTCCTATAGGACTGCTGCAGCCAATCATTGCCTTAGTGGCCTCCAGTTTGAGACTGCCAAAGATCGTCTGCAGTGGTCACATGGGTATGCAGGCACACAATCACTGCTGAACAGTAAACAAAGACCCTGCAGGACCAGGGGAGAGGTTACGCTGGAACAGTGGGGGTTTTATGAGTTCTGGTCTTTTATGCTATTTCCTCTTCCCTTTGCCATTTTATTCCCATCATGGAAAACCCGTTTTAGGGTAGGTCACACGTAATGAATAGGCAGCACATTTTGCGCTGCAGATTTGCCGATGACGACCCCTATTGTGTGCCTGCTCCTAGCTGTAATCCACCGCTACGAGCAGACACACAAGGACCTGCGAGTTGCCTCAAGCACGCGCAGTGTACTTGCAGACATTGCGGTTGCTTCCGCAGCTCCCTGATCAAGGCTGAGAGCAGGTGCAATGTCTGAGTTCACTGCACATGGGTGTGGCGACTCGCTATCAGCAGATTGCTGCTACGAGCAGGCACAGCAGGAGGCACACAATAGGGGTCAGTCATTGGTGGATCCACAGCATAAAAATACGCTGTGGATCCGTTACGTGTGACCCTACCCATAGGAGAGATGTTTACATCTATTATTGTTTTGGCTGTTTTAAGCATATGCTGCAACATCATCTTATCAATCAATTGCGTCAGAGAAGGGTGCTGTCTGCAACATTTTGAGTGTTTGACATTGGTCCAGGAAAGGCCATTGTATGTTTATAAATATATATTGTAAACTACTAATAGGCATTGACTAATTAGGCAGAATAAGTATATGTATTTCCTCAACTCTGTGTCAGTAATTCAAGATGAAAATGTTTAAAATGAAGATACTTTTCACCATTGAAATTTTTCCGTTTTCTTCTTTTTTCTACAGTCAATATTTGCTCCGTTCCTTACATTACAACTTGCATTCATGGGATTATCCAAGTATTTTCCAAAGGTAAACAAATCCTGTCAAGCTTCTGTCAACAGTCTTATGTTAAAGTAAATCAATAGAGAAGAGAAAAATAAAGAGAAGGCGCTGCCTAGTGCCATTACTACATTTTAAACTGGGTGAACAGACCAAAAGAGGGTGAACATGCTTATCTGGGAATGTTTGGCTAAGGGCTCAACACCTTGATGTGCGTAGTGTTATAGATGGTATAGTGGCTGCCACAGACCCGGGTTTATCCACTCTGAAGGTCTTCAATTGCAGAGAAACCGACCACTGGAGCCTCCTGCTGAAAAAAAAAGTTAAGGTCTTCTTTGGCGCACACCGATTGTAATGGGGAATAACCGCGGACACAGTGTTATAAAATAACGGGATTTTATTCACAGAGGTGTTTCGGAGGTCCAAGCCCCCGTTTTCAAGTCCATGCAATACATATTACCAAAATGTACTTGTGGCAGGTTCCTCTCTTTTAGCTAGAAGGCCTCACAAAAGGCTGCTGGTTGTAATCCCTCCTCGGGACAGCATTTATTAATGGTGATTTAAATTGAAATAATAATGAAAAATTGCATTTATTAATATAAGATTTAGAATGGGGGTGGGGGGTAAGGTAGATTATATACAGTCATGGCCGTAAATGTTGGCACCCCTGAAATGTTTCAAGAAAATGAAGTATTTCTCACAGAAAAAGATTGCAGTAACACATTTTGCTATACACATGTTTATTCCCTTTCCGTGTATTGGAACTTAACAAAAAAAGGAGGAAAAAAGCAAATTGGACATAATATCACACCAAACTCCAAAAATGGGCTGGACACAATTTATTGGCAGCCTTTCAAAATTGTGGATAAATAAGATTGTTTCAAGTATGTGATGCTTCTTTAAACTCACCTGGGGCAAGTAACAGGTGTGGGCAATATAAAAATCACACCTGAAAGCAGATAAAAAGGAGAGAAGTTCACTTAGTCTTTGCATTGTGTGTCTGTGTGTGCCACACTAAGCATGGACAACAGAAAGAGAAGAGAACTGTCTGAGGACTTGAGAACCAACATTGTGGAAAAAATGTCAACAATCTCAAGGTTACAAGTCCATCTCCAGAGATCTAGATTTGCCTTTGTCCACAGTGCGCAACATTATCAAGAAGATTGCAACCCATGGATGGCACTGTAGCTAATCTCCCTGGGCGTGAACGTAAGAGAAAAAATTATCTCAGGGAGCATCAGTGTCAGTGCAAACTATCCATCGACATTTAAATGAAAGAAACGCTATGGCAGGAGACCCAGGAGGACCCCACTGCTGACACAGAGAAATAAAAAAAGCAAGACTACATTTTGCCAAAATGAACTTGAGTAAGCCAAAATCCTTGGGAAAACGTCTTGTGGACAGATGAGACCAAGATAGAACTTTTTGTTAAAGCACATCATTCTACTGTTTACCGAAAATAGAATTAGGCCTACAAAGAAAAGAACATAGTACCGACAGTAAAATATGGTGGAGGTTCAATGAGGTTTTGGGTTGTTTTGCTGCCTTTGGCACTGGATGCCTTGAATGTGTGCAAGGCATCATGAAATCTGAGGATTACCAACGGATTTTGGGTCGCACTGTACAGCCCAGTGTCAGAAAGCTGGGTTTGCGTCCAAGATTAGTGTTGGGCGAGAATATTCGCATTTAGAATTTTTATCATGAATGTTGCGAATTTATTCGCTATATCTTCAAAATTACGAATATTCACTTTTTTCCGCATATTCGAATATTTGCATATTCGCATATGTGAATATTCGCATATTCCTTCTTTTCAATTGTGGGCCAATTAGAATGATGCAAATACACTTGTCAGAAGTTATCAACAACATCCCTAGCAACCAATAGTAAAGTTGCCCACCCCCTCACTGTTTTCTTCCTCGAATACGCAAATATGTGAATATTCACATATGTGAATATAACGAATACGCAAAATTTGCGAATATAGGACGAATATTCGTCTATATATTCGTGAAATATCGCAAATTTGAATATGGGCAATGCCGCTCATCACTAACCAAGATATTGGGTCTTCCAGCAGGACAATGACCCCAAATTTACATAAAAAAGCACCCAGAAATGGATGGCAACACACAGATGGACAGTTCTGAAGTGGCAGCAATGAGTCCAGATCTAAATCCCATTGAACACCTGTGGAGAGATCTTAAAATTGCTGTTGGGAAAAGGCGCCCTTCCAATAAGAGAGACCTGGAGGTGTAAGAATCTTATTGATTGTTATAGGAAGCGACTGATTTCAGTAATTTTTTCCAAAGGGTGTGCAACCAAATATTAAGTTCAGGTTGCCAATAATTTTGTCCAGCCCATTTTTGCAGTTTGGTGTGACATTATGTCCAATTTGCTTTTTTTTTCTCCAATATACACAAATACACAAAGGGAATAAACCTGTGTATTGCAAAACATGTGTTACTACAATCCTTTTCTGTGAGAAATACTTAATTTTCTTGAAAAATTTTAGGGATGCCAACATTTACGGCCATGACTGTATGTAACTGATTGTAATACCATATAAAACTGAGAGTGGATTTCTAAAACAATGCATATGTCTACTTCAAATACATGTATACTTCCGATTTTATATTTAGTTACAATGCTAACTAACATTCTTGGCATTGTTACTAAGTTGTCTGTGAATAAAATCCCTTTGTTATTTTATAACACGTGTCCGCGGTTACTCCCTGTCACCATCGGTGTGCACCCAAGAAGACCCTAACTTTTTCTTTCAGCTGGACGCTCCAGCGGTCAGTTTCACTGAAGGTAGCTCTTCAGGCATTTTAAAATGATGGCCTAGCCTTCAGGTCTTTAGCTTTAGCATATGCACGATAAACAGGCCAAAAGCAAGTTTCTCTGTTCGTTGTTTAGTGGTGGTGCCAAGTTACTACCTTGCAGTTGCCATTATAGTGACCGAGAACTGAGCTGTAGTAACTTGTCGTCCCCATTCCATAATGAACAGAGCCAGGGTTTTAGGGTTCATTGTGTAAAATGCTGGAGCCATGGCTCTGCTGATTGGTGGAGGTGCCATGTAAGATGCCTAGGGAACCCCTTTAAAACAAACATTTTACTATAGTCATGCTTATATAGTGTACAGTATTATTAGTTCCGACAATCATGATGCAGTGCTTTAAAAAGCATTTGGCAACTTTCCAGAGCCACCAGACACTAAAGCACTTTATTTTAGTATGTTCCAACCTTCTAGGCAGGGATGGAGGCAAAAGGTTCCTTTTCGCTGTATAATAATGCTGGCACAAGTGTCCTCTAGGTAAAGGCACACTTAAAATTTTCAGACTCCTGGCCAGACCCCAAAATTATATTTGTCTTCAAACCAGAGAATGTATACAGACACTTTATTGATCAGTATAAAAATTTGTTAATTTAACCCCTTAAGGTCAATGGACGTACTCCTATGCCCCCGTTTCCGAGTTCTTAAGGACCGAGGACGTAGGAGTACGTCCTGTCCATTCCCGGCCGCCCGCCACTAGCCGGAGGGGAGCCGGGGCCCGATGCCTGCTGAAATCGTTCAGCAGGCATCGCGGCATATCGCCCAGGGGGGTCATGATGACCCCCCCCCCATATCGGCGATGGCCGCAGATCGCTGGACAATTCAGGCCAGCGATCTGCGGCGGATTCCGGGTCAATCGGGTCTCCGGTGACCCGGAATTACTGGCTGATCGGGGCAGTCTCTGAAGGCCCCGAACAGCCATAGCCAGCAGGGGTGAGGTGGCACTGGTGCCACCTCACGATCACCCTAATTCGTCGGCCGGTTTACCGGCCGACCAATCAGGGCACCTGCTGCGGGTGTCACTCCCGCAACCCTCTCCGCCCCTCTTCCGGAGGACGTGAGCGGGTGCGGGAAGAAGACCCCGGGAGCTGGGGACCCTGATCCCCGGCGTCAATGTTGGGATCGGGGCCCCAGAAGCGGCGGCGGCGAGGGACAGACCTGCAGCAGTTGGAGGTGATCGACAGCCTCCTGCTGTTGCTTAGCAACAGCTCCCAGCATGCAAAAAGGGCATGCTGGGAGCTGTAGTTATGCAACAGCAGGAGGCAGACCACCACAACTCCCAGCATTCCCTTATGGGGACTTATAGTTTTGCAACAGTTGGAGGCACATTTTTTCTATGGAAATGTGTACCTTCAGCTGTTGTATAACTACAACTCCCAGCTTGCACAATCAACTAAAGTGCATGCTGGGAGTTGTAGAGGTGCATCTGCTGGTTGCATAACTACAACTCCCTGCATGCCCGTTGGCTGTCGGTGACTGCTGAGTGTTGTAGTTTTGCAAATATGTCACGAAAAAACAATCTCGGAATCAGAATAAGTAAAAGCATTTCAGAGTTATTAATGTTTAATGTTAATGTGGTCAGATTTGCAAAAAACGCTCTGGTCCTTAAGGTGTAAAATGGCCTGGTCCTTAAGGGGTTAAGGACATTAGTTTATTTTTTATTTTTGCACTTTTATTTTTTCCTCCTCAACTTCTTATAGCCATAACACTTTAAATGTTCTACATACAGAAAGTATGTAGTGTAGTATGAACAAGTATAAAGAGAATGAAATAAAATATCATTAATTAAGCAATAATACATTTTCAAGTCTCGCTAGATCGACATGTAGACTGTTCTTTGACGGTTTGCAGCAATCTCAAAAGTATGGTGACATGTTCTAAAAGGAGATCTTTTGATCTACTGTCCTCAGGAAATACTGTGTTCGAATCCACCGAAATCAAATATATACAATACAATAATAACTGAACAATTCAAATGTTTTGTGTCATATGCCATATACACATCAAACGGTATTCCAATTAGCAGTTAGGATTAGAGGAAACGAGATGAGACCTCTAGGGTAAAGGTCTAGGTGATAAATCTCCATGTCAACGTAACCAGAGAACTATAAAGATGGCTAGCATTGAGGGTAGACAATACCAAACTGACAAGGGGAGACAAACAAGACAAGACATCTCGACGTAGACAATAAAGTACGACGACCTCCAGAGTCCCACTAAGTTTTGGTTTGTAAATGAAGAAGAGAGAATGCTGAAATGTAATATCAGGGAATATATTTCTTATGCTCTGTCACATCTGTCAGGAAATTTTCAAAGCTCCCAGAGATCCACTCCAGGGATTCCATAATGTACCATTGTGTAGATGCAAAGGGGCGTACAATAGATGAAAGATCTGAGGCATTAAAATGCAATGTCAAAAATGTTTTCCATTTTGCAAAAAGACGTTTCGCCACCTTTTCCCTGTGCTTCACCTCCCTTCTCTCCAGAGTAAATAAAAGTTTTGGAGCATCTATCAGGTGTGCCTTAATCGGGGGTGAGGGGGATAGCCATTCACGTAACAGGTGTCTTTTTGCTAGAGTGATCGTCGAATGTGTCAGTGAAGGAAGATGTTCATATGTGCATGAGTCATTGGCCTCCCTAACTGTAATGTGAAATAATGCCTCATAAACACTTAGAGTAGAGGTATGTAGTCCTAGCGAGTTGAGAAATTGTGATATTTCATTCCAGTATGCGTTGGTGTGTGAACATAGCCATAAACAATTATCTAGATCCGCCTTAGATGTGTTACATTTTGGACAATAGTCCATTCTAGAAGGGTTACTGATAGACGGGGGAATAGTGAATGCGTATATGGCCCAATGGATTAGTTTCAATTGAGTCTCTCTCCATCGTTCGTTGTTGATATGTTTTGTAAAGTCCATCCAACCTGCTAAGATATGGTCCGTTACAATGGGGTCTTGCAATGCTGTTGCTCATTTCGATCCCACTTTTTTAGACGGTGGAGGGATATACCACTTACGGAGTTTAGAATATAGACCTGAGATGGATCTGTCAGTCGTGGAGGTGAGTATGGAATCAAAGGTCATAACGTTAACTTCCTTGCCAATGTCTCGGAGCTGAGACCTACAAAAGGAGCCAAGCTGACTGTATGGGAGGAAGTGTGTGGGGGGGATACCATGTGATGTGGATAGTTCCCGCAGTGTTGACCAGCATTTTCTTGCTACATTGAATAGATCTCCTACAGTGTGAATGTCATTTTGGCACCATATGGTGAATAAGGGGTTTTCCCTACCAGCTGGAAAGTCTGGTGAGGACCAGGGGGAAAGATATTTCGAGCAGGTGTAGGATAACCCCCATACGTTTACGTAGTCCTCTCCATGTGGCCATAGTGTCTTTAAAAAGTAATGAGCACTTGATGACTGGAGGCAAAGAGGGAGTTGGGCAATGCAGTAACGTGAATGGGTGCCACGGAGCTGCGTATGCTTATTCTAGATGCATGTTAGAGTATAGAGAAGAACCATGGAACCAGTCCATCATATGACGTAGAATGCAAGCTAAATTGTAACTTCTGATGTCTGGAAAGTTTACCCCTCCCTCACGGACCGGGAGCATCAACGTCCGTAGTGCTATCCTGGGTTTTTTCCCCGCCCATATAAATTTTGTAAATGTAGAAGTTAATATTTTGACATCAGTATGGTTTGTAGAGGGTACAGGAGTTTTGGAAAACTGCACATTTTTACCAAGTGACTTCTCCCCATTAATGATAATGGTCGGTTATGCCATTTAAGGAGCTCAAGGGTGGATAGTTTAGGGAGTATATAGATATGGGAATTTTTCCTATTTTCATGCCTAGGTAGGTAATATGTTGCGATGCACCTGGGATTCCTTGTGAGTTGAGCATCGAGTAGTGTAGTTGAGAGGGCCTTCTTAGAGGTAGGAGGGAAGATTTATGAGCGTTCTTTATATCCTGAGTAGTCACCAAACCGTGACAAGGCATCCATGATATTGGGGATATCTCCCACTGGGTCTCTTAAGTAGAGAACTACATCGTCTGCATAGAGTGAGGCTTTAACCTCAGCATCACCTACCAGAATGCCCCGAAACAATGTGGATGTAGTCCGGTATCTTGTCAATGGCTCTAGTGCAGTATTAAACAGGAGGGGGGGATAGAGGGCAGCCTTGACGTTTACCCTTGCTAAGTGAGAATATAGGGGATAAGAATCCTGGAATGTGTGTCTTAGCTTTCAGCGTTCAGCGCATAGCAACGACGCCGGGGACGCACGCCGGAGGCCTGCAGCAGCGCGGACCCGACTCAGGTAATTATGCCACCGGGGATGGGGGGAGGCAACGGGGCAGCGGCGCCGGCAATGGGTGCCGCTGCCCCTTCTCTCCCCCTGGCTGTCGGCGCCGCTTCTCTCCCCCTGGGTATCGGCGTCGGCACCGATAGTCAGGGGGACAGAATGGGCAGCGGCGCCGATAGCCAGGGGGTGAGAAGGGCCGACAGCAGCGCTCTAGACCCCAGGAAAGGCAGGGGGAGAGAAGCGGGCAGCGACGGCCTCATTCCCCCTGCCTTTCCTGGGGGTGTATCGGCGTATAACACACACACAGACTTTAGGCTAAAAATTTTAGCCTAAAAGGTGCGTGTTATACGCCGATAAATACGGTATCTACATTATATGAAAAATTTTTGTTAATGACTGGTACACTTTGTTTTCTTTTTACATTTTTTTTTTTACTCTCCATAAGGACTATTACATTGCCTACACTAGGGCTGCACAATATGGGGAAAATGTGTGATTGCGATTATGGGCCTAAATATTGCGATTTCGATATGCGATGTGATATAATAAATAAATGGTGAAATCCCACCATTTCATGTCCAATCTCCTCCATTTTACAAAAATCCCCCTGTCATATTCTCCCCTCATCGTCACATCTTCTCACATCACATTTTCCCCCTATCACATGTCACATTCTCCCCCCCCACCTGCCACATTCTCCCCCCCCCACCTGCCACATTCCCCCATTATCCCCATCACTGGCTTGACACGCGACACCGCTGCGGCCAATGATTGGCTGAAAAGTGAAAGGTCCTACTGCTTGTATGATAAAGATTAGACACCGGACCACACAGAGACAAACGGCATCTGCAGGGACCGGGAGTAGGTGAGCAGAAGGTTGTTTGTTTGCTTTTAAATTTTTTTCTTCCTGCGCCCTTTTACTTAGCTCAGTGTTTTTCTACCTGGCTGCCTCATGCTGTTGTGAAACTACTACTCCCAGCATGCCTTTGCCGGTCCAGGCATGCTGGGAGTTGTAGTTATGCAACAACTGGAGGCACCCTGGTTGGGAAACACTGACTTTTAGTATTTACATTTGTTTTTACCTGCTCTGGCCGGCCCCCACCTGCAGCAGCTAACAGGAGCTGGCCGAGCAGATAATCGCACGTTTTCCCGGGGGCCGTATCGCTATATCGCAAAAATCGAAATTCAATTGCTTTTGCGATATATCGTGCAGCCCTAGCCTACACTGAACAAAGTTGTGACATAGAACAGCATTGATCAAATGATGTTACTGGAGTTCCATTAGCGCAGGTTGCCGAGGCTGCCTGCATTATTGGGGTGCTGATCAGATAAGCCAGAGGCAGGAAGGGAACCTCCGCCAGTCCTCTCAGCTGATCGAGACGCCGTGATTTTTGTCATGGTGGTTCCGATCAGCTCCCTGAGCTAGCCGGCAATGTTATTTTTCTGTGCTTCATAAGGCAGCAGCGGGACTAGGGCATACATTTATGTCCAATATCCTAAAGGGGTTGAAAAAAAAAAAACTATTACAAAAGAAGAATGTTTAAAATTGCTTTATTCTGATCTGTAGTTTTTATCGGTATCTTTTTGATTACTCATTATTCCTTTGCTTTATGGGTTATGATGTGACCTAAAATCAGCATTTTTTGACTTTGGTGTTTCCTGTTTTTTATTTACACCGTATACTGTACGCGATAATTAACTGCTTAAGGATGGACCCATTTTTTTATGACCAGGCTCTTTAAAAAAATATTGACCCCTTAACGACGCAGGACATAAATGTACGTCCTGATGATGTGGTACTTAACGCACCAGGACGTACATTTACGCCCTGAGCATAACCGCGGGCATCGGAGCGATGCCGGCATCATGCGCGGCAGGTCCCGGCTGTGGATCGCAGCCAGGGACCCGCCGGTAATGGCGGACACCCGAGATCCCGCGGATGTCCGCCATTAACCCCTCAGATGCCGTGATCAATACAGATCACGGCATCTGCAGCATCACGATCACTTAACAGGATGATCGGATCACCCGCAGCGCTGCCGCAGCAATCCGATCATCCTGCACGGCAGACAGAGGTCCCCTCACCTGCCTCCGCTGTCTTCCGGGAGTCTTCTGCTCTGATCTGCCTTCCTGCAGACCAGAGCAGAAGATGACCGATAACCCTGATCAGTGCTATGTCCTATACATAGCACTGAACAGGATTAGCAATCGAATGGTTGCTATAAATAGTCCCCTATGGGGACTATAAGAGTGTAAAAAAAAATGTGAAAAACCCCCTCCCCCAATAAAAACGAAATTGTCCTATTTTCCCTTTTACCCCCAAAAAGTGTAAAAAAAAAAATAATTATTTGATATACATATTTGGTATCGCCGCGTGCGTAAATATCCGTACTATTAAAATAAAATGTAAATTATCCCGTACGGTGAACGTAAAAAAAAAGTCCAAAATTTTTATAACATTTTATTCCAAAAACAATTTATAAAAAATATAATAAAAGTTTTGTATAAGCAAATATGGTATTAATAAAAAGTACAGATCACGGCGCAAAAAATGAGCCCTCATACCGCCGCTTATAGGGAAAAATGAAAAAGTTATAGGTCTTCAAAATAGGGGGATTTTAAACGTACTAATTTGGTTAAAGAAAAAAAATCTTTTTTAGCGCAACAGTAATAGAAAAGTGTATAATCATGGGTATAATTTTAATCGTATTGACCCAGAGAATAAAGAACACGTCATTTTTACCATAAATTGTATAGCGTGAAAACAAAACCTTCCAAAATTTGTAAAATTGCAGTTTTCTTTTTAATTTCCCCACACAAATAGTATTTTTTGGGTTGTGCCATACATTTTATGGTAAAGTGAGTGATGGCATTACAACGGACAACTGGTCGCGCAAAAAACAAGCTCTCATACTAGTCTGTGGATGAAAATATAAAAGAGTTATGATTTTTTGAAGGGGAGGAGGAAAAAACGAAAGCGTAAAAATAAAATTGTCTGAGTCCTTAAGGTCCAAATGGGCTGAGCCCTTAAGGGGTTAAATGGTAATAACTTTAGAACACTTTTTGAGCAGAGCGATTCTAAGATAGTTTTTAGTATAAGTGGTGCATTTTTGTTGACACATGAAGCATTTTTTGCGAAAAACTGGAACATTTCTGGCGTTTAAATATATATATTTTTTTTAATGTTGTTCACTGTACGGTAAAAGTGATGTTATATTTATTCTGTGGGTCGGTACGATTACGGCGATACCCATTTTTTTTTTTTTTCCTTTTTCTGAGCAAAATAATTTTTTTCCCTTTTTTTTTTTGTTTTCATGTTCTGACAGCCGTAACTTTATGTATTTTTCACTCCACAGAAGAAAAACAGAAAAATCCGGCACTGTTAAAATTCCTTCCATAAATATGTAATATTAACCCAATGCGTGCTGTTAGCTGAACACTGAAATTCCATAGATCAATACGGGTGGTGCTTCACGCTGAGAAATGAGATAGGTGAATATCTACACACATTAGATATAGAAATTGCGGAGCAGCTCACCAGTTCCAAGGGATCAGGTCTGTGACATAGCGGTCAGGCGACAGAAGGACAGGGAGGCTGAGATGTTACGGGGGGGGGAATCAGATGTCAGGGCCACAGCCGTATCGCACCCTTTGGTGCTTCGTTAGGCCCCTGTGTGTATTTTTCGTCCGACAAGCTACGGGACAAGCTGTATTTTTTATTGGTATCGTTTTTGCGATACATGCTACCTTTTTTAGATTTTTTTTATTCCGCTATTTGCCCCAAAGTTGATGAATTTTGCGCTTTTATGTTGTATTTATTTTTTTATGGCGTCCACTGTGCGGGATAATTTACATTATAGCTTTATAGTACACATCATTAAGGATGTGGCAATACCTAATATGTATATGATTTGTGTTTTTTTTTTTTTACTATTTATTTATGACAATATAGGGCTTTTATTGGGAAAGGGGCATTTTTTTTTCTCACTTTTTACAGGGTATACTATACTGTAATACATTTGTACTGCAGCACAGTATAGCCTGATCGGCTGCATATGCTGCAGCGGTTGCGATCCAGCCTGTGGCTGGATTTCGCAGGCTTCCGTAGCTGGCAGACAGGAGTTAATTCCTGCTGGGGGTACGGTGGGGGCCCGATATTCCTCATCTCCATCCTTCCCTTGATCTCGGCAGCGAGGAGGTGGGGGCTGTGGAGTAGCGCGGTTTCCGCCGGCTCTCCCGTCTCTGGGGCCGGAGTGTTGCTTATGCAGCAACGCCGGCGGATGTGACGTTAGCCCAGCAGCGTAGCGTCACTTCCAGCTCCATTCAAAAGGGGTGCTGGATTTCTCCTTTTCGGATTCCCTGTCAGTGTTCTCAGCGTCTGGAACCCTGTGGACAGCAGGCAGCCAGCCTGCAGCAATTTCCACAGCAGCAGAAGCCCGAGCCTGCAGCAGTAGTATCCAGTGGCGGCAGTTCCAGCCTGCAGCAGCTGAGCAGAACATTCCATGTTGCCCTGCAGTATTTTGCTGAAAAAACTCCTCCAGCATGTCGGAGCATTCGACAGGAGGAGGTGGACGCTCAAAGAAGAGTAGTTCCAGCGTGGCTACGGAGGTGTGGATCTACTTCTGGGTGAGATCATTTCAATTTCATTCCATATTCTGCTAGCAAAGTCAGGCAATTGTTTTTGTTTTGTAGGGTAGTAAGACTCTTCTTCTAAATCCAGTAGTAAAGAATGTGCAGAATGTAGGAAGCCATTAGATCCTGCCTATACAAATATATATTTGCAGCCTGTATTGAAGTTGTCGTGGCCCAGGAGCCCTCTGCAATTGCTAGCAGTCTAAGAGTAATGATCCGGGAGGAGATAGATTTATCCCTTAAAGGACTAGGAATTGTCGGGAATGTGGGTGCTTTAGCCTCCTCTGTGGTTACCCCTGCCATTTCCAGTTCACCTAGTGTTCAAGAGGAAAATATTACTCTATATTCTTCCTCTGATGAAGAGCAAGAAGAGTTTAAATCCAAATTGCTCTTTTCTTTTCTGATACTGATCAGCTCCTTTAAAGCAATTCGTCTAACGGCTAATCTTGAGGAGAGCAGAAAGACGGTCACAGACAAAGACACCCTTTATGAAGGCTTAGGCCCCAAGAGATCCCATACTTTTATGCAAATAGAAAGTATCAGGCAAATAATTGATAGGGAATGGGAAGATCTTGAGAAGAAATCTTTTTTTTCCCCCCTAAACTCTTTAAAAGGTAGTACCCCTTTGAGGAGTCAGTTACTAAGTCATGGGATAGAGCCCCGTTAATTGATGCCCCGGTGGCTAAAATGACTAAAAAATCTGCCTTGCCTTTTGAGGATCTAGGAACCCTGTCTGATCCAATGGACAAAAAAAGAGTTCTTTAACAAAAAGTCCTTTGGCGCTCGCTCCCTAAGAGTCTGGGTTTCACAATTACAATCCCATCTTGTTAACCAGACCCCAAGAGAAGAGATCTTAGAATCCTTAACCATAATCTCCAAGGCGGTAGATTTTTTGGGCAGGCTCCTGAGTAGACTCTGTAAGATCGGGTCCCAGAGTAGCTGCTTTATCTAATTTTTCTAGGAGAGCTGCATGGAATAGGAACCCATAACATTCTGTTAATTCCATATCTGGACAATTTACTGATTGTATCAGACTCCTCAGAAACCCTTAATTTGCAAGTTCAAGTAGTTTGCTCCTTACTGAAAGATCTAGGTTCGAGTCTGAATCTGAGTCAAACCTAACCCCTTCCAGGCAGTGTGTTTTCTTGGGCATCCTTCTGGATTCAGTATCTCTGCTTTCCCTCCTGCCTCTAGCCAAACAGATCCTCATCAAGGACAGAGTAGAAGTTATTTTCCGGTCTCACCTATGCACCTTCAGGGAAGCAATGTCAGTACTAGGGATTTCTTTTATTGTAGCAGTGAAATGGGCTCAGTACAGATCCAGGATGTTACAAACAGATATCCTTCAAAAGTGGGATGGCAATCCCTTATCACTAAACCAAAAATGTTCCCTTTCCTCAAAAGCAAGGGTCTCCTTGATATGGTGGATGAACCCTGACAACCTATCTCTAGGGGGGGTACCTCGGTCTCCCTCGTCGGTAGTGAGTATAACTACAGAGGCCAGTCCTTGGGGTTGGGGTGCCTCCTGCGGCCAGCATCGCCTTCAAGGCCGATTGTCTCCTCAGATGCATCAGTCTACATCAAATTACAAAGAGCTCTATGAAGTGTTCCAGGCAATATCTCTGCTTATTCCTCAAATTCAAGGGAAGGACGTTCTGATATATTCAGACAACACCACCACTGTAGCTTACCTGAACAAACGGGGGGGGAGACAAGCGAGACAAGATCAGAATCCCTGTTAAATCTCTCCTTCCAGATTTTTTTTCCCTAGCCAGGGGCGGACATATCGCCTGTGCAGCCGGTTCAGCTGCACAGGGGCCCAGCGTGGGAGGGGGCCCGGCCCGCCCTCACACGCTGGGCCGGTCCTACCATCGGACCCAGTGCACAGGGCCGCCATCAGGGGGTAAACCCATACACTTGTATATGGCCCGGAGCTTCAGGGAGGCCCGGACGTCCATGTACTTTTTTTTTTCCGGCTAGTCAGTGAGTGACTGCGACTGTCACTCACTGACTCCTGGCTGGGTACCCGTCAGAACTATGACCGGGCCTCATAGTCTGGGGGGCCCGCAGGACTATGAGGCCCGCTCTTTCTAGGGCGCGGGCCCCTTAAGAAGTACGGCAGGGCCGGACAGGCCAGGGGCTGATGGGAGTCGACGTGCCCCGCGCAGGCACGCACGTCTACTCCAGTCACCTGACCTGTCCCGGCGCGATCTCCAGTCCAGCAGCCTCCCGACGGATCCTCCCCGTGCAGTGACACTCTGACAGGAGCAGCAGCTGCACCGAACCCCGGCAGAGTAAGTGAACGGGGTGTGTGTGTGTGTGGGGGGGGGGGGGGGTTGGATGGGGGCTATGTTGTTTGCAGACTACAATGGTGATGAGAGGTGCAGGGGAACTGGTGCTTGGGGTGTTATAGGGGTGATGAGAGGGGGGGGGGTTATGGGGGTAATGAGAGGTGCAGGGGGTGTTATGGGGGGATGAAAGGTGCATGGGGAGGTTATGGGGGTGATGAGAGGTGCATGGGGAGGTTATGGGGGTGATGAGAGGTGCAGGGGGTTATGGGGGTAATGAGAGGTGCAGGGGGTGTTATGGGGGTAATGAGAGGTGCAGGGGGGTGTTATGGGGGGGGATGAGAGGTGCAGGGGGTGTTATGGGGGGGATGAAAGGTGCATGGGGAGGTTATGGGGGTGATGAGAGGTGCAGGGGGGTTATGGGGGTGATGAGAGATGCAGGGGGGGTTATGGGGGTAATGAGAGGTGCAGGGGGGTGTTATGGGGGGGATGAGAGGTGCAGGGGGTGTTATGGGGGGATGAAAGGTGCATGGGGAGGTTATGGGGGTGATGAGAAATGCAGGGGGGGTTATGGGGGTAATGAGAGGTGCAGGGGGGTGTTATGGGGGGGGATGAGAGGTGCAGGGGGTGTTATGGGGGGATGAAAGGTGCATGGGGAGGTTATGGGGGTGATGAGAGGTGCAGGGGGGTTATGGGGGTGATGAGAGATGCAGGGGGGGTTATGGGGGTGATGAGAGATGCAGGGGGTGTTATGGGAGTGATGAGAGATGCAGGGGGTGTTATGGGGGTGATGAGGGGGGGGGTGTTATGGGGTGATGAGAGGTGCAGGAGGGTGTTATGGGGGTGAAGAGAGGTGCAGGGGGTTGTTATGGGGGTGGTGAGATATGCAGGGGGCATTATAATAGTGATGAGGAGAGGTGCGGGGGTTATAATAGTGATGAGGAGAGGTGTGTGGGGGGGGGTTATAGTAGTGATGAGGAGAGGTGTGTGGGGGGGTTATAGTAGTGATGAGGAGAGGTGTGTGGGGGGGTTATAGTAGTGATGAGGAGAGGTGTGTGGGGGGGTTATAGTAGTGATGAGGAGAGGTGTGTGGGGGGGTTATAGTAGTGATGAGGAGAGGTGCGGGGGTTATAGTAGTGATGAGGAGAGGTGTGGGGGGGGGTTATAGTAGTGATGAGGAGAGGTGTGGGGGGTTATAGTAATGATGAGGAGAGGTGCGGGGGTGGTTATAGTAGTGTTGAGGAGAGGTTTGGCAGGGGTTATGGGGGTGATGAGGAATGATGAGGACACAGAGGATAAGAGGTATTATATTTAGTGGGTATAGTGTGTGGCAGGATTATATTTTGTGGGTACAGTGTATAGCAGTATTATATTCAGGGTACAGTGTGTGGCAGGATTATATTTAGTGGGTACAGTGTATAGCAGTATTATACTCAGGTTACAGTGTATAGCATTATTATATTCAGGGTACGGTGTGTGGCAGGATTATATTTAGTGGGCACAGTGTGTAGCAGTATTATATTCAGGGTACAGTGTATAGTATTATTATATTCAGGGTACAGTGTATAGCAGTATTATATTCAGGGTACAGTGTGTGGCAATATTATATTTAGTGGGTACAATGTGTGGCAGTATTATATTCGGAGTACAGTGTGTGGCAGTATTATATTCAGGTTACAGTGTATAGCAGTATTATATTTAGTGGGTACAGTGTACAGCAGTATTGTATTCAGGTTACAGTGTCTGGCAATATTATATTTAGGGTACAGTGTGGGGCAGTATTTTATTTAGGGTACAGTGTGTGACAGTATTTTATTTAGGGTACTGTGTGGGGCAGTATTATATTTAGTGGGTACAGTGAATAGCAGTATTATATTTAGTGGGTACAGTGTATGGCAGTATGCTATTCATGGTACAGTGTGTGGCAGGATTATATTCAGGGTACAGTGTGTGGCAGGATTATATTTAGTGGGTACAGTGTATAGCAGTATTATATTCAGGGTACAGTGTGGGGCAGTATTTTATTTAGGTTACACTTTCTGGCAAGGTTATAATGATTATTGTCTTCATGCAGAGGATGAGGATCTGCTGACAGTGAGGAGCCAATGATGTCTGCATGTCAGACTCTGCAGAGAAGATGGAGCTGGGGGAAGACCTGGTCTCTGGACGAGATGAAGAAGAAAAGAAGACGTCACTCAGGTCACTGACATCATTGTGTGTTCTTATGACTGTCCCATCAGAGCTGTAGTCACTTGTAAGTTCTGCAGTGATGATGGGTAAAACTGTGTCCAATCTGTGTCTCTTCAGCTGTTACAAAACTACAACTCCCATTGCCTGATGCTCTCCAGACATGATGGGAGTTTTAGCTTTCCAACAGCTGGAGAACCACTTCAACCGAGGTGATCGGTGGGGGTCTCAGGCCTTGAGTTGTGTAAGGGGCCCCGAAATTTCTGATGGCAGCCCTGCCAGTGCACATATGACAGGGAAACCAGTCTTGCCCAGTCACTAAACTGCTACTTACATCTGCCCATGGGGACTTCCTGGCTGAGGTGCGTGCAGTGAGTGACGTCATCGCAAGCACCTGGACGCTGACGTCCAGCGCAGAGCGTGCAATGATGTCACTTATAGCGCGCACCTCTGCCAGGAAGTCCCCATGGGCAAATGTAAGTAGTGCAGGCCAGGTAAGAGTGTGTGGGTGAGTGAGAGTGTGTGTGTGTGTGTGTGTTTGTTGGGGTTATGCTACGCTACCTTATGTGGGGAATCTATGCTACCTAATGTGGGGAATATATGCTATGCTACCTAATGTGGGGAATCTATGCTACCTAATGTGGGGAATATATGCTATGCTACCTAATGTGGGGAATCTATGCTACCTAATGTGGGGAATATATGCTATGCTACCTAATGTGGGGAATCTTTGCTACACTACCTAATGTGGGGAATATATGCTACGCTACCTAATGTGGGGAATCTATGCCATGCTACCTAATGTGGGGAATATATGCTATGCTACGCTACCTAATGTGGGGCTACGCTACCTAATGTAGGGAATCTATGCTACGCTACCTAATGTGGGAAATATATGCTGCGCTACCTAATGTGGGGAATATATGCTACGCTACCTAATGTGGGGAAATTATGCTATGTTACCTAATGTGGGGAAACTATGCAATGCTACCTAATGTGGGGAATATATGCTACCTAATGTGGGGAATCTATGCTACCTAATGTGGGGGAACTGCTGCCTATCTAATGCAGATTAATGTGAGTTGCAGTGCAATTTTATGGCATATTACTTTTTTTTTGGGGGGGGGGGGGGGCCCAGGCACATTCTTTGCACAGGGGCCCTCTGTTGTCTGTGTCCGCCCCTGTCCCTAGCAGAAGCCAGGCTGGCATCTCTCACGACGGTTCATCTTAAAGGGGAAGACAACAAGGTGGCAGACTTCCTGAGCAGAGTTCATCTTCTTCAGTCCGAATGGTGTCTAAAAAAGGAGATATTTGCAATAATAGAGGAAAGGTTTGGAAAATTCTCCATTGATCTCTTTACTTCCAGAAATAACAGGAAAAATCACAGGTTCTATTCTCTCAACCCTCTGGCTTATCCAACAGCAGTAGACACCTTCTCTCAGGACTGGGGAAGAGAAAAAGGGTACGCTTTCCTACGTCTTCGCCTTATCTCCCGGATCTTGAAAAAGATAAGACAGGACAGAGCCTTAGTGCTATTGATAGCGACCTTCTGGCCACAAAGGCCCTGGTTTACCTTGCTAAGGACAATGTCAGTCTCACAACCATGGGTTCTTCCAGACAGGGAGGATCTACTGTACCAGGGACCAGTTCATCATCCTCAGTCAGCTCACCTTCATCTAACAGCCTGGATGCTGAGAGGTTAATTCTTAAAGCTAGAGGCCTATCTGACTAAGTAAGAAACACCTTACTTGCAAGTAGGAAAGACGTAACATCCACCATATACCTAAGAACATGGAGAGCTTTCTTAAGAGTAGTAGGACCTACAGTTGATCCATTGGGAGATCCTAATGTCCCTCAAATCCTTCATTTCCTCCAGTTAGGCCTCGATAAGGAGCTAAGTCCTAGTACCCTTAAAGTACAAATTTCAGCTCTTAGTTACATACCGTATTTATCGGCGTATAACACGCACTTTTTAGGCTAAAATTTTTAGCCTAAAGTCTATGTGCGTGTTATACGCTGATACTGCCCCAGGAAAGGTAGGGGGAGAGAGGCCGTCGCTGCCCGCTTCTCTCCCCCTGCCTTCCCTGGGGTCTAGAGCCCTGCTGCCGGCCCTTCTCACCCCCTGGCTATCAGCGCCGCTGCCCGTTCTGTCCCCCTGACTATCGGTACCGGCGCCGATAGCCAGGGGGAGAGGAGGGGCAGCGGGACCCATTGCCGGCGCCGCTGCCCCGTTGCCTCCCCCCATCCCCGGTGGCATAATTACCTGGGTCGGGTCCGCGCTGCAGCAGGCCTCCGGCGTGCGTCCCCTTCGTCGTTGCTATGCGCTGCACGGCGCGGCGCATGACGTCAGTGCGCCGCACCGTGCATAGCAACGACGCAGGGGACGCACGCCGGAGGCCTGGAGCAGCGCGGACCCGACCCAGGTAATTATGCCACCGGGGATGGGGGGAGGCAACGGGGCAGCGGCGCCGGCAATGGGTCCCGCTGCCCCTTCTCTCCCCCTGGCTATCGGCGCCGGCAATGGGGCGCCGGTACCGATAGTCAGGGGGACAGAACAGGCAGCGGCGCCGATAGCCAGGGGGAGAGAAGGGCCGGCAGCAGCGCTCTAGACCCCAGGAAAAGCAGGGAGAGAGAAGTGGGCAGCGACGGCCTCTCTCCCCTGCCTTTCCTGGGGATGTATCGGGGTATACACGCGCACACACGCACCCTCATTTTACCATGGATATTTGGGAGAAAAACTTTTTTTTACCCAAATATCCTTGGTAAAATGAGGGTGCGTGTTATAGGCCGGTGCGTGGTATACCCCGATAAATACGGTAGTTAGTACGGTTGAAAAAAGACATACGTCCATCAAGTTCAACCAGGGAATTGAAGGGTCGGGGTGTGGTGCGATATTGGGGAAGGGATGATATTTTATATTCATAAGCATTAATGTTATTTTGTTCCGGGAATGTATCTAACCCTGTTTTAAAGCTGTTAAATTTTCCTGCTGTGACCAGTTCCTGAGGTAGACTGTTCCATAAGTTCACAGTTCTTATGGTAAAGAAGGCGTGTCGCCCCTTGAGACTAAACCTTTTCTTCTCCAGACGGAGGGAGTGCCCCCTCGTCCTTTGGGGGGGGTTTAACCTGGAACAGTTTTTCTCCATATTTTTTGCATGGGCCATTAATATACTTATATACATTTATCATATCCCCCCTTAAACGTCTCTTCTCAAGACTAAAGGGAACCAATCATCAGATTTTACCCTATATAATGCTTCGTAAAGCGTTATGTAGAGTAAAATTGTTGTCCTCACCATCCCCGGGGGACACTCCTGCCCCCAGGGATGGTGAAGATATGAAGTTATAAACTAGTCACCGCCGCCGCCGTAAGTAGTCACCTGGGCGGGGAACTCCACTCACCTATTCCCGTTCTTCGGCCGGCAGCGACGCCCCCTCCGCTTGATTGATGGGCCGCGTCATTGTTCCGCTCACTGAACAGACGGAGCAGATCGATGACGCGGCCCATCAATCAAGCGGAGGTGGCGTCGCTCCCGGCCGAAGAATGGGAGTAGATGAAGAGCTCCCCGCCCAGAGGACTACTTACGGCGGCGGCGGTGACCAGTATATAACGTCATATCTTCACCATCCCTGGGGGCAGGAGCATCCCCCGGGAATGGTGAAAATAAAGATTTTACCCTATATAACGCTTTGCCAAGCGTTATATAGGGTAAAATCTGATTATTGGTTCCCTTAAACAATTGTAACTCCTTTAATCGCTCCTCATAGCTAAGATGTTCCATGCCCCATATTAGTTTAGTTGCGCGTCTCTGCACCCTTTCCAGCTCCACAGTGTCCCTTTTATGGACTGGTGCCCAAAACTGAACAGCATATTCCAGATGAGGCCGTACCAATGCTTTGTAAAGGGGGAGTATTATGTCCCTGTCCCTCGAGTCCATGCCTCTTTTTATATGACAATATCCTGCCGGCCTTGGAAGCAGCAGCCTGACATTGCATGCTATTCTGTAGTCTGTGATCTACAATTACACCCAGATCCTTCTCTACCAGTGACTCTGCCAGTTTAATCCCCCCTAAGACATAAGACACATGCATGTTATTAGTACCCAGATGCATAACTTTACATTTATCCACATTGAACCTCATTTGCCAAGTGGATGCCCAGACACTTAGTCTATCCAAGTAATCTTGTAACCTATACACATCCTCTATAGACTGTACCGTGCTACAAAGCTTGGTGTCATCTGCAAAGATAGAAACAGAGCTGTTAATGCCATCCTCTATATCATTGATAAATAAATTAAACAACAGCGGGCCCAGTACAGAACCTTGGGGTACACCACTAATAACTGGGGACCAATCAGAGTACGAATCATTGACCACCACTCTCTGGGTACGATCCATGAGCCAGTGTTCAATCCGGTTACAAACTAAAGTTTCCAAACCCAAAGACCTTAACTTACCTGTCAGACGTCTATGAGGGACAGTATCAAACGCTTTAGCAAAATCCAGAAACCCTATATCCACAGCCATTCCTCTGTCAAGGCTTCTACTCACTTCTTCATAAAAGCAAATTAGATTGGTTTGACAACTTCTATCCTTAGTAAACCCATGCTGGCTATCACTTATAATACAATTATCCCCTATGTATTCCTGCATGTAATCCCTTATAAGTCCTTCAAACAATTTACCCACAATGCACGTTAAACTTACCGGTCTATAGTTTCCTGGGGAAGACCTAGAGCCCTTTTTGAAGATTGGCACCACATTCGCCTTGCGCCAGTCCCTTGGCACAATACCAGACACCAGTGAATCTCTAAATATCATGAACAGGGGTACAGATATTACTGAACTTAGTTCTCTAAGAACTCTTGGGTGCAATCCATCTGGCCCTGGAGATTTGCTTACATTTATATTACTTAACTTACCTTGTACCATTTCTACATTAAGCCAGTTCAGTACATTACATGATGTGTTACCAGCACTGACCTGGCCAATGTCAGCTCCTTCTTCCCTAGTATATACAGAACTTAAGAATCCATTCAGTAGCTCTGCTTTCTCTTTATCGCCTGTGACAACCTCCCCATTATCATTATTAAGGGGTCCTATATGCTCTGTCCTTGTTTTTTTTTGCATTTATACATCTAAAAAAATATTTAGGATTAGTTTTGCTTTCTTTGGCCACTTGTCTCTCATTTTGAATTTTTGCTGTTTTTATTAAATTTTTACAGATTTTATTAAGCTCCTTGTACTGTTTAAATGTTATAGCTGACCCATCAGATTTGTATTTTTTAAAAGCTATTTTTTGTTGTTTATTGCTCTTTTAACATCATTTGTCAGCCATGTAGGATTTAGTTTTAATAGTTTATATTTGTTCCCCTTTGGTATATATTTAGCTGTATAGTTATTTAGAGTTGATTTAAAGATGTCCCATTTACCTTTTGTATCAGTATTTGAGAACACCTCCCCCCAGTCTATGTCCTGTAGTGCAGCTCTCAGCCCAGGGAAGTTTGCCTTTTTCAAGTTATATGTTTTTGCCTTCCCCGCCTGTCTTTGTTTTCTACATTTTAAGTCAAAAGTAACTATATTGTGGTCGCTATTACCAAGGTTTTCCCGCACAGTTACATTACCAACCAGCTCTGCGTTGTTGGAAATGATCAGATCCAACAAGGAATCACTTCTTGTTGGGTCCTCCACAAACTGGCCCATAAAATTATCCTGCACTAAATTTAGGAATTGTCGCCCCTTTGTAGTTTTAGCCAACCCCGGACCCCAATCTATATCTGGATAGTTAAAATCTCCCATTATTACCACTTTACCTGCCCGGGCGGCCCTCTCTATTTGTTTATGCAGCCGACCTATCTCTTCAGTGATATTAGGGGGTCTGTAGATTACACCAAATATTATTTTTTCAGTATTTCCCTCCCTTTGTAATTCTACCCACAGTGATTCCACATCCTCAGAATCATCACACACTATGGCATCGTTCACACTGACTTTCATACCACTTCTTACATACAGACAGACTCCACCACCTTTTCTGTTCATTCTATCAATGTAAACAATGTAAACCCCTGTAGATTGACAGCCCAGTCATGCGAGGAGTCCAGCCATGTCTCAGTGACCCCAACTATATCAATATGTTCCTCCAGTATCAAGGCCTCAAGCTCCCCAATTTTATTTGCTAGGCTTCTGGCATTTGTGAACATACACTTTACATTTCCATCCTTTATGTTATTGGGGTTAATGGGATTCAAGGGTGTAAGTTTTATTTTCCTATGAAGCCTATTCCTATTAACTATTCTCACCACTCCCTCCGCTCCACCCCCAGGTACATTATTAAGTCCCCCCTCTCTATCTACACTATCTTCCCCCTCTTTGCTGTAGGTTCCCTCCCCCCAAGTCCCTAGTTTAAACACTCTTCACCCCCTTCTAGCCATCTTTGCTCCAAGCACAGCTGCACCCTCCCCATTGAGGTGCAGCCTGTCCCTACGGTAGAGCCGGTAGCCGACAGTGAAGTCGGCCCAGTTCTCCTTGAACCCAAACCCCTCCTTTCTACACCAGCTTCTGTGCCGCTTGTTTACCTCCCTAATCTCCTACTGCCTCTCTGGTGTGGCTCGTGGTACTGGCATTATTTCAGAAAATACTACCTTGGAGGTCCTTGCCTTAAGCTTGCGGCCTAAGTCCCTGAAATCATTTTTAAGGACACTCCACCTACCTCTTACTTTGTCATTGGTGCCAATATGTACCATGACTGCTGGGTCCTCTCCAGTCCCTCCCAGCAACCTGTCAACCCGATCCACGATGTGCCGAACTCGTGCGCCAGGCAGACAACACACTGTTCGGCGATCCCGGTCTTTGTGCCAGATCACCCTGTCTGTCTTCCTTATAATTGAGTCCCCCACCACTAGTACCTGTCTGGCCTCCCCTGCATTCCTCCCTCCCTCCTTACTGGAGCAGAAACCCCCATGATGGTCAGAGGCAGTATCCTGCTGCAGTTCTGCAAGCTCTTTAACCCCTTCAGGACGGAGCCCATTTTGGCCTTAAGGACCGGAGCGTTTTTTGCACATCTGACCACTGTCACTTTAAACATTAATAACTCTGGAATGCTTTTAGTTATCATTCTGATTCCGAGATTGTTTTTTCGTGACATATTCTACTTTAACATAGTGGTAAATTTTTGTCGATACTTGCATCATTTCTTGGTGAAAAATCCGTAAATTTGATGAAAAATTTGAAAATTTTGCATTTTTCTAACTTTGAAGCTCTCTGCTTGTAAGGAAAATGGATATTACGAATATATTTTTTTTTTTGGTTCACATATACAATATGTCTACTTTTGTTTGCATCATAAAATTGACGTGTTTTTACTTTTGGAAGGCACCAGAGGGCTTCAACGGTCAGCAGCAATTTTCCGATTTTTCACAAAATTTTCAAACTCAGTATTTTTCAGGGACCAGTTCAGGTTTGAAGTGGATTTGAAGGGTCTTCATATTAGAAATACCCCATAAATGGCCCCATTATAAAAACTACACCCCCAAAAGTATTCAAAATGACATTCAGTCAGCGTTTTAACCCTTTAGGTGTTTCACAGGAATAGAAGCAAAGTGAAGGAGAAAATTCACAATCTTCATTTTTTACACTCACATGTTCTTGCAGACCCAATTTTTGAATTTTTACAAGGGGTAAAAGGACAAAATTTTTACTTGTATTTGTAGCCCAATTTCTCTCGAGTAAGCACATACCTCATATGTCTATGTAAAGTGTTCGGCGGGCGCAGTAGAGGGCTCAGAAGGGAAGGAGTGACAAGGGGATTTTGGAGAGTACGTTTTTCTGAAATGGTTTTTGGGGGGCATGTTACCTTTAGGAAGCCCTTATGGTGCCAGAACAGCAAAAAAAAAACACATGGCATACCATTTTGGAAACTAGACCCCTCGGGGAATGTAACATGGGATAAAGTGAACCTTAATACCCCACAGGTGTTTCACGACTTTTGCAAATGTAAAAAAAAAAAATTTTTACCTAAAATGCTTGTTTTCCCAAAAAAATTTTATTTTTAAAAAGGGTAATAGCAGAAAATACCCCTAAAAATTTGAAGCCCAATTTCTCCCGATTCAGAAAACACCCCATATGGGGGTGAAAAGTGCTCTGCTGGCGCACTACAGGTCTCAGAAGAGAAGGAGTCACATTTGGCTTTTTGAACGCAAATTTTTCTCTGGGGGCATGCCGCATTTAGGAAGCCCCTATGGTGCCAGGACAGCAAAAAAAAACCCACATGGCATACCATTTTGGAAACTAGACCCCTCGGGGAACGTAACAAGGGGTTAAGTGAACCTTTATACCCCACAGGTGTTTCACGACTTTTGCATATGTAAAAAAAAAAAATTTTTTTTTACCTAAAATGCTTGTTTTCCCAAAAATTTTACATTTTTAAAAAGGGTAAAAGCAGAAAATACCCCCCAAAATTTGTAACACAATTTCTCCCGAGTACGGCGATACCCCATATGTGGCCCTAAACTGTTGCCTTGAAATACGACAGGGCTCCAAAGTGAGAGCGCCATGCGCATTTGAGGCCTAAATTAGGGATTGCATAGGGGTGGACATAGGGGTATTCTACGCCAGTGATTCCCAAACAGGGTGCCTCCAGCTGTTGCAAAACTCCCAGCATGCCTGGACAGTCAACGGCTGTCCGACAATACTGGGAGTTGTTTTGCAACAGCTGGAGGCTCCGTTCTGGAAACAGTGGCGTACCAGACGTTTTTCATTTTTATTGGGGAGGGGAGGGGGGCTGTGTAGGGGTATGTGTATACGTAGTGTTTTTTACTTTTTATTTTATTTTTTGTGGTAGTGTAGTGTAGTGTTTTTAGGGTACAGTCACACGGACGGGGGTTCACAGTAGTTTCTCGCTGGCAATTTGAGCTGCAGCAGAAAGTTTGCGGCAGCTCAAACTTGCAGCCAGATACTTACTGTAATCCTCCGCCCATGTGAGTGTACCCTGTACGTTCACATTGGGGGGGACATCCAGCTGTTGCAAAACTACAACTCCCAGCATGTACGGTGCATGGTGTACGGTGACTGCTGAGAGTTGTAGTTTGCAACAGCTGGAGGCACACCGGTTGTGAAACACTGAGTTAGGTAAAAAAAAACTGAGTTTCACAACCAGTATGCCTTCAGCTGTTGCAAAACTACAACTCTCAGCAGTCACCGACAGCCAACGGGCATGCTGGGAGTTGTAGTTATGCAACCAGCAGATGCACCACTACAACTCCCAGCATGCACTTTAGCTGTTTGTGCAAGCTGGGAGTTGTAGTTATACAACAGCTGAAGGTACACTTTTCCATAGAAAGAATGTGCCTCCAGCTGTTGCAAAACCATAAGTCCCAGCATGCCCATAAGGGAATGCTGGGAGTTGTGGTGGTCTGCCTCCTGCTGTTGCATAACTACAGCTCCCAGCATGCCCTTTTTGCATGCTGGGAGCTGTTGCTAAGCAACAGCAGGAGGCTGTCACTCACCTCCAACGATCCTCACCGCACAGGTCAGTCCCTCGTCGTCTCCGCCGCCGCAGCTGCTCCTGGGGCCCCGATCCCAACAGGGGCGCCGGGGATCGGGGTCCCCAGCACCCGGGGTGCACGTCCCGCACCCGCTCACGTCCTCCGGAAGAGGGGCGGAGCGGGTGCGGGAGTGACACCCGCAGCAGGCGCCCTGATTGGTCGGCCGGTAATCCGGCCGACGAATCAGGGCGATCGTGAGGTGGCACCAGTGCCACCTCACCCCTGCAGGCTCTGGCTGTTCGGGGCCGTCAGAGACGGCCCCGAACAGCCAGTAATTCCGGGTCACTGGAGACCCGATTGACCCGGCGATCGCCGACATGGGGGGACATAATGACCCCCCTGGGCGATATGCCGGGATGCCTGCTGAACGATTTCAGCAGGCATCCGGCTCCGGTCCCCAACCGGCTAGCGGTGGGGGCCGGAATTCCCACGGGCGTATGGATACGCCCTCGGTCCTTAAGGACTTGGGATGCAGGGCGTATCCATACGCCCTATGTCCTGAAGAGGTTAATGGCATCCCCCCTCATCTGCCAAGCGGGCAAACTTGTTGGGGTGTGCCAGTTCAGGATTAGCCTCCCTGACACTTTTCCCCTACCCCGCTTTCTAACTGTAACCCAGCTAACTGCCTGACTGTCCTGCACCTCCGTCCCACTATCCTCTCCCACCTCTACCCCAGAGAGTACCTGCTCAGTGAGCAGGAGACTCCCCTCTGGGTTGTCAATGCATCTCAATGTTGCAAGCTGTTCCTCTAGATCCAGGATCTGGGCTTCCAAATGAACAACTCGCTCACATCTCACACAGCAGTATGCACCCTCGAACTGCTGCTCAAGGATTGCATACATCGCGCAGGATGTACACCGGACTGCATTTTCCAACATGGAGGCTATCTAGTTATGGGGATTTCACAAATGTATAGGCAAAAACGGACAGTCAAATTTTTTGTAGACCTTGTGGGTTCAGAAATTAAAACTCACCATGATCTCAACCTCCTGCTTTTAAACTCCTGTTTTTGAAACTCCTCTTTCAAGCCCACTCTTACACAACAACACTCAGAAAGAGCAAGCTCAATAAAGAGTCCCATGCTAAGATTTATACACCTGTGCCCAATCAAGTACTCCCCCTAGAGGTGGAATAGAGAAAAAGAGAAAAAAAAAAGCAGAAAAAGGGTGTTTAAACTCTAACAGTTATCCCACTATGTGCAAGAGAAAAAGACTTACCCAAAATATGAATAAAGACTATAGGCAGACACACCCACTCCACAGATTCACTCCGCACAACAGATATTCACTGTTTTTGAAACTCCTCTTTCAAGCCCACTCTTACACAGCAACACTCAGAAAGAGCAAGTTACTTTTTTAACTGCAAGTTAGCAGATAACATCTTAGTTAAACGTTTTATTTCTGTGGCTACAAGATTAAATCCTCTATCAAGACCTACCGTTCCCCCCTTGGAACTTAAATCTGGTGTTAGATGCCTTATCAGGACAACCATTCAAATCTCTGGATTTTATCTCCATTAAAGGACAACTGTAGTGGTACCGTTTTAAATATGCCCGTGCCCAGGCCTCAAAAATAAACAAAATAAACTAATTCATACTTTCCTACGAACCCCCGTTGGTCCGGCACAGGCCTCACGGTGATTGGCTGAGCCCACTATCATGTAAGAAGCCGGCCAGAGCTCCTTACATGACAGTGGGCTCAGCCTATCACCAGCCGGGGCGGGACATCGCTACGGCCGGTGATACGCCGACGGCTCTGAGGCGTCCCCGTCCCCAAGAAGTGGAATGACGTCAGCACTGCCGGACCGTGAGGCCTGTGTCGGACCAACTGGGGCTCGTAGGAAGGTATGAATGAGTTTATTTTGTTTATTTTTGAGGCCCAGGCACATCTAAAACGGTACCACTACAATTGTCATATAAGTTGCTCACCCTCAAGAGCAACACCCTGCTTCCTCTTGGCTATAACAATGGCTAGGAGGGTAGAATTACAAGCGCTCTCTGCCTTTCCTCCTTATACCAAGATATTAGATGACGGAGTAGTAATGAGAACGTTACCATCTTTTCTGCCAAAAGTGGTCTCAGAGTTTCTTAAATCTCAGGAGATTATTCTTCCCTCTTTTTGTGATGAGCTGAGACATGAAGGTGAAATTAAGTTCCATAAACTTGATGACAGAAGATGCCTCCTAAAGTATCTGGACTCTACTAAGGACTTTTCGTTCTACAGAAAATCTTTTAGTCCAATTTTCTGGCCCTAACAAAGGAAAGACTGCTTCTAAACCATCTATTAGTAAATGGATCAGGGCATCAATTACTTTAGCTTCAAGGAATCAGGATCCACTTTCCTTTTTTTCAGCTCCCTCTAGCAGAGCATTGGCTTCTTCCTGGGCCGAGAAGGCTGAAGCCTCTGGCCCTCAAAACATACTTTCTTAAAACACTATAGGTAGTAATTAAATCCTGTTTCTGATCTTTCCTTTGGACGTAAAGTCCTTCAGGTGGTTGTCCCACCCTGATTGGTTACTTACGATTAGGTAAAGATAGATTACTTATCTGGTAATCTGTTTTTCATTAGCTCATGAAAGCACCCCCTCATTTATCCCGCCCTAAACAGAAAAATTTAGAGAATGACATTTTTTTTTCGTGTTACTGGCTCCTTTGGAGTGAACTGAGGTGTGGAGAAGCGTGTCCCATTTTATATTCCGAGGTTTCCTGTCCTGCGGTGGGAGGTCCACTCCAAGGGTGCTGTCATGAGCTAATGAAAAACAGATTACCGGGTAAGTGATTTTTTTTATTTTTGTTTTACATTATTTTATTTTGTAAAAGTGGGAATTACATTTTTCTATAAGCCCCTATGGCTTATTCACATTTATTGAAACGAAGACCACCTGGAGCAGGTGCGAGGAGCTCTGGCGGCCATCTTTACTCACTGGACCCTAGCGATTGCACAGCGGGTGATCCGATGAGTTTCCATTTGCCTACCCCATACTTGAGATACCATGTTTACTCTGAATAGTTAATGGTTACTGGCGGTACCCCAGCTGCTATTTGAAGCGAGGGACCTGCCAGTAATGGCAGACATCAGTGGTCTATGAAGTGAGGGGAGCTCATATGCTCGCATCATAGCCAGGACCGGACTCTGAATGCATATTTACGTCCCGATGCACCAAGTATCAGATGGCAAGGATGCACAGGTATGTCCTGGGACCCCAACAGGTTAAGAAAAATAGAATTGAAGCCACACATTTTTAGAAAAGATTGTTTATTTCAAATATGATTCATTTTACATGATTCATCAAAGATGTAGACATAGTAATCCCACATGTGCCTTCATTTCTTTGATAACTATTGTCCTTGGTTATGACCCACTGAGGACCCACTAAGGTGGTCACATTTGCCCAGTTGAACTGCAGTCTCCTGAAAGTAATGAAAGCTGGTCTCCACTGCACATATAAGCAAGGGGAATTGTGGGAAAGTGTGTGCTCAGTTACCTGGGAGGGGAACAGAGCTCAAAGAGGAAACCAGGAAATTATCAGATCAATGGAGGAGAAGTACAGTACAGGGATGGAGGTAATTTAGCCTAAAAACAGCATATGTACTCTTTTACATATGTGTATATGGTGTACGTCTGAGTTTACCAACTTTGCTTTGTAGGTCAACCCTCCTTAAAGGGGTACTCCACTGCCCTGCTTCGTAAGCTCCGCTCCTCAGCATCCGGAAGTTTATTGTTCCGAACGCTCGTGCGGGCTTCCGTGTTCAGGGCCGCCCCTCGTGACGTCACGCCCGCCCCCTCGTGACGGCCGTCTTTAACCTCTTAAGGACCCAGGACGTACGGGGACGTCCCCGCACCCTGGGCTTTAAGGACCCAGGACGTCCCCGTACGTCCTGGCGTTTTCCGGTCTCTGCCGCTCGCCGGGCAGAGATCGGAACCGGATGCCTGCTGAAATGCTTCAGCAGGCATCCAGGGCAAACGCCGAGGGGGCCCTTGCGATCTGCGGCGATACCGGGCTGATCGGGTCTCTGGGACCCGACCACCCGGTAATTTCGCATGATCCCGGCTGTCACAGACAGCCAGGACCATGCTAAAGAATAGGAGCGAGGTGGCAAGCCTGCCACCTCCTCCTATTCCCTGCGATCCGTCGATTAGTTAACCGACCAATCGCAGGAGGGGAGGCGGTTACTTCCTCCCGTCCTGCCCGGCCCCTTGAAGTCCGGAGAGGACGGGAGGAAGACCGGAGGACGCGGCGGGGGACGGGGGAGTGCTGGGGACCGGCCCCGGTACTTACCTCGTCCCTGAAGACCCGGATCCAGACGATGAAGACGGCGGCGACAGGTGAGTAGATCTTCAGCCCCGGTCGGGCCCTTTACCGTAAAGCGACATGCATTCCTGTATTGGGACCCTGTAAACTACAACTCCCAGCATGCCCAGACAGCCCTTGGCGTCTGGGCATGCTGGGAGTTGCAGTTTTGCAACTTCTGGAGGTCCACAGTTTTTGGACCACTGTGCCCTTCCAGATGTTGCAAAACTACACATCCTCAGCATGCCCTTACTGTCCAGGCATGCTGGGAGTTGTAGTTCTGTAACATCTGGCCCTTCAGATGTTTCAGAACTACAACTCCCAGCATGCCTGGACAGTTTTGGCATACTGGGAGTTGTAGTTTTGCAACATCTGGAAGGGCACAGATTGGGAACCACTGTATTAGTGGTCTGCAAACTGTAGTCCTCCAGATGTTGCAAAACTACAACTCCAAGCATGCTGGGAGTTGTAGTTCGGCAACATCTGGCTCTAAAGATGTTGCCGAACTACTACTCCCAGCATGCCTGAGAATGTTTGGGAGTTGTGGTTTTGCAACAGCTGGAGGCACACTGGTTGGGAAACATTGTTTCCTAACTCAGTGTTTCCCAATCCGTGTGCCTCCAGCTGTTGCAAAACTATAACTACCAGCATGCACTGAGACTGTGCATGCTGGGAGTTGTAGTTTTGCAACAGCTGGAGGTCCCCCCCCCTGTGAATGTACAGGGTACATTCATATTTGTAGGGGCTTACAGTGAGTATCGGGCTGCAAGTTTGCAATGCAGCAAATTTTGTGCGGCAGCTCAAACTCGCAGCAGGAAATTTGCTGTAATCCCCTGCCCGTGTGACTGTACCCTAAAAACACTACACTACACTACACTAACACAAAATAAAATAAAAAGTAAAAAACACTACATATACACATACCCCTACACAGCCCCCCTCCCTCCCCAATAAAAATGAAAAACGTCTGGTACGCCACTCTTTCCAAAATGGAGCCTCCAGCTGTTGCAAAACAACAACTCCCAGTATTGCCGGACAGCCGTTGACTGTCCAGGCATGCTGGGAGTTTTGCAACAGCTGGAGGCACCCTGTTTGGGAATCACTGGCGTAGAATACCCCTATGTCCACCCCTATGCAAATCCCTAATTCAGGCCTCAAATGCACATGGTGCTCTCAATTCGGAGCCCTGTCGTATTTCAAGGCAACAGTTTAGGGTCACATATGGGGTATCGCCGTACTCGGGAGAAATTGACTAACAAATCTTAAGGGTCTTTTTCTCCTTTCACCCCTTATGAAAAGGGGAAGTTGGGGTCTACACCAGCATGTTAGTGTAAAAAAATAAACTTTTTACACTAACATGCTGGTGTTGTCCTATACTTTTCATTTTGACAAGAGGTAAAGGGGGAAAAAGCCCCCCAAAATTTGTAACGCAATTTCTCCCGACTACGGAGATACCCCATATGTGGGCGCAAAGTGCTCAGGGGGCGCACAACAAGGCCCAGAAGGGAGAGTGCGCCATGTACATTTGAGGTGATTTGCACAGGGGTGGTTGATTGTTACAGCGGTTTTGACAAACGCAAAAAAAAAAAAAAAAAACCCACATGTGACCCCATTTCGGAAACTACACCCCTCACGGAATGTAATGAGGGGTGCAGTGAGAATTTACACCCCACAGGTGTCTGACAGATATTTGGAACAGTGGGCTGTGCAAATTAAAAATGTTGTACAGCCCACTGTTCCAAAGATATGACAGACACCAGTGGGGGGTAAATGCTCACTTTACGCCTTGTTACATTCCTCAAGGGGTCTAGTTTCCAAAATGGTATGCCATGTGGGGGTTATTTTGCTGTCCTGGCACCATATGGGCTTCCTAAATGCGACATGCCCCCCGAGCAAAATTTGCTCTCAAAAAGCCAAATATGACTCCTCTTCTGAGCATTGTAGTTCGCCCGTAGTGCACTTCAGGTCAACTTATGGGGTACCTCCATACTCAGAAGAGATGTGGTTACAAATTTTGGGGGGTATTTTCTGCTATTAACCCTTGCAAAAAATGTGAAATTTGGGGGGGAAACACACCTTTTAGTGTTTTTTTTTTTTTTTTCACGTATGCAAAAGTCGTGAAACCCCTGTGGGGTATTAAGGCTCACTTTATTTGTTGTTACGTTCCACAAGGGGTCTAGTTTCCAAAATGGTATGCCATGTGTTTTTTTTTTTTTTTGCTGTCCTGGCACCATAGGGGGTTCCTAAATGCGACATGCCCCCAAGCAAAATTTGCTCTCAAAAAGCCAAATATGACTCCTTCTCTTCTGAGCATTGTAGTTCACCCATAGTACACCTCAGGTCAACTTATGGGGTACCTTCATACTCAGAAGATATGGGGTTACAATGTTTGGGGGGTATTTTCTGCTATTAACCCTTGCAAAAATGTCTAGTCTAGTTTCCAAAATGGTATTCCATGTGGGGGATTTTTGCTGTTCTGGCACCATAGGGGCTTCCTAAATGCAACATGCCCCCCAAAAACCATTTAAAAAAAAACGTACTCTCCAAAATCCCCTTGTCGCTCCTTCGTTTCTGAGCCCTCTACTGCGCCCGCCGAACACTTTACATAGACATATGAGGTATGTGCTTACTCGAGAGAAATTGGGCTACAAATTGAAGTATACATTTTCTCCTTTTTCCCCTTGTAAAAATTCAAAAATTGGGTCTACAAGAACATGCGAGTGTAAAAAATGGAGATTGTGAATTTTCTCCTTCACTTTGCTGTTATTCCTGTGAAACACCTAAAGGGTTAAAACGCTGACTGAATGTCATTTTGAATACTTTGGGGGGTGCAGTTTTTATAATGGGGTCATTTGTGGGGTATTTCTAATATGAAGACCCTTCAAATCCACTTCAAACCTAAACTGGTCCCTGAAAAATTGTGAGTTTGGAAATTTTGTGAAAAATTGGAAAATTGCTGCTGAACTTTGAAGCCCTCTGGTGTCTTCCAAAAGTAAAAACACGTAAATTTTATGATGCAAACATAGAGTAGACATATTGTATATGTGAATAAAAAAAAATTATTTGGAATATCCATTTTCCTTACAAGCAGAGAGCTTCAAAGTTAGAAAAATGCTAAATTTTCAAATTTTGGGATTTTTCACCAAGAAAGGATGCAAGATACCACAAAATTTTACCACTATGTTAAAGTAGAATATGTCACGAAAAAACAATCTCGGAATCAGAATGATAACTAAAAGCATTACAGAGTTATTAATGTTTAAAGTGACAGTGGTCAGATGTGCAAAAAATGGCCGGGTCCTGAAGTGTAAAATGTCTGGGTCCTTAAAGGAGTAGTCCAGTGGTGATTCAGTGGTGAGCAACTTATCCCCTATCCTAAGGATAGGGGATAAGTTGCAGATCGCGGGGGGTCCGACCCCTGGGGCCCCCCGCGATCTCCTGTACGGAGCCCCGACAGCCCGCTGGAAGGGGGCGTGTCGACCTCCGCACGAGGCGGCGGCCGACACGCCCCCTCAATACAACTCTATGGCAGAGCCGAAGCGCTGCCTTCGGCAATCTCCGGCTCTGCCATAGAGATGTATTGAGGGGGCGTGTCGGCCGCCGCCTCGTGCGGGGGTCGACACCCGCTATCTCGGCGGAGAGCCGGGGCCCCGTACAGAGAGATCGCAGGGGGCCCCAGCGGTCGGACCCCCCGCGATCTCAAACTTATCCCCTATCCTTAGGATAGGGGATAAGTTTTTCACCACTGGACTACCCCTTTAAGGGTTTAATACTGACTGCTGTGCTCCCAACAGTTACAAACAAAGCCTGTGATGTCAGTAATGACATCACAGGGCTTTCCACAGCAGAGTGGACCTGGAGGCTTGCAGAAAACATTTGATCTGCATCTTCTCACTATGCCTGTCTATACAGATTACTTGTAACCGTGATCTAATGGACTGTTACAATTAGATCACAGGTATTGTCTGTATATGGGGACAGCAGGGAACACATAACAAATGTATTCCCTGCTAACCTGTGCATTTGTAGTTAGGAACAATAAACACCTTTAACCCCTTCAGGACGGAGCCCATTTTGGCCTTAAGGACCGGAACGTTTTTTGCACATCTGACCACTGTCACTTTAAACATTAATAACTCTGGAATGCTTTTAGTTATCATTCTGATTCCGAGTTTGTTTTTTCGTGACATATTCTACTTTAACATAGTGGTAAATTTTTGTCGATACTTGCATCCTTTCTTGGTGAAAAATCCGTAAATTTGATGAAAAATTTGAAAATTTTGCATTTTTCTAACTTTGAAGCTCTCTGCTTGTAAGGAAAATGGATATTACGAATACATTTTTTTTGGTTCACATATACAATATGTCTACTTTATGTTTGCATAATAAAATTGACGTGTTTTTACTTTTGGAAGACACCAGAGGGCTTCAACGGTCAGCAGCAATTTTCCGATTTTTCACAAAATTTTCAAACTCAGTATTTTTCAGGGACCAGTTCAGGTTTGAAGTGGATTTGAAGGGTCTTCATATTATAAATACCCCATAAATGACCCCATTATAAAAACTACACCCCCCAAAGTATTCAAAATGACATTCAGTCAGCGTTTTAACCCTTTAGGTGTTTCACACGAATAGCAGCAAAGTGAAGGAGAAAATTCACAATCTTCATTTTTTACACTCACATGTTCTTGTAGACCCAATTTTTGAAATTTTACAAGGGGTAAAAGGACAACATTTTTACTTGTATTTGTAGCCCAATTTCTCTCGAGTAAGGACATACCTCATATGTCTATGTAAAGTGTTTGGCGGGCGCAGTAGAGGGCTCAGAAGGGAAGGAGCGACAAGGGGATTTTGGAGAGTACGTTTTTCTGAAATGGTTTTTGGGGGGCATGTTACCTTTAGGAAGCCCTTATGGTGCCAGAACAGCAAAAAAAAACCACATGGCATTCCATTTTGGAAACTAGACCCCTCGGGGAATGTAACATGGGATAAAGTGAACCTTAATACCCCACAGGTGTTTCACGACTTTTGCAAATGTAAAAAAAAAAAAAAAAAAAAATTACCTAAAATGCTTGTTTTCCCCCCAAAAAATTATTTTTAAAAAGGGTAATAGCAGAAAATACCCCTAAAATTTTGAAGCCCAATTTCTCCCGATTCAGAAAACACCCCATATGGGGGTGAAAAGTGCTCTGCTGGCGCACTACAGGTCTCGGAAGAGAAGGAGTCACATTTGGCTTTTTGAACGCAAATTTTTGGCATACCATTTTGGAAACTAGACCCCTCGGGGAACGTAACAAGGGGTTAAGTGAACCTTTATACCCCACAGGTGTTTCACGACTTTTGCATATGTAAAAAAAAAATTTTTTTTTACCTAAAATGCTTGTTTTCCCAAAAATGTTACATTTTTAAAAAGGGTAAAAGCAGAAAATACCCCCCAAAATTTGTAACACAATTTCTCCCGAGTACGGCGATACCCCATATGTGACCCTAAACTGTTGCCTTGAAATACGACAGGGCTCCAAAGTGAGAGCGCCATGCGCATTTGAGGCCTAAATTAGGGATTGCATAGGGGTGGACATAGGGGTATTCTACGCCAGTGATTCCCAAACAGGGTGCCTCCAGCTGTTGCAAAACTCCCAGCATGCCTGGACAGTCAACGGCTGTCCGACAATACTGGGAGTTGTTTTGCAACAGCTGGAGGCTCCGTTCTGGAAACAGTGGCGTACCAGACGTTTTTCATTTTTATTGGGGAGGGGGGCTGTGTAGGGGTATGTGTATATGTAGTGTTTTTTACTTTTTATTTTATTTTTTGTGTTAGTGTAGTGTTTTTAGGGTACAGTCGCACGGGCGGGGGTTCACAGTAGTTTCTCGCTGGCAATTTGAGCTGCAGCAGAAAGTTTGCGGCAGCTCAAATTTGCAGCCAGATACTTACTGTAATCCTCCGCCCATGTGAGTGTACCCTGTACGTTCACATTGGGGGGGACATCCAGCTGTTGCATAACTACAACTCCCAGCATGCCCGTTGGCTGTCGGTGACTGCTGAGAGTTGCAGTTTTGCAACAACTGTAGGCACACTGGTTATGTATCACTGAGTTTGTGACCTAACTCAGTGTTTCACAACCAGTGTGCCTCCAGCTGTTGCAAAACTACAACTCCCAGCATGTACGGTGCATGGTGTACGGTGACTGCTGAGAGTTGTAGTTTGCAACAGCTGGAGGCACACCGGTTGTGAAACACTGAGTTAGGTAAAAAAAAACTCTGAGTTTCACAACCAGTGTGCCTTCAGCTGTTGCAAAACTACAACTCTCAGCAGTCACCGACAGCCAACGGGCATGCTGGGAGTTGTAGTTATGCAACCAGCAGATGCACCACTACAACTCCCAGCATGCACTTTAGCTGTTTGTGCAAGCTGGGAGTTGTAGTTATACAACAGCTGAAGGTACACTTTTCCATAGAAAGAATGTGCCTCCAGCTGTTGCAAAACCATAAGTCCCAGCATGCCCATAAGGGAATGCTGGGAGTTGTGGTGGTCTGCCTCCTGCTGTTGCATAACTACAGCTCCCAGCATGCCCTTTTTGCATGCTGGGAGCTGTTGCTAAGCAACAGCAGGAGGCTGTCACTCACCTCCAACGATCCTCGCCGCACAGGTCGTCTCCGCCGCCGCAGCTGCTCCTGGGGCCCCGTTCCCAACAGGGGCGCCGGGGATCGGGGTCCCCAGCACCCGGGGTGCACGTCCCGCACCCGCTCACGTCCTCCAGAAGAGGGGCGGAGCGGGTGCGGGAGTGACACCCGCAGCAGGCGCCCTGATTGGTCGGCCGGTAATCCGGCCGACGAATCAGGGCGATCGTGAGGTGGCACCAGTGCCACCTCACTCCTGCAGGGTCTGGCTGTTCGGGGCCGTCAGAGACGGCCCCGAACAGCCAGTAATTCCGGGTCATCGGGTCACTGGAGACCCGATTGACCCGGAATCGCCGCAGATCGCTGGACTGAATTGTCCAGCGATCTGCGGCGATCGCCGACATGGGGGGGCATAATGACCCCCCTGGGCGATATGCCGGGAAGCCTGCTGAACGATTTCAGCAGGCATCCGGCTCCGGTCCCCAACCGGCTAGCGGTGGGGGACGGAAATTCCCACGGGCGTATGGATACGCCCTCGGTCCTTAAGGACTCGGGATGCAGGGCGTATCCATACGCCCTATGTCCTGAAGAGGTTAATTAAACAAGATAAAAATTTAAATATAGGTAAAACATAGAAAATAAGTGAGAAAAAAATGCACAGCTTTCCAATTTCACCTGCACCAGTTTCAGACATCCTGCATGACATGAACTTGTTTGTAATATGTGTGAGGCTGGGTTCACACATGTCCGGCATAGTTTCCCTTTGGTGTGCACCGGAGGGAAACTGATGCTAGGACTGACCCCATTCATTTCAATGGAACCGTTCAGTCATCCAGCTTCTCAATTTTGACGCCGGATGGTTTGACACACCAGACTGCATTGGACAGGGGAAGGCAGCAGCATTTCCCTGTCTGGTGCCAGAAACAATGGACGTCAGACGCCATACAACTGATGACAACTGATACGCCAAAAATTAGCACCCTCAGTCATCAATTATAGTTGATTCTTCAATAGGTCTATCTGTTATTGTGATTTTAATAAGTTTTCTCTATCTGTATGATTATGACCGACGTGCAGACTGTGTCTAATGCAAAGGATGAGCAATACAAAGTTAACTAAGCTTTCATGAAAAATTGATAAACAGCCCTGAGCATCTTTATCTAAGGATTAGGTGCTGGTTAGGCCATTCACTGCAGCTGTTTATTTGTATTTTATGTACTTGTTCCCCTTTTTCTACTGCTCAGCTTCTTGAATTTCTCTGTAGAGTAGGGGACGTGTAATTTATCCGGAAAAGGGGGGGGGGGGGTCTGGCAATACTATAGTACAATAGGCTGCCAGCCACAATGTGAATGCCTGTCCTTCTATGTGTACATGCTTGCTGGGCAATAGAGGAGACAGGCATCTATCAAATGGTTAATAAAAATTTCCTTTATGCTAACAAGCCACAAACATACATGCTTTTAGCACTGTAACTTTCCAATGCATTTTCTGGCTACCCTTATGTGTTTTGCATTTTGTAGTCGCATGTCTTAGAGTTGGTTTCACATTGATGATGACTTAACACAGCAATATAAAATGAAATACATAAATTATAAGAAGCCTGCAATATCAATTCATTACACAAAAATAGGCAGCATGTACTATAACTGATTACCAAGGCAAATGGTGTCTAAAAGACTAAATAATAGTGTAATGGTTTAAAATGTTCAAACAGGTAGCATGTAGGTCCTTAAGATGAGAATAAATAGAGTTGGGTAACTTCAGATTGAGCAGAGCAATTCTATGGCTGGTAGAGGCAGTAGAGTGGCAATCCTGTGGCTGGTAGCAGAGGCAGTAGAGTGGCAATCCTGTGGCTGGTAGCAGAGGCAGTAGAGTGGCAATCCTGTGGCTGGTAGCATAGGCAGGAGAACGGAAATCCTATGGCTTGTCGTAGATGTAGGAAAGCCGCAATCCTATGGCTGGCAGCAGAGGCAGGAGAACTGAAATCTGGTGGCTTGTAGCAAAGGAAGAACGTCAGTCTTGTGGTTGGTAACAGAAGCAGGGGAGCAGCAATCCTATGGCTGATAGCAGAGGCAGGGGCACAGCAATCCTATGGCTGATAAGAGGCAGGAAGGATTTTTTTGGGATTTCTGACCTTTTTTTTTTTTCTAAAAGGACCTACAAAATGTATTGATATCTACTCAGATTGTAAATTATTTAAAAGCCAAATATGTCCCACAAAAAAATAATTGGAGAAGACAAACAACGCAGCATTCCAAAATGTGAAATTTTGCACTGGTCATGAAAGGGTTAAGTAAGGACATGTTTTAAGTACCAAAACGTTTGTTATATTTCATCTTTCTTTTTTTTAAAGGGTGAAAAGAAGACTAAAACAACTGTCCTTACTGCAGCTCTTCTTTTGTCTGGAATCCCATCTGAGGTGATAAGTCGCTCGTTGGATACATACAGCAAGATGGTGGATGTTTTTACTGACCTCTGTGTTTACTTCTTTACCTTTATCTTCTGTCATGAAGTATTTATTTTTTTGGGCTATGAAGATCCATAATTCCATAATTATTCATTTTTTCCACAAAAGAAACTGTCTTTTTGTCCAGGATGATTTATTCTTCTACATTCTAAATACATTATCATCATTAACATAGCTGGGGAATTAGCAGTATCCCTAATAATTGTTGCCTAATGTACATTTACCTTGTATCTCAAAGTTTTATTTGTTTTTGTTTTAAATATCAGTTTGTATAGTAACTGGAAAGTATCTTCAGAATATCATATCAACAAAAAACAAAGAATGTACCAACCCAATGACTACAATAAATAGGATGTGTCAACATCTAGAGTGTGTTCTGTCTCTTTTTTTTTTTTTTTTTTTTGCTTTGAAATAATAGACTAGAGCAGGGTTTCCTTCTGGATTCCTTGTATTTTGCTTGTGAATGGTAAAGCAAAGGTTGTATTGGATATCTATCAGAACAGTCACAAAAGCTTATAACTTTGGCAAAATTGTTCTCCTTCACAACAGGTCAGTCCTCAAAACAAAGCAAGTGATTGTCATTGGGGGAGATTTATGAACCCCTGTGCAGAGGAAAAGTTGCCCATTGCAACTCATCAGCTCACTTCTTTCATTTTGAACCCCTTAATGACCAAGCCCATTTTCACATTAAGGACCAGGCCAATTTTATTTTTGTGTTTTTAGTTTTTTCCTCCTTGCCTTCTAAAATCCATAACTCTTTTATATTTCTATCTACAGACTCATATAAGGGCTTGTTTTTTGCATGACCAATTGTACTTTGTAATGAAACCTCTCATTATACCATTAAATGTACGGTGAACCAAAAAAATATTTTTTTAGGTTTTGTTTTCACACTGTACAATTTACTGTAAAAATTACAATTGTTCTTTATTCTGTGGGTCAATATGATTAAAATGATACCCATGGCTAGATACTTTTATATTTTTGTACCGCTTAAAAAAAAATCTAAAACTTTCTGTACGAAAGCAATAAAAGAAAAAACTCTATTACCATACATAGAGAAAAAACTCTATTACCATTATATCTATTACTCTATTACCTCTCACTAGAGGAACAGAAAAAAGCACTTACACTCTGAGTGGCCAAGAAAACAGACCACTCACAACTTTATCTTGCGTTGAATTGTTGTTTTAGAATAAGGAGAACTTCTGTGTTTGCCGCTGCACTCCTCTCTGGTGGAATATCACCACCCGATCTATACACTGGAATGAAAGGGAAAAAAACAACGAGGAGCAGACACCCCTATGTTCTTTATGTCTGCATACACACTTTGAATACTTTCACTGGTAGAACTTACTTCCTCCGTCCTGCTCCCCTTGTGCTGGTGAACTTTGTGGGATACGCCCACATACATGTGAGCTTCAGGTTTCTTCTTTCTTTTCTTTCTTAGGCTGAAGTGGTGATCCTGGCTCTAAAATGATGTGTGAACAGAGACTAATAATAAGTACAGTTTAAAAAATATATATATTTATCCGACACGTTGCGGAGTTGCCTCCTTCCTCAGGGATAACCAAATCACAAATGAGTCCTGCTATTTCTACTCTGGAAAAAAAACCAAAAAACACTCTCACCAGAATTTACATCTGCTCCTAAGGTGTAGCTTTAACAGAACAAATATACACATAGAATTTTCCCCATAAAAAGTCTTCATACCCGTTCCAACATCTCATTAAAACCATTAGGAATTAGCGTATCTAGCTTAACTCCTTGGGGACGAAGGGCGCCCTCGCGTCCCGTCACTTAAGGACGGAGGGTGTATCCATACGCCCTCCGCAATTCCGATCACCGCTGCTCGCCGGGTGGTGATCGGAACGGGAAGACTGCTGATATCTATCAACAGGCATCCCGTGGCAATGCCTAGGGGGGTCCTGAGACCCCCCCCCCCATGTCACCAATCGCGGCAAATCGTTGGTCACTGGTGTTGCCACCCCTTCCTATCCCCTGCCATTGGATGTTCAGGCTGACCACCAATGGCAGGAGGGGTGCGGGGGGGGGGGTTAGAGTTCATTTTCCCGATCGAAGTCGGGGCAGAGCGGGGGGAACACGGGCGGCGAGGAGGGAGCATGGCCCGGCTTAACCGGACTGGCGGAAGCATCCTGGAACAGCGGAAGCGACGGTGGCATAGACACAGGAGGAGCGGCCGGAAAGCGGAGAAGGCTGCAGCGAAGATCGCGGTAAGTGATCTTCTCTGTGGCCTTCTAAAAGCTGCAAAACTACAACTCCCAGCATGGCCAGACAGTCAGGGATGCTGGGCGTGTAGTTCTGCAATATCTGGCCCTTCATATGTTGCAAAACTGCAACTCCCCAGCATGCCTGGACAGTCTGGGCATGCTTGGAGTTGTAGTTTTGCAACATCTGGAGGGCTACAGTTTGGAGACCACTACTTAGCGGTCTCCAAACTGTTCTTCCCCAGTTGTTGCATAACTACAATTCCCAGCATGCCCAGACTGTCCAGGCATGCTGGGAGTTGTAGTTCTGCAATATCTGACCTTTTAGATGTTGCAGAACTACACGCCCAGCATCCCTTACTGTCTATCCATGCTGGGGAATTGTAGTTTTGCAACAGCTGTAAGCACACTGGTTGGGAAACACTGAGCAAGAGTCTGTTTCCTAACTCAGTGATTCCAACCCATGTGCCTCCAGCTGTTGCAAAACTACAACTCAGAATGCACTGACAGACCGTACATGCTGGGAGTTGTAGTTTTGCAACAGCTGGAGGCACATTGGTTGGAATCACTGAGCTAGAGTCTGTTTTCTAACTCAGTGGTCCCCAACAGTGTGCCTACAGCTGTTGTAAAACTAAAACTCCCAGTATGTACGGTATGTCAGTGCATTCTGGGAGTTGTCATTTTGCCACAGTTGAAGGTTTGGGATGCCCCCCCCCCCCCCCCATGTGAATGTACAGGGTGGGTTTCCTTCTACAAGTTTGAGCTGCGGCAAATTTTCCGCCGCAGCTCAAACTCCCAGCGGAAAACTTACTGTGAACCCCCGCCTGTGTGAATGTACCCTAAAAACATTCACTACACTAACAAATAATGAAAAGTAAAACACTACATATACACCCCCTTACACGTCCCGTCCCCCCCCCCCCCCCCCCCCCCCAATAAAAATGAAAAACATCTCATATGGCAGTGTTTCCTAAACGGAGCCTCCATCTGTTGCAAAACCACAACTCCCAGTATTGCTGGACAGCCATAGACTGTCCTGGCAGGCTGGGAGTCTTGCAACAGCTGGAGGCACCCTGTTTGGGAAACACTGCTGTAGGGTTTTACAGTAGGTAACCGGGTCTGCCCCTATTGCAAATTCCTTATTTAGGCCTCAAATGCGCATGGCGCTCTCTTACTTCAGAGCCCTGTTGTATTTCAAGGCAACAGTTTAGGGCCATATATGGGGTATTTCCGTACTCGGGAGAAATTGCACTACAAATTTTGGGGCGATTTTCTCCTTTTACCCCTTATGAAAAGGTAAAGTTGGGGGGCTACACCAGCATGTTAGTGTAACAAAAATTTCATTTTTACACTAACGTGTTGGTGTTGCCCCATAGTTTTCATTTTCACAAGAGGTAAAAGGAGGAAATGACCCCCAACATTTGTAACACAATTTCTTCTGAGTACGGAAATATCCCACGTGTACGTAAAATGCTCTGCGGACAAACTACATGGCTCAGAAGTGAGAGAGCGCCATGTACATTTGAGGCCTAAATTGGTGATTTGCACAGGGGTGGCTGATCGTTACAGCGGTTCTGACATGAACGCAAAAAAATAAAAAAAAAACACCCACATGTGACCCCATTTTGGAAACTACACCCCTCACGGAACATAACAAGGGGTATAGTGAGGCTTAACACCCTTCAGGTCTTTGACACATTTTCGTTAAAGTTGGACATGAAAATTAAAAATGTGTTTGTTTTTTTCCCCTGAAATGCTGGCGTTACCCAAAATTTTCACAAGGGGGTAATAGGAAAAAGCACCCCAAAATTTGTAACCCCATTTCTTCTGAGTATATAAATACCCCATATATGGAAGTAAAGGGCTCTGCGGGCGAACTACAATGCTCAGAAGAGGAGCACCATTGGGCTTTTTGAGAAAGAATTAGGCTGGAATTGAAGGCTATGTGTGTTTACAAAGCCCCCATGGTGCCAGAACAGTGGACACCCTCCACATGTGACCCCATTTTGGGAACTACAACCCTCATGGAATGTATCAAGGGGTACAGTGAGCATTTACGCCCCACAGGTGTCTGACAGATTTTGAACAGTCGTCCGTAAAAATTTAAAATGTAATTATTCATTTGCACAGCCCACTGTTCCAAAGATCTGTCAAATGCCAGTGGAGTATAAATGCTCACTGCACCCCTTATTAAGTTCTGTGAGGGGTGTAGTTTCCAAAATTGTATGCCATGTGTTTTTTTTTTTTTTTTTTTACTGTTCTGGCATCTTCCTAAATGCGACATGCCCCCAAAAACCATTTCAGCAAAATTTGCTCTCCAAAAGCCCAATGTTGCTCCTTCCCTTCTGAGCACTCTCGTGCACCTACAGAGCCCTTTACATCCACATATGAGGTATTTCCTTACTCGAGAGAAATGGGGTTACAGATTTGGTGGGGCATTTTCTCCTATTACTCCTTGTGAAAATTAAAAGTTTTGGGTAACACCAACATATCAGTGTTAAAAATCTAATTTTTCATTTTCACGTTCCACTTTAACGAAAGTTTGTCAATCACCTGTGGGGTGTTAAGGCTCACTGTACCCCTTGTTACGTGCCTTGAGGGTTGTAGTTTCCAAAATAGTGTGCCATGTGGGTATTTTGTGCTGTTCTGGCACCATAGGGGCTTCCTAAATGCGACATGCCCCCCCCCCCCCCCCAAAAAAAAAAAAAAAACATTTTCAGCAAAATTTGCTTTCCTAAAGCCAAATGTGACTCCTTCTCTTCTGAGCATTGTAGTTCACCCGCAGAGCATTTTACGCCCTAACATGGGGTGTTTCCATACTCAGAAGAGATGGGGTTACAAATTTTGGGGGGCATTTTCTCCCATTACCCTTTGTAAAAATGGTAAATTTTGGGGGGGGGGGGAACTGCACTTTAGTGAAAAAAAATGTTTTTTTCATTTACACAACCGACTTTAACGAAAAGTCGTCAAACACCTGTGGGGTGATAAGGCTCACTGGACCCCTTGTTACGTGCCTTGAGGGGTGTAGTTTCCAAAATAGTATGTGTCAGGCCCAAGGCTTGATTATTAAAATCCTATATGTGTATTCTAAATTATAACTGTGTGTGATGGATCATCCAAGACATGGGTGAGAGGTCATTCAGACGGTGTATCCTTCTTGTGAATTGCATTTTATTGGGGGTCTGGCTGTTTGTTTACATCTCCTTTGAAGTCATGCACTCTGGTCCCATCATATAATCAAACAGATAACGGTTCAGGAAGAGAGAAGACCCCCTGGTGGGATCAGAGGGGAGGGGGGAATGGAGTCTCCCTCCCAAGAAGGCAGATATGATATTTAAAACAATGCTAGACTAAAAGTTGGGTGTTAAATGCTGTGCAACAAGCTGACAAGACCATCCTAAGAACAGCACTCTCACTCACTCATGGACTGCTATATCATCATGCTGTAAGAAGTTCATCTTTTGTTTTCTGAACTTGCCTTGCTGAACTCTTTCATATTTTTATACTTGTATGTAATTTGTTTATATAGATATATATATATATATATATATATATATAGCACTGTGATACCTTTTATCAGATTAAATGTTTAATTAATCAGCTCTGGTCTTTGATCTCTAAATATATGAGCTCACCTTTCTGAAGGCAGCTCTGGTGGAAACACGTTTATCTAAGGGTTAATTTGGTGACTTGCTGGGACTAGTAGTGGATACCCAGGGGTCTGGCGGCTTTAACCCTTGCACCATCACACTCTCTCTAATCTCTTGGCTGGATCGATAGGGTGTGATCGTGACAGTATGCTATGTGTTTTTTTTATTTATTTACTTTTTTTTTTTTTTGCTGTTCTGGCACCATAGGGGCTTCCTAAATGTGACAGGCCCCTCAAAAACCATTTCAGAAAAAAATCACTCTCCAAAATCCCATTGTTGCTCCTTCCCTTCTGTGCCCTCTACTGCGCCCTCCGAACACTTGACATACATATATGAGGTATTTCCTTACTGGATGAGAAATTGGGTTCCAAATTTTGGGGGGCTTTTTCTCCCATTAGCCCTTGTAAAAATTCAAAAACTGGGTCTACAAGAACATGCGAGTGTAAAAAATTAAGATTTTGAATTTTGTCCTTCACTTTGCTGCTATTCCTGTGAAACACCTAAAGGGTTAACAAACGTTCTGAATGTCATTTTGAATACTTTAAGGGGTGCAATTTTTATAATGGGGTAATTTATGGGGTATTTCTAATATGAAGGCCCTTCAAATCCACTTCAAAACTGAACTGGTCCCTGAAAAATTCCGATTTAGAAAATTTTGTGAAAAATTGGAAAATTGCTGCTGAACTATGAAGCCCTCTGATGTTTTCCAAAAGTAAAAACGAGTCAATTTTATGATGCAAACATAGAGTAGAAATATTGTATATGTGAGTCAATATATAATTTATGTGGAATTTCTGTTTTCCTTACAAGCAGAGAGCTTCAAAGTTAGAAAAATGCTACATTTTCTATTTTTTCATAAAATTTTGGAATTTTTCACCAAGAAATGATACAAGTATCGACAAAAATTTACCACTAACATCAAGTAGAATATGTCACGAAAAAACTATCTCGGATTCAGAATGAAAAGTAAAAGCCTCCCAGAGTTATTAATGCTTAAAGTGACAGTGGTCAGAATTGCAAAAAATGCTCCCGTCCCTAGGGTTATAATGGGCTCCGTCCCCAAGGAGTTAAATGGAAAAAGGGGGTGATTCAAACTTTTATTAGGTGAGGGGTTAAAGGAGATGTTCGGTGCTCACTTTTCTTATTGTATCCGTTCCGGGCTGCAAAATAAAAGAAAACAAACTTTCTCTTACCTGCCTACGCTCCCCCGGTGCTCCGGTACAGGTGTTCGGTCCCCGGGCTGTATTCTTCTTACTTCCTGTCCCGCCTCGGCCTGTGATAGGCTGAAGCTCTGTGTGACGTGCCGGGCTAACAGGAAGTAAGAAGAATACAGCCCGGGGACCGAACGACTGTACTGAAGCCCCGGGGGAGCGTAGGCAGGTAAGAGAAAGTTTGTTTTCTTTTTTTATTTTTTTATTTTTTGCAGCCCGGAACGGATACACTCAGAAAAGTGAGACCCGACATGTCCTTTAACCCCTTAAGGACTCAGGGTTTTTCCGTTTTTGCACTTTTGTTTTTTCCTCCTTACCTTTTAAAAATCATAACCCTTTCAATTTTCCACCTAAAAATCCATATTATGGCTTATTTTTTGCGTCACCAATTCTACTTTGCAGTGACATCAGTCATTTTACCCAAAAATTCACGACGAAACGGAAAAAAAAATCATTGTGCGACAAAAATGAAGAAAAAACGCCATTTTGTAACTTTTGGGGGCTTCCGTTTCTACGCAGTGCATATTTCAGTAAAAATGACACCTTATCATTATTCTGTAGGTCCATACGGTTAAAATATATACTTATATAGGTTTGATTTTGTCGTACTTCTGGAAAAAATCATAACTACATGCAGGAAAATGTATACGTTTAAAAATGTCCTCTTCTGACCCCTATGACTTTTTTATTTTTCCACTTACAGGGCGGTATGAGAGCTCATTTTTTGCGCCGTGATCTGAAGTTTTTATCGTTACGATCTGACTTTTTTATCACTTTTTATTAATTTTTAATGGTATAAAAAGTGACCAAAATAAGCTTTTTTTGACTTTGGAATTTTTTTGCGCGTACGCCATTGATCGTGCGGTTTAATTAATGATATATTTTTATAGTTCGGACATTTACGCACGCGGCGATACCACATATGTTTATTTTTATTTACACTGTTTTATTTTTTTTATGGGAAAAGGGGGGTGATTCAAACTTTTATTAGGGAAGGGGTTAAATGACCTTTATTAACACTTTTTTTTTTACTTTTTTTTTTTGCAGTGTTATAGGTCCCATAGGGACCTATAACACTGCACACACTGATCTCTCATCCTGATCACAGGCGTGTATTAACACGCCTGTGATCAGTGTTATCGGCGCTTGAGTGCTCCTGCCTGGATCTCAGGCGCGGAGCAGTCATTCGTCGATCGGACACCGAGGAGGTAGGTAAGGGCCCTCCCGGTGTCCTGTAAGCTGTTCGGGACGCCGCAATTTCACCGCGGTGGTCCCGAACAGCCCAACTGACTAGCCGGGATACTTTCGCTTTAGAAGCGGCGGTCAGCTTTGACCCCGCTTCATATCGCGGGAGCCGGCGCAGGACGTAAATATACATCCTGCGTCGTTAAAGGGTTAAATGATCTTTATTCACTTTTTTTTTCCAGTGTTATAGCTCCCATAGGGGTCGCAAATAAAATTCCAAAGTCCAAACTAGTGTTTTTTTGGTCACTTTTTAATTAATAAAAAACTGAATAAAAAGCAATCAAAAAGTTCGATAAATACAAAAATGGTGCCGCTAAAAACTTCAGATCACGGTGCAAAAAAATGATACTGCCCCCTACACCTAAAAATAAAAAAGTTATAGGGGTCAGAAGATGACAATTTAAAACGTATTCATTTTCGTGCATGTAGTTATGATTTTTTCCAGGACTAAGACAAAATCAAACCGTTTAACCATATGGACCTACAGAATAAAGAGGTGTCATTTTTACCGGAAAATGTACTGCGTAGAAACGGAAGCCCCCCAAAAGTTACAAAAATGTGTTTTTTCCTCAATTTTGTTGCACAATTATATATTCAACCCCAATTTCAGACCCAAACAAAAATCGTGTGAATACGGATGCGGATCAAATCGGATGTGTGTAATGGATCCGATTTTTTAATGGAGGTCAATGGATTCGACTCCCATTATACACGATTTTAAGCTATAAAAATCGTGTACTCAAGTCGGATGGCGAAATCGTGATGTGAACGCAGCCTTACCTCTTAAGGACTCAGGGCATACCTGTATGCCTTGAGTCTGCTCCCTTTCTACAACGCGGGGCCACGGCCATAGGTCATAGCGGGTTGGGCCAGGCCGGGACCTGTGGCACTGATCGCGGGTGCGCCGCGCTATTAACCCTTTAGATGCGGCGTTCAGAGTTGATCGTCTAAAGTGAAAGAAAACTGCTCCCAGCTAGCTCAGTGGTCTGTTCGGGACCGCCGCCGCCGCCGCGGCATCCCGACCAGCTGGAGCACAAAAGGACCTTCCTCCTGTGTGTCCAATCGTCCGTGCCTGAGATCCAGGCATGAGCAGTCAAGCGGCAGAATCATTGATCAATGTTATCCTATGGGATAACAATGATCAATGTAAAAGATCAGTGTGTGCAGTGTTATAGCCCCCTATCAGTATAGCATATTTTTGTTCACTTTTTATATCATGAAAAAATGAATAAAAAGCAATCAAAAACTCTGATGAATAGAAAAATGGTACCGATAAAAACTTCAGATCACGGCGCAAAAAATTAGCCCTCATACTGCCCCATACGCAGAAAAATTAAAAAGTTATAGTAGTCAGAAAATGACAATTTTAAACATTAAAGGAGTAGTCCAGTAGTGAACAAGTGGTGAACAACTTATCCCCTATCCTAAGGATAGGGGATAAGTTGCAGATCGCGAGGGGTCCGACCGCTGGGGCCCCCCGCGATCTCCTGTACGGAGCCCCGGCAGCCCGCACATAGCGGCGGCCGACAGGCCCCTCAATACAACTCTATGGCAGAGCCGGAGCGCTGCCTTCGGCAATCTCCGGCTCTGCCATAGCGATGTATTGAGGGGGCGTGTCAGATGCCGCTTCGTGCGGGGTCGACACCCAATATCTGGCCGGAGAGCCTGGCCCCCGTACAGAGAGATCGCAGGGGGCCCCAGCGGTCGGACCCCCACAATCTCAAATTTATCCCCTATCCTTAGGATAGGGGATAAGTTTTTCACCACTGGACTACCCCTTTAATTTTCATGCATGTAGTTATAATTTTTTCCAGAAGTACGACAAAATCAAACCTATATAAGTAGGGTATCATTTTAATCTTATGGACCTACAGAATAATTATAAGGTGTCATTTTATTTAAAAAAATATACTGCGTATATTCGCAATATCCGCAATAAAAATTCGAAATTGGAATATTTGTGCCCAACACTACTCATTACCCCATAGAGCAGTGTTTTCCAACCAGAGTGTCCCCAGCTGTTGCAAAACTACAATTCCCAGCATGTGCGGACAGCCAAAGGCTGTCCGCACATGCTGGGAGTTGTAGTTTTGCAACAGCTGGAGGCACCCTCTTGGGAAACACTGCCATAGAGGGACGCACTATACATTGTTACTATTTCAGGAGATTCCAGTCATGTCTGCCACAGTCTATCACATGACTGTGGGAGGCACAGACCATACCCGTCACTGCGGGTCCGCAGAGCAGTAACAGCGCGCGTACTCCACGGACCAATCACATGGAGGGTTGTTAACACGTGACATCAGTCAGCGGTTGCGCGTTCTTACCAGTGAAGCATCATGGCGACTGCTGTGGACCTGGAGCTCAAGAAGGTACAAAACGCCGTTGTGTTTCTCACGTATTCGGTTGTTTGGGACGGGGCGCATGTCTCTTCTAATGTGTAGAGCTCAGGTTGAAGCCGCTCGTCACGGTAAAGTCGCAGGCAGTTCTGTGTATCCATGACTGAGCTTTCTAAATATTCCTGGTATGTCTATGCAAAGTAAAACGAGGATGTGGATAAGCCTTCACTCTTACTAGTAGATGTCAGTAAATGTACATATGGTGGTTTATCCAACCCCGTTCAAAGGGTTAGTGGAGCAGTTGCCCATAGCAACCTCAGTGCTTCATTTATTTTTCATTCAGGCCTCTGAAAATGAAAGGTGGAATCCAATTGGTTGCTATGGGTAACTGCTTTGCACATGTCCCCCCCAAGCCCCCCCCCCCCCAGTGTGTTATGTGTGCAAAGGTATGTTCATACACACACAGTATGTGTTTATTTGTTTTACTAACAAATAATAAAATCCAATTGACTGCTTGGAAAATACATGTCATGCCACTTCTGTACGTGCAGTTCAGCTCTGACTGACCAACAGCAGATCGGTGGCGGGGGTTATAATTCAGTTCCCCCCGTTCTGCCCACCGACAGTAATCCAGGCAGAACGGAGGAACTGTAGTGTGACCGGCAGCGGTGGAGGTCCCTTACCTGATCGGCGGCGATGACGTGCGGCTCCCTGGTGAACTACGGAAGCCGGTGAGTAGTTGCCTAGCAACATCTGGGTGGCTAAAGTTTGGAGACCACTATACAGTAGTGCCCAAGCTGTAGCCCTACAGATGTTGCAAAACTACAACTCCCAGCATGCCCACACGGCCGTTTGGGCAATGCTGGGATTTGTAGTTTTGCAAGATTTAGAGGGCTACAGTTTGGAGATCACTGTGCAATGGTCTCTAAACTGTAGCCCTCCAGATGTTGCAAAACTGCAAATCCCAGCATGCCCAAACAGCTGTCTCGGGATGCTGGGAGTTGTAGTTGCGTACCTCCAGCTGTTGCATAACTACATCGCCCTTCGGCAATCAGTACATGCTGGGAGTTGTAGTTTTTCAACAGCTGGAGGCACACTGGCTGGAACATACTAAGTCAGGTAACGGAACCTAACTGAAGGTTTTCCAACCAGTGTGCCTATAGCTGTTGCAAAAGTACAACTCCTAGCACGCACGGTCTGTCAGTACATGCTGGGAGTTGTAGTTTTGCAACAGCTGGAGGTTTGAAATTATTCAGCAGGCATCCTGTACAAATGCCTGGGGGGGGGTTCTGAGACCCAACCCCCCCCCCCCCCCCCCCCCCCCCATGTTGGCGATTGCTGCAAATTGCCGATCAATTCAGATCGGCGACTTGCGGTTTATTCCGGGCTGATCGGGTCTCAGATGACCCGATAGCCCGGAAAATAGGGATGATCGGAGCTGTCAGAGACAGCCCCGATCATCCTAGAGGATAGGAGCGAGGTGGCAGGGTGCTATCCTCTGCGATCGTTGGACCGGTCGGCGAATCGCAGGGCGGGGGCGGGAACGTTAATTTCCCCCGCTCTGCCCTACCCGTGGATGCAGCAGGGACTGGCGGCAGTCACGCGGGGATCGGGACCGGTAGCAGGCAAGTGGTGCAGCGGCGGTGTCAGATGTTACAGTGAAGATCGCCGTAAAGTGATCTTCACTGCAGCTTCTACGAGTTTCAAAGCTACAACTCCCATTGTGCAGTGGTCTCCAAACTGTGTCCTACCAGATGTTGCAAAACTACAACTCCCAGTATGCCTGGACAGTCTCGGCATGCTGGGAGTTGTAGTTTTGCAACATCTTTGCACGGAAGTCTGCGAACACTGCATAGTCGTCAATGGTAACAGCGCAGTTACACGCAGTCCTACCGCCAAAGTATTGCGGCGGCGGCCACAAGAATGGAATCTCCGCTCGCGGAATTCTGCTAGCAGACATTCTGTTCATAATCCGTAGTGTCAACATACCTTAACATGCTGTTGTTGCCCCATACTTTTCATTTTCCCAAGAGGTAAAGGGGGAAAAAAAGGCCTTACGGAAATACCCCATATGTAGACGTAAAATGCTCTGCGGGCCCACAACAGGAGTGAGAGCGCCATGTACATTTGAGGTGATTTGCACAGGGGTGGCTGATTGTTACAGCGGTTCTGACAAACGCAAAAAAAATAAAAAAAAAACACCCACATGTGACCCCATTTTGGAAACTACATCTTTCACAGAATGTAACAAGGGGTATGGGAGTCTTAACACCCCACAGGTGTTTGAAGAATTTTCATTAAAGTTGGACGTGAAAATTAAATTTTTTTTTCACTAAAATGCTGGTGGTGGTCCAAATTTTTCATTTTCACAAGGGGTAATAGGAAAAAAGACCCCCAAAATTTGTTACACCATTTCTTCTGAGTAAATACCCCATGTGTGGACGTAAAGTGCTCTGCTGGTGAACTACAATGCTCAGAAGAGGAGGAGTGCCATTTGGCGAGAGAATGTGTCTGGAATTGAAGGCCATCTGCCTTTACAAAGCCCCCATGGTGTGAGAACAGTGGACCCCACACATACACACACACACACACACACACACACACACACACGTGATCCCATTTTGGAAACTACACCCCTCATGTAATGTAATATCGGGTATAGTGAGCATTTACACCCCACAGGGTGTAAATGTACACTGCAACCTTATTAAATTCTGTGTAGTTTCCGAAATAGGTCGGGGGGGGGGTCCACTGTTCTGGCACCATGGGGGCTTTGTAAACGCACATGGCCCCCGACTTCTATTCCAAACAAATTCTCTCTGTTCTGGCACCATAGGGGCTTCCTAAATGCCCCACAAAAACAGTTTCAGCAAAATGTTTCTTTCCAAAAGCCAAATGTGATTCCTTCTCTTCTGAGCATTGTAGTGCACCAGCAGAGCACTTGACGTCCACACATGGGGTATTTCCATACTCAGAAGAGATGGGGTTACAAACTTTGGGGGGCATTTTCTCCTATTACCCGTTGTAAAAATTTAAAATTTGGAGAAAAAAACAGCATTTTAGTGAAAAATTAAATTAATTTACACATCCAAATTTAGCGAAAAGTCATCAAACACCTGTGAGGTGTTAAGGCTCACTGTACCCCTTGTTACGTTCCTTGAGAGGTGTAGCTTCCAAAATAGTATGCCATGTGGGCGTTTTTTTTGCTGTTCTGGCACCATAGGGCTTCCTAAATGTGACATGCCTCCAAAAAAACATTTCAGAAAAATTCTATCTCCAAAATCCCACTGTCGCTCATTACCTTCTGAGCCCTCTAGTGCACCCACAGAGCACTTGACATACACGTATTTCCTTACTTGAGAGAAATTGGGTTACAAATTTTTGGGAGATGTCTCTCCTTTTACCCCTTGTTAAAATGTGAAAACTGGGTCTACAAGAACATGCGAGTGTAAAAAATTCCTGTGAAACACCTAAAGGGTTAACACACTTTCTGAATGTCATTTTGAACACTTTGAGGGGTGCAGTTTTTATATTGGCGTCATTTATGGGGTATTTTTTAATGTGAAGGTCCCTTCAAAACTGAACTGGTCCCTGAAAAATTCTGATTTTGAAAATTTTGTGAAAAATTTGAAAATTGCTGCTGAACTTTGAAGCCCTCTGATGTCTTCCTAAAGTAAAAACATGTCAACTTGATGATGCAAGCATAAAGTAGACATATTATATATATCAATCAATATATAATTTATTTGGGATTCCCACTTTCCTTTATAAAAATCTAAATTTTCAAATTTCTCAAAGTTTTGGAATTTTTCACCAAGGAATGATGCAAGTATCGATGAAAATTTACATCTAACATAAACATTGTTCTCTGAGGACAAGCAGGGCTCTGTATATTCGCACCGGCTAGGCTAACTGGCACTCTGACATCAGTGCCGCTGGCCACAGCGCCGCCTGGCTCATCAATATTCCTCCCCTCTCTCTCCATTAGAGCGGGGAGAAGAGGGAGGGGAGGAATATTGATGAGCTGGGCAGTGCTGCGGCCAGCGGCACTGACGTCAGAGTGCCCGTTAGCACCTCATTTGCATGTACAGAAAATAGAAGATTACGGACGAACGGTGTGGCGGATCTGGGCACGAAAAAGGATCAAACTGATCAGTGTCCCCCGCACTACCAGCCAGTACCGCTGGTTAGTGTGGGGGGGGGGGAGAAAGCTTACAGTTTTCCTTTTAACCCCTTAAGGACTAATACAAATAAACCTGTACGCCCCTGAAAGACCAGGCCTGTTTTTTCAAATCGGGGATGTCTGTCTTTATTAGAGAATAACTCTGGTAATGTTTTGCCAATCACAATAATTCTGACATTGTTTTTTAGTCACAAGTTGTCCTTTATGTACATAGTAAAAGTAAGCCGATATCATTTGTAGTTTTTTTTTATAATGCAAAAAATCATGACATTTTTACAAAAAATTAAGATTTTTTGCTATTTTAACACTAATAGGGTGCATATATTTATACATACTGACCAAATAGTTTATGAAACTTATACTTTCAGATGTCTACTTTATTTTGACGTCATTTTTTTTGTTTTTAATTAACATTTTAAATTAGTTAGAAGCCTAACAATTTAACTTGAAAATTTGAAAAGTACATCTTTTTTTTGTTTGCTATGCAAGGTTTGCAGAAATTAAAAGGTAGTAGAACATAGGAACACCCCCCCCCCCCCAAATGACCCCATTTTAAAAACTAGACCCCTTAAGGTATTCGCTAGGGGTTACAGTGAGTATTTTAACACCATAGTTTTTTGGCAGGAATTATTACTAAGTCAGTGTTTAAAAATTCGAAATTTGCAATTTTTCACAAATGCATCATTTGGAGGCACATTTTTTGTACATCACTTCTGATATTGAAAGAAATGCACCCTATATTTTATTTAGCTGCTTGTCCCATGTTCGAAAATACCCCCGCTTTGGCCATATATGGTTCCTTGGCCGCGTGGTAGGACTCAGAAGGAGAGGAGCGCCATTTGGCTTTCAGGGCAGAACAGTAACCCCAGCCCCACAAGTGACACCATTTATATACCGCACTCCTACAAGTTATTGGCTGCACCAGGGACCACTCTGATTAGTCCTTGGTCGGCTGGGGGTATAACGCGTCTGTCTGTGACAGTTAAGGCTCCTGATGGATATATCCGCCATGTTGTGGGAATAAGCACCCGCTCATGGCGAATATATCCATCACTGCTGCGGCTGGGTAGCTCAGTGTGTCCGCTCATGACTGCTGGCGGGAAATCCGCCGCTATGAGTGGACACACAAAGCTACCCAGCCGCAGCAGGGAGCTCATTACCGTGACTGCTGCATAATGTGTAGGATCACATGGTGGACATCTGCAGCATATTACATGCTGCGGATGTCCGCCAATGCGATCCTACACATTATGCATTTTTTTTAATTAGATTCATTTAATAAATGTATTTAATAATTTTTTTTTATTTTTATTTTTTTTACACTTTTTTATTACATTTATTTTTTTTTTTTTTACACTTATTTTATTTATTTATTTTTACACTTTTTAATGCTTTGGAATACTTAGTATTCCAAAGCATTATAGTTATATGCTGCCTGCCAGTTTTCACTAGCAGGCAGCATATTAGGACGTGCCTTTGGCACGTCCTTTCAGGCAATACCCAGGGCAGACCTGGGGGTCTTTGTAGGACCCCCGGCTGCCCAGGTATGAAGCAGCACCCCGCGATCGCGCTGCGGGGTGCTGCAGAGGAGACAGAGGGAGCTTCCTCCCTCTGTCAGAACTCCTTACAGCGCGCGGTCACTTCTGACCGCGGCTGTAAGGGTTAAACTGCCGGGAGTGAAGTGAACTTCACTCCCGGCAGTGCGGCAGGTCCCGGCCAGCCGCGTATTACACACAGCACCCCGCGATCGCGATGCGGGGTGCTGCAGGGGTGACAGAGGGAGCTCCCTCCCTCCCTCTGTCATAACACTTAAAGCCTGCGGTCACTTCCGACCGCGGCTGTAAGGGTTAAAACTGCCGGGACCGAAGTTTACTTCGGTCCTGGCAGTGCAGCAGGGTCCCGGCTGTGTGATACAGCCGAGTCCCTGCCGCGATCTCGTGGGTGCACTGGGCAGCACCCACGAGAAGAATGGACGAGTATAGACGTCCAGGTGCGGAAACGCCCGCCAACCTGGACGTCTATACTCGTCCGTGGTCGTTATCGGGTTAAAGGCAGTGGGTGTTAGGTGTAGTTAGGGAACATAGCCTGAGTTAGTTTAGAAAAGTTTTAGTGATAGGTACTCTTTAACCCCTTAAAGGAGAAATCCAGACCATAAAAATTGTCCCCCATAGTGCCGGCAGTAAAAAAAATAAAGATGTACATACCTTCCTCCGCTCCTCCGGCAACCGGCTCCGGTCTCCGCCACAATCCACTTCCTGGTTGCCGGTGGTCGGATGAATCAGCCAATCACCAGCCACAGCGGAGTCCGACTCGGCCGGCGATAGGCTGAGTGGCAGTGTGAAAACGCTTCAGGACACAATTCTTCACTACACCGGCACCTGGGGCCGAAAACGTCACACTGCCGCTCAGCCTATCGCCGGCCGAGTCAGACTGCGCTGCAGCTGGTGATTGGCTGATTCATCCGACCACCGGCAACCAGGAAGTGGATTGGGGCAGAGACCGGAGGCCCCGGGTGAGCGTAGGAAGGTATGTACATCTTTATTTTTTTACTGCCGGCAGTATGGGGGACAATTTTTATATTTTTTTGAGTTCTCCTTTAAGGACAGAGTTTTTCAGTTTTTGCACTCCTTACATCGTTTTTTCCTCCTTACATTTTAAAAATCATAACCCTTTCAATTTTGCATGATTTGCGCCACCAATTCTACTTTGTAATGACTTCACTCATTTTACCCAAAAACAGACGGCGAAACGGAACAAAAATCCTTGTGCAACAAAATTTAAATAAAAAACGCCATTTTGTAACTTTTGGGGGCTTCCGCTTCTATGCAATACATTTTTTGGTAAAAATTACACCTTATCTTTTTTCTGTAGGTCCATACGATTAAAATGATACCCTACTTATATAGGTTTGTTTTTGCCATACTTATGGAAAAAATCAGAACTACATGCAGGAAAATTAATACGTTTAAAATCTTCTGACTCCTATAAAAAAAAATTATTTTTCCACGACCGGGGCGGTATGAGGGCTCATTTTTTGCCCTGTGATCTGAAGTTTTTATCGGTACCATTTTTGTTTTGATCGGACTTTTTGATTGCTTTTCATAAATAATTAATTTTGTTTTTTGGTATATTGACCGGGGGCGGTTTAATTAAAGGACAACTGTAGTGGAACACTTTTATATATTCCCGGGCCTCAAAATTAAACAAAATAAACTCATACATACCTTCCTATGAGCCCCTATTGGTTCGGCACAGGCCTCAAGGACCGGCAGTGCTGACGTCATTCCACTTCCTGGGGACGGGGACGCCGCAGAGCCATCGGCGTATCACCGGCCGCAGCGATGTCCTGCCCCGGCTGGTGATAGACTGAGCCCACTGTCATGTAAGGAGCTCTGGCCGGCTTCTTACATGACAGTGGGCTCAGTCTATCACCAGCCGGGGCGGGACATCACTGCGGCCGGTGATATGCCGACGGCTCTTCGGCGTCCCCGTCCCCAGGAAGTGGAAGGAGGTTAGCACTGCTGGACTGTGAGGCCTGTGCTGAACCAACGGGGGCTCATAGGAAGGTATGTATAAGTTTATTTTGTTTGTTTTTAAGGCCCGAGCACGGGAATATATAAAAGTGTTCCACTACAGTTGTCCTTTAACCATATATATTTATAGTTCGGACATTTACGCACGCGGTGATAACACATATGTTTGTATTTTTATTTACACACTTTTTTTAAATGGGGGAAAAAGGGGGGTGGTTCTGATTTTAATTAGGGAAGGGGGTTAAATCACATTTATTAACTTTTTTTTTCTCCCCACTTTTAGGGGCTATAACATTGCATACACTGATTGCAGGCACTGTTCACTGTATTGCCATAGGAATGCATTGATCAGTGTTTTCTGTTTGCTCAAGCCTGGATCTAAAGGATTAATAGCAGGCCGCGGCGAGTGCTGCATTCGGGGCTATTAGCAGCGGCGTCCGCCTTCTGAAATCAGCCGGGGGGCGTCTCTGGTATGGAGCGGGCTCAAGTCCGGAGCCCGCTCTGTACACTATGAGCGCCGGTGTGAGGTGCAGACTTGCGTCCCATGCAAGTCTGCGACCGATCCTCCTGTTAGTCTGCACCTCACACCGGCGTTATAAAAATAATGTCGGTCCGGCCCTGCTAGCCCGATACAGGGCTAAATGTATGAAAAATTCACCTTCCCGGCGCCCAGAACTACATGTCCCGGGCATCGGGTGATAGGATTTCCACATCCCTGATCCATTTGTACTGGGTATCGACTCTCCTCCATAAAATGTTCCCTGCTACCTCGCCTCTCTGTTGGAGGGATTGCGGTCACCCAGGGTCCATCCTACATGTTTTCTGGGAATGCCTGCTGCTCTCCACGTTTTGGAGGGAGGTATGGTAGTTAATGTCGCCTTTTACAGACAACTTTGTGCAGTTTTCCCCTGCCTTTTTCTCCTTCGTCATATTCTGCTCTCAACATACAGATGCTCTCTTGCGTCATCTGGTCAATGCTGTCAGAGCTTGCATCCCCGCCCTATGGAAGCGTCTGTAACCTCCCACTCTACGATTATGGATCACAAAGATCCTGGCAATTCAGTGCATGGAGGAGCTCACTGCTCACCTTCATTGCCATGTGGGGAGACCCCCCCCCCCCCCTTTTCATGTTTTTGTGTGTTTTGTGTTGTCTTCTGTGATCCCAGGTGTTCTCTTCCTCCCTCCTTATTTTCATTTAAAAAAATATACTGTAACACTTGGGCAATAGACGCAAGCTTTTAAAGAAAATCTGTCATTAGTGTCACCGCACTTACCTGTTGTTACAGGTTAGTGCTGGTAACACTGATAACCATATTTACCTGCCTCCAATCCATTGTATTATTGCAGAAGGAGAGCAGATGGATTTTCACTCTCCAGACAGTAACACAAGAAGGGCAAAATAATAAGCAAAAAAAGCATCCCTTTAGTCTCTTCCTTGATGGTCCACGTGATGAAATACTTGAGGGGTTCCCCCCATTTTTCTCCCCTGGGGTGAGCACCTATTCAGCGCAAGAAAAGCACATTTAACTTTTTTTTTTTTTTTTTAATTAACATGCTAAAGCGCAAGTTGTTAATGTAGCCTGGCTCTCCACCCTGTCATCTTAAAGGAAATCTGTCATCAGAATCACCCGCACTAAACCTGTTACACAGGCTTGTAGTGGGGGTGATCCTGATTAAAACGCTTCTTAGGCTGGGTTCACACCACGTTTTCTTAAATACGGTTCCCGTATACGGTTTGGAGGAGAGGGGCGGGGCTTAATCGCGGCGCCCGCACTCAGCCGTATTCGGGAACCGTATTTAATGCAAGTCTATGAGCCAACCGGAGTGAACCGCAGCCTCCGGTCGGCTTCGTTTTCGGCCTTATGCGGTTTCCCGACTGCAGGCAAAAACGTGGTCGACCACTGTATGGTGGTCTCCAAACTGTAGCCCTCCAGATGTTGCAAAACTACAATTCCCAGCATGACCAGACAGTCAGGGATGCTGGGCATGTAGTTCTGCAACATCTGAAGGGCTAGATATTGCAGAACTACAACTCCCAGCATGCCTGGACAGTCTAGGCATGCTTGGAGTTGTAGTTCTGCAACATCTGAAGGGCCAGATATTTGCAACAGCTGTAGGCACACTGGTTGGGAAACACTGAGCTAGAGTCTGTTTCCTAACTCAGTGATTCCAACCCGTGTAAAAACATCTCAACCAATGTGCCTCCAGCTGTTGCAAAACTACAACTCCCAGAGTGCACTGACAGACCGAACATGCTGGGAGTTGTAGTCTTGCAACAGCTGGAGGCACATTGGTTGAGATGTTTTTAAAAATTAAAAACGTCTCATACGGCAGTGTTTCCTAAACGACGCCTGCAGCTGTTGCAAAACCACAACTCCCAGTGTTGCCGGACAGCCATAGACTGTCCTGGCAGGCTGGGAGTCTTGAAACAGCTGGAGGCACCCTGTTTGGGAAACACTGCTGTAGCGTTTTGGTGGAGACAAGCCTTGTAACTGCGTCCACCCCTATTGCAAATTCCTAATTTAGGCCTCAAATGCGCATGGCGCTCTCTCACTTCAGAGCCCTGTCGTATTTCAAGGCAACAGTTTAGGGCCACATATGGGGTATCTCCGTACTCGGGAGAAATTGCGTTACAAATTTTGGGGGGATTTCTCCCATTACCCTTTGTAGAAATGGTAAATTTGGGGAAAAAACCTGCACTTTAGTGAGAAATGTTTTCTTTTATTTACACATCCGAATTTAACGAAAAGTTGTCAATCACCTGTGGGGTGTTAAGGCTCAGCGGACCCCTTGTTACGTGCCTTGAGGGGTGTAGTTTCCAAAATTGTATGCCATGTGTGTTTTTTTTTTTTTTTTGGCTGTCCTGGCACCATAGGGGCTTCCTAAATGTGACATGCCCCCAAAAACCATTTCAGCAAAATTCACTCTCCAAAATCCCATTGTTGCTCCTTCCCCTCTGAGCCCTCAAGTGCACCCGCCGAACACTTGACATACACATATGAGGTATTTCCTTACTCGAGAGATTGGGTTACAAATTTTGGGGGGCTTCTTCTCCTATTCCCACTTGTAAAATTTCAAAAACTGGGTCTACAAGAACATGCGAGTGTAAAAAATGAAGATTTAGAATTTTCTTCACTTTGCTGCTATTCCTGTGAAACACCTAAAGGGTTAATACACTTACTGAATGTCATTTTGAATACTTTGGGGGTGCAGTTTTTATAATGGGGTCATTTATCGGGTATTTCTAATATGAAGGCTCTTCAAATCCACTTCCAAACTGAATTGGTCCCTGAAAAATTCCGATTTAGAAAATTTTGTTGAAAATTGCTTCTGAACTTTGAAGCCCTCTGATGTTTTCCAAAAGTAAAAACATGTCAACTTTATGATGCAAATATACAGTAGACATATTGTATTTGTGAATCAATATATAATTTATTTGAAATTTCTGTTTTCCTTACAAGCTGAGAGCTTCAAAGTTAGAAAAATGCAAAATTTTCTATTTTTTTTTCATAAAATTTTTGAATTTTTCACCAAGAAATGATGCAAGTATCGACAAAAATTTACCACTAACATAAAGTAGAATATGTCACGAAAAAACTGTCTCGGAATCAGAATGAAAAGTAAAAGCATCCCAGAGTTATTAATGTTTAAAGTGACAGAGGTCAGAATTGCAAAAACTGCTCCCGCCCATAGGGTTATAATGGGCTCCGTCCCCAAAACATTTTTTGTATACCAGGCTGTATGAAGGTTCATTTTTTGCACCATAATCTATCAGTACCATTTAACCCCTTAACGACCACGGACGTAAATGTACGTCCTGGTTTGGCGGGACTTCCCGCACCAGGACGTACATTTACGTCCTGTGTATGACCGCGAGCATCGGAAGGGTGCTCGAGTCATACACGGCAGGTTCCGGCTGCTAGCTGCAGCCGTGGACCCGCCCGTAATGGCCGACATCCGTGATCGCGCGGATGTCCGCCATTAACCCCTCCGATGCCGTGATCAATACAGATCACGGCATCTGCGGCATTGCGGCACTTTGATTGGATGATCGGATGACCCGCAGCGCTGCCGCGGAAATCTGATCATCCAGCATGACAGCCGGAGGTCCCCTTACATAGCTCCGGCCGTCTCCCGGGGTCTTCTGCTCTGGTCTGCGATCGAGCAGACCAGAGCAGAAGATCACTGATAATACTGAGCAGTGCTGTGTCCTATGCATAACACTGCACAGTATTAGCAATCAAACGATGGCTATAGATAGTCCCCTATGGGGACATAAAGTGTACAAAAAAAAATTTTAAAAAGGGAAAAATCCCCCCCCCCCCCCCCAATAAAAATGAAAATTGTCCGTTTTTCCCATTTTACCCCCAAAAAGCGTAAAACATTTTTTTTAATAAACGTATTTGGTATCGCCGCGTGCGAAAATGTCCGAACTATCAAAATATAATGCTAATGATTCCGTACGGTGAATGGCGTAAACGTAAAAAAAATTAAAAAGTCCACAAATGCAGCTTTTTTGTCACATTTTATTTAAAAAATTTATAAAAAATGATCTAAAAGTTTTATATATGCAAATGTGGTATCTAAAATAAAGTACAGATGACGGCACAAAAAATGAGCCCTCATACCGCCCTATATACGGAAAAATGAAAAAAGTTATAGGTGGTCAAAATAGGGCAATTTTAGATGTTGATTTTGTACAAAAAGTTTTAGATTTTTATTTTAAGCTGTACAAAAATATAAAAGTATCCAGCCATGGGTATCATTTTAATCGTATTGATCCACAGAAAAAAGAACACATTTCATTTTTACCGTAAAGTGTACAGTGTGAAAACAAAACCCTCAAAAATGTGCAAAATTTTGATTTTCATTTAAACTTCCTCCCTAAGAATTTTTTTTTTTGGGGGGGTTCGCCGTACATTTTATGGTAAAATGAGAGGTTTCATTACAAAGTACAATTGGTCAAGCAAAAAACAAGCCCTTATATGGGTCTGTAGATGGAAATATGAAAGAGTTATGGATTTTAGAAGACGAGGAGGAAAAACGAAAACGCTAAATTAAATTGGCCTGGTCCTTGAGGTGAAAATGGGCTTGGTCATTAAGGGGTTAAAGAGGCACTGTCATTGTTAAAAACTTTTCATATATTGCAGGACTCATTATAATATGACCTTTCACAATATACACCTGTTAAATTTTTTTTTTTAATTTTTACCTGAAATTTAAGCTCAAAATAGCCGCCACTAGGGGTCGCCTGTCTTTTAGCCAGACAGACTAGTCTAGATTTTACAGCATACTGGATACCGGCCGTAAAGCATACCGGTATCCAGTATAGGAGATTTCTATTGAGTGTATGCAAAACTACAGATAAAGGATGTGTGGACATGCTGGGAGCTGTGGTTTTACAACAGCTGGATGAAACACTGCTCTAACACAGTTATTTACAAACATTGCAGCTTCAGTTGTTACTAAACTACAACTCCCAGCATGCTGAAATAGTCAAAGCTTTCTCGGACTCCTGAATGACAAGTTGATCAGACATTCAGGAGTCTGTGAAAGATGAATGACACGCATAGTGACAGCTATGCTGATTAGCATCCAGCTTTACTAGGAGAAGATAAAACAGATAGAACATGTATTCATAAAAATGCTGCACTTTTATCTAAAAAATCCTTGAACTAATTTTATAAAGATCTATTCTTATATTTATACATTTTATCCTGTTATGAATTCATCATAATGTCTTCTGATTACTGCAGGCAAGCTCCAAGTATCTTCCTATGTGTAACATGACACAGCATAAAACCAGAGAGGATGGGTTACAGAGTAGAGAGTACTGATTGGCTGACTGCACAGGCTTGCTCCTGTGAGGGAGACAGACTGACACGCCCCCTCCAGCCTGCACAATGAAAAAGTATCTCACCAGCAGATAAATGCTTATATCTCTGGATATATAGGTCCGAGACACATAAAAATTATATGCACATGATCAGGATTGGGTCCTGAGTAACATATCACTTTTTTTCTTTTTTTTTTTTGCACTATGACAGATACGCTTTAACTTTTTTTTTCTGGGATATTATAAAAATTGCAATTCTGTGGTTTGGTATTTATTTTTATTTTTTTTTACATTTAAGTCATTTACCATACGGGATACATATATTTTAATAGTTCGTACAATTACGCACGCAGCGATACCAAATATGTTTCTTTTTATCATATAAACGAAGAAAAAGGTTTGTCTGGCACCGCTAGCAACGTATGGCAACAGAGTAATGTCCAGGTGTGGGCAAGTCTCAAATGTACCTGTGGCTGAACCTGTAGCGTGTCCCCAGATGGTGGTGCAGTAATCCAATGTATATAGCAGGTAAGTACGATATAGTAAAACAGGATGGAAAACGCACTCGCCAAAAAGT